>NC_143531.1:15842937-17042937 GCF_031878675.1 Megascapheus bottae | reverse complement strand
TACAAATAATTCTAGGTAGTAGTGTAAATACAAGAGACTCAATTGGTTATTACATGGAGGCTTTGATTTTTGTATTGACTTTTGGCTTGGTAAGTGTTTCTCAAGAGTCTTGAAATGACTCCTTTTATGTGGCATTTTGTAATGGCTAGGTCAAGCTCTAGAGTCTGCGTTTAAGTCTATGTCAACTGCTTTCTAGTTCTGCAAACTTGGGCAAGTTCTCAGTGCTTTGATTTCTGTATTGTAATGTGGAGAATACAGTGAGACATAATCCACAAGCTCATTGGAAGAAGCAGATGAATTCGTACACAAAGGGATATTGGAGAGTGCCTGGCTCACCTATTTCTTTTTTTTCATATATTTTTATTGTAATTAACAGAAGGGTTACATTATATTCACCAGATAGAAGGTGCATTAATTCACATACATTGATACCCTTTCTCATGTCTTGGTCCCAATTTCCCTCCTCCCCACCCCCACCCCTCATCTTATTTTCCCCCCTTCCCTATCCAATTTCAAATAACCAAATACAAATATATCCAATATATCAGATAACAAAGTGAGATACTGTAACAATATAAGATAACCAAGGGACAGCAAAAGAGATAAGAGATAACATAGTACGGTAAGGACAACAATCACTCATTATATGGCTTTTGTTTCTATATCCTAGAGGTCCTTTCATTTAGCGTCATACTGTATAGCCTTATGTATTTAGGTTTTGCTCTATTGCAAATCTCTGCTATGAGAGCCCAAGGTTTCTACTGATTATGACAAATGAGGGAAACCATTGAGCCTATGTTCCTTTGAGTCTGGCTTACTTCACTTCATATGATTTTTTAAAATATTTTTATTGTAGTTAATAAAGGGGTTACATGATATTTGCCAGATAGAAGGTACATTAATTCACATACATTGATACCCTTTCACATGTCTTGGTCCCCATTACCCTCCCCCTGATACTATATGGCCTTATGTATCACCTGTTTCTTGAGAAAACTCTCCTTTCAATTCATGCTGCCCCTCACGAAGAACTTTAGGGAAGGTTTTTGCTTTTCCTTTTTCAGTGGTAGTATGAATAAATAGTCAGTGAATCACCTCCTCTGATGGCATTCCGTTTCGTTCTTTATTTCATCACCTACTTTCTGGTCTCTTAGTTCAAATGTGATATCGCTTATGGGAATACCTTGCTATATATTCAGTCACTTTCAAAAAGCATAATTATTTCTTTTATGGATGAGAAATGCTAAAGTAATCAAAGTACTTTGATTTTCCATTTGTGCTACTGCTTCATTGTTAATGAGTTGTTTGATATAAATAAAGAAATGCATGGATCTCATCAGATAGTGGATTGGGCAGGATGCCTTCTTGCTCATCATTATTTAAAGTATGTAATAATATTAGGTGCTGGGATGGACCAAGAGTAAAGAAGCATCTGTTTCCTAGTTTGATTTTTTTTCTGTGAGGCTTAACCTTTACAGAAGTGAGCTCTGACTTGGAAACCAAAATTTTGTAGTTTTATGGATACATGTGTTTTTTTCTAAAGAGCACACCACATATTCTTGAGTAATTTGCCATCCCTCTGCAGACATAATAGGTCAGGAGATTGAGTTTATCTTGTAAAGTGCTGAATAGCTGTTATTTAACTCAAACCTTATCTTTACGATATGCCTCATAAATTTAATAATAATTGGTCATAGTTTCCACTGGAATTTTTATTGTCTTCACCATCTGTTTTTCTCAGAGTCTGCAGGCAAGGTGTGGGATCTGTTTTGATAGGAACTAAGTAAACTTTTCCTTCTAATAATTGTATTCACTGGAAAACAATGTCCTACTTAGAATTTTCAAGTGATTGTTTCAGAGTCTTCAGTATTTTAGCTGCTTTATGAATAGAATTTATTGTTAAATGTTATGCTGAAATTAATAATATGCCATGAAGAAACATTAGACTATCATCCTTTTATCACTTAATGGCTACTCAGTATTTCCTCCAAGCATTGACTATAGTTAAATTTGCCTTTATTTTTACTTACGTGATTCTTCTTTTGTAATAGACAGCCTTACAGAGAATATAGTCAGTTATGTGAGGGAATCAAGTACATCAACATTCATCAGTCTGTGTGGGTCATATTAAAGTGTCTATCTGCACACACTCATTTATGGTCTATCATGTTTCTCTTCTAGCAAGCTACTATGACAACCTGTTATCTTTTCCTTTTTTAGTTGTAGAATCAGAGAGATAATAGATAAGCATTGTTGGTTAATGAAAGAGGAAAAGAAGATATGCGAAAGCTGAGCAAGGTATACAATAATTAAATATAACAGTAAGAATGGTCTTACACTAGTTAACTTGTCTTTTTAGTTCATAATAAGGATGAATAGACTTGTTGATGTAAAACCACTTGTAATAGAGGAATAATCAGTGTGTTTTAAAGTTCTTTCTTTTTTTTCCTTTCTTTTATTTTTATTTATTTATTGATTGATTGTAGGGCTTGAACTCAGGAACTAGGCATTGTCCCCGGGTTCTTTTGCTCAAGACCAGCACTCTACCTCTGGGCCTGGGCTTTGTCCCTGAACTCTTAAGCTCAAGGCTATTGCCCTACCCATGAGCCAAGCTTCACTTCTTGTTTTCTAGATATTAATTTGAGATTAGAGTCTCAGGTCCTTCTATGCTTGGGCTGGCTTTGAACCTTGATCCTCAGATCTCAGCCTCCAGAGTAGCTAGGGTTATAGGCGTGAGCCACTGTGCCTGGCAGATGAAAAAGAATTCTATACACAATGACAAGAGAATATACAAAACATATAGAAGGGACAGGTAACCAGCTTTGGTAGGAGATTGAGCTGGACAAATTACTTGAGTCAATTCATAAAGAACCTTGAATACCTTTGTTAAGGACCTTAGAATTGCTAGACATTTTTATCTTGCTTTAATGTTTTGGTTTCTGTGACCACATGAGTAGGGGAGGTGGGGGTGTCTTCTTTTTTTTTTTTTTTTCTCGTCTTGGGGCTTGGACTCTGGGCCTGGTCACTGTCCCTGAGCACTTCAGCTCAAGGCTACCACCTTACCCCTTGAGCCATGGTACCACTTCCGGTTTTTGGAGATAAGAGTCTCATGGTCTTTAATGCCCAGGCCGGCTATAAACCAAGATCCTCAGATCTCAGCCTCCTGAGTAGCTAGGATAACAAGCGTGAGCCACCATGCCTGGCTTTAGGGAAGGCATCAGGGCAAATAATGGATGGTAGAAGTGGGAAGGACATCAGAGTATACTTGGTCAGCACTGACTAGAGAGTCAAGGGGATAGAAATGAAAGGCTCCGGCCAGAGCTTGTTATGTTGTCAGAGGAGAACATATAACTGATGGATACAGAAGTCCAATTCCTCCACACATGCTGCTACTCGTGTATCTGATAGAGACTATATATTCCATATCCTCTATGTTCATATGCCTCATATATATGTCCACACACAAGACATACACACATACACACACATACATACATACATGCATGCATGCATGCATGCATGCCCTATGGATTTCTTCTCATGCTTTTGAATGTTTTAGGTGAAACTTTAATTCCTCCTGTCCATGACTAATTGGGATCTTAGTGTTTGTTTGCATGGCCTTCCCCCAAATTCTCTTTAGGTTTTAAGACTGGAGTTGAAAGCAACTTGCTATATATTGTATTAGGCCATCGTGCTGTACTTCATAGTTACCAGGGCAGATATTACTTTCTACTGCTGAGTGGGCTTTTTAGAAGCGTCCTTTATCCATCCAGGCAATGGGGTTCTGGGCGGGGCGGCAGGCGTTATCTATGGCATCTTGGTACAGATTCCAGCTCACTTCCCGTACGCCTGTATGCTAAATTTCTGATCTAGAAGGAATGTTTCACTTGCTCTCTTTTAATGATCTAATGAATTCACTCTGTAGTCCCTAAGCAAGTATATGCTGGGATGGTTCCCGATGCTCTGTGTGTACTGTTTACACCTTACTTGGTAAACCATTACTGATTTGGTAAAGCATTGTCTGATTTCCTAGGCAGCTTCCCAAGTCATTAACATCCCCGGGGCTGGAGAGCAGGATTCTTTCACCTATTTAGGTCTAGCCATCCTGTTACATTATAAGAGATGATGCCTCTAAGAGATGATGTTTTGTGTATAGTTTATTACATATTGATGTAAAGGGATAAGAGTAAGCTTCTCAGGCATTCTTTTCAGGGGTTTTAACCCCATTTTCCCCCATGTACTGACTTTTCCCCTAAAACCCTTCTCCAGCTGGCCTATTAGAGGTTGGCACAAGACTCTTTGATCCTAACCCCAGAGGAGAGGTATAAAGGCAAACTGTCCTTTGTGAGAACAGCCCTGACTCTACATCTGGGGGTGTGAGAAGGGATGGAATCCAGCAGACAAATGGCCAGTCTGTGTCCCTACAGCCACCAACCAAGATGAAAGAGTTCACAAGTGAGAGTGGGTGTTGGGTGGAGGGGCAGACGGGGACATTTCACACCTGGAGTTTTCTGGCTCTTCCATGCCTGTGGGAAGAAGGAAGAAGATGTCTAAGGTGTGAAGAAATTTCAAGGTTTTGAGAAACCACGGGCGTGGGGTGGCAGTGGTGGTGTTCAGAGGCAAGAAATGAAGAAGGGGACCAAGAAAATTCTTAGGCGAAAGCATATTCCTGCCAGTATGCTCACATTGAGTGACCTACCCCTCCTTCCTGATTTCCGCATGCGTGCTGCATGCAGACATTAGGAGAAAAATAAAACAGAGGAACTTGTTATATGTAGATAGGAAATATTTATGCAAAATTATCAGGCCCTATTGATACTGCAGCAGACATTTAGTCTGCTGTGATGCATCTTGGCCCAAAGCCGCCATGGCTCTTGTTTTTAGGGCATAAATATTTAGGCACTGGCGAATGGACTTAGAAAAGAAAAAGGTAATAAATTCTAATGTTTACATGTTTGAGCATCAGCTGGAGGGTGTGTTTGTTCAATTGTAAGACATTTCTGAGGTGTGGGAAAGAATGGGAACATTTGGAAAGGACAGATAGGATTTATGGGAGTCATTTGTTACTCATAGAACTGCACTGTGGATGTATATATAAAGGTATGCGTGGGGGGGCAGGTATGTGAAAACAGAGGATTCAATGAATCTGCAGCTTTTTACATGAGTGTAATTTTATTGAAAATGAATTTTCTTAGAATAAACAGATGTGATTTGTCTGGATTTTAAGTGAATGCAATCAGATACTGACATCACTTCATGTAGTCAATAGAGGTTGAAATGTCTAACACAGAGAGATTATTTTTGTCTTTCCCACAGACACTGGTAATTTCAATTTGGGGTGGATTGCTTCTCTCTTTCTATGCCAGTTTTTAATCACAAAACATAACCACGCTTTCCTCAAGTTGAGGGCCGGCTGGTTGCATTCATTATGTGATGACTTAATATTATTTTTCCTGTGGATTGTGGTACCTTTCATGACATGACATTTATAGGTGTTGATATTGAAAGTTTTATTGCTCCATTTGCAGCATTGTCAGAAAAATGGACCAGAAGAGGCAATACTGAAGAAACCATGAAAGGTTTGTTAAGAAGTGGCAGGGAGTTTGATGTTACTGGAAGAGGTTCTTTTGAACAATACTGTTAAGGCATAGAGTTCATGAGATTTGAGATTTTTTTTAAGGAAAAATTAGTCAGCATTAGTGTAATACTCCTTCAGAGAGCTTTGTCATGCCTGCAAGAATGTATGGTTGGAAGGATCAGATTCTAGGAGAGCAGCCCGCAGGTAGCTGCAGTGGTTGTCATAACTCACACCTGTGTGTTCTATTCTCTCACCTCACATTTGTTTTGAATAGCTTTTGACATCTGGAAGTGGGGAAACAAGCAGATTCTTGTTTTTTGACAAGCAGAAAAAGAAGTTATAAATATAATGTTTTACTAATGTCTGGTGCTCCCAGTGAAAAGATTAAGTTCACATATACTTCTAGCCACTTGTGGTACAAAACTATAGGTTCTAAGCTATAATATGTTAATGTGTCCTTGAAACATTTTAGCAAGCTACAGTGCTACAAATAGGAAAATATACACGTATCCATCCATCTTTCCATCTGTCTTTCTGCCTATTCTTCCTAGCTTCTTTATAATGAACTTTTATGATTTTTTTTTGGTGTGGTTTTGTTTGGTTTTGCTTTATGTCAGTCGTGGGGCTTGAACTTAGGGCTCAAGTGCTTTCTCTGCTCTTCATTTTTGCTAGTACTCTACTACTTGAACCACAGCTCTGCTCCTTGCTTCTTTTTGTTGGTGATTAATTAGAGATAAGAGTATCAGGGACCTTCCTGCTCAGGGTGGCTTTGAACTGTAATCCTCAGATTTCAGCCTCCTTAGTAGCTAGGATTACTGGGGTGAGCCACCTATAATCAGCTTTGTTGTTGTTTTAGACAGAATCATCTAGAAATCCTCTCTCACAGGAAATTGTTTATAAATAGGTAAGCTAGTGCTAAAGAATGACCCAATTTAATGTTTTCCTTGCTATCTCCCACAAATGATGTCACTTACAAGAGATTAACAAGTTTCAGTGAGTTTAGGTGCAATGTGAAACTATTCTGCAATAATTCTGGTAACTGAACCAGTTTTCTTTAAAAAAAATAAAATGTGTATTTTATATATCATGCTTACATCATAAAAAGGCTGAGTGTTTTCATAGTGTAATGTCTCTGATATTCCACATGGAGTTTCATTATGTTCATAGAATTTTTTTCTTTTCAAAAGTAAGCTACCCTTGGCTGGGCTAGGGGAACGTATTCTTTCACTCTTTTTAATTAAATGGCTTCTATTGTTTATTCTAAAGGGCAGATAAATGGCTTTCAGCACACTGTTTATAGTTGAGTCGCTCCTAAAGTGAGTCCACATAATCAGCTAGCGTCTTCGTGTCATAACTAACGTCCTCTCTGCTTACACTGCCCCACTAGCGAGGAAACACTGAGCTCATGGAGGTTGGAGCCTCTATGCTGGAGAGAGAGGCTTGTTTATTAAACGCCTTATTAATAAGGTATTTTTCGTTCTTTGTTGGTATGAAATGGGAAGAAAAATAAGTCCTTGACCATGACCGTGGCATGCAGTAGAGCTGTTATAAAACTGTGAAGACTTTTAGAAAGTAACTACTAAAGGGATTTGCTTAATGTCAGATTTTCTGTTTAATATCTAGGATGATTTGGATACTTTTCAGGCCATTGGACTTAATGATAGAGAATGCAAGACACTCAAAAAATATTTGCCAGATTGTTACGATGGTGAAGGAAAAGATTGTTTTTGGAGTCAGAAAAAGAAAAAAATAACTTTAATTATTAACTAATTATTTATTATAGTCAGTGTCCATTCATTCTGAGAGGTTATCATACTCTTTCACTAGCAAAACAAATAAAAATAGCTGCTAAACACAGGCTTTTTAAGCAATAGTCAGGAGACTTAACCACTTACTTGAAGCTGAAAATCTTCACCAGCTACTGCTTGTTTTGCTGGCTTTTTGCAAAGAGAACAGAATGTTTTATAGGTAAAAAGGAAGAATATTGTTTGTATGTATTTTTCCTCTCAATGCTCAATTTACCACAATATTTCAAGGTATAGATGTCACATATATAGAGATACACCAGTCTCATATAGATATTGCTTAAAATACAGAAATGTGGACAAAGGATTTGTGAGGGCAAATTACTTTTTTATAAGGGTTTGTTTGGGTGATTGATTCTTATCAGAGCCTATATTGATCACTAATTTCAAAAAGCAGATGAAGGAAATGTTTTTAATATTAAAATAGAATGTACATGCCAGAATGATAGTGGCCAAAATTAAGGCGCAAGGATTGAATAAAAGGTGCCACATGATATAATCAGAAAGTAAATATTAATAATAAAATTATTAAATGAAATACTAAAGTGCTTTGGATACATTTTGGACATGGAATTGATTTGTTTATTGAAGGAGGGTCAAGATGAATCTCACCAAACCGGAATGTTTACGAGTACTCCAAAGAACACACTTGGTTTAATCCTGTCACTTCAGTTCAAATTGCCCTGCAGTTTTGCACCCACAATTCAATACGATTGTCCTGTGGCAGTATTCTTCCTGCAGATTCAAGGAGTGAAGGTAGCTTAGTGTTTCAGGAGTATTTTTCAGGATCCAATTACATAAAATTAAGTTATCAAACTACATGTTTAGTCCCAACAGACTCATGACCCAGTTCAACTGTTTTATTTTACTTTGGACATAGAGACTGAAGGTAATGAAAAGAGTTAGGAGAAAAGTCTGTGACATTGTGACATATCACCTAAGTACTGATCTTTCACTGAGTTTCGGAGTGTTACGTAAAGCTTACCTACAGTGTTATCTAATACCAGTACCTGAATGTTCCAAAAAAAAATTCAAACTTCTCAGAGTGTGATGAGAAAGAGCATCTAACTCAAGCTTTTCTTTTAATCTTATTGAATAACCACCAGTTTCCTGGTGGTTCACTGGAGATAAGTCTCACAGACTTTCCTGCCTGGGTTGGCTTTTCTCTCCTCACAGCCTCCTGAGTAGCTAGTATTACAGGCATGAGCTACTTGCGCCAGGCTAATTTCATGAAATTTTGTTTTAAACAGTCTTGAAGCACTACCTATTGAAATGCCACGCTGACTGTCCAAAGGGTTACAACACAGATATTTAAATGTATCTTATAAATACTTCACTGCCTTGCGTATCATCAGAGGCAGTTTTTAACCATTTGGAAATACTCTTTTTTAAAATTCCTTCTCTTATTTCAAGATTTCTTTTCTCTTTTACCCTCCTACTGTCATACACTGTGGATCCCGAGCATAGCTCAATGCCTGCCTGGAATGATCTCTCCTGCCAGCTTATAATCAAAGGGGAGACTAAGACAAACAGCTGAGTTGCATTAGGCAACCCCTGTCTGGCCCAAGTTTCTTAACTGCTGACTAACACAGCACAGGTGCGGGATTAGAGCAGGCTGGGGTGCTGGGGTTTTCAGTGGAATCCCTCACCTCATGTCTTTCCTCACAGGAAACCTGGCAACCATATATTAAGCATACAGAAATCAAAAGTGAGCAAGCAGTGTGACAAGGTTTCTGTCTCAGAGCCTCTGGAACGCCCATCCAGGAACTGGAAGTAACGGCCGTTAAGGCCATGTTGGTGTGAGGAAAGGTTGTGTGAACCTCGTCTTTTCTTGGCACAAGGATGGGAATACACCTATTGGAAGGGCTCTGTACTTTGATACACCAATGTCATGGCAAGCAATTAAAGTTCAGAGGAACTTTCCCGGACATGTGGAACTAGGCTGCTTTCTGAAACAAGTGACACTTTCACGTGTGTCCACTGCTGGTATGGAATGTGTTGGAATGAGGGTGTGTTTTCTCCTAGTCAAGTTAAGAACAAGTGGTTGTGGCGAAATGGTCTGTGGATTTAATTTGTTCCTAGTTTGGGGGTTTCTCTTGTCTGTGGCATTTGATTCTTTAACAGATTATGAAAACCAAAGTAGCATTTTTGTAAATGTGGGCTTTAAAATGCAAAACTGATTTTAATGTACAAATGTAATAACTTATATGCTAGGTCCAGGGAGGGTTTTGAACTTATCATGACTGAGTTATTTTTTTTTGATGAAGATGGGGGTACAATGTAAAATACAAAGTAGGCTTGAAAAAAACAAAAACAAGTATATTTTCGTAATATATATTTATTTTGGTATTATTGGTCTTCTTTGAAATTTTTGTGTGAAGCAGAACAAGTAAGCTGAAAGCAAGACGCTTAGCTAAGGCTATCAATTTTAAAGTTTCTTTTTTATTTTCAGTCTATGTATTTCTCTTGAATTCTAAACTGCTTTTCTAATATTTAGATTGGATATTAATTCATTTTGTTTCTACTTATTGCATATTGTTTCAGCGGAGGCTGACTTTTAGAAATCACTGGTGGCCAAGCAGTGGTGGCTTGCCCTGTAATCTTAGCTACTCAGGAGGCTGAGATCTGAGGATTGTGGTTTGAAGCCACCTCAGGCAAGAAAGTCCATGAGACTCTTACCTCCAATTACCCATCAGAAAACGAGAAGTTTAGCTGTGGCTTGAGTGGTAGAGCATAAAGAGCTCAGGAACAGTACCCAGGCCCTGTGTTCAAGCCACACAACTAACACACACATAAATACAAATCACTGGTGGTAGTAATTGATAATTCTAAGTCCTTTTTTAGAGGTATGAATACATGTATGTGTGTATATTTGTATATGTGATCATTCTAGTTCTATCAATCCTATTTAATTCTATAATATTTAAACATTGTTATTAATACTAATTTTTCATTGTTTTAGGGACTATGAAGCATACCCCTGGAGATATTCTAATTACAGGATATATTATGTATTAGAAACAAAGGTTCTGAATGTTTTATAGGTTTTTCCTTTTGAGAGAAAAGCAGTCGCACTCACATGGTTATGTGGCTTCTAATCTGCCTTCCTTCCTCTACAAATTTCCCTTTATAGATGTGGATGTATTCAAAGTAGTTTTCCACCTCAGGGTGTCTTGTGAATGCTTTGCAATGCTGCAGAGCATGATTCTCAGTGGTGGCATCCTCTTGTAGTAGCTTTAGACTCTGTGAAGTGGAGCACTGCTAAAGACTATAACTATAGTAGAAAAAAGCACATCTCCTGGCTTGGAAATCAGCCAAAGTCTACTTGATTCTTTGATATTATTGTCAAAGAGATCATGATTCGGTTTCATTGCTACTCATGTTGACATGAGCTGACACATTCAATATTGTAAGATATAGAATTGTTTAAAAAATGTATTCATTTCATTAGTCATGCTTATGTTTGTCTTGTGGGCATGAATTATTTTTTCTCCCTCTCTCTTTCTCTCTCTCCCTCTCTCTCTCTCTCCTTCTGTATTACTTTCTTTTTTAAATCATGTTGGTATTTTGGGTAAAATACTTATGACCAAAGTTGGTTTTTTTGTAATGTTTTTCAGAGTTCTGAATGCGTTGGTGGTTTGGTGGTTGAGTTTCTCTGAATTTAAAAGCCTAAGAAAAAAGCTACTTTAAGGTCAGAGCAGAAACATGTTACAGAAGACAGAGAGGAGCATGAAATGAAGCAGTAGTAAGGGGGATGGGAAGCATACGAGAAAGAACCCTGGAGGGGAAGGAAATAAAGCAGAAGTTTAAGAGATGAACTAGGAACAAGGGAGTTGGGTGAAACTATGGGAAGAAAAGAGAACCCTGAAGAATGGAGACATGAGCCTTTCTCGGCAGCATAGAAAGCAACAATTGGCATTGATTCTTACTATGTGCGAAGAACGGTGTGGGTGCTCTCCATAGACTTTCTCACTTCCCACCCCTAATCAATTACAGCAGCCATTTTTCTCATCTTTCATAAGGACCCTTAGAAAGGAAGTAACTGACCCTCATGAAGACCAACGCGCCTCTTTTATTCTGTAAGCTGGTCAAGTCTGGCTCTGAGGCTCAGCAGCCATATCTGGCACTCTCTTGTCAGCTGACATTCACCTCAGCAGTCTATACCAGCACTTTCCTCTGTCTGACATTGTCCTGACTCAAACACAGGGAGGGAAAAGTCCTGTGCAAGATAACATCACCATTTCTATCCTTTCTCTACATTTGAATTTGTCCTGGTGTCTTTGAAGCAAGGTTGTATTTATGTTTTTATTATTCTTGAGCTTAGGCATATATCCTCAATTTTGTTAGTGATAGTCCCATTATATATACATATACATATATATATATGTGTGTGTGCACATATATATGTATATATTCTTTAAGTTTTTGCTGTAAGCAATAGAAGACAATTTATTTAGAAATGTAGTGAAACCAGGGTTAGTTAGACAATGAAACGAAATGCCTGGTCTTTGGGGCTAAAACACAAATTTACATGAAATTGTATCTTAAAACCCAAAGAAAAAGCTTCAAAGGTTTAGTTGCAAAGGGAAATTAAAGTATGATTCAGGTTTTATTCCTGTGCAACTAATACAGAAATAAACATATAGATAATTTAAATTAATTGGGGTAGAGAAAGGAGATGGGTGTTGTTCACATTTATTATCATGTTCGGTGAGCAGGGATAAGACAGGCCATTCCTAAAGCCCAGCAATTCAACCAGATTTTTTTTTTTTCTCCTCTTCCCTCTTTTCCCTAGAGTAAGAGTCAGCTTCTGTGATTTCTCTTCTTGCTCCTGCCTGCCCTCTGGTGGACATCTTATAGAATAGCAAGCAGTCAACTTTTAGTTAAGTTTTAAAACCAAACCGGTCCCCCTCCCCCCCTCCCCCCCCCCCCCCCCCGCGCAAAAAAAAAAAAAGAAAAAATAATGAAAGGAGGATAGATCATTGGTATATTTTATGACATACAATAATCATATCAGTTTTAATGAAGTTTGGAGAAATATTTATGTTTACATATTCATTTATTTGGATATGTGTTGTCTATCCTTCAGGAAGCATTCCTTATATATTCTAATGACCTGAAGTTCTATTATTCTCACTGTCTATGACATATAAAACAATAGTTTACATCACAACACACTATAATCCTCCCTTTCACTATTTTTATTATTCCTTCCTGTCAAGAAATGTGCTTTTTGTACTAACATTTTCATGATTACTCATTTTAAAGATGCCACGAATCTCCTATTGTGGTAAATGTACACTGTTATAAACAATATTGCAAAGAATCTTCTTCTAGCTAAGGGATTCATGAATCTTTTAAAGTAGTTTCTCCTAGAGCAGCACATTATTTCATATCATATAAAGATGTTTCTTTTTCTACTTTATTCATTGCAAAGATTTCATTTGACAAGTTTTCTAAGCGAAGGGCAAATTCTGTGCTTCTTTCATTCATCATTTACCAAGTATGTATTGGTTCCAGCCCAGGCTGTGTCTGAAAGTGAACATCTTTATAATAAATGAATATTTCTTAGTTTGTTATTTTACACTTGAAAGAGAAGGTTTTAGAAAGGAGCAGGATGTAATAAGTTTTCCATACTCCCCTTCTCATCACTTTGCCCCTTGAGGTAGCCCAGCATGTCAAGTTAGAAGATTGAGGAGCAGATTTACAAAGAAAGAATCCTCTACAGTAAGGTAACAGATGGACAGACTGCACACTGCACCTGGAAAGTTCGAGGGGCTCACAGCCCTTCCCCGAACAGACTTGCAATAGACAAATGGCTTGCTAGACAAGCTATTACAGGAACTGTTTAACATCACCGTATTTTCGAATTTAACCTAGAGTTGAGCATCCTATTGTTTAAAAATAATATAGACCTATTGAGATTTATTATGTGAGACTGGATGAACTATTATTTATTTAAAGTAATCCAGGGTTTCTCTAAGGGAGCATCTGCATATCGTCTGTCTCAAACCACATCTGGAGCATGTTCTTTCCTTGCTCTCCCAAAAGCCTACAGAAAAAGCTTTATATATATAGTGGCATTCCCTTGAGTTGTATGTATAGTCAGATAAAGATGTGTTTGGTTGTTGTTGGTTGTGGGCCTTGAACTCAGGGTTTGGGTGCTGTACCTGAGCATTTTTGCTCAAGGCTAGTGTTCTATTACTTGGAGCCACAGCACCACTTCTGGTTTTGTAGCGGTTAATTGGAGATAAGAATCTCATGGACATTCCCTGCCTGGGCTGGCTTTGAATCTTGATCTTCCAATCTCAGCCTCCTGAGTGGCTAGAATTACAGATGTGAATCATGAGTGCCCAGCCTAAATATAGTTACATTTAACATATAAAATACTGAAAACTTTTATAGGTATTTCTTTCTTTGAGACCTGTACTGTAGAGAAGGTTTACTATTCGATAGAAGTAACACAGTATTTATTTTCTGTTTACATCTTGGAGTGAGGCAAATATTTTATTTTCCATGGATTTTCATCCTCTGGGAAGAATCTGATGGTAGGTTCTTCTGCAATGCTTAGCTCTCACCTCTTCTTCTTTTCAGTGAAGTGCCTTGATAACATGCTTTTGCGAAGTTCAGGAAAATTAACGGTGGGCACCAACAAGGAGGATGGAGAGAGTCCGGCCCCCACTCCTCGTCCCAAGATTTTACGATGTAAATGCCACCACCATTGTCCTGAAGACTCTGTCAACAACATTTGCAGGTTGGTGACAAACCCGATTTAAACTTTTGCTCGCTTGCCCAAAAGCTCACACCATTTTCATCGTAAGCGCATGTACACTTTGGAGAACAGTGCCAAGCTTCATTCATTGTTAGAGTGGGACTGCATGGAGAAAGCTAGAGAATTGTGTTCTCAGACGGCTTCCTTCCTGCAGCCAGCAGACATGCTCAAGATCCTGCAACACAGGTCCCAGGGTCCTTGTCAACAAGCCAAACCAACTACTTCTTTAAAAAGACCTAACCCTCAGAATCAGTTCAGCCATGGTGGGTGCCACTGGTGTGTGACGCTTTACAGTTTGATCATTCATCATGCTGCTGCAGTTGGGAAAGACCTAAGCTGGTGAGATGGTTAATGCGATGGCTCTGGGAGGCAGCCTTATAATGGAGCTCATGTGAATTGAAAGACATTGTCAAATAAACTTCCAAGTTGGGAATCATATTTTTTCTAGCTATTTTAAAACAGTTTTGAATATGAACTCTCTCCATCCCTTCCTCGCTCCCTCCTCCCTTTCTTCCTCCCTCTTGCTCATTGCTGATGTACTACTACTGGAACTATGCCTCAAGTCCACCACTTTGCTGGTTCATAAGAGATGGAATCTCATTGACTTTTGAGGGGGGAGGTCTGGATTGGCTGTGAATCAAGATCCTCCATGTCTCAGCTTTCTAGGTAGCAGGGATAACAGGTGTGAGCCACTGGTGTCTGGCTTGCATTTTCTTTTAGTATGTCTTTATACAGTCACATCTCCTTTGCTGATCATAATAGATGCAGTCATTCCAGAGAGAGAGAGAGAGAGAGAGAGAGAGAGAGAGAGAGAGAGAGAGAGAGAGAGAGAGAGAGAGAGAGAGAGAGAGAGAGAGAGATTGTGAGTATAGAGCCACAGCCTAGCGATAGAGAGATGGATTAGGTCACTCAGGGAGGCAGGTCTGGCTGGACATATAATGACACAGAAGCAAAGTGTACTTTAAGGGGGGTCCCATACTCATAATAAAGTAGTGGATGGGCAGCTACATTTTCAGTCCAGATAGACTATCTGGGCCATTCTTTGGCACTTTGGGGTCTAGAGGAGTACATGAAGCTGAGTGGAGTGGCGTTTTGTTTTTGGAGTAAAAGGTCTCTATGAGGTAGATCTAGTAGAAAAATTTAAATTCTGAAAAACTCTAGAAATCTAACATTTTTGAGCACAAGCAAAGGTGATGCCACCAACAGGAAATTTTACACTTTACCTCATGTGATTTGTAGCCCAAATGAGGGCACACTGAAAATACTTGGTTTTTTCCATGTGCAAAAGGTTTATGTAAAATACAGATGAATTTTATGTTTAGATTCGGGTGCTCTCTCTCTCTCTCTGTCTCTCTGTCTCTCTCTGTCTCTCTGTCTCTGTCTCTGTCTCTGTCTCTGTCTCTCTCTCTCTCTCTCTCTCTCTCTCTCTCGTAACTATCTTAAAATAGAATCTAATAAATATAGAATAGGTAATATTCCAGACTCTGAAAAATTCTGAGCTATTTTGCTCCTAAGCATTTTGGATGATGGCTGCATGGCCTTGGATAAGCTTCCCAGTGTATTCTGAGAAATTTGTATCTTTAGCATAAAAAGTACAAATTAACTAACATGGGGAGAAAAGTTTGGTGTGTTTAAACACACAAAGCTTACTGAATCAGCATAATAACTCAGAATTACAGAGGATGCTAGGGTCAGCTTTAGACAAAGGGAATTTGGGGTAGAGAGATCTTATAATGCCCTCTTTACCACTGAATAATGCTAAGATTGCTGCGATTTGTGCTAAGGTACAAAGATTTCAAGCCCAGATAATTTTATTTTTGTGTAGGAAATATTACCTATTTACAGTAAGCACATGGTATCAGGAAAATAAAACTGAAAAAAAAATGGCAAAGAGATCCAGTGACATTGATTAGAACAGTTTAGAGTTCTTTTATGATTAAGATGGCCTTTGATTTATAATGATTCAGGATAGCAGAAATTATTTGCTGAAATTTCTATATTATCGTTTTTGCATTCAACTATCGTTAGTCAATGCAGTATTCCTGTGAAGAATGTAGTATTACCTTGTTAATTTTTTTTACAGATAAGAAATTTGATGTTCTGAAAAGCTCAGTAATTCTCTGAAGATAGAATGATTAAAAAACATGTGTGGCCAAAATTCCTGAGTTATAATTTCTTGGCAAACAGCCAGCTTCAACTCTGTTTTCTCAGAGGAGATGAAATTCTCTCTTGAGGAAAATGCTCGTGTGTTTTGCTAATGAGGTGTTCCAGTGGGGTCTTCTCTTGTGTGAATCATAGTAACTACATTTTTCATTTTGTCCTAAGACCTAGAAACCCACACAAATATGCGCGTGCATGCGTGCATGTGAGCACACACACACACACACACACACACACACACACAGAAACACTGTTTTCTATTCTTCTTCCTTGAAAGGAAGAAGCTGTCTCTAGTTTAAAAAATCCACCTAGAAGTATACATGACTACTTTCCTAAAGTACACTGAAAATGAATTATTACCAAAATTAACAGCTTATATATTTTATGCTTTTCTACTTTTCTGTTGAGTTTGACAGATATGACTTTGTCCTCTCAAATCTTTCAAATTGCTGCATTAGTGTCTGTATTGACATCTTCATACCAGTCATAAATGAATTTCTGTCTCAGGGAACCAGTCTTGCATTTCTAGGTGAAATCATTTTTAAGAACAAGAATTTGCTTTCTTGTGCCTCAGTTATCTAAGATCTTATGAGCTGGTCTCGGTTGTCTGACCTAACACTGAACTCCACAGATCTTAGCCAATTAGTGTGACTCAGGTGAGTTTCATGTTCATAACCATATTGGGCTCCCTGGAGAGAATAATCCAATAATGAGTCAACAGTCACAAGTGTGCATCATACTTTGAACCAACTGTGAAATCTCACACATCAGTTCAAAGAACAGAAATGCGTTGTAGAGATCTGGAAATTCTTCACTAGTACATCCTTGCTTGAATGGCTAACGCCAAGACCAAAGTCATTGTTGGGTTGGTCTCTGGTGGGTGCAGAAATCCACATTCGAATCCACAGCATTTCCATTGCTCATACTGAAGAATTTAGTGTAAATGTATCATGATCCAGTACAGAGTTTGGGCCATTTACAAGTCTGTAACTTAAGTTTGGGGTAAAGCCATTTGAATGTTCTCCCTCAAAGCAATGCCGATTTTCTAATGCTTGTTGCCATGTGACATTATGATCTTTCCTGTTCTTTGACTTGGTTCCTACAACTACAGACCGTGACTACATGCCTCAAATGCTGCAAATTATTAAATCACCAATTAATTCTCACATCATTATCAAAACACTATTAAAATTTAATATGAAAATATTAAAATTCTTAAGAGTCCTTATGTAATTTTTCTTGCACGTTCTATATGGTTTTGTCTACTCTCGCAAATGCAGTCAGTTTCAACCTTGATTGTTTCTGCTTTCTCTCTGCAATTGAGTCTGACCATGGATAGTTTTGTGGTCTCAGTCATGACTTGTGACAGTCATTGCTTTTCTCATTTTACTACCTCTAGGCCCTTATACACCTATATCCATTTGTCAGTATTACTTTCCCTTTTTATTTATTAAAAGCTAATTTTAATACTCATTTTTTTGCCAGTCCTGGGCTTGGGCTCAGGGCCTGAGCACTGTCCCTGGTTTTTCTCAAGGCTAGGACTCTACCACTTGAGTCACAGCACCACTTCTGGCTTTTTGCTATGTATGTGGTACCAAGGAATCGAACCCGGGTCTTTGTACATGCTAGGCAAGCACTCTACCACTAAGCCAAACTCCTGGCCCCATTTTTATCATTTATTTCTGATGAAGACACCTACTGCTGGGGCCATTTTCAGCATTTAAAACTATAATAATGTGACACAATAAGGTTTGCATAAAAGATATATGAACTAAGATTGCTTCTTGAGGAATTATGTAAATCTCTGAGAGAGGAGAGAATAGCATGAGCAAAATGAAAAGCTTTTGTGTTGTAATGTGAGCCTTTTTTTTTTCACGGAGTGTGCACTAGCCCAGGCCTTTAAAGCTTCTTGCTGAGTTCAGTAGTGTGTGTTTTCAGGCAGGTGGTTGTGACCTCAGAGGACTTAAAGCATGCACATTCTGCTTTTTTTGCATGTTCTGCCCTGAATAGTACCTACTACTACAAGCCACTATTTCCCATGTTATGGATGCATTGAGCTTTATGGTTCGTTTCCTTCTCAAACAAATTGATTTCAAATCACTGTATTGGAAGGATGGTGGTACCTATATGAGGACTTGTTTGAGTTGGAAGAGTCTGTAATTGCAGATTCACTAATGGTGGCCTGTATAAAGAATTGCTTTCCATTTGTGCCTCTCGTTCAAAACTGCAGGAGTTTTGAAGTATTACACTACCCCGGTTCATAATTTTTACTCCAATATATCTCACTATTGTTTTGTCATTCATGGGGCTTGAACATTATACCTGGGACATGTCCCTGAGCTCTTCAGCTCAAGGCTATTGTTCTACCACTTGAGACACAGTGCTACTTCCTATTTTCATTTTCTTTTAGAAAAATTATTTCTACTTTGATTTCCTTCATGCTTCTTTACCTATTCTGTGTACCACTTTCTATATGGCAAAAAGAAGAGAGATGGAGTAATAATCAGTACAGAAAACATGGGCCTAGTTTATGCTTCCAGGCAACAGAATTTCTCAACAGCCCCGTGGCAGGTGTCATCTTGATGGTGGGTAAAAGTTGATTAGCTTTGACTCTGGGACACAGCTTTGTTTGCATTTGCTTTTGGTTGAGAGTTGACAATTCCCAAGTCATTCTTAGGTCTTTGTATTTATTCTGCCTGCTTCTAGTTAATGTTTCTTGCAAGGTAACAGTTTCAATTAAAAAGCTTGTAAATCACATTTGCTTTGTTGTTGATAAGGTGGTCTGAACTGGCTTCTCACTTCCTTTCTTCCACTTCCAATATCTAATTCTTTTCTAACTTTATGAGTAATGAGATATTGATCATTTTCTCCAGAGACTTTTTTTGGTCCTTTTTTATTTTTAGCTCCTTCTTTGCAAACCAGTTTTCATTTTGATTATTGTGATGGTCCTGGGACTTGAACTCAGGGCCTGGGGTACTGTCTCTGAGCTTTTGTGCTTAAGAGTAGCACTCTACCATTCAAGCAATAGATCCAGTTTAGGCAATTGTTTGTTTATTTATTTATTCATTCATTCACTCACTCACTCATTAATTGGTGGTGGTTAATTGTAGATAAGAGTCTTTGGATTTTCCTGCCTGGGGGGCTTTGAACCTTGATCCTCAGATCTCAGCTTCATGAGTAGCTAGAATTGCAGGTGTGAGCCACTGGCACTCAGCCACTAGGATTATTTTTAAAGCATAAGTTTCTTCTTGTATTTTCTAGAAAAACAGCTTCACCTCTTAATACCCATTTCCTTAAAAAAATTTTTTTGTATATTTCCTGGAAATCCATCTTTATGTAATCAGGTTTCAATTAAGGGGGAGCCCAAGATTGTGGAGAAATTGGAGTTAGAATTAATACAAAATACTATAGACCCGATGAATTCCTAGTTTCAGAAAATTATTTCTAAAGTGTTATGCTTCTTGCCTTTGATGAGAAATGTTAGTCACACGTATCATCTAAATATGTAGAAAAAGAATGAGTATTGTTTGTTCATGTTGTCTAGATCTCCAAAGAACAGGCTTCTTATGGCTTTAAAATATTAGTCCATTCCAATAAATTGACTAAAAAGCCTTAGCCTGTGAGCTGTTCAGGGCAAGTCTTCCCTCTGTAATATTCATGCATTTGACCTTTGTCCCCCAGACATTTATCATGGGCCCTTTCTAGCTCCTTATTAGAAAGTTTGCATTTTGCTCCACTAGTTCTTATAAATAAAGGCCTGTTGGATCACTGGAGTCTTACAACCCACATAAACAATTCTAAGGATATTCACTGAAGGGCTCGTGTATAGCAGAATGTTGAGTGCATCAAGAGCCCTAATGCAAATAGACACACCACAAATCATGGCCCATGTCATTCTTACAGCTCTCTTCCCATGACCTTCAAGGACTGCATTGTCCTGTCCCAGGCACTGTGCATACATATGGATGAGGGAGTGTGCTCGCTGACTTCTGCTGGGCGTCTGCCCAAATTCATCACCCAAACACGTGAAGCAGTAATGTCTGTGTATGCATACTTCCATATAGACCAGCTCCAGTTATTTTCCATTTTAGGCCCAGGATAGCAGGAAACAAGTGGAGAGAAAGTAAGAGGACCATGAGGGATAGCCTAATTCTGATAACTATTGATTTTTCAACCTATGTATGCAATTCCTCTCTCATCACCCCAAACTGCCTCACCTTCTCATTGCTGCCCAACAGGAAAAAAAAACTTTATGTTCTTGCACCATTGGAGCACACGGAACAGGTGCTATACTAGTGGAGCCAAATCCTTTTGGCTCTACTTTTTAGGAACAGTCTCTATGTTCTGCCTAGGGCAGCTTGGGCTATGATCCTGCTGCCTGCACATTACACATAACTAAGATAAAAGACACTTCCCATCATGCCTGGCTTGTTCGTTGAGCTAGCATCCTGCTAACTTTTGCTTATGCTCCTCCCCATCTCTGCTTCCTCAGTAGCGAGGATTACAAGGATGAGACACTGCACCTAGCTCGTGAAAGTTATTTGTAATCTAGAAAAGATAAACATTTTTTTTTTAAAAATTGCATTGTCTTGTCACATCCCTTCCTTTTACTGTCTGTGCTTACTCTTAGCTCTATCTCTATCCCAGATTACTTGCAACAAATATTAGTTTCTACTGTGTTAGTCTAACTCAGAAGCAGGGGCACCCAGTCACAGACTCCTCACTACCTCAGTTTACCTTGTTGGTCCTGCTTCTGCCTGTGTGTAGTTATGCTTTAGTTAGAGGTGTGTGTTTCCCACCTCAGAATCCAGGAGAACCAACCTCCCTCCCTCCCTCCCTCCCTCCCTCCCCTCCCTCCCTCCCTCCCTCCCTCCCTCCCTCCCTCCCTCCTCTCTCTCTCTCTCTCTCTCTCTCTCTCTCTCCCTCTCTCTCTCTCTCTCTCTCTCTCTCTCTCTCTCTCTCTCTCCCCCCTTCTCCCTCTCCATCTTTCTCTGTGCTCTCCCCTCCACTCCCCTGTCCTCTTTTCCTTCCCTTTCCCTCCCTCCTCTTCTCTGTGCACCTCTAGGGAAATTCCTCAAGAGCGCTGAGCCTTAGTTTTGACACAGAGAAGATAAGCGTAGTGCCATTTCTGTTTTCATTTGTGTTTATCTGGGAAAATGGTATCTGTAAATGGCTCGCGTACATTCCATTCAAGGGCTCTAGTTAGTTCTGTAAAAGGTATACGTGGTTAGTAATAGTAATGAATGACAAATGGAAATGTTGGATCCTTCTTTCAACGTAAGGAAGGTGTCTAGGTAAAGAGGATATTACCAAGTGTTTTTTAATGGAAATTAAATTCACTTTCATGAAAAGATGGTGTTGAGATTGTCTTCATATTCTGACCAGCATTGATCATTGCCATTTTCCCCTGTCTGGGAAGACACAGTGATACACACCTTTCATTTTACTTTCCTCCCTCCCTGCATGCTCTTCCTTCTCCCTCACGAACTCTGCCTGTTTGGTCTTCAGCACAGATGGGTATTGTTTCACGATGATCGAGGAAGATGATTCTGGAATGCCTGTGGTCACATCTGGATGTCTTGGACTGGAAGGGTCAGATTTTCAATGTAGGGTAAGAAAATTACTTGATTGTTTATTTTGTAACCCTACAGTGGCTGGTAAAAATGTGCCCAAGATTAAAAGAAAATTTTTGTCATAGCTAGCCTATTTTCAGTAAGTTGGAAAATAATTGAAAAATCTTCTTGGGAAAATTCTCCCTTCATTTTGAAACCAAATATTCTTTTGCCTTTTACTGTTAACTTCTTGCTTGGTCTCCCATTCAGTTATCATCTTCAAAGTCCAATTGAGTTCAACTTGGGCTAAACTGCATTAGCTTTTTTTAGGATTAGCTAGTTAGCCAAATTGCAATGTAGCAAATCTTGGCTTCACTGCCTTAAGATAAGATTCCTTCCCCAGTTTATTGCTTGAATCCTGATTATCATAAGCCTAGTGATAGTTTTGCTGAAATGCAAACATCACACTGGGATCATATGACATTATTTAAGATCAATCCCCTGATAGCAACTGAGATTTTTCAAGGTGTTAGGGTAAAATCAGTAGAGAGTTGAATCAGTTCTCCATTGATCATTTCTTATGTTTTTGATTACATGATACTGAGATTTAAAGGAAACCTGGGGATAATCTGTTTGGGCTCAATTTTAGGATACACCAATTCCTCATCAAAGAAGGTCAATTGAGTGCTGCACAGAGAGGAATGAATGTAACAAAGACCTTCACCCCACACTGCCTCCACTGAAAACCAGAGGTAAGGCCTGACCAGACAAGCGCCAACTTGAGGAAAATCAACGCTTGCCTCCTTCTCTCCTTTGCAAATGAATCTCCCTGTAGTGTTTTGGTGAATTCAAAGATCTGTAAAAATAGTTCTTAGAACTTCACTTCTACAATGCTTGCTACCTAAATATTTCCCCTTCCATTCCCCAAACTGCAGTTCTTACAGGAAGACAGGGGAATGAGACAGCACTGTATACTCACCCCTGAAGTTATTCGTGTGTGTGTGTGTGTGTGTGTGTGTGTGTGTGTGTGTGTGAATTTTATTTTCATGCATTGTGGGACATCTGAGTTGTGTCCATAATTTGTCTATTGTGAATTGTGCTACACTGAACATCACTTTGAGATGCCTTTCTTATATTCTGATGTGAATAACTTTGATAAATGCACAATAGTGGTTTCCTAGATCTTTGAATAGCTTTATGTTAAGGGTTTGTTGTTGTACCAGTCCTGGGGTTTTAACTCATGGCCAAGGCATTGTTTCTGAGCTTTTCTGCTCAAGGCTAACACTCTACCATTTAAGTCACAGCTCCACTTCCAGCTTTTATGTGGTTATTTGGAAGTAAGAGTTTCATGGACGATTCTACTTAGGCTGGCTTAGAACCACGATCCTCAGATTTCAGCCTCCTGAGTAGGTAGCTAGGATTACAGGCATGATTCATTTGCACCTGTCATAGGTTTAGGTTGTTGAGAAATCTTCATATTGATTTAATGAAGTATGCTTTTTCAAATAATTAACAAAATGAATATCTGGAAGCTGAAACAAGACAGGAAGTAGGAGAAGGGTTAGTAGGTGAGTGTTGATAAATGAAAAAAGAAATAGGACCAATACAGATACAGGAAGTGGGAAATATAATCATGCATCTGGGGGAGAGATGCAATGGGAGAAGGATCAAGAAGGGAAAATGATGAAGAAGCACTGGAAATGTAGACACAATAAGCTATAACTCCTCGTATAATCCTTTGAAGTTCAGAAAACAAACCCACTACCATTTGATTATATGCATTTTTTAAGTAAATGAAAATTTAAAGAGTTAAATCAAAGATCATTTGGTCTGTGACATTTAATTTTATCTATGCCAAAGTAGGTAGGCTTAGTGAAATCAAATCCCAATATATTGATAAAATGAGGACAATGTCTACACATTTTTGTTTGGAAGCTTACACACGTGGTTTTCTCTCTTCATTTTAGATTTTGCTGATGGACCTATACACCACAAGGCCTTACTTATATCTGTGACTGTCTGTAGTCTGCTCTTGGTCCTTATTATTTTATTCTGTTACTTCAGGTAAGTTTCCCTCCAAGGAGAGATTCAATACTGTGTTTATTGTGTCATTATTATGTTCTTACATTCTAACAGTATTTTCTGCTATTTTTTGGGGGGGGAAGTCAAGGTTTTCTTTGGCCTGATTAGATCTTCATTTTTAACTATGCATATTGATTACTGTTGACAAAGTAAGGATAACAACAAAATAGATTATCCTAATGAGCTTGTAAATAGATACTAGTCAGTGTTCTGCTTTAGACATCGAAAGTATGCAGACAAGAATTCCTTATAGTAGTTGGGGAATTCAAGCCAAGTCACTACTTGAGTTTGATTTATTCAAACTTATTATTTATTTTTATTTTTAAACTCAGGGCCGTACACTTACTAAGCTTGCTTGTTAGGCTGGCACATTACCACTTGAGCAGCATCTCTAGCTGGCTTTTTGATGGTTATTTTGGAGATGGAGCCATCGGGCTGTAGACAATTCTCAGGAAGCCTGCTGAATAGCTCAGCTTGAGCCACTGCCTTGGGGCTTCAAGTAAATGAATGACGATCTGTGATTTGAGTAGTCCTTATTTCCTAAGCTAAGAAATTTATCTTCATATTGAGGCTTTGTATATAGATTAAATATTAAAAAATATGATAGAAAAGTTTTCAGTCACCTAAAAAAGTCCTGTTTGAGTTTGTGAAATATTATATCTTTATAGCAGTATCTTTGCCTTCTATGCAATTTAATATTCGTTTGTGATACTTCACAGATGGGTCAATTAATTTTTCAAATAAGTTCATTTTAAAACTGAAGATATTGTAGTTAACTGAAAGTTTTAATTTTTATTTTTTATACTGGTCCTACGGCTAGAACTCAGGACCTAGACACTCTTCCTGAACACAGCTCTACTTGTGGCTGTGTGTGTGTGTGTGTGTGTGTGTTTCACTGGAGGCAAAAAGCTCACAGACTTCTTTACCTGGCTGGCTTTGAACCATGATTCTCAGATCTTAGCTTCCTGAAGAGCTAGGATTATGAGTGTGAGTCACAGGAGCCTGAATTTGTCATTAACTGAAAGTTTTAATAGATTAATTCCATTCCATTTGTATTTGTTATTACTTTGTGTATCACCTTATATGGTGGTTAGTTGTCATGATTTTTTATAAATCCCAAATTTTCATTTTTTTATTAATTAGTGACCAGAAAGGGAAGATTTTAGGGAAGTATTGAAATTCTTTGGAAATATTAACAGAATATAGTGTACTTGAAAGACATAAAGCAGAAAATTTATAAATAGCTGAGGCTCAATAAAATTGTGATTAATTAAATCATTGAGTAGGTAATTGTAATGTATATAACCAAGTATAACAAATAGTATGCATTCATTCTTTTACAGTCATGTGCTATGAGTTTTGTGTCTGCTGTTTACCTTTAATCCGTTCGTAACTCACCTCCCCTTATTCAACCCTTAGGTATAAAAGACAAGAAGCCAGACCAAGATACAGCATTGGTTTGGAGCAGGATGAGACTTACATTCCTCCAGGAGAATCCTTGAGAGACTTAATCGAGCAGTCTCAGAGCTCAGGAAGTGGCTCAGGTCTCCCTCTGCTGGTATGACAGGAACATATCCCCAGCTGAAAGGAAATGTCTCCTGAAAGGAAATGTCAGCAAAGGCAGGGTTTCATTTTACTGCAACAGATAGGGCTCTGGAGGAGGAGCAAGCTCCGGGATGTGAAGTGGACATCCGATCTTAGGCACAGGCCTTCCTGATAACATTTTGACATTGGCGAGGCTAAGCTGATTGCTTTTTAATGTGAGTGTCTGGTTACACCCCAGGTCTTCAGACATCCTGATGAAGAACAGATTAGAAAACATTAAATAGGAGACCATCTTCCCTCTGTTTTTGGTGTGGATATCATTACTGCACTTTGGCCTGACTATTGAAGGCAAAAGAATTGCAGTCATCTAGGATCTGAGAAGAAGTCTACATTTCAGCTGCAGGGTTAGGTGTCAGGTTGAAGGCTGACCTTTTCCATTCAGAAGAGGTTTAATGTTCTGCTGGTCAGTGCTGTCAAGCTTGACGAGAGTGTATACCACATACAAGACATTGACTTCAATGAAAAGGCTACTTGATTCCTTTGGGGGGACCAAAAAGTGAGATTGTTGGAGTTCTATATGGTAATAATTTTAAGGAAAAATATTTTCCTTAATATTAAAAGTCTTAAGATTAACTTTTCTAGTCTTCATCACTTTTAATATCTTTGGTGATAATTTCTTTTTTTTCTCTTTTTTTTTTTTTTTTTTGCCAGTCCTGGGCTTATGCTCAGGGCCTGAGCACTGTCCTTGGATTTTTCTCAAGGCTTCTAGCTTTCTACCACTTGAACCCCAGCACCACCTCCACCTTTTTCTATGAATTTAGTACCAAGGAATCAAACCCGGGTCTCCATCATACTAGGCAAGCACTCTACCACTATGTCAAACTCCCGGCCCCTTTTTGTTTGTTTTTTGAAAAGGATTTAAGCAACTGTTTTAATCATTCTGATTAAAATTATTGTGCTTCAGGGCTGGGAGTTTGGCCTAGTGGTTAAAGTGCTTGCCTAGCATGCATGAAGACCCGGGTTCGATTCCTCGGTACCACATACATAGAAAAAAAAAGCCAGAAGTGGTGCTGAGGCTCAAGTGGTAGAGCTCTAGCCTTGAGAAAGTCCAAGGACAGTGCTCAGGCCCTGAGCTCAAGCCTAGGACTGGCAAAAAAAATAAAATAAAATAAAAATATTGTGCTTCAGATTGAAAAAAAAAACTTTTTTCTTTTTTTTTCTTTTTTTGGTCATGGGGCTTGAACTCTGGGAATACTGTCCCTGAGCTCTTCAACTCAAGGCTAGTGTTCTACCACTTGACCCACAGTGCCACATCTAGTTTTCTGGTGGTTAATTGGAGATAAGAGTCTCACTTCCTTTTGTGCCCAGGCTGGCTTTGAACCTCAATCCTCAGATCTCAGCCTCCTGAGTCACTAGTTTTACAGGCATTAGCCACTGCATCTGGCCAAAAAACAAAAACAAAACCCCAACTTTTGTAATGGCTAAATATCTTAGGTGTTTTTCATTTTACAATTTAATATGCTACAAATACCATTACTATATTTGTGAGTCTGTAGCATTACATTTTATATTTAAAGAAAGGAAAAATAGTAAACTTCCATTTGGTTTCAGTGGATTAAATACTCCTTCTTTTAGAATTGGTACTGATGGGTTCCACTTCTGTTTTCTCTCTTTTTTTTTCTTTTTTGTGCCAGTTTGGGCCCTTGAACTCAAGGCCTGAGCACTGTCCTTGGGTTTTCTCAAGGCTAGAGCTCTAGTACTTGAGCCATAGCACCACTTCTGGCTTTTTCAGCGTATGTGGCACCGAGGAATCCAACCCGGGTCTTCGTGAATGCTAGGCAAGCAAACTAGGCCAGACTTCTGGTCCCTGTTTTCTCCTTTTAACTCATCTTACTATTGTTCTGTCCTCTGTCTAGACACCAGCTTCTCTTTAGTACTAGACACCACCTTCTCTTTTGGTTTATTTAATGTGTTTGCTTCCCTACACTGGTCTTTGCTTCCTCTTCTTCCTTCCCTTCTTCCTTGCTTTCCTCTCTTTCTCTCTTGCTTTTTTCATGCTCTGATTTTTCCTGTATTTCTTTATGTTCCCCCATGGTGTGTCAAATGTCATTTTGTTTTAATGGTCCTGTAATTAGTAAAACATTAGTGTGGAATGCAGGTATTCTGTTTTATCAGGCACTGTAAAGTTTTTCTCTATAAAAATTGCGAGAGGAAGAATGTTTGATAATTTAGAAGCAATATTTTGGCCATTCCGAATCCACAATCAATCTCAAAAATGTATAAATGCGAACATTAGTAAGGACAAATCACTCATCCACATAGCAAACAAAAAAAAGATAAAGCACAAAATGCTTTAACAAGCAGTAATTGTTTCTTGTCTGGAAGGGGGAAATTAAGCTAATTTGTAATGCTGCAAAGACACTTGAGTGGTTTTGGATTTTAACAGGTCCAAAGGACAATCGCTAAGCAGATTCAGATGGTGAAACAGATTGGAAAAGGTCGCTATGGAGAAGTGTGGATGGGAAAGTGGCGTGGCGAAAAGGTAGCTGTGAAAGTGTTCTTCACCACGGAGGAGGCCAGCTGGTTCAGAGAGACAGAAATATACCAGACTGTGCTGATGAGGCACGAAAACATTCTGGGTGAGTACACGTCTGAAGCAATGTTCAAGGGTTCCTACTTCTCCTATCCTAAAACAAAAAAGAAACATCGGCATATTAGTTCATCTGCCTTACCTGTTAAGAAGCTGTTAGAAAGTTTCTTCTTATCTTCAACAGGCTAAGACCTGATAAGACTAGGACCCACCCTGTTAACCTGTAATGAGAGACTTCACAGAAAGAAATGGGGAAAAGCAGAAATAAAAACACTCCACTAATTTTTTTCCTTCAGAAACAGGAAATGCAAAAGTAATAGCAGAATTCTTGAGATCTGGAGAGGCCTATTTTTGTTTACATGTTAGGAAACATGTATGCCATGCAGGCATTTTGTCTGCAGTATTTATGTCAAAGTTTTATGTTGAGAATCATTTCACTTCTTCTTTTCTCAGGCTAGATGTGGTCTGTCTCAATTTCTAGTACAAGCCAAGCATTTTTGACACAAGGCAAGATTTTGGAAACAATATCTGATATGTCACTGTAATAGCAAAAAGGAAGTGAAATATCAGTGGATGATCAGAAAGGGATTATGTTTCCTTTTTTTTTTTGCCATTTCTGGGCTTGGGCTCAGGGCATGAGCACTGTTGTTGGGTTTTCTCAAGGCTAGAGCTCTACCACCAATTCTAGCCTTTTACTATGTATGTGATACCGAGGAATCAAACCTGGGTCTTCATGCATGCACTATACCACTAGGCCAAACTCCCAGCCCAGGGATTATATTTTCTTATCCAAACTCTCAATATTTCTCTGTACTTAAAAGTTTTATTATCTGTGGTATGAATTGTCTAATACCATCACTGCCATAGAAAACTAAATAGGATGCTAAACAGACATCTGTGAACAAAAAAAAGTGATAAAATAGTAATGATTCCCAATTCTGTTCTGCAAACTTCTTCATCCCAATTCTTTTAATTCTTTTCTTTTTTGTTCCCCATTTAGGGTTCATTGCTGCAGATATTAAAGGAACTGGGTCCTGGACCCAGCTGTACCTGATCACAGATTATCATGAAAATGGCTCTCTTTATGATTATCTGAAGTCCACGACTCTAGATACCAAGGCCATGCTAAAGTTAGCTTATTCTGCTGTCAGCGGCTTGTGTCACATACACACAGAAATCTTCAGTACCCAGGGCAAACCAGCAATTGCCCACAGAGATCTGAAGAGTAAGAATATCTTGGTGAAGAAAAATGGAACATGTTGTATTGCTGATTTGGGTCTGGCTGTTAAATTTATTAGGTTAGTATCCAAGCAAGTAATTACACTTTTTAGGATTCTTTCCTATCAATTTTCATAGATGGTACTTCCAGGGTATTTTTTGTTGTTGTTTTTATTTTTGGTTAATTGGAGATAGACGTTGCATTGACTTTCTTGCCTAGGCTAGGTTTGATAACAAATCATCAGATGCCTGCCTCCAGAGTAGCTAGGATTACAGGCATGAGCACTGGAGCCACGCTCTTATTTTATATATGTAAAATTTGCACATTTTGGGGTTTTATGGTAACTTTGAATCTTGCGTTATATGTTTCTTTGTTTTTTTAATTCATTTTCTGGTTGTTTTATAGTGTTGTATGTGTATGAGTGAATGCTTGCGAATGCACAGATGTTTAGTGTTTTATTGCAGGGAGAGTCAGAGCTAAGCCACTGCTAAATTTTTAGACTTTTTTTATATGTTAACTTCCTGTGAGTGTTTGATCCTAGCTTAGTTGTCTACATGTTGGTAAGTGTTCTGTTAGGCTTCAAAAGTCATTTCTGGGAGATTCCCAGGCAAGGGGTAGGGGAAGGAGGAAGGGAAGGAGGGGGGGGGGGAGAGGGAGATATTCCTTGGAGATTTTTTTTTGCTCTTGAACTTTTCTTGCCCTTGGTTTCCTTGTGCATTTCAAAAGTGATGCAAAGACTAATGAAGCTGAGATGGAATTCAGGTGATCCCTGGCAAATATCATTACCTTGCATTACCTTGGCCTGCCTACGGAAGAGGAAAGAATAACATACAAAATGCGTTGAGGGAAAGAAATCACATAGCTCTTCATGTTTCACTCTGGAGAATAGAACAGAACTCCTCTGATACTTCCCTGTCATAGTAAAATAATTTCTTAGAGAGAGGGGATTAAATTGTGGCTTGGAACCTCTCAGGTACTAAATTTTAAACAGAAGGCCTACTGGGAAGACTAAGTATGGTGCACAGATCTGTGGACCTGAGGCACGTCCAGATGTAGTCAAAATGAGAGGGCAGCCTGAAGTGCGATCCCATTTTGAATCCTGGCAAAAGGTAAGATGGGAGCTGTGTGCCAACTCATGCCCATGTTTATTCTTCTGTTGAGATGGGGTCTCCAGAACTTTATGCCTAAGCTACAGCCATGGCTCTCCTGTTCTCATCCTTCTACATAGCTAGGATGACAAGCGTAAGCCATTACAGCTATTATTTGAGATGGAAGTCTTAATATTTTTTTTTTTTTGGCTCAGGCTGGCCTGGAATCTAAGTCCTCCTTGATCAAATTCTTCCACGATCCATGGATGCCCAACTCATGTGTAAATTTTCCAGTTCCTACTTCTGCTAGGGTCTTTTGAATTATATATTTGTATTTATGATTCTATAGACACAAAACACTATTTTAGAAAAATTCCTTATGAAAACTTAATATTAACAAATATTAAGAGTTTATCTTATTCTCTGGTTTTCTTTTTGCTTTTTTTTTTGCCAGTCCCGGGACTTGAACTCAGGGCCTGGGCACTGTCCCTGAGCTCTTCAGCTCAAGGATACCGCCCTACCCTTGATCCAAGCCCCACTTCCCATTTTCTAGAGTTTATTTGGAGATAAGAGTCTCAGGTCCTTTTGTGCCCAGGCTGGCTTTGAACCTTAATCCACAGATCTCGGCCTCCTGAGTAGCTAGGATTACAGAGGTGAGCCACTGGGCCTGGCTCACTTTTCCCCTTTGAAAAGTAACTCATATTCTGTTTGTATTTTCTGCTATGACCTTATTCTGCATGTAAAGTAGCTACAGTGACGTATAGAATCATTTTGTAACTTTGGGGTCATTTTCACTGTCTGTTCACCTTTTCTGTGCTGTGCATGTTTTTCTGTCAGCCTTGTCCTCACTCCTCTCTATCTCTAGAAAGCACCCTAGTGACTTTGCTGTGCCCTTCCTTGTTCTGACCCATTTGTTCTGATTCTCAATCTTCTTTCTTCCTATGTCAACCAACTCTATTTTCCTTCCTTTTCTTGTTGTATTCCAGTGTTAAGTCACTTGAATTTTCTGGGCCTTGAAGATTAATTCAAACTCATTTTTTTTCTGCCATTATCTGAGAGCAAGGAAAATAATGTCACTGAAAAGTAGAGGAATGTACTTTAATTACTTTCAAGCATGGAAACATGCCGAGCTGTACATTTTGGAGAATATTTATAGAGCAGACCCAGATTAATTATAATTAACATACTTGTTGTCAAAACATAGTGCTAAAGGCATTTGCCTTTTGGCTAATAATAATCTTTTACAAAATTAATTTGTTCAACAATATTCTCATGCCTCTGGATAATGGCACTCTCTCATCTGATGACCCTGACATATCAGAGATTGAAGAATTTGTTTTCTCTTTAAGTTATCTATAATAGATTACTGTAGACAGGCGTTTTTCTGCTTTCATGTAAAGTTCGCTGTTTCACTGTATATGTCCAGGACTCACTGTGAGTGGAAGTGGATTGCGTTTTCCTCTTTAAGAACATTCTAAATGCTTAGGATAGCTATTTGGGGACTAAGAATTTCTCTGATCTTTGTCTTGAAGGGTTTCTATACATTTTCTCTTTAATAATTTCTTCCTTTGATCAACTTGGGAGAACTGGTGTTTCATCTTTATTTCTACATTTTTATGCACTAATTAAGCATCTCATATCTCATATGTAGCAGGACCCGAGAGAATCTTATATGTTGTACGTAAGCATCAGCACGGTGGTTTAGCAGTTTGCCAGTGTGGCTCAGAACACTGGTCACAGCTCATCTAGCACTGAAGTGAAGGCTGGCATTTGTGATTTTTATCTCCCAGCATTTATTTCCTCCCAGTCTAGGAAACAAAATAATAAATCAACCACGGGGAGAAATTGTAGTGAAGCTGGAGATACCCTTTCTTCCTGTTTAGATAAAACTGCAAAATGGGTACCAGTGGCTCACACCTGTAACCCTAAGCTACTCAGGAGGCTGAGATTTGAGAACTGCAGTTTGAAGCTAGCCCAAGCAGGAAAGTTGGTGATCTCCAATTAAACAGCACAAAAAGCCAGAAGTGGAGTTGTAGCTTGAATGGTAGAGTGCCAAAGCTAAAGGACAGGACCTAGTGCAAACCCCAGTATGGGTACACCACTTCTCATATACAAGGTCATTGGTTCTATGAAACAATAGTGACAGTAGAGAACTTTACACTTCGTTGAAGTATTTGCAAATTTTTATCCACCATTTTACCATATTAAAAATTCTGAGCCAGGCGCGGTAGATCAGGCCTGAAATCCTAGCTACTCTGGAGGCTGAGATCTGAGGATCAAGGTTCACAGCCAGCCAGGGCATTAAAGTCTATGAGACTCTTATCTCCAATTAACCTCTAGAAAACTGGAAATGGTGCTGTGGTTCAAGGGGTAGGGTGGTAGCCTTGAGCTGAAGAGCTCAAGGGCTGCTAGCACCCAGGCCTAGAGTTCAAGCCCCACCACCAAAAAAAAAGTTCTTAAATTTAAAACAAAAAGACGAGCCTTATAATATCTTGCTTAGAAATGCTGTGTCATTGAAATGGGGTGACATTGGTCAAGACGCATTGTATTCAGAAACTGATTTGTTAAATGGCGACTCCTTTGTACAACTACTGAAAATAAAAATAAAAGAAAAGAAATGGGATGAAATTAAAGAGCATTTCTCAGGAAAAATACTGGCTCAGACTGATGGTATAACTTAGTAGAAGAATGCTTTCTTATATATTGAAGTCCCTGGATTCCATCTCAGCACTGTAGAACAATAACATAACTCGACAAACAATATGTTCTATCTAAAGAGGAAGGGAAGGTATTTTTAAAGATACTTCAGCAATACAGTTTTAATTTAATCTTATAGGAAGGAACTTGTGTGTTGCGACTTCATTTTGATTTCATCTCCTCTATACTGTGACTACTTCACAAAATACTATGACAAGTCGTGTGTGTGTGTCTTTTTCTTATCCACTTTTTAGAGAAGCACTTGCTTCAAGAATCTACTGGATGACTTGTCATTTATTGAGCCTCTTTGAAGCTCGTCATTATTTGCTGTCTCTTTTCCTCAGTGACACAAATGAAGTTGACATCCCACCCAACACAAGAGTTGGCACCAAGCGTTATATGCCTCCGGAAGTGCTGGATGAGAGCTTGAATAGAAACCACTTCCAGTCTTACATCATGGCTGACATGTATAGCTTTGGACTCATCCTTTGGGAGGTGGCTAGGAGATGTGTTTCAGGAGGTAAGAAACAGCAATATTTTTTATAGTTTTTTCATATATTTTTATTGTAATAGAAGGGTTACATTATATTCACCAGATAGAAGGTGCATTACTTCACAAACATTGATACCCTTTCTCATGTTTTGGTCCCCATTTCCCTCCCCCGCCCTTCATCTTATTTTCCCCCTTCCCTATCCTATTTCAAATAACCAAATAAACATACATACAATATATCAGATAACAAGGTAAGATACTGTAACAATATGAGATAACAAAGAGACAGCAAAAGAGATGAGAAATAACATAGTACATTAAGGACAACAATCACACATTATATGGCTTTTGTTTCTATATCCTGGAGGTCCTTTCATTTAGCATCATTCTATATGGCCTTATGTATCTAGGTTTACAGCGATATTTTTGAAAACCCATGAGAGGAGATGTGATCAATCCTTTCTTGTCAGGAATCCCAAGTTGTTGTACTGTCTACTAAATCAGGTTTGCTTTAACTTTCCTCCTTGATTTCTGTAGGTGCAGTCAGTCTATCCAGGAAATATCTGCCAGGTTAGAATAATCTTGGATAGCACATTCTCCCCATCCCTTGTCTTTTCAAAGGGCAACCTCAGCTACTCTTTCTGGTCTCCTTTATTTTTCTTTTTCCTGTTGGGTTGTTCCCCCTGAAATTGCTTCATTCGTCAAGTCAGTTCCCGCTCTTACTTCTTTTTTTTTAATTTTTTATTAAAGAATTTATTAACATTGATTTTTACAACATATTTTAAATGTCATTTTTAACAAAGTATTCAAGAAGGGAATCTCTATATACAATCACTGGCACTTAGATTTTAGAACATAATTAAAATTAGGTTGAGGGTTTTTATGTCATAGATACGTATTAATCTATATAATAAAACATTATGTCTATAGAGTCATAAATTTATATGTCTATGTAGTTGTGTTTATATTTCCAATACCATGTCCATAGCATTGGGCACGCCAAATATTGAGTCCTCACTCTTGTACTGTTTGGATCTAATAGCCACATATTAAGGATACCATGCGCCTTTTGTTCCTTTGGTTTTGACTTGTCTCACTCAACATGATTTGCTCTAGATTCATCCACTTCCCTGCGAATGCCATTATTTTTGTGGTTGTTGTTTTGTCCTAATGAGTTTTCTTCCATTCTGTTGCTGCAGAGTCCTGTGATTCTGCAGGAATGGTCCTGCTGCTCGTACTTCTTGAAGCCTTTCCTCACCCACCTTTTGAACTTTTTTCCAATCCCATAACCCCATTCCCTTGTCATATCCTACACACACTTAACCCTAGAAACAAACATGAAATGGGGCGCCCACTCCTTAGCTCATTTCTTTCCTGTCTATAAAACTTCCTCATGGAACAATTTGGAAACCATTCATTTTTACATCTAACAAAAAGAAGCAATCAGAATATTGTTACTGTTCAGGATTTATCTATAAGCAAAAACACTAAGAAGACCAAGAATAATTAATAAGGTCCTTTAATATACAAAAATAGTATTCCTTGAACCATTTTGATTACTGCTTTTCATTCTGTTTTCCAATAGTTTCTATCTCTTTCTTAAAAGTCAGGAGCTGAATGTCAGGTTCATTTCAGATTCCATACAGAATATGGCCAGTATGTGATTCTCCAAATGGTTATAATCATATAATCATTACTACTCAGTGGAGCTCACTGGATACTGATGAAAGTGACCTATATGACTCATGGATGAAGATGACAGGAGGGAGGACTGGGAGAGACCAAGGGAGCAGAAGACACTGTAGCAAAGGAAATGTACTCTTACTTCACTCATATAGTTACAATCCCTCTGTAGATCACCTCTATAATAACAATTAAGTAATTTAATAAAATTAAAAACTCAAAGCTTGCTACTGCTGTTGTTCTTCATAATGGCCAGTTTGAAGTCCCAAGAGAAACTCAAAACTTGCCCTGGGTGGCAGAGTGCATGTAACTAGTGCTGGGAATTACTTTTGTCCCTGCTATTCATTTTCAAGCATACCTTTGTTTCAGTGTTCTTTTAAGTCCACTTTACGTGGTTGTGAGGTTTCAATAAATGCACAAGAATGAATTTTTGTGTGGAGCCCACGAATAGCACTTAGTACATGTTAACAAAGCTTACTAAGTTTTGTTTTGGTTGATTGAGCACAGTATATATAGATTCATATTTAACTATAAGATGGAACATTTGCTAGACAAGCATTCATCGTCATTGATGCAGAAAGATTTTTTTCCGTAATACAATGGCTTCTACAAACCCTGAGAATTCTGAAGCTCGTCTATGAAACAGAATGTACTCCTGCTGAAGTGACAGAATTCTTAAGTGCAGGAGAAAGTTAACACAGGAAGCTTTTGTTAGTCAACAGTGAATAAATAAACATTCCATCACAAGAATGTAGTATGAAAGAATGAACCAAAATACATATTGACTGATTTCTTCTGAGCCTTGATTTCCTGCTTGCTTAGGTAAGCTGAGGTAGCTTTGAGTGGGAAATAAAGTCTGAATTACATTGCTCAGGCTGACTGTGCAGGTGAAAGTATCCTAAGGAGTCTGACATATTTCTCTGAAGATAAGAGTTACCCCATGGCCCAGGACCCATTGCATGGCTAGTACTTAACCCTTTGTACTATGTTTCGTGGTTGTGGACAGTATGTATCACTACAGCACACGAAAGTTTTGGAATTTCCTAAGTTAAATTCCTTTGCATATTCCATGGCTGGTGTATGGTACACTCTCAAAAATAACCCAAACAAACAAACAAACAACAATAACAAAAAACATATGCCTCTTCTTTTTTCCAAGAAGATAAAACACAGAATTTTCATTCTCTAAAACTTTTCTTTATGAAGATGTGAACAGATGTTTGGGCTTGTCTTTCTAGTCATGGTGGTTGGTGATGGAGACACAACAAATTCAGGCTTTTCCAACTTTAGGGGAAAAATGGGGATGGCGGGGAAGGAGAGTTTGGAGATTTTAAACCCAGAATTAAATGACCGCTTATGTGGGAATTTTTTTCTTATTCCAAGGATTGAACTCAGGGCCTTGTGTTTACACTCTGCTTGCTTGTTCACTTGCTACCACTTAAGGCATGACTCCAGTCTGCTAGTTATTTGAAGACAGCGTCCAGGAGACTTTTCTTCCCTTTCTAGCTTTCTTTCAATCCTCAGAGCTCAGCTTTCTGCGTAACTAGGACTATTCACACGAGTAATTGGCACCTGGCTGCATGAACATTTTTGATGACTGTGTTACATGATAAAGTAAAAGAAGTTAAGGGCTATGGTTCAAAGCCCAGACTTGAAGAGGTGTGATCATATATTTCTCATGTGTTTTCTTGTCAACTTTTTTTCTAAATTAGATTAACCATCACTGGGATTAATTTTCCAAGACTGACTTGGCAACTTTTAGCTTGAACTTGTGTTGAATATCGACAGCTGTTTCCTGGGAGAACAGTTCTGTATTGCATTACATAGAAAACAACAGCCATAATAATACAATGATGGTATAATTGCACTGCTAATAATATAAATACATTTTCAGGTATAGTAGAAGAATACCAGCTCCCCTATCATGACCTGGTATCTAGTGATCCCTCTTATGAGGACATGAGAGAGATTGTGTGCATCAAGAAGCTGCGCCCCTCCTTCCCCAACCGCTGGAGTAGTGACGAGGTAAGGCTGGACCTAATCCACACAGCTAGATTGACTTCTAAATTGACTTTTCCTCATTGCCAAAGTTCAAACTACTCACCACCGAAGTTCTTCTTTATTTTGGACGAGATGGTGTTTTTCCTTGTTGCAATCATATATGGAGAAAAATATGTCTGGTGGGGCAAATCTTCTTTTCATGCCCCCCACCCCTGATTTCATTTTACTGTTTCCAAAATATACTGAACAAGTCAGCATTAAGCCCCCATGCTAATTTTTCCTTTACATTTTCATAAACACTGTTATTTCTGCCTCTGTGTGGTTTTTGAAGCACCGAGTCTTCTTTTTAGTTACACATCCAGGTATATTTTTCTGACATTTTGATGAGAGTAAAGTAGGAATTGGAATAGCTGAGCTTTGAATATGTGAAGTATTTTAAAGTGGAGTAGTGAACTGGTAGGTTATGGTGTATGTCTTGGATATGATTTGAACACATCTGTGTTCAGCTTGCTTATAAGAATTCAGTGTTGAAAACCAAATATGCTTCTAGAGGAGCTGACTGGCAGGTGGAAGTGACTTAGCTAAACCTCCCCTTTCCAAACTCTTGACTCCTACCATGTCTCACTCTACACATTGTGGCCTCTGATGCATCCTTATTCAAAAGTCCTCTGATAGGTGGAAACATTTAAGGTGAGCTGGAAGCCTAGTAAGAGAAAGATAACCAAACCTGCACCAAACCCACTGAAGACAAATGTACAGAGCCTTATGAATAAAGCAACAATTCAGTGTGAACCTCATTAAATAAAATAACCTTTGGCTCACTGGCTTTGTGTCTAGTTACAGAAATGCTAAATAATGTACATGTTTTCTGGTGAGCTATACCAGAAAACACACTAGTTACAGTAGCTTGAGATGGTTGTAAATGTCAATATAATTTGACATTCCTTCACTGAGGGTTTTTAGTGAAGGAAATCTTGTGCTTTGCAACGTGAAAACCAATAATTGATATACCCAAGAAAACACAAGAGAAAGTTTTGGCAAAGTTGTATACCGGTCATTAAGATCATTAAATGGACAAGTGCTGTGCTCATTTACCATGACTTGTGAATAGCCATGTTTGTTTGAATAGTACAGAATTAGATAAACTATTTAAACTTATTTAATGTTATAAATAATCTGGGATTGTGGAATACAATAAAGATGCTCTGGATATTTTCATATTTGCTGATTCTGTCTTCAAAATTACCCTTCTAAGGCCAGGCACCATGGCTCATATCTGTAATACCTGCTGCTTGACATTATCAGGATCTGATTTGAGATGAACCCAGTAAAAGTGTTTACAAGACAGAATCTGAAAAAAAAATGGAACTGGTGGTTCAAGCAAGTGATTCCAGCTACACTGGATGTGGGTAGTAGAATTTTAGTCTAGGGTTCACTTTGGAAAATAAACGTGAGGCATTATTTGAAAAAAACAACTAGATAAAAAATTATAGGTATGGCTTCTGACTAGCAAAGAGCAAGTATAGTTACTTGCCACTTGCTTACTGTCACAGGAAATCATGAAAATCTGTCTGCAGCAATATCATTTTGCATGGAAAGAAGTGTTCATGGAATTTTACTTCTACAGGATTTTAAGGGTACTTCAAGAAATCATTGAGACTTCATAAACCTTCCCAATCCAAGGCCAAATTTCAAGAGCTAGCGTTGCAGAAAAAAAATCCATTTCTCTGACATTAATCAGTGTTCCCTTTTCTCTTTCACAGTGTCTAAGACAGATGGGAAAACTCATGACCGAATGCTGGGCTCACAATCCTGCCTCCAGGTTGACAGCTCTGCGGGTTAAGAAAACCCTCGCCAAAATGTCAGAGTCCCAGGACATCAAGCTCTGACATGAGAGGAGGAAGCAGCTCGGTAGCAGGCTGACGGATACTCTCTGCTTGTGAGCAGAACAAAAAAAATATTAAGAGGCATCCACGGTGTGAGCCTTGCTCACCAGGAAGGTCTGACCTAAGTCTTCTGAAGCAACCAGAGAGACCCTGAGAAGTGCCCGGATGCACAGACTCATCTTCAACTACAGTCAGGAGAAGCTGTTTGGGTGCCTTGTTCAAGATACCATGCATGTTGCTTTCTAAGAAAGCCCTATATTTTGGGATTGCCATTTTTTTTAAAAAAAAAAGATGCTTTAATTTTGCCAAAATAAAACAGATGTAGCTGTTTTAAGATTTATACGGTGATAGCTTAAATAATAACAAAAATTCTTCCCAGAAACACTGTTGGAAGAGAAAGTATGTTTTCCCACTGATAAGATATTATTGCACGATACAACCCAAAAGATAGTTTAATATTCCCCAGAGCCCTTTCCATCTCTGCCCTAGCCCTACAGCATTTTTTCCAGCCCTGCATCTGAGGCTGCCACAGCACTGTGAGTGCACATACGGACAAGTTCCACCTGTCTGAGACCGCTCCTACAGCTCTGGGTAATGTGGAACAAATGAAGGTTTTATGACAGTTACAGAAAGGTTTATGGGTGTCCTTCACAACTCTTTTGGTTTCTGATTGTTCGGCAGATCTTTCATGATAAATTCCTTTCTGTTCCCCATTAAATACAAGCAGTTTCTCTCCCTCCCCTCTCTTTTCAATGTGCAGAGAATTGACCTGTGCATGCTTGTGAGCTCACAAACCAGGAGATCAATATTAAATGAAATTGCCATGGGTTGTGTTGAAGACAAGGTACTTTAAGATAATTTGTTCCGTGTTGTAGGGAGGACATGCCATTAAATTAGGGAGGAAGAGAAGGATGGAGATGGCTTATTTTTTATATATGCAAAGGAGCTAACCTCAAAAGCACAAGGAATGATATGCAGACATCTTATTTTGTATAGATAAGGATGGTTTCTTCTGTTGTTGTTTATCTTTATTTTTTGTTTTGAATGGAAAGATACAGGGGAAGCATCCTTCACGTTAATTCCACGAAATCCTAATTAGAAAAAAATAGATAAGCCAGTCACCAATCGCTCATGTCTGTAATCCTAGCTACTCAGGAGGCTGAGGTCTGATTTGAAGCCAGCCCAATCATTTAAGTCCCTGAGTCTTTTCTCTCTAATTAACCACCAGAAAACCAGAAGTGGCTATGTTGCTCAAAGTGGTAGAGTGCTAGCCTTGAATAAAAGAGCTCAGGAACAGTGCCCAAGCCCTGGGTTTAAGCCCCATGACTGGCCAAAAAAAAGTAATTATAAAGTGAAGATTGACTAGCAAAAGAGACTTAGTAAGGGCAACAAAATAATATGGCTACTAGACTTTGTTGTTCTAGGATAGATTATGGATGGAAAATGCAAATCTTAAGGGATCATTTCACACAGTACAGGCTGGCTCATTTGGTTCTAATGCCATGCTATTCACGATTTCATTAACTTATTTATTTTTTCTTTGCTGTGGCACTTGGAAAAAACATCTCTTCAGTACGTTCTGTAGGACTTTAACTTTTGAATAATGTGCAGCAAAAATCACAGACAGGGCCAATATTCCTCAGCAATGGAAATCTAATGTAATTTAAAACTCTTAACTTTATTCATATCTTAATTTTATTCACTTCCTTACAGTGGTTTTTCTATACTGTCTAGATATTCTTTAGTTGTTAACAGGTTTTGCAACTTCTTTGCCCTGGGCCTTAAAGAAGTCATTGCCACCAGAACACTCCAGGGGGCAGTGTTTTCTAACACATTTCACCACTGGGTGCCTGAAGGATGGAGAACTTTTGAAAAGGGACAATTGAAGGAAAATTCTCACTTCCTAAGTAGACTTGCAGGTGTGTCATGTTCATCTAGACAACAGTATTGTGTATATGGGCAGTATTGTGAGCTGTGCTTACAGTTTGAAAATTGTAAGGATTTCCTGAGTCTGAAGATTTTTTGGTTCTTGAATGGAGACTCACATTTGTAATCCTAGCTGCTCAGGAGGTTGAGATCTGAGGATCAAAATTCAAAACCAGCTTGGACAGAAAAAGCCCAAGAGACTCTTATCTCCAGCTGATTGGCAAAAAGCTGGAAATGGAGCATGGTTCAAGTGGTAGAGCACTAGCTTTGAGCACAAAAGCTCAGGGGCCTTGAATTCAAGACCCGGGATTGGCACACAGAAAAATAAATAAGATGGTTTCAGATATAATTGTAGTCACAACACTGCTCTTACTGATACTAAAGTAACCTCAGTAGCAAAACAAAGGTTCATTCCTCTGTGTCAAATTATATTCTTTGTGATAGTTTATAAAAAAATATGATAGTTTAGAAAGAATATAGGGGCAGAATTAAATGTGGTAATTGTCTGAGCCTTGGAAAGAAACAACAACTCACCTACAAATCAAGAAGCATTTATGCCAGTTAAGTGGCCTATATTGGTGTCTGGCTTTCCAGATGTTCAAGTGAGGTGGAGTTTTTTTTTGTTGTTGTTACTTTGTTAACTTTTTGGTAACTTATTGCATATGAATAAATTCAAATCAGAATGTTTTGTGGCAAAAGTAAACAAGATTTCTAGTGTTCCAGAGAAGATCTGGAAGTGAAACTAGCATCCAAATTTCTTCTACATCATTTATTTGGTTGCTTTGGGGAAGATTGACAGCCTGCATTCTAAAATCTACATCTTGAAATTTTCATTAGTAAAAACTTAGAATATTTCTCAAAATACCTGAAGTGACCTATGTAGCAAGTACTTACATATGATTACATTTTCTCTTTTTCTTGGTCCTAGATAAAACAAAATTGTCCTTAGGGACCACTTACATCTCAGTAATCCCTTTTGATTTCAAAATTTCTAGCAGCTCAGAAGGTGAATTTTTATTAATATTTTTGTTAGGTCTTTCAATCAGTTGAGAACCTGGAATTTAGTGATGTAGCTGATTGCTTACTTTCAAAAGACTAAGATTTTCTTCTTACACCTTTCCCCTAATGGAACCCTAAATTATTAGTTGTTAGCTAAGCTTTGTAGCTTACATATGTATATATATTATATAAATATAGATGTATATGTAAATATTACGTTCAGTTTGGAGTCTGGCACAACTCCATTCTGTGGATTAGAGAGTAAACTATATGGATGATAAAATACTAGATGAAGCATAATATTTATTTATGGAAGTATGTCAGATTGTTCACCACAAGTAAAGAGCTTTGAACTTGTGTGTGAGGAAACAGACCTTTGATAGCCAGCAAAGCGTTCCTCATGTGTCACTGGCACCCATTCTCTTTCTATTTTCCTCCCTCAGAAAACATGCTGAGGCTTTCTTTTTTTTTAATTGACAGGGAGTCCTTTGACACATTTCAGTCGGTGTGTAGTCAAGTAGCTAGTGACGCAATTTCACGTTCTTGAGTAATGCATATTCATGAGGAGTTTTATGTTGTGATTCTGTTCTCTTTTTTGCTTGTAGGTGTATAGGCAGTGAAAGAAGGATTATTTTAAAGCTTGAACGTGTTCAATAATTAATTATGTCTTCTTGGAAAAACTTGGTCCCAGGATAGAGCAAATGAAAGGGGTTACATCAAAAGCAATTACGAAATTCTGATTCCTTTTGTAAAACAAATGAAAATGCCATATTTGGTGGGAGAAAAGTTGGCAATATCTAAGGGTTTTATTGTCTGTCTGTTTCGAAAGAAGTCTCCCTTGTGTTCTTTTGGGGGAACCAGTGCCTTATGGAATTTGTATATATTGTAATTATTCAGGACTAGGGAACAAACTATTGTATTTGTTACAAATTGTCTATGGCTTTGTTTAAACATTCCCCTAAATAAAATGGTGTCATTCTTCCCTCAGAGAAAACAGGATTGTGATTGTATGTAGTCTTACAGTTGTGCCTTGTATTTTTCCTTTGAAAATGCCATGTGTTGGTGGGGGAGGGAAGCAGGGAAACAGTGAAGGGAAGGGTTCAGGTGAGGGAGGACAAAAGGAATGACGTATTGGACAAAAGGAATGATCCCATGGCTTCTACTTTCTCTGTAATCAACAGAGGATGAGGGGAAAGAAGAGTGGTGGGAGGTTGGATAGAAATGAAGAAGTATAATTGGTTAATGGAAAATTACAGGGGACTGAGAAAGCCAACCCAGTGCATAAGGGCCATGGCCAAGGATCAGTTGAAGTTATTATTACTGGATTGTGTCTCACTGTAGCTCAGGGACTGTGTGTGAATCGAGGCTCACCTTTCCCAAATATGAAATCAGGAGGACTGGCCCATCTCTGTGTAGAGAGAATGCTACCACATGGAGCTGTTCTGAAGCATTAAGCTTCTGGTAAACATCCAAATTGTTACAAAATCAGTTCAAGGGGAACTTTTTTATGGGTTGTGATTTAAAAAAAAATTTTTTTTTTCAGTCATGGGGCTTGAACTCGGGATCTCTTCAGCTCAAGGCTAGTGCTCTACCACTTGAGCAACAGCACCACTTCTGATATTCTGGTAGTTAACTGGTGATAAGAGTCTCTCAGACTTTCAAGCCGAGGCTGGCTTTGAACCATGATTCTCAGATCTCAGCCTCCTGAGTAACTAGGATTATGAGTGTGAGCCACCAGTGCCTGTAGTGATTTTTTTCTTATTTTATTCTTTTCATTATTTAAATAATACTTTATTAGTTTGTAATCCAATTAGAGAGATAGAGATAAGATCTTACATATTTAATACAGTGCATTTACCCCTGCACAAATGGGAGAAAACATTAAGTTTAATGTTTCTAGACCAATATGTCTGTTAATTTCTGCACAATGCCAACTCAGCATGGTAAACTGGAATACTTTTTCCAAAGTTGATCATATAGCTAAAGTTTCTATCAGCAAACCCAAATGCAGGCATAAAGACTACACCAATTAAGTTATTTTAGGATTGGAGTTTATTAGTGGTAAGTGGCAATGCAGCAGGGTAATTAAGAATTACCATCATCAAAGGACTGATGCCATGGACCAGGGGTAGAGTAGGAGCCCAAGTGAGGAATCTGCTAAGAAAGAAAGGAACTAAGTAGGTCAGAAGATAGGATCCTAAAGAATGTTGGCAACTGTATTCCCCAAGTGTTGTTTTATGACTGAAGGACTGAGAGACTTGTGATTGGCTGTGTTCTGATTGCACTTTGTGTAGGAGAGCATGTCCCACCAATGGAGTTAGGGCTGACTTAGGACAAATCCTCTCATTTTCATTTTCTCAGTTCTGCTGCAGTATGTTGCCCGTTAGCCCCAATCTCACCATTAAGTTGGGGTAAAAATACCAACCTCTGCTTCCTTAGCCTCTCATGAAGAATAAATGCTGTGAATGTGTGATGGCTCTTCTCCCCTCCCCCATCTGCTAAGGAAATGTACATCATAATGGCCTTTTAAAATATGGCATTAGTGCCAGCCACTGGTACATGCCTGTAATCCTAACTACTCAGGAGGCTGAGATCCAAGGATTGCAGTTCACTGCCAGAGAGGGCAGAAGTCAGTGTGAGACTCTTCTCTCCAATCAACCCCCCAAAACTGGAAGTAGAGCTGTGGCTCAAGTGGTAGAGCACCAGCCTTGAATACAAAGCGGCTTAGGGACAGATCCCAAGCCCTGTGTTCAAGCCCTACAACTGACAAAAAAATGATATTAGCTTTACCAGACGGAAAGCTGTTTGGAACATGCCGAAGACTTCTCTGGCCTTTCTTCATGTATCTCACTCTGCATGGTGCAACTTATGGCACTTCTTACAGGACCCAAAGCCAGAGACATAGTAAATGGTAGAAGAGCAAAGCGGGTCCTACTCTTACTTTTGACAACTTTATGCTTGACAGGATTGGTTGCCTTATCTGTCACAGAAGCATAGTATATGTAAGTAATTGCTTCCTTAACTGCAGGTCCAAACTCAGCTGAAGGGAATATGGTGCCTGTAAACTGTCATTATAGGACCTGTGCAAGTCTCAGAACTGTCCAGTGAACTCAGCTCTTTGTTAGGGCCACTCACTCATGGACTTGGCCTTGAAGATGAAGATTCCTCTAGATCTGGTAGCATTCTCAGCAGAATTCCCAGCTACGTCAGCTCTAATGAATAGGTCAGGGACTGGTAATGGGCTGTAGGCATGCTACTATTGTGTGTGTGAATCAGAGCTTTGTTCACCTTTTAACAGAATACTCATTCTTTCAGATAGAGCCCTCTCACTGATTCTACCCAGGTTTTACTTTATGTGTTTTCATTCCTTCCCTGCACAAACATTTGAGTTGGCAGTCTCGGTAGGGTTTGTTTGTAGCCTTGCTTTGGCTCTGTGGCCACTCAGGCTGTGTGCAGGGACAAGGACTTGCACACCATGAAAAGGGCGCTTGGGAGCCATTGCTTCTCTCCAACCCACCCCAAAGCTTTCTACTGGCTGACTTCCAGAGAGTGACTGGGCTCTTGTGTCAAGCTGAGCAAGTCTGCTGGTAATTACTCCAGTTCTGACTAAGCCGAAGAACTCGCCAACCTGTAAGAGTAGTTGTTAACATACTTTGCAAGAGTGCAGCACTTCATAAACTCCTCAGTAAAGTTTTGATGCAAATGGCCTAAGACTGTTCTTTTTTTGGGTGGAGGGTTGGGGCTGGAACTCTGTCCTGTTAAGGCGGGAGATTGTGCTGATGGCTAATAGAAAGGCCCCATCAGGAAGGAACAAGAGAGGCATACTCGCTGTTGCTTATAAATATAATTTATTACCTGTTTAAAAATTCTTTCTTACATTTTGTACATTTTGGCTGACAGAATAAATGCAGGCAATTTTACAAACCAAGGGGACTACAGGAAAAAAAAAACAAACCGTGGGAGGCAGCCAGGGAGAGAAGAGAGGCACACCAGAGCTGGAGTGTCTCACCTCTGCACACAGAGCCAGGCGATTAAGGGAATGCCCTGCATACACAGCATGCCTCTTCCGCCAGGGATTTTGTTAGAAAAGGAATTGCATAGAAGATACAGCAAAAGGGGACTCCGCAACAACCAAAGAAGTGTTGTGTTGGAGAAAGCCAAGGTTGTGGTGGTTTGTGTATAGTAGAAAAACAATAAAGCACAAAAACCCCCCTCAATCTGACATGTCTGCAGTTGAACTGTTCCAATGAGGACTTCTGGGAGGATAAGAGGATAATGCTGTCTTCTCACCACACTGGATTGTTCTCTGAGGAACACTTGGTTGTCTTCTTTAGAACAAGCAAAGGGGAAGGTCACCAGCTTGTTACAGCTCAACATTACACACACACACACACACACACACACACACACACACACACACACACACACACACACACACACGAGTGATGCTATTTCTTGCGATCGGGCTGAATGTATTATCTGGATGGCAAGAGCTATATGGCTAAGAGATCTTGGAAAGTGTAAGAAAGAATGCAAATCCAGTTCAACTTGGTCCAGTTACTGGCCTTTTTCTTTCCCAAGGCTCAGAGGAAATACACATTGAGTTTCTAGCCCTACATTTACAGGTAATTTAATGACTTTAAGAATACAAGCGAGACCTTTTCCACTGGCTCTTGTTTACACCACTTTAAATAAGGATGGATTAAACAATCCTGGCCATGTGCCTTGATCTGTCTCATCATGGTGGTGAGTGATCAAAAGCCAAGAGCTCACCAACCTTTAGGCTACAGAGCTTTAAACTGCCATACAACTCATATACCAAATGGCATCCCTTGCTCCTGTTGTTAAGCTCCACTGCATCTGGAGTTTAAGGATGACACAGGATCTTAGGCTCACTTTGCAGGGACCCTGAATTCTTGTTACGTGCAGTTTCTTCCTTTGCGGAAGCACAATCCACAATGAGATGACTGGTCAAATGCAGCCATGCAGTAGTACATCCTATGGCTGGTGGGTGGTTGATTCTCAGAGCAGCTGACTTGTATGTTACGTTTGTTTGCTTATTATTTTTGATTTGGGGGTCTGTGCCAGGACTGGACTCAGGGCTTAGCATTCTGATTGTTTGCTTATAGCTGGGCACTCTACCACTTGAGCCATATTTCCAGTTCAGTGTACTGCTGCTTAATTGGAATTGATTGGAATTTTCTGTGCCAGGTTCTTTTTGAACCTTGATCCACAAATCTCAGCCCCTTGAGTAGCTAGGATTACAGATGTGAACTACTGGGACCAAGTTACTTCTCTTGTTCACAACTCCACAACTAGTAGGCCACAGCTGTCATGATAATTCTGCAGGGCTTTCTGAGCTAAGATTCTAGAATATCTCTGGATCCCTTTAGTATATAGTTGCCAGAGTAGGCAGAGGGCTGAGGAGCAGCCTGTTAAAAACTGCTTGGCTTTGTGTACTCCTCCTTTTATGGCCTACCTGGTGGCTTGTCTTGTGATTCTTCCCCAGCCATGCTAAAACATGCCCCAAGACAAACAATACATTTGGTTGTATGAGTGCATGAATATCCCACCATAGATTGATCCAGGAAGCACTCAAGCTCACTGGTAAACCAAGGAGCATGGGCTCTTCCACAGACAGTCTCTTAAAGTAAGGTTTCTAAAGCATGTGCTGCTCCAGGGCCAATAAGATGAAAGGATTTGTAGATTGTGTAGAGAAATTCTCTCTGCCTTCCAAAACATCAGTTTCCAGCTTAGAGAAGTCAGAATTCTGACTTCTCTAGGCCATGTGGATATGAGCTTAAATAATACCAGTTACATTATATTTCCCATGTTTTGTATTCTATGAAGAAACCATTAGAAATTCAGGGGGAACTTTTCCAAAGTGTTTCTTGTAGCCAGAGAGAAGAGAAACAGATCTCTTGGGGTAGAGAAATAGTATTTCATTGCACAGAGGAAAAGGTCTAAAGATAGTTCAGTCAACATTACAACAGGATAGTTTAAAAATATAAAAAGTTATAAAAAACAAAATCAAAACATAAAATAGTTGGTCCTATGAGGCACTCGAAAGATTAAAAAAAGTTTTTATTACATTGAGATAATAATAAAAATATTTTTCCATATTGGATCTATAAAATCTAACACTCATTGGTCATCATCTTTACAAATAATTGGTTTGGAGCAGTGATGTGATTGGCAAAACTGTTCTCAAAGCAGATGGCTGAAGCTTCATTTCATCTGCACTCTGTTCCCCAGGCCTACCTTTCTTTCAGAAACTGGCCTTGGCCTGGCACTGACATCTCCATGGGAATCCACTGACTAGTCTGGAATAAATCACTCAGCAAAAGCTAAAATTCACATTCAACATGAAGATGGAAAACTCAGCAAGAAACCTTTTCTAGCTTCCTTACGTACTCTTGGAAGTTGCTCTATAACGTTATATTTAACATCTGGGGGAATACTACAGATGCAGAAGCCTGTGAGTTCTGGGGAAAAAAAACCCATCAGCTTACTACTCTTTCCCACCTTGACTTTATCCACTGCTTTTGGAGTGGCCCACAAGTACACCCGCCAAGTTCCAAACAGAGATGCATACTCCAGACTCTTCATATGTCAGGCTCTTCACACCACCCTCCCAAAGAAGGGAAGGTGGGGGGGCTGGAATCTATGCCCTCAATGCTTGCTTTTAGCTTCTAGCAGAAATGCTTTTGAAACCTATGACCAAATGCAGAGCAACTGTGATTTCCCCTAAACAATGGCTCTATTCTTTGACAGCTGAGAGATGCAACACAGTAAAAGGAAAGCAAATATGAAAATGGCTAGTAATAAGATGAAGTATGAAACTTGGACACGCCACCCTAGATAAGTGACCCTTCTTGCTTTGTTTGGCAGGTGACTACTGGGGACGAGGTTGGTGGAAGGCTGTGTCTTCACCATGTACCCAGTTATTGATCCTGAATCCAGAAGCACATTAAGAAAATCTGAATTCATGTGATGAACACAAAATGAAAACCAGGATGAAACCTCTGCCTTGAGGTTAGCAAATGGAGAAGAAAAAAATGGGTTTTTCTTCTTGATCATAGCCACATTTCCCCTTTCCTTAAATATGTAAATTTCTATTTGCATAGGTGAGGATTATATCTTCCTAAGCAGGTACTTCTTACATTGCCAAAGATAAGCATTAGGGAACTAAAAGGAAGGAGATTTCCAATACATAAAAACCTAGTGTAAATTATAGCTGTTAAAGATGATAACTCTTATAGAGTCTTGTGTAGATTTTGCGCATGTCAACAAGAATGCATCTTAAGACTCGTATACAAGCCAGTTAATGACATACCTAAAATAACATGAAATTTTGAGATGGGTCATTCAAAGTGAAAAAAATGATAGTAAGAAAATCATACATTTGAAGTGGAAAATCCTTCACGTTTGTTGAATTCTTCAGGTACTCACTGCAAAAGCTTTTTAGTCAACTTCTGGTGAGTTGTGTTAAATGTAGGGTGGATTGCACTTTGTGCCACTAGAGGGCACCATGCACAAATGATACTTTTTTTCATTTAAATGAAGTCCAGTTTTCCTTTAAGTAGTATAGAAGCCAGACCCGACACACAGGATGGTTTATGAACAGTTGCTTCTGGACCTTCTAAGTTGGAAAGAACAATTTAACAGCTATCATTCCAGAAGTAAAGAGAAATTCCTAGTGAAATCATTTGACATATGGTTTGTGGTGATATGGCCATAGTCAGAAACAAAAGATTTCACACGACAGATGAGAGTACCTCAGAAAAAAATCAATCACTCTTCCTCCTCCCCCATTTTGATAGTGAGTGGTATAAAGCAAGCATATTTAAATGATTTCAAACGTTAAGAACTCTGCATCACTCCCAACACTATTTTGCTTATTATGCTCAATAATAGCTGTGGTCATGATTTTTTAAATTACTAAAAGTTTTGGAACTGACTCATCTAAATAACTATTCCATTCTATTTTTCATAAGACAGAAAAGTTCCTTTTAGCATTCAGTTCAGACTTCTAGTTTGTGACTTCTATTAGTAATTTTACAACTCTACAATGAAAGAACAATTTTAGCAAGTTTATTTCAAGGTACAGCAATGGACAATAATACTGCCTCCTTCTCTTTTTAAAAGTTATCTCTATAAGAGTTTTCAATTTAAATCGAACTCACTGGTGTAATTGCGATCATCTAAATTTGCCTCCCATCATCCTATTTTTATATATGGAAATTAGAGTGCACAGGATGATCAGATAAAGATTATATTTGATCTATCTGTTAATCTATCTCTATATATTAAAACAGAAGATAAGAAATGGCAAGAAAGAAGAGGCTTGAAAACAAGTCCCTTCATAAGAAAAGATGAGTCTCATGCCAAGAAGTAACTTAACAGAAGAGGGGATGGATGTGTGGAGATGGGAAATGCACAGAATAGTTCCTCAGCTAAAATCAGTCAGCAAGCTGGATTTCTCTCCATCCCTGTGCAAACCAGGGTCAGTTATGTTTTGTGGGTTCGGATGTAAGCATGTGGGGGCTTTATACTCAGTCCAGGTTTGCTTATTTAGCTGTTAACCCTTCTTCCCAGATTTGCTGAAAGAGCCTATCATGGTCCCAAAGGAAAGCTCACAGTTTGCACAAAGTTGTCTTTTGACCAACATTTTATAGGCTAAAAGGGCCAATTAACTTCTGCAAATGCTAGTGAATATTATTGAAACAAAGGTTAATAGGTCCAGGGATAGGAAAACATAGAAGTTTATCCTGCGGGTTGTACTCCTAGGATTGGTCTTGATATGGAGATCAAGGTGATGGAATGATCAAACATGCCCCGAGTCAGGAAACCAATGACAGGACAAGAAAATAATCATTAAGGAATGTCATCTTCTCATTGACCAACATAATACAGTGATACAAAAACAAGCTTGGAAAGCTCAACAAACATTGGAAGGATAGAATAAATCTCTTCCAAGTTAACACTAGTGGAAAGGTATAAAATAGATCAGGCAAAAGGCTAGCCCACGACTAAATGATCCTGCTCAGAGTCCATTGCGCTGTTCAGGCTGATGGAGGAGGCTGGAGTCATGGTAATTGCAGACCCACCATAAGAGAAGCTTGAGATGATCTTTATTTCTTTCCTTAGTTTACCAGAAACTGAGCTTGACTTTGCAGTGCCTTTCCCAAGGCAGCACAGGTAGACAGACAGCTTCTAGTACAGAACAAGCAGCTTCCTGATTTCCAGTTGGTGGACTGTTCTACCAATGGCGCTGCCCCTAAGGTGATGATGGGACTCACAAGATGAAGTGAACTTAGTAGACTATCCTTCCCCTCATATGACTCAGAGGAGAAGGCCTTTGCCTGAGCAAGCTGAAAGAACAGATGGGCCAAGCCAGTGAGGATTGACTACTTTCGGGGGAATGGTGTAGAAAAGCCATTCTTCAAGAAAGCAATGCCTATTGAACTAAACTTGTCACACGCTGGAGGAGGCAGGCGTAGTCAATCACCAAGCACAAAGTTACTGCTAACTAAAACCAAAACTCAAAGAGAAGCGTTGTACTAGAATACTCGTAGGTACGCATCAATAACAATGGATACTAATGATACCTTTCAAAAGCACTTGTAATCGCATATTACAAACACATGTCATGAAGGAATGTCTGTATGGTTAAACACAAATCAGCTGCAGTGCTACAGCTTTCTTCCAGAAGCGCACTGGATCACCCCACTCCACTTTCAAGATGTTAAGAATGCAGTTATTTCTCCTTAGCACTTCCCTGATACAAACGGTTAACACTGGTTCTACAAGGTTCCAGAAACAGAAAAGGTGATGGGAGGCTTATTGTCTGAGACACTTGATGAACACCATCTATAGCCAAAAAAAAAAAAAAGGAAGAAGAAAAAAGAAAAAAGTCTGCGATTTCTCTGTAAGTTACTAATCTGTAATAGACACAACAAACTGTCCACAGCTTCAACTCCGAATGATCTGAACAAAAATAGAACGAGCCATGGACAGCGGCTGCATCCCTGTCCAATCTGATGTAAACAACATCTGGAGAAATTGGGTTTGTTAAGAAAGTTTATCCATAGAGCTGGATAGCAATAAAAAGCGTTTCCTAGGAAACTGTAAGATCCTGTACCATACAGCATACAGCCCAACTAAGAGGAAAATTCGAGTGATTTCTAAATCCAAGGTACAAATTTACACAACTTTTCTTAACTCCCGAGGTGCTGCTGTCCGAGGAAAGTGGGCGTGTACGTTGCTGTAGCAGCATCTCTGCTGCCATCTTGCATGTAAAGCTCATTGGCTGGGTCTGGGTTTTCGCCTCAGCTGTGGTTTCCCTGGACAGTCACAGACTCCCTGCACATTCTCATTTCCAGTGTGGCCAATCAATACTGCCCTTCTGCTGCTAAAGACACGACTGTTTCATGTCTTCCCATTTCTTCCAAGACAGCTGCCAGCATGCTCAGATTTCCATCTGGGAAGTTCTGGGCTTCCCAGAGATCCAAGATGACGCCTGTTGGGCTGGATTTGGTGGCAAAGTAATTCAAGTACCTGTAAGTGGGGAATGGGAAAAATGTGCTGAAAGGCATGCCTTCTGGATCCATTTTCTCTTCTATTTCTGGTCAGCTCAAACCTTTCTGCCTTAGAGCATCTGTCTTAGAGTATCTCAGCTCCAATGTGGTTTGCAGTGAACCCTTCTAAATGACTAGCCCATACTTAATTAGATCAGCCCCACAGAGGAGATGAGCTGTGTAACTTTGTTAACCTCAACTCCGAGTAAGATAATTTAAGAGACAAGATGCCTATGGGTCATATCCTAATCAGGAAGTCAGGAGAATTGTGTTTTCTCTCCAGCCCAGGCTCTGACTGTCTTTAACATGTCATGCTATGTCTTTTCTTTCCTGCTTTTCTTTTTTCTTTTTCATGGCAGCTCTGAGGTTTGAACACTCTAGATGCATACTCTCTTTTGAGCCACTCTTCTACCTCTGGGATTTTGTTAGCTAACTGAAGACATGAGTCTCGGGGATTTCTTTGCCTTGGATGGCTTTGAATTAAGATTCTCAAATCTCAGTCTCCACACTACCTAAGATTATAATGATTGGTGCCAGACTCTTGCCATGCTTTTTGTTTGGTTATGATGGCAACATTCTGCAAAGTGGCACCTATTGTGCTCTGTTTACACTTCATGCCAGTGTTGTGTGACCATGCCAATTTTCCATCATCATTAGAGCCCACTGAGCTGGAGAGGAGGAAGAATAATTTTGCCAGTAGCCAAGCTACACAGGGGGATTTAGCTCATCCATTTGGCAAAGGAGCTCATAAAACTTGATACAAGTTTTATAAATGTCAAATAAACCCAGAATGTCCATTGGAACTGGGTTTGCAAGCCCTTGGTGTAGGATACAAAGCAGCAGTGTCATACATGTTTTCAGAATAAAAAGGATGAATTGTGTTGAACCATTACCAACCCGAGAGACTTGTGTTTGGCAGAAAACAACTGCTCCTGGAGACCGGCCACACCCACCTGTCCAGGTTCAGTTTATGAGCCAGCATCCTCCAGTCATGGCCTCTGGTTTGTGGAGCATCCAGGCTGCTGCACAGCTTCTGCCGGATGGGGAGCGGGATGCTGAAAGCGCTAGGCCCTGTGACGGTGGTGATGGTGCTGGTGGGATCCAGAAGAGGCAAATCGATGCCAGTAGGCTCCTGGGGAAACAAAACAAAACAAAACAAAACAGCAGAGCATTATTTCTGAAGGCAAAATCATCCTTATTGAGGTCCTAAGCATAAGGCTTTGCTTTGGATGGTAAGAGGAGAATGAGACGGAACAATGTGGTGTTAGTAATCAAGGGAGAGAGGAAGATAGCCATTTTGGAGTTACTGTGGCACAGGTTTGGGTTCTTGTTCAGGGCAGAGCCAGTGGGAAAGCTCTAGGATCATTCCCTAAGGGGATTCTCCAGGGGAAGAGGGAAGACAAGTCAAGCTGATGCATCTGAAGGTTTAGATTTTAAGGGGGAAGAGTTGTGCAAGAAAGCACTTGCATAGGAGCAAACATCAGATCAGACATTAGAAAGATGACATGTAGAGCCTGAAGAAATCATCTGACTCTGGAGGGAAGGAAGTGAATATACCCCAGCACTCTCCTCTAACCCTGCAGAAGGCGGCTAGCTGGCTTCTGTTCTCAATGGATGAAATGGAACAAGGATAACCAGTTGAAAATGAAGACAATTTTTCAAAAGAAAAATGGTAAACACTGTATTAGGGCTCGATGCTAATGGCACCCTCCAATTGCTGAACGTACCCTTTTCCCCCCTCAAAGTCTAATGTGAGTAGAGAAAGACTATAAATTCGCTCTTAAAATAGTTTCAGCTCATAAAACAGCACAAATGCAAAATTTTGAATTTCACCGCAAGAGAAGCTCTCTAATCATTTTTTCATGACTTCTGCTGGTTAAAAAGGCAAAAGCAAAGGTTGCAATAAAAGAAAAGCTTTGTAATCCACTTTAAATGTCTCTCTCTTGCTCCCATTCTCATTTTAAACAGATAACGCCTTCATATGTAGAATTAGTCACCGGAGGATAAACTAGCCCCATAGGCTTAGCCATTGCATCTGTGATGTCTTGCGGCGGGGCTGTGTGTGACTAAATGATACTTTCGTCCAGAGCTCCCCAAATTTTGCCAAGCCTTCTTTAGTGCATCTCTACAGATGCATGAGTCCTGCTGCTGGCACTGTGGGGGTGTAGGGGTGTCCCATGGGACCAGTGGGATTTCCAGAATATACAAGTTTTCCTATAGCAGACTTTTTATCACAATGGGGGGGGGGGAAGGGAGGTCTCTGTTGGGGTTTGGATGGCTTGGACTTTTTGTTTTTAGCAAAATTACAATATTTAGGGGTCTGGGCATATGAGCTGATGCCTGTAATCCTAGCTACATAGGAGGCTAAGATCTGATGATCATGGTTTAAAGCTATTCCAGGCAGAAAAATTTTATGAGATGTTTATCTCCAAGTAACAAGCAAGAAGGTGAAAGTAGAGCTGTGGCTGTCGTGGTGAATGCCAGCCTCGAGTAGAAAAGCAAAGGGACAGTGCCTAGGCCTTGAGTTCAAGCCTCAGTACACACACACACACACACACACACACACCTTGGCAAAGGATTTCCTGGCCTCCTTTGTAGTTGGTCCAGGAGTAAATGACTGTGACATGAGTACAAATATGTACAGTGGGAGGTGGGCTCTTAGGAGGAGGAATGCAATCTTAGCTTGCTTTCTCCTTTGAGCACAGAGGCTGGGATAGAAGAAAGAATTCTTGACCTCTGGGAGGGTCAGTTTTAAAGGACGGTATGTAGGAAAGTGGTCTAAGGAATGATGTCAGTGTTTGTTAACCTATTTATTCTTGGGATGTCTAAACCCAATGTAACTCTGTGCTTATGTTGGATATAGAATGATACATGGTTGGCATAACTCAGTGCCTTCACCATAGTGAAGTTCTGCTTGCTTCTTTCCAGGGTAACACCCCCTAATACATAGAAAACTACCCTACTGAGGTAGCAGTGGAGGTGAATGTCAGGTTTTGACAGTACTCTGGGTCTTGTGTTCCCAGACTCCCCTGCTCAACACACACACACACACACACACACACACACACACACACACACACACACACACACACACTTATTTATCTATATAACTTTTGCTCATGTGTTGAACATTCCATGCCTCAGCTACTGTGAATATTATCACAATAAGCATGGATACTGAAATATCTCTGATACATGCCAAATTCATGTCCTTTGGATATATATCCTGGGATTAATTTATATTCTCACTGATAGCACAAACAACTTCTTTATCTTCACATCTCTATAAGTTCTCTTTTGCTCCTTTGATCATAGCCATTCAGACTGGGTAGTGAGGAGACCTTGCTTTCATGTACATTTTCATGCTCATTTGTATATCTAGTGCTTCTGAAAAAGTATTTCTTTAGCTCATTCAGCCATTCTGTTAAATTGGTTTACTTATTAAGAATGACGGATTTAAAAAAAAAGTTTGGATAGTTATCTTCTGTGATGTAAACAGCTAATAAGCATTGTGCGCTTATATTTTGGACTATTTCACTGTCTGTGCAATTTCTTAACTTGATGTCAAGTCAGTTGTCAAGTTTTGCTTTGGGGTTTTCTAGAAAAATCACTCCCTGAATTGGTCTTGAATGGATTTTCTTCATGCTTTCTCCCAGTATTTTAGTAGCTTTTAGGTCTTACATTTAGGTTGCAATCCGTTTTGAGCTCATTCCTAAACTTTTCATGTCTCATATTTCTTCGAACTGAGAGTATGTCTATCCCTCTCAGAACCAACACAATGATCAGTGCTGTGCCTTGTACATAAAGGTTACTCTGATGGTATTGCTTTGGATGCTTTTTTTAAAATCCTATATAAGAAAAGGATGGTGCTCATTCCTTACAGAACTCTGCCCATGGATTTGTGTGTTAAACTTTTCTTTCAATTAAATGTGACTAAGGGACTTGTCCTTCAATTAATTCTTTTCTTTTCTTTCTTCCTTCCTTCCTTCCTTCCTTCCTTCCTTCCTTCCTTCCTTCCTTTCAGCTGTTTTCCTAATACTGGGTTTGAATTCAGAGCCCAGTACTTGTTCAGTTGCTTGCTGAGCTGGTACAATATTGCTTCAGCCAAATCTCTAGCCTGACCAATTTGTTGGTTAAATGAAGCAGTCTTGCAGATATATCTGCCCAGGCTTTCAACTATAGTCCTCAGATCTCAGCCATCTTAGTAGCTAGGATTACAGGTGTGAGCCACTGGAACAGTCCTAGTACCTTCCTGTTCTTAAATCCTGGAGTTAAAGTGAGTTTCAAATAGATCTGGATCTCGAGAAGATCTCGTCCACATTCACCTGTTTTCCTCCCCTGTTATTTAAAGAGCAAAGAATGGTTATCATTTTGTGTTAGAAGTAACATCCTGATCTTTAACCTCAGCTACTCTGCCCTAGAAGAACTATAGAGTATAAAGTCTCATGTCTCTTATCAAAAGGCTGATAATAGCCTTGAGATAAAAGAAAACAGCTTATACACATTTATGTTTAAATGCTATGTACTAATCTCAGTTGCCATTAGTTTTCTTTTTCTTCTTCTCTTATTCCAGGGAAAAGCAGAGCCATTACTCTCACAGAATGCTTATTATAATAATGGTTTATGACACTGATGCCATCTGTCTTTGATGTTCTCTTAGTTAAGCATTAGATTTTTTTTTCAACATGAGGCAAATAGCTGCTATGGGTGATGGAGCATGTGCCAGGCTACACTGGTGCTTAGCACTTCTTCTCCGAGTTACCTAAACCCTAGCACTTATTTATATCTTTATATTTATTTATTGAGATAGTCTCATTATTTTGCACACACTCCTCAATCCAAACAACCCTACCCCAGGCTACTTGTTAATAACTATGACTACAGTTGCCTGTCACTACTTGTTTTTTTCACTCTTTCTGGAGTCACACAGTCATCCTGAACATGCCATAGAAGAGTTAAGTAGATAGATCAACTAATGAAGTAATGTACTTTATTGAGGTTGACCAATGCTGTACAATAGAAGGCAAAGACAGAAGCCCACATACCTGTAGCCATCTGATTTGAACAAAAGTGCCAAATAGTACCTAAGGAAGGATGGCTCCTTGAACAAATGTTTCTAGCAAAACTGGAGGACCATATGTAGAAGACTAAACTAGACAGCTATCATTCATACTGTGCAAAGACCAATCCAAAATGAGTCAAAAATCTGGCTATGAGATCAACTACTACTGGACATCATAGAGAAAACAAGTTATAGCCATAGGTAGTGACTCTATATCTCCAATTGTTCAGAAAGTAAGAGCAAAAATGGATAGATTACTGAATAATATTAAAGAGCTAGACTGTTCCCCAAATTATCAAAATCAAGGACCAATCTATAGAATGGAATTCGGTCTTTTTCAGTTATTCATTAGATATAAGTATTATTCAGAATAAAATGTCCAAAAAATTGAACATTAAGAGAAAAAATCCAATTAATAAATTGTCAAATGAATTTATCAGAAAAATCTCATAAAATAAGTACAATAAATAAGTGAAGGAAGAGTCAGCATTTGAAGCTATAAAGGAAATGCAAGTTGTCCAAGTAATACATGTTACTGCCAAAAGAACATCTCTCCTGGAGTGATGTTACTTTGTATATTTTTTAATAGTCTCATCCACACGAAAGTACAATGGATCAGTTGTTAATAAAGATGACATAGAAAAATAAGAAAATAATGACAATGTCCACTGTAATCTGGAAAGTACTACTAAATGACAAATAGTTCTCCTGAAGTCACATCATTTCCAGGGTTCAGAATCATGAGCTTTATAAAGCAACCCGGGATATATAGACTTGGAAACATGTGCCATCTCCTTTAATCTGGGAACTGATTTGTATCTGTGTATATTTAGCTTTTCTTCCTTTATATAGAAAGGGAGGGGCTTTTTAGTCTACTTTGATAGCTAAGGAATGTGAAGCCTTTGAAAAACTGATAATGTATACCATAGATTGGGCTGAAAAACTAGAAAAATCAGTTATCCCAACAAAAACAAATGGTGAACATAAATGGTTCCTATTGGTTAAGTTCTGTTTCTTCACAGCACTTACTAATACTCCTCCAATTTCCGTAACAAGCTCATAAACCAATTGGGGCATCACATAACTGAGGCCAAAGGAATAAATAATGGCCTCCATTTCTATAGAACTGTCCACTTGGCAAATTGTTTTACTAGGTCTTTGTGGATTGAGTAAACAGAGGTCTGAGGTTAAAAAAAAATTAAGTTTCTTTTCCTTCTCTATACTCATTTTGCCCTGAGTGGTGATGTTTTAGCATATCTGCCTACAAATCTATTGTCTGTCTGTCTGTCTGTCTTAGCTTATCTTATCTTCAATCGTAATGTATCTGTGCCAGTTAGAAGCTTTTAAAGGACTTTCTGGCAAATGAAACAGGGGACCTCTTGATGGCTTTTGATATAACCACATCGATTGCACGCTGGCCACTGGCATGAGCAGCAGGTCCTTTACTTGACTGGAGAGGCCCAGGGTCACAGGGCTTTACAAGTGCTTGCTGCAGAGGACTCTTGAGTGATGGGTAGGTGTGGAGAGAGGGCAGCACATTCACCACAAGCCACATCATTCTTTGGATAAGGACATTCAAAATGAAACCTCAGCCACCAGTTCCACCTTACCCTGTGACCCTGGAAGGAGCAAAGTACTGAAAAAAAAGCAACCATGGTGGAGCCATTCTTCCCCCTTATCTGTTGGGGGTTTGTTAGTCTCTTTGGATGAGAACTGAAGTGTCAAGGCTCCTCAGTCCTTGCTTACCAGCAGACCCCTCATCAGAACAGATAGGTCCCTCCCTTTTCTAGGTACACCAAATCTGCATTCAAATGCTAACCACAGTAGTGCCATTCAATGATCCAGAAGAAAAGTCTCCATCTCTATGTAGCTGAGTACTTCTTCCTTCCTTGGTGGCACTTGGTTATCACACATACACCAATGCCTCCCACGTGATTCTAGGGTTGGCTTTCTCTGAGCAGCCTGCAGCCAAGTTGCAAGAGAAATCATCTCTCCTCAATGCTGAGAGCAAAAAGAAATCCGTAAATTGTGATCACACTGTGCAAAACTGTCCTTTCTCTGTGAGGAGAAGGCAGCCCAGGCAGGGTGTGTGTGTGGGGGGGGGATGGGAAGCACCAAGCAGCTCTCTTTCATTTGTGGCTGCATCTGATCCATCCTTTCAGGGCTCAGCAAATGTTCACACTGAACAGAAAGCAAAGCATCAAAGGACTGAAGCTCCTTGCCCCCCTCCAAAATCCTGCAGCCTTTGTTGTCACGGGAGCTGGGTGGTTATTGAACTTTGCAGACCTGCTGGGCCTGGAAAGTGAAAACACCCTCTAGAGCCAGCAGGGGTGGTGCTGTGTGCCTGGGAGATAGGACTGAGCATCCAAAGGCCTGGCGGTTGCCATGGCACCCTGACACCAAGATCATTCCTTATGAATGTCACTGGGGTCTGTGACTAAAGTTGTTTATGAGTCAAAAGTCTCATGAAACTACAGGAGGACAGGATGACCGCACCTCTGCAAGCTGTGGGAAAGAAAGATGGAGTGCCGGAGAGCTTTGCCTGCTTCCTTCCCCCAGGCCTGGTTTGCTGAGGAAAATCATCTTTAAATAGGACATGCAGGGCAAGACAATCTGAACAGACTGCTACTTCATCCGTCATTATGCATGACACAGCGAGGGAGTAGTATTTTAAATCATATACGCTGGACGGCAGTAGTGTTGAAATACGACAACCCCATGCTTTGTGGCTCAGCAAGAGGCCCAGGAGCTGAGCCCAGAGAGGCCTAGAAGACGCTGCCTTCTGACCATTTGCCTTATTCGTCTTCCTTTGTTCTGCCCTTGTGAAGGCTGAACACTTTTCAAACCACAGCCTTTGGATCCAAGGGAACAGATAAAGTCACGAGCACCTCCTGTTTCCTTGCTCGGGTGTTTTAAATAGCAGTGATCATTGTTACGACAGTAAGTATGGACAGATAAAAAGAAGCCCAACTGACAGATAGGAAATTCACAGTGAAGAAAGGACAAGCCGATGGCTTCCAGGAGGGAGTATGTAGATTTTTCTATTTCTGGAACATTTCCCCAGCACCTTGGGTAAAGGAAAACTCTTTGCTACCTATAGAAAGAAGGAGCACAGGGCAAGAAGCCCAAGAGGTTTTTTTTTTTTTTTTTTTTTTTTTTTCCTTTCAACATAGAGAAAAGAGAAGAAAGGAAAAAGTAAGGGGTGAAGAGCCCCTTTTTCTTCCTCCACCCCATTTAGTAGCACAGAATTAGGGATAAAAAAAGGCAGCCAGGTCCCCTGCAGCGAAGCCGGAAGGGCAGATGGACAGTGTGGGAGGCTGAGACCAGAGTTAAATGTGCACACTGCTTACAAGTAACACGTGGTAGCCAAACCTCGTTTATTTTCCACTTGGAATATGGTTCTTAAATGCCTGTTGTGACAGGCCTACATGAATCTCTTGATTTGAGCCCTATTATTCACTATAAGCAGCTGAAAAGTTTGGCATCCCAGCTTTCATTTTTGGGTCTGTTCTGGGTTCTGCTTTTATCACCTTACAGCACCCGTGGGATCCAGAAAGAGACAGATTGATGGATATCACGGGTAACAGTGATGTCCTTATTCTGACCAGATCACTCCCCTCAAGGGATCGCGACTTCTCTGAAACCCCTTGCTAACGATCTAGCAGGCCATAATTGGGATGTTGAGCATTCCTTCTGTCCTCTCATGGATTCTTTCTTTAGTTAAACTGAAAGCAAATGTCTATAGCTGGGAGAGGGATTGGCCCACGTCCCACAGCAAGCTTGTGCCAAAGCAATTAAATCCTCTTTCTCTGACCCTTGCTGTTGTTTCTTTATTTAGCATATTGGGGTGAGAGTGACCTATGGAATCCTATGAATGACCTATGGATTTAGGGCACAAAAACTCTAATGATTTCATGAGAAATAAGACTTCCTTTAAAAAAAATATTTCCTGTTTCAGTTCTTAATGTATCTACCTTGCCATGAGAATTAAAATATTGTTCTCTTAACAAATGGGACCTGAAGGAAAGCTTTGTGGGACTTCCCTATAGCCTAGACCAAGACTGCGTTTTGTCCCCCACTCTCTGTCCTCCTGAGGGTCATTCTCTCTCCTGATTGCCAAGAACAACAGCAAGTGCTTCTTACCTCGGACACGGTACAGTTGAGTTGGAAAATCTGCCCCTCTCCTTCCACCTGCCGCACACACAGTTTGCACACCAGCTCCACAGTATTCAGGCTAAACCTTTCCAGAGTGAAGGTACAGTGCAGATTTCTTTGAGACCCACTCCAGATGTGGTAAAAAGGAATTTCCTGTAGGATGTGAAAGTGATAATCCCATGTGAAGAAGGAACTGAATTCTCCTAACAGCTCCATCCAAGCACAGGTACCTCCTGATCCTTTCGACACATGAAAAACTGAGGCCCAGAGAGGTTCACGAACTCACTTGGCATCCTAAGCCATAGAGCAGAGATTTGAACTTAGTGAATTAACTTCTGGGATCCACAAACCTAACCAGTGCATCCTAACTTGCTTTCTTTCATTTGCAAAAGGCATCAAAGTAAATGACTTTTTAAAAAAATCACTTAGAAAGTTCCAAAAATAACTATAGATATACCACCATTGCTCATTAAAATGAATTCCTGCTGTGGCATATTGGAGGAAAGCAAAGAAATGGAAAGGAGAAGGCCTGATTGCATTCCCTCTCACAACTCTTATTCTCCATCCTCTGGGACAGGGCATCCCAAACGTAGCTCAGTTGGAAACTAACTGCCATAGAAAAATGCTTGGCTTAAAAAGCACAAAGAGTGAAGCAGACACTAACTTTCCAAAATTGAAATAGACTCCTATCGATACTAGGGTCTTGTTATAATGAAGCAAAAAATTTATAGGAGGCTATGGTGGACAAAGCAGAGATTATGGCACCAAATATACACACTTTTGATGATTTACAAAGGTAGATGTTTGCTTTCTGTAATGTATGTGTGGGTAAATGCCATGTAAGTGTAAGAATGGGGCTAAAAACTTTTTCCATTCTAGCAGGCTTATGGACTGAGACCAGGAAGGAGTCACTAGAACAGGGGAGTGTGAGATGGGACTGAATTTGCAGACCAAGATTCACAGCGGTTGACCAAGTCTCATGTCCACGATGGCATGAGGCCTATAATCCATCGGTATCCATTCCTGAGTGTTCAGGCTGGAGGATAGAAGAGGCGAAACTTTTCCCACAGGTGCATACAAGAAGACTTGGGACTAATACTTTGATGCCCATTTATTTAATAAAGTCCTGGCTGTGTTTTATTTGGACATTCTACCTCAAGTTCCCCAAATGGAGTTCATTTTCATTTATCAGTGTTAGGGTGCTGTGCTAGCAAGACTGAACCCTGCTTTGCATTTCATGGTGTAAGAATTATGCCTGTGAATACATTTGAGGCCATTCTTATCAACTGAGGTAATTTCAGTGAAATCAATTTCAATAAAGATTAACTGAAATGCTGGAATTGGAGATTTGCTTTTTTACTAAAACTAGAACAATGACAGCATAGCTATGTTCAGGAAAAGTTTTCAAGATGCAACCCTTTACATATATCCATAAAGGTAATCTTTAATTAAAAAAATCTTGAATGACCCCCAAATTCATTTCAAGAAACAAGTATTGTTACAAGAGCAATTTCTAAGAAGAAGATTTCTTATATGTTATATACTTTCAATCTTCTTTCCAAGTTGTCTCCAAGCTCTTGGTTCATCTTGGCCGTCTTACCTGATATTTAGCCAGCAGCTTGCTCTTCCAGAGGGAATGAGCAATGTCATGAATGGATAGGCGCAGATTGTGGGTGCTGCCTTTAAAATGAAGAGCCTTCGGTTCTTCCAGAAGCTGTCCTCCCATCTGCCGCTCGAGCTGTAAAACTTCCTACAATGACATGCCCAGAACAGAGCATATTATTGACCTGTATCATCCTCCTTAGCTCTGTCACCAAAGGGTGAGTCATCCACGTGCCTCCTTACAGCAAAGCAGGCTGGGACAACACTGAGACCCTGTATTTTCCAGGCCTGGGGCCTCAGCTGCACCACAGCCCCTACTTGCACCGGTCTCCAAACAATAAAAAGAAACTTCAATAAAAGGAAATCAGTAAAAAAATATACATATAAACAGATGAAGTAGATCTTAATGAACTTTTAAGGAAGGTGGCAAATGATGAAAAGACAAACGCATACTTCAGACTTGAAGAAAACCAACATCAAGGAAGAAAAAATAAACTTTTGTAGTGTGTTTCAGACATTTTGTCCTTTCACTTTTAGTACATACAGAAACAATAGTATTAACTTTTTGCTTAACATGAGCAAGTATCTAATTCTCAATTACTAAAATTCTGGAATATGCTCTTTACATGTCCTGTTAGAAGAAAATTTTCTGCTGCTCATTAGCCAGGTTTGCAAACAACAAATATTGACCTAAACAGCTGCTGAGATTAAATTTTGGAAAGAACACCTCACTCCTCAAGAGTTATGACTGAGAATTTGTTCCATATTTTATGTACAGTATGAAGATATTACAGGAAGACAAATTCCATCTCCATTCCATGTCTCAAGCTAGCTAATGGTAGCTAATGAAGCATTTCCAACTACAGCTGTAATTATCCAAATACCAGCACACTGTCAATTATCATTGGACATAATTTCCTGGCTTCCCTTTTCTGGCTAAATTGTCCATTGTACTTCAAACCTCTCCTTACTTCCAAGCTGTTTTTGTTGTTGTTGTTGTTTTGCCAGTCCTGGAACTTGAACTCAGGGGCTGAGCAATGTCCTTGGGCTTTTTCCTTAAGTCTAACACTCTGCTACTTGTGCCATAGCACCACTTCTGACTTTTCTATGCATGTGGAACTGAGGAATCAAACCTGGGTCTTTGTGTATGCTAGGCAAGCACTCTACCACTAGGCCAAACTCATGATCTTTTCATTTTGGTGATTTTTTTGGGGGGGGGTCAGACAGGGGGCTTGAATTCTGGGTGTAGGCACTGTCTCTGAGCTGATCTTCAACTCAAGCCTACCACCCTACCCCTTGAGCCACAGTGACACTTCTGGTTTCTAGAGGTTAATTGGAGATGAGTCTCATGGGCTCTTTGTGCCTGGGTTGGCTTTGAACTGTGATTCTCAGTCTTCTGAGTAGCTAGGGTTAGAGGCGTGAACTACCAGCATCCAGCTTTTTGGTAGTTTTTTATGGACTAGAAATCAGGGAGTTCAAAAACACAGGTGTTCAGTCAGAATACCACCTGCTTGTGCTGGGCACCCACCAGAAAACCACGTACAAAGGAAATCATGAAAACAATGTCCAGTCACATCCCAGAGTCCAGAGTACCAGCCAGATAGCTTGATGCCCAGAAATGTATCTATTTTTCATGTTTTAAATAAAACATTAAAAAAATAAATGAATGCTGAGCTCACCAATATCACTGATTAGATGTAAACAGCTCATGGCAAGCTATTGCATTAATGGTTCTTGGCCTTTAATTCATGCTATTATTCTGAAAAAAAAATCAAGATCCTACCAGGTATAGGAAATACAGAGATCATGTGGAATGAAGTCCTGTAATTAGTCTTGTGGATGCCATAAGGCAAGAGTACTCAGATGTAGGGAGTGTGTGGCTTATTTGCCTAGTGGTATTGACCTGCTCTTTACTGTGGCTGGTGATGAGTCCCTTGTTCTTCATGAAGGAGCTGAGTCCGTTGACTTCTCTGACACAGAGGTTGTGTCACTGTGTCCTGACTTCTGTGTTTGCCTTAGCCAATATCCCAGGGGGCATACAGATCCAACTAGCTCAAGGTCTCACATGACCACTGCCCAGACCACCTTCTTGACACAGCACATCCCATTCTGTGACAAGAAGTCAGCCCTGTGCAGAAATTCAGAATGAGAGGGTTAACTGCAATTTCTTCTGCTTCGGCAGGAAGGTATAATGAGCTTCTGTTGATCATGTTCCATGTCTAGTTAGCATAATAGAGAAAGCTCATGTTCCCAGTGAACCTGGCACCTGACAAATTCTAAAGCTAAAGTGATGTTTGTTTATAAGCCATTAGAAGAAAAGAAACATAATTAGAAATCTTTGAGATTACAGTCATGCCAATCAATCAGTTCTAGCTTCTTTCCAGTATGTCCTAATTACCTCATCAAGACGTCTGAAGAGCAATCGATAGTAATTATCTGATTACTATAGATCTTCAGTATGTCCAAATTATCTCCCTGGGATGTCTAAACGAAGATGCATTGTATTCAGGGAGGTAATTGTACCCAAGGATGTACAATCTACACCCCCATCCTTACGATCAACATAGTCAGCCAGAGGATACCAGAACATTATCAGTTTTCTTGGCAGAAACCAACAGATAAAAACCTTTAACTGTCTATTGTCCATGACCTTGAAATAAAAAAAATCTAATATCTCATTTAAAATTCTGTAGTGAAGCAGCCTAAGGAAAGGGATCAGACTTTTCTTTTTTGTCACATCCTCAGAAGTCATGGCAAGAGATCTTGCTAGTGACAAAAGCATCGGGAATAGTGTAGAGAGAAAGAATGAAGTAAGATGCCATTTTAGCGATTATGAGGTCAGAAGACATAAACTATACACTTTTCCTTTTCTTTTTGTGCTGATTTCAGGGCTTGAATTCAGGTTCTGGGCGCTCTCTCTGAGACTTTGTGATAAATGGAAGCACTCTACTTAAACCACGGCTCTATTTTCAGATTTTGGTGATTAATTTATGGTAAGAATCTTACAGATTTTCCTGCCTGGCTAGCTTCAAACCTGGATCCTCAAATCTCAGCATCCTGATAGCTAGCATTACAGGAATTACCCACTGGTGCTGGGTGTTCTCTATATTCTTAAGCCCTCTATCTCTCCCTTAAAAAGAAAAGACACAGGACTGGGAGTTTGGCCTAGTGGTAGAGTGCTTGCTTAGCATGCACAAAGACCCGGGTTCGGTTCCTTGGTACCACATACATAGAAAAAAAAAGCCAGAAGTGGTACTAAGGCTCAAGTGGTAGAGCTCTAGCCTTGAGAAAGTCCAAGGACAGTGCTCAGGCCCTGAGCTCAAGCCCAGGACTGGTAAAAAAATAAATAAATAAAAAGGAAAGACACAGAGCAGTGGCATAGCGCAATGAGAAACCTAATGGTTTTCTTCCTTTCAATTGGACACAAACTCTGGTAAAAGATAAACTGACCATCAGGATACACCCATGGGAAGAACTGAAGTCTCTGAAAACTTATTTACCTGGGTATGCTTACCAGCCAATTAATTGAGATAGGCAGTGCAGATGTAGTTCAGTGACATAGCACTTACATAATAACCATCATAATGTTGTGAGTTCGAACCTTAGTACTGCAAAATGATTATCTTTAGGATACATTCTTTGTGAATAATGTATCTATGTAAATATATCACTGTGTCAATGTTGTTATAAAATATATAGAAGGCGACATTCATGAACTAAAACAAGAATAAAAGATACGGCTGGGCTGGAAATTTGGCCTAGTGGTAGAGTGCTTTCCTAGCATGCATGAAAACTTCAGTTTGATTCCTTTGTTAGCATATACATAGAAAGCTGGAAGTGGTGCTATGGTTCAAGTGGTAGAGCTCTAGCCTTGAGGAAGCCCAAGGACAATGCCCAAGGAGAAAAAAACAACAATCACAACAAGAACAACCAGAAGAGAGGAACTAAAGTAATTTATATTGAATCCAGGTATTCACATATAAAGACAATAGATAAAATGACCCCTTGGAAATTAAAGTAGTATAATTTAAGTAAGTCCTTTAGATAAGTATTGAGTCAGAATATAGAAGAGTCCCTATTATTACAGTACTATAATTGTGAGATATGCTACAGCACATTCCTCTTTAAAACATGCTGTCACTTGTACTTCTGAAAACTGGCTTTTTCTGCATCCTTTCAGCATTAAGTTCTCTTTGCTAATAGGTTTAAGATAAAAAAAAATGTAAAAAATAATGGATCATGGGGCCAGGAGTTTAGCTTAGTGGTAGAGTGCTTGACTAGCATGTGTGATGCTCTGGGCTCCATTCCTCAGTATCACTTACACTGAAAAAAAGCCAGAAGAAGTGCTGTGGCCCAAGTGGTAGAATGCTGGTCTTGAGGAGAGCCCAAAAACTGTCCTCAGGCCCTGAGTTCAAGCCCAAGGCCTGGCAAAAAAAAAATAATGGATCAATAAAATATGGGTGCCACATTAAATGCTTTCCTCCTGTATTCTTCCTGGGAGTTCTCACTCAATATTCGAGGCGTGCCCTGCCCTATCAGGAGCTACACAAATTTCTGTGCCGGCCTGGCCCAGCTCCTAGTCGGCTTCAGGATGACTGGCGTGTAAGCATGTGATCAGGACAGCCTGTGCATGCACTCTGCTCCCAAACAGCTTCTCCATAAACTGCTTTGGGATCCCAGAGATTGTGCCATTTCACACGCCTTGAAAGACAGACTAGGAGCCAAATCGATATACGGTCAGACGATTTAGGAAGACTTACAGAAAAATATCATGACCTTGGAAGGAGAGGCCACAGGGAAAATTAGGCTCATCAATGTTCTTTGTTCTTAGAAGTATGAAGGTTGCATTCCTTTACAGAGAATGTCTTCTCTCCCTCACTCCCAGGGCCTTGGAGAGGCTCTGGACGAACCCACCTGTTGTTCTGAATTTGTTCTGCCTGTGTGCGAAAAGTCCTGCTATGGCTTCCTTGTTTGGATTTTACCTCCACTCTTACTTAGCGTTGCAATGACACCCTCAAAAGCTGGTTATTGACAGCAGTGACTTTTGTCCACACCTCCCTGGCCACACATACATCTAGACACCCACAAATCAGTTTTCAGTGTCACCAGAAGCTGAAGCCTTGACCTTAGAGCTTGTTGTCTCTGGGGCTGTGTGAAATCTCTTGGAATGGGATCTTGCTGCAGGGTGATGTCTGCCTCCAGTTGCAGGCCTGAGTGAAAAACCAAATTACCTCCAATTGCCTGTGAGAAATTGCTCCAGAGCCAGCAACAAGGGATTGTACAGTAGAAACAAGCAGCTTGCACAATCACCAATTAAACTAAGACATTATCCATGCCAAGCCATTAGCCTGGGCCACTTAAGAGCCACAATAAATCCAAGCTGTTTTAAGGTCTGTACATAAAGGGAGCTGTTCTGGCTTGGGCCCAGAAGACTCCAGGCTTCTAGATGGTAGGATCTGTCCACAAGGGGCCTGCCACAGAGGCAGCAAGAGGAGTGGGCCCAGAGACTGAGAAACTTGTACACGCTGCTTTTCTAGCTCTTGGGGGTTACTGGGGTTGGATTGTATCTGCGTTTCTATGCCTCTTGTCCTTCTAATTCCTCCAGTCCTTCTGAACTTAGGCAAGTTTCTCTTCGATGACAACCTCACATGCGACAAAGTGGCCTAGACATAGGTGCTTGGGGAATGTCTTGAAGACTGTGGGTCTTAGCTGGCTGCTCGAGACAGACGCTTAATACAGAGCTGGGAAAATAAGTGACTGTGCAGTGACCCTTAAGGAGCAAGGGGTGGCAGGCGGGGGTCTGGCAGGTTCGATGCTCCTAGTGAGTTTGTTTCCCCATGCCCCCTGCTTGCTCTTCTTCTTGTCTCCCTATCCCTTCTGCTTACCCACTGGAAAACACAAAAAAAGTCTGGTTAGGCAGAGAAAAAGCCCCCCTCTCATGGGGTTCCTTATCCTTTACCAGGGCCAGAAGCAGTCCTTCATGCAGGCCTTTGACATCACACCGTGGCCCTGAGCAGTCGAGCATGCAGGCTCTTGGAGTTCACATCATGGCCCATTGCCTGTGGAAGACTTGCATGTGAACAGTCACTGAGGGCTCAGGAATGGGCACCCAGTCAGGGGCCTAAATGACACCTGAAGGCTTTGTGAGGCTTCTGATTGATAGGGTCTGGGGACTGACAGGGCCTAAGAACTGTTCAATGACCTCGAGAGGCACCTTATGAACGCATGCACAGTGCAGGCCAGGAAGAGTCCTTCCTTGGAAGTCTGTTTGTCCTTGGACTCAGTCTTGGAGACCATAGAGACAAAGGATCAGATGCTATACATTTACATTTTCTTTAGCATTTTCTCCTTATCCTCCACCTCCTCTCTTCTGCTTTGTAGACCTCTCCTTGCCACGACCCTGCAGGCAAACTCTTCCAACATCACTCCTCTCCATCAGTATCTCTTTCTTCCCCAGAGAAATCTATTTTAGTTGTCTTTATCATGAGAGATAATTAGGCCCCATCTTCCTTTCTTCTCTCTCTTTTTATTTTCTCTCCAAATAATTTTCCATCTCTTTTCTTTCTCCCAATTACAATTTTATCTTCCAGAGAAAGGGTGAAGCTAATCCATTGAAGAGAAGGTTTTGGAGGGTTCAGTGAATGGCTTTTTACTCTGTATCCTATCATTATTCCTGGATGGTCCTCATCTCTTTATCCTCAACAGCAACATGGAAGGCGGGGTTGGAGGATCTATGACTAAGGAAGAAGTTTCAGATAGCACCAGGCTCATGACGAGGTAGCACGAGCTGCTGTGAGGCAGAGCCCAGGCAGAGCACAAAGAGCAAAGAGCAGCCAGCCGTCCACTCCAGCTGCTCTGCTCTGCTTCTGCCTTGCCTGGTGGCAGTGACATCTCCCTGAGGACTGAATAGCAGTACTTCCACTACCACCTCCCATGACCTTTTTACACAGAGCTCTCCAAGACACAAAGAGCTAAGCCAGCACATATTCAGCATGTCCCATATGCTAAAGCTCAGAAGACCAACCCTCTGTGATTGTGCTGAGTAGTGTGTACAAAAAAAAAGACTCACATCTGCCATCAGGTTTTGTGGAACCTGTTTTATTTCTCTTCAACCTTTAATCTTATGCTGCTGAAACCTGCCCTGGTCATTTTGGGATGAGTAGGGTTTTTGTTTTTTTTTTCTCTTTGCTACTGTGGCTGTATCTACTGTCCCTGTCACAGCTGTGTGCCTGCACTCTTCCAAAGCAGAGGCCAAAAAGAGCATTCGTCCTTCTCTGCTGTCCCCTGTCAGCTTTGGAGCAGACTGTTCTTGTTCCTGCATGTGTTCTCTCCTGGATATCTCCGCCCCTTATCCTCCACCCTTTAGGCCTTAGGCTGCTGAGTCAGGCAGTGGAGAACATCTAACTATCAGCCTGGCCTCTTTCACCTGCTCAGGTTCACTCCACTGGCACCGGCTTTGCACTGGTACTTTCCCTTTCTGCCTTTACCACCAGGGCTTCTTCTCTCCTACCCCTCCACCCCACACCCAGTCTGTCTGCCTTGCCACCCCTAATAATAACAAGGCTGGACTCCAGTGACCATGTGCAAACATCCCTGTCAAGTCACTTCATTTCCAGGGTTCTGCCAGCTCTTCCACAGCTGTTGCCACCACGGGTGCTTGTTCCAGGATGCCACTTTCAACCTGCTAAACAGGAAGCTTGTGCTTCTTTTGAAGCAAAGGTACCAAAGAGTCCCACTCAAGGGACGTGACCCTGCCACTTGAATCCTCTTGGGCATATCCCTAAGCAAAACGTGACATCTCTTGTGTAGGGAATAAGAGGATTAGGTTACTTTAGCACTTTTGAAGATGTCTTGTATGTCTTTTTATTCTCTCAGAAGTTCCCACTGAAATTATCATTTTTATTTCTTTTTGCTGCCAACAGAAATCACCACAAATATGTGCCTCTCTTCCAGATATGTAGTCTAATGTGTGCCTGTCTACACTTAAAATATGAGAAATACTAACTCTTTTCTGGAAGGTGGAGGGAGAATTTGCATGTTTATCTTTCCTGCCTTCCAGAAATGGATCACCTTCCTTTACCTACCATACCCAGATTCCATCTTCAAATTCTCTCTTACCTTACATCTCCACGATCCTCCTTTCATGGTCATAGCTCCCTCTGACTACAGCTAGAGAGTTTCTCTACTTTGAAGGACCCTTGTCCTAGAGGGAACCCACCCAGATTATACAGAGAAAGCACTCATATCTGCATGACCCCCTTTGTGGTGTAAGGCAAGCATCACAGGTTCTGATGATTAATGTATAGAGATCTGGGGAAGGGAATTATTCTGCCTGCCACAACTTCCTTTCGTCTACTGGAGAAAATTCAACATGTCAGGCAATTTCCAATATGAAGAAGGGGCCAGATCTCAGGAGAAGGTGATACAAATGGGATACACTTTGTGATACCAAAGATCATGTGACAAAATGGCTGACGAGACTTACACGCCACCCAAACTGAAACTCATCTTGTGATGAGATTACAATTAAATCAAATGATACAAAGGGAAATCTAAGACATCTCAATCACATGTTGACTGAATATGTTGACTTGTTACGAAAAAGTGGGATGATGGAAGTTTCATAGACAGGTCAGGCTGGTTTTGAGGTGGTGTCATTTGCCCTGGAAGAAGCTACTAGCAGGACAGCAATGATGAAGATAAAACCACCTCAGCCCTTTAACATGCTGCTGACCCAAGAAAGCAGCACAAAATTGTCAATTAGGCTTTAGTCCCTTCCTCCACTTGTCAGTGTCTTGTTCCTTTTTTAAAAAATATTTTTTATTAAAAATATTTTTTATTGTAATTAATAAAAGGGTTACATGATATTTGCCAGATAGAAGGTGCATTAATTCACATACATTGATACCCTTTCACATGTCTTGGCCCCCATTACCCTCCCCTCCACACCCCCCCGTTTTTTTCCTTCTTTACGGTTCTCATTTTTTTCATATTTATTCGACTCTCTTATTTATTCTACTGTACTAGAACCCAGATGGGTGCCTATGAGAACTGAATTAATTCAAAAAAGATGCTTCTCCCAGCCCAGTGACTCCACAGAGATATAAACTATTTGGTGTGGAGCCCAAATACATTCATCAGAATCTCAGTAAATATCTCACTGCTCGCAGTGTGCACAAGTAACTCTTTTCAGGTTCTAAATGTTAGAGTTTGTATAAGTCTCTTTATTCTGAAAGGATGGATTCATAAGTTGTCCCTCTCATATAGCCTTCCAGGGTGTTTTTACGTTTATCCCACAAACAGCTTCATTCTCTGTCACTTTCTTCTCTATTTATGCTAGGATTTAAGTCTTTGCAAAAAAATAAAAAGAAAAACATTACTTTCTCCACCTTTAATCACCTGAGGAGAAAGGAAAAACACAAACTTTTCAATAGACTATACCTAAACTATCCTTAACAATCTTAAGTATCTTAATCTCTTTATGCTAACTTAATTGAATATCTCTTCTTCCTGCTCCAGCAAAAACCCTACTGGAAATTGTGCAAAAAATTTCTACTCAAGGAAGTAAGTGGCTAGATGAAAAAAATGTTTCTCAGAGTTGCTTAAGACAGATTGATAGACATCCATATACATGATAATAAAAGTGATAACATTCTCCATGCCTTCTGCTATAGACCACAGGCCACCTCGATTAGTTTAAGTACTCCATAATTATGTTCTATGGGAGGGTGACCAAGCATAGCAGCCATGCTGATAGGACATAACTACACAGTAGGTGAAGGATATTTGTTTTCCCTTCTGCAATTGTCATAGAATCTAAGCATACTTGAGAAAATTTAAGAAATCCAAATCCGGGAAAATCTAACTCTGGATACCATTTGTCTCAAATATTGGAGGCGTTAGGAACTGTATTGAATTCGATGGTAAAGAATTAGGTTAATAAGTAGAGCTCCTTTCTCTCTGAGACCAGATATAGTGAGAAGAAACTGCAGTCAGAGCTTAGAAGTGTAAAGCTCATGGCTGAAGGTGCCTCCACTGGGAGGTGAGAATATTGATAAATATGTATAGAGTTGCACAACTACCAGGGATTGGGGGGCAGTGCAGAAGACTGGGAATGACTGTTGTGTGAGAGCCAGTGAGCCAGGACAACATACCTACAAACACTGTAGAGAAACCTGAAAGGCACCGTTTAGTTCCGTTACTTCTAGAGGACAACAGGCTCCACTGCAAATATGTGTTTTCTTTCATAGGCTGGAACTAAAAGTCGAGAGTTTGTTCATTCGAAGTTGTTAGTGGCCGTGTTTATTAGCAAAGCCTCAAGATGACAGGAGCTTTGAAGCTCAAGATAATTGGAGTCTTGGGGATAATTGAGTTCCTTAGAGGTGAGAGTGAGCATAGAAGGGGGTATAGAGTCAGAACAGAGAAGGCTGAAGGGGTTTAAAAGAAACGTAAGGTTAGGTGGAGACAGTCATTAAGGTGAGATGTTGAACTAATGGTCTCTTCAGTTTGTTGCACAGATCATTTATCTATGATCTATCACTTATCTATTACTAGATTTTTGTATTTCTGCATTATTAAAAAGACCAGGAGGTGTTGGAAAGCCTCATTTCTTATTCATAGTTGTTTCAAGCTAAGTTGCTGAGAATATATAAATGTCTCTCTGGAAAGGATTGATCACAGTAACAACTACTTTTGAATTGTTTCCACCATGTGCATATCTGTCTTGGTAATTAGTTTAATTAAAAATACCTTCTAAAATATCACATAGTTTTATAGATCTCTGGGTATGTCTGTTAGGAAGACACATTAAGATTTCCTGAGTGTATAGATACAAAATACACATAGTGAAACATTTCATATATCCCATAAGTTTTCCACAGTATGCCTTTTGCAATGAATTTTTTTTTCTTGAAATTGTTCCAGATAACTGGCTCAGTCTGACCTTATCGCCACTTTACAAATACAGTTTTCCCTAAGGAGCCCAGACTGTTTTCTCACCTGACAATGCCTTAGAGGTGTGTCCAGTTTTCCGACAACATAAAAGATTTAACCAGAGCTATGTGTTTACATGGTTTAGTCTACATCAGAACACACTACAGACCTGGTCATCAAAATACATTCAATGAGGGCTGGGGAGTTTGGCCTAGTGGTAGAGTGCTTGCCTAGCATGCACGAAGGCCCAGGTTCGATTCCTTGGTACCACATACATAGAAAAAAGCCAGAAGTGGTGCTGGGGCTCAAGTGGTAGAGCTCTAGCCTTGAGAAAGTCCAAGGACAGAGTTCAGGCCCTCAGCTCAAGCCCAGGACTGGCAATAAATAAATAAATAAATACATGAAGAAAAAAAAATACATTCAGTGACCAATGAGGTCTCATCTGAATCCATGCTGGCTACAACCACCACAAAGAATGCTGCCACTGGCTCCTCACTTGTCTCCCTGCTTCCATTTATGTCCCTTACAAATAATGTACTCTCTTGGTTCAGCTCCTCAGGGTTTCTGACCTTCAGTATTCACTTTTCATGAGCTAGAAATACTCTGGATGGAAGCCTAAAAAGGCATGTTCTTATAGAAAAAACCCATTTCCTGTCTTAGCCTCCACGACCCATTTTTTTCTCCTTCCAACTTGATTTTATTATTTCTGTTACCTCATGTGTTGGCTGTTCTTCCTCTTCCCTGTGACAGCAGTTTCTCATTGGTCTTTGTCATCTAAGATCTGGCTCTTTGACTGTCTCAGTTTGATAGCCCAACTGTACCAGACTGCTAGAGCATAAAGCTCGCTCTCTCCATTTCATAGCTGTGTGATATGGAGCAACTTACGTTCGGTTCTTCAGACTGCACTTAGCTCAAGGGGATAATCACAGGGTGATGATTCAACAAGTATCAGGCATAGAAACACAAATAAAGTACTGTATGATCAATCAGATGCACAATTTTGGAAGAAGTTGATGCCATAGGAGAAGAGAGTAAAAGAATTATTACCAGAAGCAAGTAAGGGGGTTAATAGGGAGAAGGGTGAGACTTGTCACCAGATCCAGCTATGCTCACATTTATTTATTTAATCTTTTTTGGGGGGGAGCAGGGGTAGCATGAGAGTTGAACTCAGAGCCTTATACTTGATAGATGCTATCCTGCTGAAACATGTCTCCAGCCCTTTATGGACTGACTATTTTTGAGACAGGATCTGGCTTCCTGCCAAGGGGCATGCCCCTGCCATGATCTGCCTCTCATATCTATCCTGTAGTATCTGGGAGGATAGGCACATCACCACAAACAATCTCAACTTTCCACACAGTGACAGTGATGGAGACACACACCATTGTGGTCAGCTACGTGCTGAGAATAGGGTCCCACAAACTTTCAAGGCCAGATTGGCAGACTGAATCTGAACTCTGATCATCAAGGTCTGTTCTACCCAAAGAAAGCTATTCTAGGCTTTCCGAAATAAAGTGCCTGCCTAGTTGTATTATTTACTGTTCACCCCTTCCCACCACCTTGGAATCTTCATGTTTCCTTCCTTTTAGCAGGTCAAACTCTCCGTTCTAATGGGGCCGGTCTCAACTATGAGCTCCCATTCGCATTTCCTCCAAACAAACAGCACACTTCTGGCCCTGCTGAGCTTCTGTCGAACTTAGCATCTCTGCCGTGGCATATATTACCCTGACTTATCTTCTCATCTTTAGCCTACTTCTTTTATTCCTCCTTCTAGACCATAACTTCTTCAAAGGCACTTACTATATCCCTTAAAGCTTCAAATGGGATAAAATGAATGGCAATAATCACGCTAGGAATTAAGCTCATTTATCCCACCAAGCAGCAGCGTGTTGTCAACCCTCTCCCTCACAGCCCTCGTAAAAAGAATGGGAAAGCATATAAATGAAGTGGCACACAAGAGGAACATATAGTGTGAGCAATTATGCCAATTTCTTTTATAGGAAGAACACAGCTGAGATAAACATGGAAGCAGATTATTTACCATCCACGGCTCTCATTGCCAAATTTTCCTACATTTTTCATTAAAAGAAATCAAGGAAGATAAACAAAAAGTACCTCTTGGGAAGAATTTGCATAAAAGACACAGTTCATGAATCAGTATGGCCCCAGAGTGATGCCTATTTTTAGACCTGCTTCCTTAGGGGACTTGAACACACGTGTTCACGCACCTGGGTTCACACACATGCACAGGCCCATGTGTACACAGCTACCTCAAACCTTGGTTTCCAGGTGGACATAAAGAAGAGGCGGGGAAGGTAGAACCCACTCACCTTCAAGGCATCCTGTGTGTCATCCAGACAGTACACTCGGATGCTGTATTCCAGGGAGGAACAGCAGAGGGGCCCAAAGACGGCTAGCTTCAGGCGCTTGGCAGCGGCTTTGGTGTTAGAGTGCCCAACCAGTGCGTAGGTGCTGAGGTTCTCTGTGAGGATATGGCAGGCTTCTGCATCCAGTTGAATGTAGCAAGGGGTGGTAAAGTTTTCCTCTCCAACAGCTACCACATCCTAGGACACAAGGCGAAAGGGGCCATGGCTAAGCCACCAAGGGTGTGTGCCGGTTACCACACATAGTAGTGGATAGAACAGGGCTTCCTTCTTCATCTGGTAATTTTCTCTCCTCCTCTGATTCCTGTCTCTAGTTCAATTTCCCAGCACACTCCCCCTTCCTACCATCTCCCACATACTGATAATGTTTTTTGGGTAGATAGCCCTTATTTTGTGGTATGGCTTGACTATTTACATTTCTGGAATTTCTCTGAAAATACTAAAGCCATCCATAAATTACCCTTTCAATAACAGTTAAACTGGAGCTTAATATGCTTCTGGCATATGGACATTTACTCTTTAAATTTCTTATGTAATCTAAAAGCGAGGTTCTACTGTAATTTTGCATAGGCCAAATTTCATAGTTATACTTACACTGAATATGTTTTATATTTATATATAGTAGTATATACCTATGCTTTGTGTTTATATTATTTTTGTATAAAAGCTTTATGTAAATGTAAATATAGTTCAGTGTTTACAAATATTACCTAGTAGGCAAGCACCTGTGACACTGATGCTAACTGAAGGTTTGGGATGGATATAAAGGACAAGGATGGTCCTTAAGAACTGATGGTGGCATTATCTCCAGGGAGAGAAGGTGCCACGCACCTATTCCTGTGGACTGCTGGAAATACATCATTTCTGCTTTCCCAGGTGTGCCTTACAAGAATTATGTATTAAGTACTTGTCTTCAAGTAAGTGTCTAACATTGTTTGTGTACATCTCTACCTGCAATTGAAAAAAAATCATGTATGCATTATATGCCAATATATAGTGTGAGTGTGTATGTGCGTATGTGTATATTTTCCCAATGTATAGCTATAATCCAAAAGGTACTCATATAAGACTTTAAAGTATACTTTCCCTATGAAGTAGCTAACATGACCATCTTTTAAATTATTTATCTATTTTTATTAAAAATTATTAATAAATTATTTTTATATTCTCATGTATTATCTCATATGATAATATATGAGAGTAGATAAAACACTAGAAACTACTCTGTGGCTGAGATTCAAATGGAACCTAAATTCCTCCCTCCCACCCCCCAATATGGCTTCTGCAATATAGGGCTCCCACAGCTGCTCTGGAATAGCTATATAGATTCCATCTCTGTTTGATAGGGACTCTTTCTCTTTCCTCTACTTTTTATTTATTTATCTTTTGCCAGTTCTGAGGCTTGAAATCAGTTCCTGAGCACTGTCCTTGGGCTTTTTCCTCAAGGCTAGTGCTCTGCCACCTAAGCCACAGCATCACTTCTGGCCTTTTCTATGGATGTGGTAGCGAGGAATCGAACCCAGATCTTCATGCATACTAGGCAAGCACTCTACCAGTAGGCCAAACTCCCGGCCCCGAACGATAGGCACACTCTCACCTCCCACTGTCCCTGTGTTGTCTGGTTCTTGAGCTCGATCCTCCAGTCCTCAGTGTTGGGATCTGCACAGTGATGGAGAGTGAGGACCACAGGTCGTGTCAGCAGGGCTCCAGGAGGTCCACAGCTTACCACGGGGGTCAAGAGCGTCTGGGAGTCTTCCATGGGTGGCCTGGGAGGAGAGCAGAGGGCTGCATCAGTGACATTCACATGGTATTTTGATGTAGGATGAACGCATTGGGATCTGAGATCTAAAGCTGTACAGATAGTTCAAGGCGTTTTTCTTCTCTTAGAGCTTTGTTTGGAGAGAGGGGGTGGAGACAGAAAAAAATAGGAAGCCATGCGTTTTATGCGAAGATTTTGATCTTGCAATACTGAAGGTCTTTATGATAATGGTGAAACTGCCAGCCTGTCTTTGATCTCCTACCCTCAGACGCAGGTCTGTCCTTGGTAGTGTCCTCTGAACTCATATATCAATACATTCAAGATGGAATAGGGAAGAACAGAGTTTTTATGAAGTTACATAACTAGCTTTTCTGCTATTTACCCTTGGCCTTACAGGGTTTTAAACACTTCAGTGTTTTCCAGAGCCCAACTTGAAAAAATCCTTCAAAAACCTCACTTTAGAATGAGGACACCCGAGAGCTAAACTTAGTTCAAATGACTTCAAGAATTATTCAGGCTAGTATAGCAGATTGCTTCCTTCAAGTATGATCAGAAATGGTACAGAATCCCATTTCAATAACACATTATAATCAGATCTCTTTACTCACATATCTTACTAGGAGACTCTGGGGAAGAAAGAACCTCAAAGATCCAAACTATTTATTTCTTATTTTTTCAATACTTCTTCCATTTTTTTTTCACTAAGAAGCAAGAAATAAATAGCTTACTCAATCAAATTTATCAGCTGATGTATCTGAAATGTGTGGAGCAGATTGCTCTTAAAATACTCAAGTTGCCTATCAGCGATCATGGGATTGGAAGTTATGAGCCTATAGAATTTTAGGCCATTGAAAACCAGTGCACATGCAGATAAAGAGTCTTGGGAATCCATGGCCAATGTGTGGTTACTGCTTTAAACACATCTTTAATTACAATCTACTGCTATCAACATGTTACTCACTCAATTCAAATGACCAAAATATCCCTAGTAGAACAAGTGCCATCTGTCCTGCTCAGATCCTTTTCATGTATCTGTGACCTGCATTTCGCTCATTTTATTTCCTGCATTTGGGAACTGTCACGATAGCTCCAAAATTTTCTTTCTTACAGAACGCATCTCTTTATATTTTTATGCAGTACCAACTGGAAAAACATGGTTTCTAGATCTTTTCTTATGCTTGTTCCAACGTTTTCATATGGAGATTATCAACCTTTCAGTGTTCCTAATAAATACCTCAAAATGAATCTAATATTCATTTATATTGTCAGGGGAGACTACCGTTTTCTTTCATTGGAATCTGTAGATATATTCATCCAATCTTAGATTTTTGCCTGAGGGTTTTTTTAATCAAGGACTTTCTTATAAATATTACTTATCAGGACCAGTTAGATGGGGGCTATGGCGAAAGGATTATTAAAGAAGATAAATAAGACCCTCAGAAGTTAAATAATCTGTTAGCTTAAGCCTTTCTATCTTTAATGAAAGTCTAACAATTAATACATACTTCTGCTTACAGTGATGCATTTTGAACCCACGTACAAGTCTTCGTATATTTAGATTTTAAATTTTACCTTTAAAGTTTCAGTGTGATCTTTCTAAAATTGTATTTTTATTATCTTCAAGGAGTTGTATTAAGAGGTTGCCATTGAACGTAAGTTTCTAAAACTGTCTCCTTTCTAAATATTGGTTTCTCTCCTAATCTTTCCTCCCTCACATATCCTTTATGTCTGCCACTTATGTCCTCATTACAACCACTGACAAAGCTATGACACAGAATAAATCAGTGACCTTCTCAAGGACAACACAATACTCTCTCCCTTCTAACATCAATATTTCTCAATTATTTAGTACACAAATCCCTTTACATGTACGTTGTCCAGCTGATATCCTTGCATTTTGTTCACATAGGTATTAAAAGGCTAATATTAAGTCCTTTATAAATACAATGGCTACTTGAAATGGATTTTTCCTCTAGTTTTTATACTTTATATATTATTTATTAGATCCAAAGAAATCAGTTTATATCTACAGCTTAACATCATTTAATACTCAATGCATGGTATCAGCTATTAGTTTCCTTAACATTGTTGGGAGTCAATTCCCTATGGATTTCTCATGTTACTGCATGTTCTTGACTATATTTTCAAAGATGCTCTGTAGTCACTGCTTTAGGAGATAGAGAGTGTCTGCCTGTGGACCAAGTGGCAGACATAGCTACTTCTAATTGTAAAAGACTAAGGTTCCGAAGCTCAGAGGCTATTTCCTGGAGTGTAGCTATTAAGTTTCTGGATGTTATCTGACCTTCTTTGCATCATCCTTTGGGAATCTCAACTCAGGAAACCATCATTAAAACTGATATTTCCTTGGTATTACCATTTCTGTGACTAATAAACTCTTAAGAGTCTCATGTCTTTCATCATCTACCACAAAACTGTGGGAGCCGATCTGATAGCTTATAAGCAAGGCCAATGTTTACAACTTTTATAGTTGAGGACTATTATCATATGAAAGAATCAATCAAACTTTACGGTAATTATTATCTTTAGCAAGGCTTGATTATTATTGGTTATACTCAACTGTCTATTCTTTGCTTTCCTTGTATTGAGAAACTGACAACAGGCTGTACCTACTTTTGGCCTTTCAATACCATTCCTGCTCTCTATGAAAAGCAAGCTTCCTTTATCAAATATAGTGTTTCCTGAGAACTTGGCAATGTATTTTATTTGAAATCATCAAGTTAGCAGCAGAAGCTTGAGACCTCATTACTTTCCCCTTTACCACTTTGCTTTTCATTTTCTCTGAACCCAGCTTGTCTTCCTTTTTTTCCCCCCAATCTAAAACTAACTCTCTGATAACACTGCTGAAGTTGTACTTTCAATGTGTCATAGTTAGAAGTACACTATCTGCCTTGGGCAGTGACATTCTTATTGCTTAATTCTACTTTTCCTTACCAAGAGAAGAAAAGAACAGCTCCTGCAATGATTAAATTTTCTGAGTACTACTCTTACTTTCCAGTGACAAGTGTACCTTAAGAAGTGAGCATGAAACTTTTATGGCAGGAGACTAAAGTGGAATCCACTTCAAGTGGTCCTTACAAGATAGTTGGGGATTGGAAACATCTGTCTCTCAGTGTGGTGTTAGCAGCCGGTGCCTGAAGAGAGGAAGGAGGAGGTTTCTCTCATCATTGAGTTGGAATGGACAGGAGAAGAGCATTCCCTGCTGGGTTGGTGAGCTGTCAGCTGGGTACTCTCTAACACACCCCTGGCATGCAATATTGATGGGCACTGTTCTTGGACAAGGGATGGCAATGAATGGGGGGGGGGGAAGGAGGAGCAAGAGGTGTCAAAAGAATTTATTAACCCAGCGAGGTGCAAGAATGTAATGAATAGGAAAGTAATGAAGTGGAATTGATAACAGGGCCTGAAAAACAAAGAGGAAATAATAACAAAAACTTTTTAAATAGGTTTTCATGTATGAAAGGAAGTAGGATTGAAATTGGAAAAATTGCAGAGCAAAATACAGGCAAGCAATGACTGAGGTAAGATGGAACTGTGCAGAGCCAAAAGTCAGCACATGGAATTCATATTGCTTTCATGTATATAAAGTGAGGGTATTAAAATATATAAAACAAAATAGAAAATACATAGGAATCTCATTCATGATTTTTCAGGGAAGAGTAACACTCCTTCGTATCCCAATGGCCACCAAGGGTATTCAGGAAAACAAGGCTATTCAATCCCTGTCAATTTTCCATGATATGGAAATAAAATACAGATCAAGAATTAGCAGCAGAAGCGGCAGTTAGGTAGAAATTCAGCAATGATCAATATATTGAAAAGCCTTTTGATAGTCGAATAAGTGTCATATCATGGTAAAACTGAGTGGGTTCTGAAGATGAAGACCACAAGACAATATTTGTTTCTTGAGAGACATTTTTTTTTCTCCTTCATTGTTGCTGTGCTCAGCAGGGAAAAATACAAAAAAAATGCACAATTTACAGAAGTTGTATACAAGCTATAGCATTGGCTGTTTTTGGAATATCTGTAAGGTACAGTATTTATATTTCTTCCTTTCCCAAAAAGGAACCTGAGGTCTAGAGACCTTAACACTCTTGCCTAAGGATTTAGAGCTAAGTTACCAGTGCAGCTATAATTTCAAACACAAATCAGTTTGTTTCAGACTGTGATATGTTTTGAGTTGCTTCAAATGGGCTTAAAGCCTTATTTTTTGGTGGGTCCCTTTTGCTAGATCACAGTTCTTTGAAAAGAATCTGTTTCTGTCTACTTCTGTGTGGATGTGAGAGACCTTTTGTGGAGCATGCATCTTTTTGTTGTTGTTGTTTTGTGGTCTCTTGGGACAACAATCTCACCCTAGTCACAGCTGCCTTTTAAAGCACGTGTCTCTCCACATAACTGGAAACTTGAAATATTTGCATTCTGGGTACTTGACAGAGGATATCCAACTTACTTGCTATCAAAAGCTCAATTGAGCAAAAAATATGGAAGGCAGTCTGAAGGGTTTGCCAATATTTCTCTAGGGAGGCAGGGTTCATCCCTGGATTTAGGTAGCATACCTACGCATTATGTGCCAGGGAGAACGGCTGAGTCCTTATGGAATTGTTTTATTGGCCTTAGTACAATCTATTTCCATTGAGGGAAGCTTTGAAATTCCTTGTTATTTTCAAGTATGTCTTCTTGATGAGGAACCAAAGAAGGAACAAATGAACTTCTGGGCATAATCTGTCTTTGTGAATATGTAGCTCTGGTAATTTAGCACATTTATTCCCCTAGCCTTGCCTTTCCTTCCCTCCCTCTCTTCCTTTCTTCTAAAAAAAAAGAGAAGAAAAGCAATAAGAGTTTTACTTTGTGGCTCAAACTGCCTTGAACTTGTAATCTTCTTGTGTCAGATTTTTGGATGCTGAGATTACTGGTGTATGTCATGATGCCTGGACACATTCCCCTTCTGAAAGCTTTGAAATAGATGATTTATGATCTATTACCAAGAAATGAGCTTGGGAAGATGTCAAGTATTTTATATTCTAATTGTTCTGCTATCTTATCTTTCATAATATATTTTCCCATTATATGATCTATTCACTCACTTCCTTAAAATTTCCTCTTCCACTGGTGACACCTGATCAAGATGTATTATATACATCAATTGACATACTAATGTGAAACTTCTTTGTGGAACAGTTTGGAGATAACAATAAAAAAGGGAAAAAATCATCTTCTATTTTAGAGAATATATTTTTATTAAATATCTGGAAGACTTTCTTTGTTAGTCAGATTTTTGTAAATCAACACTATTTTGAGTTAGACTCTACTATCTTCCTCTTTATTAAAGAGGAAGGAACTGGACCTCAAAAATGAGAAGGGATTTTGTACTGAAGAAAAGAAATACCTCTGTTCAGTGAGAAATAATGCCAGTCTAACTATTATACACAATCCAGAACACTAAAATGTTGAGCATAAGCAAAACTGATCTCCAGTTCGATCATCTTCTCAAGGGAATGACAGCTTCTCCTTCACACAAAGACATATTTTATTATCTGTGTGTAGTGTAGTGGATCTATAGAATAAGGTTATTTCATCACTAACTTACATCTTAACCCATACCTTTTACCTTTGTTTTTTCTTTTGTGTTTACTAGGGTTTCAATGCAGGGACTGGCTTTGTACTTGTTTTTCTTTCTTTGTTTTTTGTTTTTTTGCCACCCTTGGGGCTTGAATTCAGGGCCCAGACACTGTCCCTGAGCTTCTTTTGCTCAAGGATAGCACAATACCACTCGAGCCACATCCAGATTTGTCTGTTTATATGGTACTGAGGAATCTAGCCCAGGGCTTCAAGCAAGCTAGGGAAGCATTCTAACACTAAGCCACATTCCCAGCCCTGGCCGTGTGTGTGTATGTGTGTGTATGTGTGTGTGTGTGTGTGTGTGTGTGTGTGTGCATATATATATTTTTTTATATATATATATATATTTTTTTTTTTTTGCTAGTCCTGGGCTTTGGCTCAGGGCCTGAGCACTGTCCTTGGGTTTTTATTTTCTCAGGGCTAGTGCTCTGCCACTTGAGCCACAACATCACTTCTGGCTTTTTTTTCTATGTATGTGGTACCGAGGAATCGAACCCGGGTCTTCGTGCATGCTAGGCAAGCACTCTACCACTAGGCCAAACTCCGACCCGGCCCTGTATTTTTTTTAATACATATTCTAACCATAACCACATAGCCATATGCTTCAGTTATTTTTCATGTAGGGATTTGCTTTTATTTACTTTTTTTTTTGCCCTCTTAGCACTGGATCCCTACTGTTTGCCTTTTTGATTAGTGGGGAATAACTTGGGGTGTCCTAAACTTGGGTTGGTCTTAATTCACAGTCCTCCCAAAGTCAGATTCAGCCCCTTATGTCCCAAGTATCAGGCAAGATGGGTGTCAAGCATTGCACCTACCTAAAGTTTAAAACACAGATTCAGCTCTGGCATATTTCCCTCTGTCCTCACAACAAGGTTGTTCCAGAATCCTAATCGAGAACACAGTCTTTAGGGAGAGGCTGTTTCCTCCACCACTTCATCTGCATACTGCCATTACGTTAATCTCCATTTATTTCGAATTTTTTTTTGTCGGTCATGGGGCCTGAACTTAGGGCCTGGGTGCTGTCCCTGAACTTTTCTGCTCAATGCTAGCACTCTACCACTTTGAGTCACACCACAATTTCCAGTTTTCTGATGGTTATTTAGAGATAAGCATCTCATGGACTGTCCTGCCTGGGCTGGCTGTGAACCATGATCCTTAGATTTCAGCCTTCTGAGTAACTAGGACTACAGGTATGAGCACCTGGTGTCTGGCTCAGATTAATCTTAAAAAATAAACAAAAAACACTGCTATTTTTGTGCCACTGTACTGTATAGAAACTTCTGTGGTTCTCTACAGTTCACCCAGAAAACAGTTCCATTCCATTTCCTTTTATATTTGGGCCTTCTAAACTGATTTTTCAGCCTTTGATAAAATAGATAGGACACACCAGAACACACCAGAAAGAGGTAAAGAATAACTTTGAGATCTTTAGTCCAAAGCATTTTGGTTGTTGTTTTTCTTCTTAAGCACTGACAAAAGGAAAATTTTCAATTATACTCTTTAAAAAAAATGTTCCCAGAAACAAGGCAAAAAACAAAAAGGCCCACATCAGTACAGGAGTCAGATGGAAAGCAAGGCTTTGCATCCTCTCGGGAGCTCCAGAGAGCAGGAGAAACAAGAATCTTGAGCAGAGTCGGGCAGTTTTGCATTCTCTTTGTTGAGAGACGACTTGTCCCATCTTCTGCACCTGTCAGACTATGCTCTGCTTAAGCTACATTCAGTCATGATGAAGCCGTTTGTCACATTCTCTACGTCACATATAATTAAGTTCACGCCTGCCTTCAGACAATTCCCATCAGCAGATGAGTAGGGGGTGGCAGTCCAGCTGGACACACACCCAGTTTTGGATGCAATCTAAGGAATCAGCAAAGAAGAAATCTGGACAAAATGTTCAGAGTTTCCCTCTACATAAGCATCTCCTGATGCCCAGAAACGTTCTGGCCTGTATTACGTGAGCATTCAAAGGGACTTTGAGAAACAATAGAAATAGTATCCAAATGCCTGGTACTTGTATTAGTCTTAGGCAGGAAAAATGGCACATTATAACTGGCAGATTCCCATTGAAGAGTAAATGAAATTAAGAGCATGATGAAATTAAGTGGTGAAGAAACTGTATCACTACTATGATCTAAAGCAAGTTCTCATTCTGTGTTTTCATAACAAAAACACAATGCAGATCACAACAGACAATTAGTGATGAGAGAAATTCTTTGACACAGTCATCTTGGTGTGATGGTTCCTTGTTTTACAGACTCTGGTAAATAGTTTCTTTGAGTGCTGAGCTTTCTCCAGCTTTGTGTTCAGAGCCACAACCTGTACCTATCTTCAACTGGTTGGTAGAGGAAGTTTCTTCCATTCCTTTGTAGTGAATGACAGGGGGACCTAGAAAGAGTTGTCTGGCTCTATGAATATTCCGTTGTCCTTCCTCCACTTAAAGGCACTATCACCCTAGCCAGGGTATCACTGTAGGATTGGAAGCAAAGCTAAAGGAAGGGCTGACAATTATTTCCTTTCAAAGTCAACCTATCACTATGGTAGGAATAAGCCCTGAACTTTAGCTGTAATCACACGAAAAGGGGAAACCATGAGGACCTCATGGCAAAAGCACAATCCAATATTTGCTTCTGCTTATAGAAAATATCCATACTGGCAAAAATCCTTGCTGGATGAATGTTTAATGTTAACCTTGACTCTAGATACAAGCAAAGAAATAAAGATCTTAGAGTTTGCAAGTCTTTTTTTCTCATTACAGCAAAAGAGAGTTTTGATGGCTTGTGGATGTTGTTTGGCATAGGGAATAAAAAGGAATGAATATTTGATGTTGGTAAATACAAGCCTTTTAGTGATTTTTCTGTTGCTCAAATTTAAGGCATGACTAATGCTAAAGGAATTTTTATTTAAAAAATTCTCTAATTCTGGTGCAGGTAAAAGTAAAACGACCTAAGGAGGAGGGGAATGTTCTAGGTCAGAATGATTATAAATACCAATGTCTGTAGCTGAGTGCATACGAAGTTACTGAAGACAGACTAAAAATGGACGTTGTTCTGAAGATGAGAGCAGAGGAGAGAAAAGGAGTAATGTGAGGTAATGATAACCTAGTTTTGTATCTGTCACTGAAGCTTTAAATGTAGAGCTCAGAGTGAGGGGCCAGTACCTGTCCCTCTTTACCATCACAACAATGTTTTTTAAAGACTTTAGTATTCTGCAGAAATTAATCAGCCATACTTCTAAATCACCATTTAATGTACACATTAAATGGGATTTAAGCACGCGAGATCACCTGAGACTCATTAGATTCTAAACTGAAAATCTGCCTTCTTTCTTCCCCTCCCTCCCTCCATTCCCTCTATTGTCCCTTCCTTTCTTTTCTCTGTTTGTGTGTTAGGCCTAGGGATTAACTCAGGACCTGGTCACTGTCCTTGAGTTTTATTGCCAACACTAATACTCTGCCATTTGAGCTGTATCTCTACATCTAGCTTTTGGGTGGCTACATGAAGGGCCAGAGTCTCAAGCACTTTTGTGCTATGGCTGGCTTGGAACCATGATCCTCAGATCTCAGCCTCCTGATTAGCTAGGATTACAAGTGTGAGCCACTAGCACCTGGCTTCTTCTTGTTTTTGCTTAAATAAAACCTAATATTTATGATTAGGACACACTCAATATAGAGCCTTCTAATTCAAATTATGTATAACCAACCCTAGAGGCACTTTGAATATTCTATGTTATCTCTCATCTCTTTTGCTGTCCCTTGGTTATTGCATATTGTATTTCACTTTTTTTTTCTCTCATCTCTTTTGCTGTCCCTTGGTTATTGCATATTGTATTTCACTTTTTTTTTTTGCCAGTCCTGGGCTTGAGCTCAGGGCCTGAGCACTGTCCTTGGATTTTCTCAAGGCTAGAGCTCTACCACTTGAGCCTCAGCACTACTTCTGGCTTTTTTCTATGTATGTGGTACCAAGGAATCGAACCTGGGTCTTTGTGCATGCTACGCAAGCAGTCTACCACTGAGTCAAACTCCCGGCCCGTATTTCACCTTTTTATCTGATATATTTTATATAAGCATACTTGGTTATTTGAAATCGGATAGGGAAAGGGGAAAAACAATATGAGTGGTGTGTGGGGGGGAGGGAAATGGGGATCAAGACATGAGAAAGGGTATCAATGTTTAAGTAATGTACCTTCTATCTGGTGAATATAATGTAACCCTTCTATTAATTACAATAAAATATATGGAAAAAAAGAGTCCAATTCGTTTTGTTCTTTTGTTGGGAGCCGAGTGTGGGGTCAGGCTGATCCATGGATCTGCACTGCTGACTTAAGCACACAAGGAGATGGACTGTTATGCCTGACACTTGCTTTTTGGATGTTTCCTGTTTTTAAGATAGTATATAAGACTGGAACTAGAAATAAACGGGGCTGCAGTCTTAAGCTACAGACCTCCCGACCCCATCCGTTTCTTGTCTTTTTCCTCTCATCCTCATCCCTAAATCAGGAATCCCACCTTGCTGGCTCCAGCATTCTGTAACTCTGTAAGTGGAACAGACTGGATTCTTAAGTCAGGACAGGTTGTCTCAGTGTCTCTGTGACTCACACAATTTTTCTAGATAATCCAAACATGACCTTTTTTGTTCTTGTTATTAGTCCCACTTCTGCTTAGGAACAAGATTTCTGACATTCCACCCATCCTCAAGATCTGTAAAAGTGTCTTTTCAAGTTTCAAAAGTAAAGATTTAAGTCTAGGGAAAAAAAATGCATGTCAAGATACAAAAATATGTTGGGTTCATTAATTACATTTATGATTAGTCTCCTCCAAGCTAGACATTGATACAGTTCAAATGCATCAGGAAAAAAAGCATATTTACCTCATACTTTCTTTCCTGTGTACTGTCACATACATTTCGTAGACTCTTCCTTGGGGAATAGCGCCGGCAGGAATCAACAAGCTGACTCCTGAATAGCAAAGGAAAGAAAGGAGTTAGGTGAGACCCATGAACCAAAAGGAAATTTCTAGAATCTCCTTGTAGTGAGCAAAAGGGAAACGAGAGGATTTTGTGATCATGAAGCCCTCTGCCTGCTTCCTGCTTACAGGAACCCTGTTTTCATCTCTGTTGGCCTTATCATTGCACTCTCCCTCTTAACTGCTAGCAAATTACTTAAACAAGTGATGTAACTTTTCAAACTCGTGTTCTATTTAAAAAGTAAGACAGATGGTTCCACTGTCACTTTCCTTGTAGAACAAAGGAAAAAAAAAATCCAAAAGCTACCATTAAAATCCCAAACAGGGGTAATGGTGTATTGTTTCTAGTTTAAAAAATTCCTCACAAGATTTAGGGAAATGCTGAGATTTCAGACATATCAAAAAGAAAATTTTTTCTTTTGTCCTGAAATATGTGATTAGCACCAGTGTTATTTCACAACAGAATAAGAATTGATGGGCAATTTACTTTACTATATCCACCTCCAGAAAAGTGAGCAATCACTACTTTAGCCACAAAACTGGTCAGAGCCTATTTAGTGAGTTGTTAGTTTGTGCTCTTAGCAGGACTAGTTGGGTTGAGCTGTGATCTAAGCTAACTGTACCTGTGGCAATAGTATGACAATGTCTCCTTGCATGAAAATCACCTAGAATAGATGTAAAACACAGATTTCTGAACTTTACCCCAGCATGCCTGATTCTGAATGTCTGGGAGGGTGAGTGGGTAACTTTAGAGATATAACTAGATTCCAGGTGAGGCCAGGTTGGTGGTTTAGGTCCACCCTGTGAACCTACCAGCCTGCATTAATGATGGTCATCACAGAGCGTGATTCTGCGTGGTTAGCGCTGTAAAACTGTTGGGGTTTATCATTCCCCCCTCCTATGAAATAACCTTAGCTCAGCTCTATAAAAGTTAATGGAGTGTCCTTGTGAGTATGGTACTTGGCACTGTTATGAAAGCCACGAAGGAAAAGATGGCTCTTGACCCTGACCAACATAACATTCAATTAGTAAGGAAGTTGAATATTGCAAATGAGCATGAAGCAATGAGAAAGCTTGTCCAACCATGCTGGAATAGCTTAAAAAATAAAACAGAACGGCGTGTTCAGGGGAAAGAGGTAGTCTTGGCTGGCATCGCGGGCTGAGGATGTTGATGAGTGATATTGAAAAGGCAAGTGATCAGAGAGCTGTGGGCTGGGGAAGTAGGATTGCAGAAGCTGACGAAGGCTGACACAGGTTCAGAGCAGGAACGGTATGGCTGCCCTGTAGTCAGTACTCTTCATTTTTTACACGCAGATTTGGAAGATTTCCCCTTATCATTGTTGTGGGTTTAAAATATATGCAACAAAAAGGATAATTTCTGACACATCATTGTTACTCCATTGAATGAGGTAACGAGTGCTGGCTGCTCCTGCCTTGGACATATTAAACATTTAAAACATTCTGGTTCCTTCCTTCCCCATTAGGAAAATTCTGTTGTAATAGTTCACATTGGCAAATGGGAAGAAGATGCAGAATCCAATATGTTCCATGGGGGAAATGACTGTGTTAGAAATGATGATAACGGCAGGGCACAGTTGCTCACGCCTGATATCCTACTTACTCAGGATGCTGAGATCTGAGGATCAAAGTTCAAAGCCAGCCCAGGCACTACAGACTGTGAAACTAGAAAAGGGGAAGTGAGGCTGTGGCTCAGGGTTAGGGTGGTAGCCTTGAGCCAAAGAGTACAAGAACAATGCCCAGGCCCAGGGGTAGGGTGGTAGCCTTGAGCTGAAGAGCTCAGGGACAGTGCCCAGGCCCAGCGTTCAAGCCTCATGACTCACAAAAAAACAAAACAAAACAAAAAAAGGAACAAAAGAAACAATGATAGCATTCAACAGTGAGAAAATAATAGGGTATATTTTGATGGAACCTTTATGAGTAAATAAGATTTTTGGAGAGCATGCAAAAAAGAATGAGAATTAATGAGGAAAAAAATATCAAACAACACAAGACATGAGAAAGGGTATCAATGTATGTGAAGTAATGCACCTTCTATCTGGCAAATATAATGTAACCCTTCTATTAATTACAATAAAAAATATATGGAAAAAATATCAAACAACATTTTGGGGAAAATATGATCTTAGGTATATAAAATATATAAATAAAATATAAAAAGTACTGAAAATGTATTTTTCAATATATTTGAATATATATTTCAAGATACATTGAAGAGATGATGTTCTATTAAATATTGTAATTTTATTAAAATACATTTAAAAATATTCAGGCTCAAAAGTTACCAAAGCATTAATATAAAAGTTTGAATAAAAAGAACCAAAGACAGTTTATTTTCAGTCCTAGAGATCTATGAAGGCTCTTGATTATACACACATATACATACACACACACATACATGTGTGTGTGTATGTATATGTGTGTATATGTATGTGTGTATATACAGAAGAAAGTCAGGAAGTTGTAAATTATATATATATATGATAGGGGAAGATAATTGGTGAATATTTGCCCCTACTTGTTTGATTTATATCAAAAGCAGATTTAGTTTAAATAAAATCACGAAAGCCATAAAGAGCTAGGAACACAAGTGTTCCCTCAAGATGCTTCTTTGCCATTTACACCTTTTAAGAATTACCTGAATTAGGAATGATGAGGTGGCCTCCAAGAGAGTTGAAGGTACCAAAAGCAGTGCAGGATGGATCCGTCTGCCTTGCCAGGCTCTGATTCTTCAGGTTGAGGGCTTCATTCTCCAATAAGGACTGGGTCATCTGTGGGGAGAGCTTGGACGTGAACTCTGAGAGGTCGTCTTGGGGAGTGACGGCCCCTGAGTTGTTGTATACTTTGATTTTCAAGTTGGGCAGTGGATCGAGAATTGGAGAATTGGTCATTGGGATTTTGTCTGAGACGTCATGGAGGGCGTAGACAGGGCCCCTGTACATGGCAGCAGCTGATGTAAGGTCTGGGGGTACAGCCAGTAGATCTGTACCAGAAAGAGAGAACAATATATTTGTATTCTGCACTTAGGGCAGTATGCATTAGTCAAACAAAAACATGAAAAACTGTTCATATTGGAGATAGATAGATCGGAAGGCTTTGCTAATAACAGCATAATCAGACAATACATGTTCATTTAATTATTGACTATAAATAAATAACCCAGCTCATACCACATTTATTTTTTGGCTATCTACTCATTACATGTAAAGTGCTTTTCTATTTCTACAGATCAATTGAACAATAAGCCCCATAAGATCATTAGTTGGTAATGTTTGTCCTTTTGTGCTGGCTTGGGCAAAAGCAAGAGACCCCCTGTAAGAAACAAATTTTTAAAAATGTAAAAGATTGAAGTTGTGTTTCATGCATTAAAGGGCTTGCCTAGCAAATGTCAGATCCTGAATTGAAACCTGAGTATACCCTGTGACCGACCCCGCCTAAAAGGGTAAATGAAATAAAGAAATCATTCACTGATTCATGTGCTTTTCTTTTTTCTAAACGTAAGATTAAAAATCAGGACAGAATCACCTGTCCAGGAAAGGGGCAAAAAGATGATTTGTATACTCTGTCAACTCTCATTTATTATGTGGAAAGTCCTCCACATTAGGTTTGGTAGGGAAAAAGTCAATCGATATCATTAAACTCACCACTTTATGTTCAAGCTGAACCAAATGACTCAAAGGTCACCAAATTCAAAGCCATACAGGGGAAGCAGCTCATACTTAGGGATAACGGGGTAAGGACTGGAGTATTTACTGACCTTGTCTGGCTGCTTTGATGTTCACGGGCTGGAAGCCCCCATTGAGTGCTGAAGAGTCCATAATATCCGACTCAAAGTCACGGTGATTCTTCCGATACACAAATAAGGCCACCACAACAGAAATGGCCAGGCAAACAATTACTGCTATCACAATCCCAACATAGAGAGCCACATCATCTGAATCAGGAGCAGCTAGAAAGCCAAGGAATGAAACATGGGACCAACTCCTTGTAGAGAGTTCTCACAGTACAAATATGCATCACAGTAATTTTTTCCCTGACATTTAGTGCCTTTTTTTTTACAGGTTAATTTCAAATCTCTCTCAAAAGCTATATAAAATGACTGTGGCCTTCTAGTGGAAAATGATCTCTGGTTTCTTTTTCTTTCTCACTATGGATCAATCCACCCACTAATCTGTCTTATAATTGGGCAGCATAACAGACCATTTATTGCTAGGCATCTAAAGTAACTGAAGCTAAAACCATCCCAAACCACTGAGGAGAAAAGTTTACAACTGCTTTCAGGTGAAAAAAAAGTTCAGAAGGCCTTTTGAATTCACTGATTGTTCCTTGCCATACAGAAAGCACTGTTAAACATTTTTTGATATGTTTTGAATCTGTATATTTGTGGAACCAGAATGGATTTGTAAGTGTCAATCCAAGTCATAAAATAAGTTTCCTGGGAACCCTTCTCACTTTCCCCTAAGTCAATGGAGAGGGGGAGTGGGAATGGTTCGACTAAGCAAACCAAATATAAAGAGCAAACGTTAGATTAGAAAGGTGTATTTAGAAAAGAACAAGATACGGGGACTGAGGTTAATGCCTACAGCCTTCGTAAGCCTAGCCTTCAATGTAGATCCTGTATGATCTCTGAGACCTTTAAACTTTTTATAGGCCGATGGCAGTGATTTATTTTTGATATTCTCACCACAGAAATAAATCATAGGTCTATGTTGTAATAGGTAAGATAAAAGCCTGGCTTGATGACCACAGATTATTAAGGAAGGAAAGTAATTGATTGATGGACACAAAGGTGCCATCCACTGAGGGTCGATTTTGGGTTAAAGCAAAATGAAATTTTCTATCCATGATTCACATTGTTTTGGTGACATGGAACATGCCTTTGATCCAACTAGAAATGGTGAGAAGCTGATAATTAAAGCAAACAAAATGTAAACATGGATGAATCACCCTGGTATTGTTAACACTCTGTGTCTTAATTTCTATGAAATATAAAAATTATTCATCAGAGTTAACCAAATCTGTTATGTTTACTGCAAAAGAGGTAGCTAGGTTGGAATTCTAGGTGGTTATGTTTTATAAAATATACATTTTGTGGAAGGAGGGAATTTTCAAATTCATATATCCCATGACCTCTTACAATTTGAGGTAGCACCCCCTATTTCTTGGACAATTTATTGGAGGAAGAACTCACTGTCGCATTTGCTAGGGACTTACATTGTAACTCATACTATCCTTATCAAATTCTCTAAAAATCAGAAATGGCTTTTTTTAAAAAAATGTTTTTGTGTTTTTGAGCACTGTGAAAGAACTGTGCTTTTTTAAAAAAAAGTTTTAAAAATTCCCAGATTTCACTTTCTAATCTATCTTGTCAAAAGTGACAACTATTATTCTCCATCCCAGAATCCTAGTGATATCTCAAATACTCTTGATTAAGTCAACACTAGTTTCAACTTGGTAACTCTACCACATTTCTGGGTTATAGTCAAAGATCTGTAGCAGGATTCTGAACTGTGGTCCGAATGTTCCATCTAAATCCTTAACTTTTTCACCTTACGAGGCCATAATTATTTATTCAAGATTTATGATTTCTAGCACAATTGATGGTATTTTCTTAACCTTTCCTTTTCAGTATTTGAACTTTGCCCTTTATTTCTCTCAACCTATTTCATGTTATGTTTTCTCACTGCTAGGACTCCTATTTCTCTTGATTGACTGTAGATTTTAAAGCTAGTGGAGTCTTGAAATGACCCTTCCTTCTCTTTAGTATCAGAAATCTAATTTGTTTTCATGTTAGAATATATTAGCCTCCTATTTTCTGTGTGCACAACTGTGATTGAAAGAAAGGCAAGCTTGAACTGGGATGGTAATATTAAATGGTTACTCAGTAACATAAAATCCAGACATCAAACTTACAGGAAAATCCATATTCACTTTGGGTTCTCTGCTCAGTTGAAATAGGATAAATGAAACCTTGAAAAGAAAAGAAAAGAAAACAAAACAAACACAACAAAAATGGTAACAAAATTAAATTAATGAATGAGGGAAAACGGGAAGCATGAAAAAATGGTATAACTAAAAGACAAAGAAAAGAAACCTGTGGTTCTTTAAAATTCTGACTCAGTACTAAATTATGATTTTGCTTCCTCTGTCTGTTGTTAGAGCCTTGCTAAGAATTAATAAGTAGGCAGATTGAATTTCAGAGCAAAAACTGGTCTCGAGTCACTAACTTTGGAGTGCTTAAAGTCTTTCTTTTATTGAGCATAAACTCTAATGGATCTAATTTATTTCAGGCATCAAGGGTCATTAGCATAAGCAAAATCTTTTTTCCTTATCCCTGCCATATGCTTTAATTCCCAGGACATTCTCAGGAACCTCTAAACAGTTTTTTTTTTAAATTTAATCATAAAAGCTTTCTTTTGGTCTAACTAGAATCAAGACCTTTCATCATTGGTCAAAGGTTAAGCACCCATTTACTGAAGTGAGCTGTGACCACTGCTTCCATCCACCTACAATCCACATTTTGGATTTTCTCTTGTTTCTTGTCCCTTTAATTTAATATGATCCAATTGGGATAACTCAAGGGCTGAGCATTTGGTCAAGGCAATGAGAACTGGATTGTTTTTCTTACTTGAAATTCTTTGAAAATCAACAGGGCCTTGACATTATGAGGTTATCTATTTTAGGGTTTCACAAGTATGCTGTAAATCAGGAAAAATATCAAACTCATATCTCAAATATGCAAAAATTGCACCATTCTTTTTTTCAGAGTATTATGAAATAGCTCATAATAATAGTGACACAATACTACTGATAATGATGTACAATGGGAGAAGTAGGGATAAAACGTTTTCATAAAGATAGAACACAAAACTTTTTGAAATGAGAAATAGATTGGAAAATCTGAAGTACATCTAACTGGTACCTTCATTTATCCAAGATTTAATATTCTGTAGCATATGAATTAATCAAATAATACAGCACTCTTTGGATTAATCAAATGAACATTGAACAGAAGCATGTGAATCAAACATTTCTAGTAATACTCAAGGGCAAAAAAAAAGAGGGGGAACCATGATTCATGTTTAATTGATTCAAAACGATAAGACCAGATAACTTTAATACTAAAAGTAACCCTAAATCAGGCCTGCGGTAGCTGTAATACAGTTTGTAGAATTCTCAGTTTTTACAAGCTATCTACCTATTTGGAAACTAATTCTGGGAAAACACATAGCACTACTTTAATGAAAAAGAGGTCTGGTGAAGATGGGTTTGCTCTGAATTAATTTTTAATGCTTTATTTTAGAGCAATGATTGCTGTCTCCTTGTTTTTTTAAATAAATATTATATTCCTTATTCCAGTTGTCTCAGCTTGTGTATTAGGTTTGATTTTCATTTTTAAACATCCCTGTCAGGTAATAACCTTTTCCCATTTATATTCTGTGAACTCAATGAAAGGACAACTGGGACAAATGAAGGCTTTTTAAAATAGAAGCTCAGAGACAGATCAAAACAAGTTCATTGTTAGTGAAGGAGAGCAGATAGAAAGTCATGTTTTGGGAAATAATGATGCTAAGTACATGAATGTCAGGAGACTTAGCTTCTTGCATAAAAGAGGGAAAAGAATTGAATATACAATAGGATATTAGTGGGCTTGCTTAAATAAGAATATTTTAATCTTTACTGGGACTTGAACTCAAGACACTCTGTGCTCATTTGGCTTTTTTTCATTCAAGGCTGGACTCTATCACTTGAGCCAGACCTTCACTTCTGGCATTCTGCTGGTTAATTTGAGACAAGAGTTTCACAAATTTTCATGCTGGGACTGCTGTTGAATCTTAATTTTCCAGTCTCAACCTCCTAAGTAGCAAGGTTTACAGGTGTGAGCCATAATGCCAGGTTAAGATTGCATCTTATAAAAGGAAAAGTCTATCTCTAGAGATTAAAAAATGGTCTGAAATTTCTTTCCACAAAGCCAATTCTGGGTTTCCTCTGGATTACATCTCTACTTCCCAGTAGAATTTCTGTTCTTCATAAGAAAAATAAAAAATAATAGGAAACAATTTTTATACTTTTAGGCTCAGTTTGAACTTACCCACATTTATGTACATTTGGACCATAAGAAATATGTTTGTGTCTGATGGTATTTTTTTCTGGGATGTATATTTAAGTTTAGGCACAGAATTTAAATGTACTTATTTATTCATTCCTGCATTAACAAGTAGTCTTGAAAATTATACTTTTGTTTCTATTCTAGACATGGAAGTTACTTTCCTATATTTGAGTTTAGCAGTGAATAATCAAATGAACAACTTAATTTTAAGTACTGAAAATAAAATAAACCAAAAAAGGGCTGGAAATTGGTAGATCATGCCTATCTTATGATCCTCACTCCTGGTGAGGGGCACATAAGAGGAACTCACTGGAAGAGTAGCGTAGGTAACATCAAGAGACACAATTCTCCAAACTTACTAGAAATAATAGAAGTAGAATGACCTTCAAGTGGTAAAAATTTGCCCAGAACCATGTAAGAAAATAAAGAAAAAAAGGCCAAAAAGGGACAAAATAATATAACGAGAAGAAAAGATAATAGGGACGGCCAATTAAAAAATTAGGGGAGAATTTTTTTTATTGAGATGGAGTTTTGGCGTTGTGGTAAAATGCTTACCTAGCATTCATGAAGCCCTGGATTTGATTCCTTGGTTACTACATACACAGAAAAAGCCAAAAGTGGTGCTGTGGCACAAGTGGTAGAGTGCTAGCCTTGAAGAAAGTCCAAGGACAGTGCTTAGGCCTTGAGTTCAAGCCCCAGGACTGGCAAAAATAAAATCATCACACTTAAGAGTAGGAGGAAATAAAGTTGTATAAAGACCAACAATGAGTGAGAAAGTCCTTACACTAGTTATGAGGTAGTGAGCAAGACAAAGAAGGAAGGAGGTGAGATTGGCAAAGGAGGTAGAGTTTTAATTTTATTCCAAATGAAATGCAAATCTGGTAATTTAATCTAATTTCCCCCCAAATTTGATCCGGACAGTTGCCTGTGGCTCGTGCTTGTAGTCCTAGCTACTCAGAAAGTTGAGATCTGGGGATCACAGTTCAAAACCAGCATGGAAAGACAAATCTGAGAAACTCCTATCATCAATTAACCAGTAAGAATCTAGAAGTAGAGCTGCAGCTCAAGTAGTAGAGTATCAGCCTTTAGTACAAAATGTAAGGGGTAGCACCCAGGCGCTACATTCAAGCCCCAGCATTGGCACACACACACAGAATAAATTTGGCTTCTTGACAGAGAATGGACTGCAGAAGAAACGAAGTGATAAGATTTCTGTTGGCTTTGAGAAATCCTCATCAATAAATAGATATATGAGTATAAATGATGGCACTTGCAATAAGACTGATCTAAAATAAAAATTATGAAAAATCTACAGATTTTTATTCACCGTTATTCATCATAGTCTATCAGGATCAATCTAGCCAAACTTCTCTTTCTTCATGGGAAATATAAGACATAACAGAATTAAGTGGGCTCACCTCCCCAATTTACTCTGTTATGGAAACGTGGATAAGACTTTTTGAAAGACTCTGCAAAAAGTTTTAAAACACTTGTGCAATGACAGCAGTAAAACATCACTTAGGATGCTGAGAATCAGAGGAGAAAGGAATGGCTGTTCTATTCCCCATGTGAGGAACAAAGAACCACATTCCAAAGTTTCTTTCTATGCTTGTATGTCTGCTCCATCACTCACAGATCAAAAGGAGATATTTTCTTCTGCTAATGAGATAACCTTGCTGAGAGCAGTCCTAGCAATAATAATAATAATAATAATAATAATAATAATATTAAAAACATGTCCAGCATAGCACAGCGCAGAGTAATTGTTATTGGTGACACTTTTGGGGGACTTGTTCAGAAATTAGAGATTTCAGTTAACTACCTTGCTACTTAAAGCAACATGGACAAAAATGTAACTGAGGGGTTGGCAGAGCCAACTTGTCCACTTCTATTTGGGCTCTAGCTCTGCCTCTTCAAGCCATGAGCACAGGCCCAAACCACATCTCTTCCCCAAGCACGCATTTTCTAAGCTATTTAAGGGGATATAGACACTTGAACCAATAGTTATGAAAAAACAAAGGAAACTGGTAAAGTGTCAGTACATTGCTAGCAATCAATAAATGACCAACAAATATATCAATATCATTACAATAAACAGTGCTTAGCACTAGGACCTTGGAATGTCAAGTCGTTTTATGTATGTAGAGTTGATATAATCTAGTATTTCATGAATAGGGCTCACCAGGTATTACAAAAAAAGAGCCATGTGTTTTTTTTCAGTAGCACGGACTTTATTACCCAGTGTTGAGAAAGGGTTGTTCTTTGCCTTTGTGGCTTCTGGCAAAAACAAAAACAAAACAAAACAAAACAAAAAACCTGATTATTTCAGAAGTCAATTTGCAGGTGAAGACTGATGTTGCTATGGTCTCTCAACCGGAAATGCTTCTACGTCTCCAGGGGATATTGGGAAAGTAAAGAAGGTACTACTTCTGGGGTTGTTTCTGGTTGTTAGAGTGATGGGGCGGGGCTTCTTTGGGGGCATTTCATGGCTAAGGACAAAGGACAGTATCATTTGCACAAGATCATCTGTTGAATTAGGGGCAGGGCTGTCCATATTTTCCAGCTGCCGTCCAACTATTGTATAAGACCTGAGTCCCTGTTGAGTTAGCTTAAAAAGAAAAGATAAGGTTTATTTTATGTTACAGGAAGTAAAAAGCCCTTTGTTCATGTACATTGCCAATGCCAAGTAATTACACTGCTGAATGTAATAGAGTTATTTTTGGAAATCCTTAGGTACCATGCCAGAAACTAAATACAAATCTTCCATTGCCCTAATAAACAACATCAACTGTGATTTTTTTTTTCTAGTCTTCCAAAGGGCCTTACTTTTCATGTAATATGGCAAAGTCAGTAACAGCCAAAATGGGTACTGGTTTGTAAGATTAAAGTTTAGGAGGGGATAAAAATGGTCATACAAATGTTTTAATAGCACAAGTAATGCACTTTATAGAAATATTACCAAGCAAATCTGTAAATGTGAGCAGTTTGACAAACTGAGCACTAGGGGCCAGGTGTAATTTGAGAACTTAATCAAGGCCTTCACTAACTTGAAAGACCTTATGAAGTTAGCGTGTGTCAGGTGGTTCAGTGCTTGGAATGTGTTGTGTGAAACCCGTGGGCAGAAGAGTGAAAGGAAGCCAGGGATGGATCTCAGTCCTTGGGCTCCAGTTTTGAACTTGGTGTTCTAAAAGCATTTGCTATATTTATACCAGGAGAAATGAAGAATAGAAAAGCTACGTTCCTGGCTTCATTTTGAAGTTGAAAATCAGATGAGGTGATACTGTCTCTTCATTTCACATTACCATGGATATTCAGGAAATTTAAGAAGATACAACAATAACAAATACTTTCTTCTCTCACAAGTCAACTTCTAAATAATGTTTCTTTCAAGCACTGAACCAAAGAGGACTTCCAAATCTTGGCATGTCTAGTCTAAGGAAATTGGGAAGTTGTTAGAATGATGTAATTTTTAATGCATGGCAATCCCACTTCAGTTCCCACAAAATCCCCCAATAGGTAACTTCTTAAAGGAGATACATAATTTCTTTCAGTAATGATACCATCAAAGAAAAAAGGATTAAACATCAATAACTGGACCAGTTTCACATGTCAGAAGAAAATTTCATTTTAAAGCAGTAAAATCTGGCAACCATTTGCCTCCAGGATTTCAAAAGTCCTCATGAGAATAGGCTTAAAAATAAGAGAGAAACAGGTTCACACGTTGCCTGTAGCACTTGTCTGTGGTTGTGAGATAACTATTTCAATTCTGTGCTTCAAGTTTTTCCTTTGCAAAAGTGAACAATTGCTAGGGGGTGATTAAATATATTCTGTCTCTCAAGTTGTATCTTTTTGTCTTTAAAGGGAACTGAAGTCAGGTGTATGTCAGTGTGGGCCTGTCTCACACAGAAGACAAATGTCAGAAATAACCAAAGATAATATCAGGGCATTATTAGGTGAAAGTGAATAGAAGTAAGGGTAAAGGTGAAATTCCTTTAATGACAAAATACAGAAAATTTTAAGTTCTCTTAAAGTATAGAAAACAGGTTGAGTCTTATATTATAAACAGTCCCTCATCTTGGATGCACACTCACTAAATTCCAATAGGGAGTTGCTTATATGAACTTTATATCCACACACATACACATATATAATTATATATGCATATATTATATGCACACATTGTGTTATATATACATTATACTACATGTATATATAATTATACTCACCTATAATTATGGGTATATATACACATACATAACAGCTGATTTTAGGATGGCCTATATTGCTATATTATATAAACATGACTAGAGTTACATGTAAGACATGGCTCAATTATAGTTTCATAGTGCATTAACAGCTTTCTATGCTTGTTTTGTTTAAATTATCCAGTTTCATGCTCATTTACCTACAGTAGAAAACTTCAAAGGATTTTCCCTAATTTTATGATTCTGTCATTTGGATATTCTGTCATTGTATAGTCTCCTCCCCTTGACCTGCCTACTTTGTTTTTTTTTTCCTAGTGATTTTTACACTAAGCTAAAAGATTAGTGTTTTCTCATCTTAATTATATTTATATATATGCATCTATACATGTATATTTAAAGATGAAAACAGTCTTATTAAAATCCCAAGGACCATTCGAAGTAGATATGTCCAGATTCTCTCTTTTCCTTTCAGGTCAGTTCTTATCTTACAAATGTATCAAGGTTACACTAATGATGTCAAAGGTCAGGTCTTGTCAAAGACAACTAGGGTTGTTAATGATAATTTACTACTCTTCTGAGGATTTATTTATTGATGTAGCTTAAGGAGCTCCAAATAATAAATACTCTCTAGTACATACCCAGGCAAAACAGTTGCTTCTCACTGATGTTCATTCTCCATGTTTGCCGCAGTCTCTTTTAGTGGATGGTGAAGATGACACACTAAGCTGTTGTGAACCCTTGTTTGTGACTCTAACCTCTCATCCCCTTCCACATGGGAATGGCAGGAAATTAACATGCCAGAATGTAAACATGTCATCCCACGATGCCCAGTAGGTGAAGTATAAATGTCTGAAACCCAAGTGATCAGCTTAGCAAAATCAAGTTCATGCATCAGCTCCCACGTCCTGTGATATATTACACTCCATCCCTAACAAAGCACTTAAAAAAGAACACGTTCTTAATTCCAAAGCCTGTGACATTCCTATATCCCTCCAACATTAAGAAAGGCATCGGCAGAAACAGGGATGTGCAAGGCGGTAACATGGATGCCAATCTGTCTGCTAGATTTTTAGGCAAAAAAAAGGTAAATTCAACTAACATACTCAGGTTCACACTCACATACACTCAAGGGAACTCTTGCTGCACTATGGATGTTCGTGTGCTGGCACTCTTCTGGCCCTTCTGAGCTCCCATCTAAGTCTGAAGACCTTGGTTTTGTCTCCTCACACTGGTTAGGGCTCTGTAGGCATGCATCACATTTCTGTGGGCTCAAGTTTCTAACCACATCCCTGTTCCAAAAGCAGGAAAGTGTTTTACCAGAAAGGAACAAAGCAAACCACACTGGTATTACCAGACCTGTGGTGCACTCTGTTGGGCAGGCTTGTCTACAGAGAGAATATTTATTTGGCAGTTGGGACTCCAGACATACGAAGAACTACACAAACGCTATGACATCAGCTCCTTCTAAACTACAGATAAAAGCACCCACTAACACACACTATTACGTTTCCCTATCATGGTGCTGTGCTTACAAAACTTCACAGGAGACTCAGTGGCACCTTCTTAAATGCTTCGCACAGGCAGTTAGAAACATTGTTCTGAAGTCATGCCAGGATGGTTTGTGGAGTAAATGACTTCCCCTCATTAAATGCTCCCAGAATTTGAGAGTCCCAGGTATGCAATAAGCCCACTTACACAAAGACCCTTCTGCTACTTCCTCTCCTGAGAATTAATGGAAGAGCTGTATGCTGTGGAAATGCCTTTGTGAATTAGAAAGTGCGAAATGTGCAGAATGTCTACCATTTTACTTTCCCAGATTCAGGAAGTCCGCTGAGGTACAATCCCAGGTGATTGTTTCGGTTTGTAAATTGCATTTATTTTTTAAAAAATTCATCTCTTTCAGAAGAGGAGTCAGATTTGAACTGTTACATCTGGCTATGTGGCTCTTCAAATGTTAGAGCATATTAAAAAATCAAATCCAGAGGAATAGTTCCAAGATTCTATTGACACAAGTAATCTAGTATTGTAATATAGTATATGCATACATATAGATGCATCTTCTTTCTGGATCAAGCCACATATTTAGATTTTGCATCAGTATTATCAGAGCAGCAGATATGCATGAATTAAAGTATTATATGTCAAGCATGACACAAATTCATTATAAGGATTAAATGAGCTGTCAGGTAAATTGTATTTCAACATAAAGATAAATGCACTTGCTGGCTTAGTATTTTATTTTTAGATTTACTTATTTCGATAACTCTTTACATCTTAGCTTTCTCATTCTTTATATCTTAGCTTTCCTACTCTTTATAATCCTTTCTCTTTGTGTGCAACCTGACTTGTCAGAACCATTTCATGTAATCCTATTTCAAAAATATGCTGCAAAACTGAGGAGTGACTACTTTCAACAAGTCTCAAGGATGATAATAAACTTTTCATTGTAAATTCGTTTTCTGGAGTGGACTTTTTTGTTTCATATGCCAATGCACTTAGGTTGCAAAGACTCTACAACATGGTCCACTACTGTTTTCTTTAGTGCTCCAGAAGTTTTAGCAATTATGTCAATTGCACATCTGTTTTTTCTTTCTTAAAAAAAAATAAAACATTCCTTGTACCATGTCTTAGATTTCATAGCAGAGCTCGGTGTAGCACTGTGGTTTTAGTATTGGCTTTATTTAAGTAAAGACCTCATTTCCCTCTTTCCTCCCATCAGTTTCGTTGGGCTTCCTTAGCTAGTGGTTAGTAACACCCTAGATGCTACTTCTAGCTCATGATAGGGAAGCTCTTGAGGGGTCAATTACTGTGTTCAGGGCTCTGGCTTCCTCCACATCTCAACCCCAGGATTTCTGTCCCTACTCACACTGAAACCTGAACACTCAAACAGTAGAGCCCATATTTGTGTCTCCTGCCTCTTTTGGCTTTTATAATATTTTAGTATGTATTTCAGGAAGAAATATGTCTGAATTTGGCTGTTTTGAAATAAATGAAACAATAATATTTTGTATATATTTCATACTGTACTGCTTTTAAAATGTTAATTTAGCTTGTAGAATATTGTACTATGACTTCTTGATCATGCTGAGAGTCTTTTATCCCATATTAACTAAATTTCTCTTCATTTATATGTAAAATATTTTTCTATAAATTTGAGTAGATTCAATGATTATATTTTGTACCTGGCTTAAGGGTAGGTTAGTGAGCTTTATTTTAAGATACTCTTGCACTCTTTCTAAAGAAGTTATGGATTCATTTAAGACACTAATTCTTCCAAAGTAAATATTAAATGATAACTGCAGTTCTTTGGTTTGTATCTTCACACAAACCTCATTCCTTCACATAAGCTTTATAGTTTGGTCACTAGAAAGTATTTTGCTGATCAAAATAAGGGCCAAGGTAATATTATTTGTTTACAAGGCTTTGGCAGTAATACTCTGCCAGAAACACCAAGCTTACTGGTCAAGAGAAGCTATAGCGTTCACTGTAAAATACTATAATTACATAGCATGGCAATATCTCTGTGGTTTTTATCACTGAGGAAATCGATAGCAGTATAGACTACAATTCTCTGTTGGACTAGAGAGGGCAGATGAAAGAGTTTATTGACTTAGTAGGGATTGTGACGATAGCAAATCAGAGCTGCAGAAAGGAATAGTTTTTTAACCCAGTGATTTTAATCAAATCCTCTAAATGTTTCAGTCTACCAAGAGACTTGATTGAAAGTAAAGCAAACATAACAAATCACACCAAACTCCTGTACTATCTATATTCCTTGTCCTCATTTGCATATATACCATGAGTCATTATTATTGGCAAATATCCAATCAGAAGGAAAAATTGCTTAATGTTGTAAGAAATTATCTAGCTTTGTGGAGTTGCAATTCAATGAACATCTTAGTTTGTGTTTGTTATGTGTATGTTTGACCAACTCGATAATTTAGAAACTGTCAGTTTGTATAACCAAGACATAGTTCCATGTTCTAAATTGTAGCTCTGTGCTTCTCATTAAATATATTGCTGTCAGAAATATTCAGCACATATTGTATGTTTCAAACTACCCAAGGTTGAGTATTACATTAAAAGAGGAAGAAACTTTAAGACAGAATATAATGTAAATATTAAAAGAATAGCAGATTTCAATGTCCTGAGGAGCTTGGATTATAGATGTGAACCACTGGCACCCAGCTATCTTGTTATTTTAAATCTCGAATTCAAACTTGTGCCAGTGGGAGCAAATGTCACGTGGTTGACAAACACTTGTGTTCTTTGCATTCTTGCCTTTCTGGTGCTCACTTAGTGACTGAAGGATGGGCGTCCTCAATCCTGACCAGAGCTGTGTCTTCTACTCGGCAGTAACCTACTCTCCAGTAAATACCACGTGCAGAAAACATGACAATGGATTTTTTTAATTCAGTGTGAGCCATATCGTTATTTACTCATGTTAAGTAGGATTTCTTTCAAAGTTCTCTGTGTGCATAGACTCTGAAAGGTAAACAATTTCGTATATTTGTCAGAAACAAAACCATTTTCCTTAAATAACAAATGCAACTTTCTCTACACAAATATGTTGGATTGCTTGCATTCTGCAAGCAGAGCATTCTCAGGACTGTCAACATTTGGCCACCACGAATTCATATCCAAACACAGCATGTCGTTTGACACATTTGTCTGGATGGATGTAATTTCAGAAAAATTCTTAGCACCTTCACTTCCTGGTCACGAAAAGAGTCACTAAATCGTGACTTTTGAAGTACTCTTGGACTAAGTACAACTTTGGCTGGGTGGAAATAAAACTCCCATTTCACTACACAAAAAAAGAGACTAGCATATTGTGTCCATGATGTACCTGTGTACTCATCCCGATGTCAATTTTATTCCAGATATTAATATTTACTATATGTTCCTACATTCTCTTTTTTCTTTTCAGACACTGCTTACGACTTAGTATGCCACCTAAACTAAAACTTTTTTCCCAACAATTTTTGTTTGTTTTTTAATTGAACTAAATCATACCACATGATATTTTCTGTACTGGTACCTAATACCAAGTCATGGGCCTCTGGCCTGAAAGAGCAACAGCCCTCCCGGGAAATGACTAAATCACTCTTTGCTCATGTGGAAGGAATACTGCATGCCATTAGTTAACTGGACACAATTACTATTCATTCTGGTTCCTGAGACATTGGCTTTTTCTAGTTTTGAAAGAGACCTAGGTTATTGCTGCATTGTAGTTCAAAGACATGCACATGGTTCAAAGGCAGGTCCCTTGGCTCCTGCACTTTGCCCAAATCAACTTACTCTGCATGCACAGCCCATCCGTGCAGTTCTTGGATTGCAAGACCAGGCCGTCACAGTCCTTGCCCCCGTTCTTGGGGGCCGGTGCAGTGCACTCCCTCCTGCGCCAGTGGGTACACTCAGTGCCACATGTAGACCATTTACTCCATGGAGTCCACCTGCCATCCACTGCCATGAGAAAACTCAGCATCAGGTCAAAGGGTAGGGAGAGGAGAAACCAACAACTGGAGAAGATGACCCACCCACAAGCCCCACTTTGGCTACTGAAAGGTGGAACATGCTACTCATCCTGTGTCCTGTGAACTTTTCTTATAAATGCATTATAGCTTACTCACTGGAGGCCTAAGGGTGGCTTCCAGGTACAGAGAACTATGTAAAAGATGTCCATTTCATTTTCCATTAAATGGAAAACTTTTGGAATTTGTACTGGAAATTCTGAGGTGTCCAGGATTCCTTCACTCAGAGTGCAGTGAAAGGAAATTTATATGGTATTGGGATAAAGTGTTGGCACAGTTTTGGAAAAAATCCATCAGTCTGTCTGTCCATCCATCCATCCATCCATCCACCCACCTACCTATCTCTGTCTCTGTCCTGTCACTCCTATATGTTATGTACACTTTTTGATTTTTCCTCTCTTATCCAGGATACTTGGTTCTGCCAAAAAACAAAAGTGTAACTTTCCATAATTCACCTTGACTTTTTCTTTCTTTTCTTTTTTCAGGACTGGGGATTAAATCAGGCCTTTACAGCTCATGCTAGTCAGGTATTGGACAACTTGATCCATATCCCAATCACTAATCTTCCTTCTTGGCAAGAATATAGATTATTTTCAATTTATTACTTCCTAGTACCATTCCATTATTTGACAGTGCATCCATGTCTACATATTTTGAAGATGATATTTGAAGAGACCCTAATTTTGCTGTGATTCACATTTAGAATTGACACATTCTTTTTAATTTTGGTGGATGGCTTGTGAGCAAGTTCAATGATTATGAGCTAAGATCTCTCCCTCTCTCTTAAAAACACACAAGTTAATGCCAATATGAATAACTATAGAGCATATTCCACGATCATGTTTTTAAAACACATCCTTTTAAATGTCTCACAGAGCTAGGATGAAGATGTTAAGCTAAGTTTAAAAATGCTTTGTTGTCTCTGAAATATATGAACAAATATGCTTATCTAGAATTTTTTATGAAATAATGAATGGTGACAGTTTATAGAACTTACAAATCTTTTAAAAGTTGTATGCTAATAAATATGATACCCATTTTAATAGTAATAAGCTGTACATAGTTTGGGAAATCCATATATATGATTTCACAAATTACTACATATATATTATATCATCTGCATAAAGATATAAATGTGCATAAATAAAAAAGTAAGGAAAGTACCAATACAAAACTGGGTATATAAAAAACTTTATCTGGTGCAAAGACATCTACTTTGACCTAGATTCTCCTAGTACAGTCTCTCCCTTCCTTTTTCCCATGACCCTCTGTTACATCTCAGGTTGATGAGTGCAGTCTTACCTATAGATGTCAGCACCTAGATAAAGCACAAGGGAGCATAAAAATGAAATCTGAATTTCTAAACCCCTGTCAAAATTTCTTCCATAAAAGAATAAGTGCTCTGAGAGAGTTCATTATGACAGACTCTCTTGATACTTGGAAATCAACACTTGAGAAGGTAATATGTCAATCCTATTTTCTTTCCAATTAATGCATTTCTGACAATGCATTTTTCTCTCCAATCCTATTTCTGACAAAGGTCCAATAAAAAAAATAAAAATAAAAAACAAGGGCCAAGAGGAATGTAAGGAGAAACATGGAGGCTATGCATCTACATAGTCAAGCTGAAAATGAAAAACCAGTCCCCAAGAATACAGGGATGTGATGAATTATCTGAATATAATTCTGACTTGACCTTAAGATATGGAGTATAACTAGGTACCTTAATGGGTTTTGGTTTGGGGGGCAAATATTAATTTCAGTTTTCTTGCAAAAATAGGATAGCAAAATTCCTGGAGGGAGAAATGTCTAATCTTGCTCTAGGTATTATTGCAATGAAGTCACAAAACAGATGACCAACATGTACAGATGATAAAGAGCTACTGAACTGCATTTTCAAAATCCACTAGCACATGTGTCACAGTCTTATCTTCCTTTGAATTCATTCCAAATCGTTCATTATCCCTCACCCAGAAACTGACAACACAGATTCAAAATCACAGTAGAAGACATTTCTAAATTTCAATTTCCATTTATTTCCATGGATTTCTGAAGATCAAGCTTGTTATTTCTAACATGTAATTTTTCAATGCTGTTCAAATTCCTTGACTCATAGAACTCTTAATCACAGTTTCAGTATTTTCGTTGACTACCATAGGTAGAATATGTGTTAGAGTGTCAAGATTTCCCCTTTATACTACCGTGTCTGTTTGCATAACAAAATTCAGTACTGTTCTGGAGAAAGGGCACTAGATTTTCCAGCAATGTAAATACAGCATAGAGAATTGAATTAAAGCACTGCATAGAGAATTGAGTTAAATAATGTTGATTACACAGTCAAGTCAAGAAAAAAGTCTTTGTATCTACTTCTAAAATGTATTTCTTTAATTCAGGGAGATATGTGGAATAAAAAAGAGGGTGTATTCACCTGGACATAAGGTAGTACAGGTTATCTTCTGTACACTCTGCCCTTCACAGAAGGCCCCGCCATTGAGTGGGGCTGGGTTGGTGCAGGTCCTTGTGCGTTTCTGATACCCTCGTCCACAGCGGCTATTACACACAGACCACTCCGTCCAGGTGGACCAGCCACCATTCACTGAGAGGAGACAAGCAAGAAAATGATGAACTAAGGTCATGCATCTGCATACATGGATCCAATCCACACACAACACCCAAACCCCAGTCACCTCCCCAGAGATAAACAAACATCTTGAAAGACTATATGAATATTACTTTAGAGTACGTTGTACAGCTGATAAATCTAAGCACAGAGATAGGCAAAATTATTTACTATGATCTCTTTACTAAGAAAAACAAATAGATCACTGTTCTGTTTTCTTTGGCTAGCCTTTTTTTAATTCATAAAAAAATGCATTCCTGGGCCAGGAGTTTGGCATAGTGGTAGAGTGCTTGCCTAGAATGTTTGAGGACCTGGATTTGACTCCTCAGTACCACATACACAGAAAAAAGCCAGAAGTGGTGTTGAGGCTCAAGTGGCAGAGCTCTAGCCTTGAGAAAGTCCAAGGACTTTCAAGCCAGGACTGGCAAAAAAAATGCATTCCTTTACACAGTAAAGCTCCAAAAATTGATGTTGGCAGCTTATTTCAAATAAGAAATGTTTACAACCTGATGCCCAGACTAAAAGTAGATCTGTAGCATGGAAAGTTCAGAAAATAATGTAGACACTTTAAAATTATTGGAACTTTAAAAAAAAAAACCACCAAAGAAACAATCGATTGATTATCTTTCCTTAGCTTTTGCAAAGTGTATTACCTGTTAAAGCATTTTAGTTTCATATGTGTCTATATAACTCATATGCATGTATATGTGTGTATACATATGAACACATATAATTACATACATGTATGTATCCACATGAATGTGTGCACACATGTTATATATGCACACATATGGGTGTATTTATGAGTGCATGTACCTATGTGTATACATTCATAACCCTCAGAATGACATTAAAAAGTATAAGAGGTGTATACAAATATATTCCAACTAAATAATACTAGTTAGATGCATATTTTTTCTGTGGGCTTTTGTTGAGGCCCAACCTAGGATTGTTGGGTATCTTATTTTATGAAGTCATTAAAAGGATAAGCAGGTAGTTGACAGGTCGTATTTCAACTTCCCTTGCTCAACTTTAAAAAACTCAAAATTCCATGAAGCGATCACTACAAATTGCTTACTAGCTGATACTTTGGAACACAGGATAATGTACTGCTCTGATAAAATTCTAATTAGAAGTGAGCTGGGCACTAGCGGGTGGTTAATGCCTCTCTGTAATCCTAGCTACTCAAGAGGCTGAGATCTGAGACTGGAGGTTGAAAGCCAACCTGGGTAGGAAGGTCCTACCATGAGATTCTTAACACCAATTAACCACCAAAAAATAAAAAATCCAGAGGTAGGGCTGTGGCTCAAAGTGGTAGAGCATTAGCCTTGAGCAAATGAGCTCAGGGCCAGTGCCCAGGCCCTGAGTTAAATCCCCATGACCACCAGAATTATCAGAAACTTTTAGACACAAACATGTTTGCAGATTCTATGTGTGTCCTTTCATTTGACAAAGACAGAGACAAAGGCTCAGATAATTCAGGTTGTAAAAGGCAGCTAGTGGCAGGCGTATTCCTAGATTACAAGATTTCTGAGACTTACTTTTGAATCTTAGTTCAAAATGTTTGTTACTTGTGTTTGAATCTTTCTGAAAGCAATCCACTAATTTCAATTATGGGTACTGAAAGAATGCTATATGTAGGAAGAGATTTGCATATATATTAAATATCCATATGCTACATCTATATATAGTTTTCCTTCATTAGTTATTTGTGATTGGTCCCTTCTGATTGGGCCCTGTTTCTATTTTGCATTTCAAGTACTGTTAATCAAGTCTTTCAGGCAGTTTAAACAAAGATAAAAAGTAAGAAACAGTTTATTATGATTTAAGAAATGAAATTGCTTACAATTCAACATAGCTATTACCTGGACGCGAAGATTAAACCTTAGAATAATCAGAGGATTTAAAAAGTGGAATGCATTTGTCCTGTAATTAAAATGACAATTTTATGCTATCACTATATTCAGCCTTGGGAAGATAATTATGGTTCCTGTTTGTGTAACTTGTCCACTGGTACTACAGAAAAATTCAACAGTTTAATCTATATTACTTCTAGGGCTTTTTTTCTCAGTAAATTTGGAACTCAACTACCACAAGGTGGATTAACAAGCAAAGCCATAAAATTTTATTTAACTTAAGTTTTACATTTCATGGGAAACTTCTATGGCCCAAGGGTGCCATTAGAATGAACTCTGATTTATGGAATTAGATGGAGAATAGTAAGTATTAAAAAAGCAACCAAATTATGCAATGGAGGCTGGGAGTTTGGCCTAGTGGTAGAGTGCTTGCCTAGAATGCACGAAGACCTGGGTTTGATTCTTCAGTACCACATACATAGAAAAAAGCCAGAAATGGAGCTGTGGCTCAAGTGGTAGAGCTCTATCCTTGAGGAAGCCCAAGGACAATGCTTAGGCCCTGAGTTTAAGCCGAGGACTAGCAAAAAAAAAATATGCAATGGGGTAAAAGATTAAGAATCATTTAAATTAGATCTTGCAGAGTTTTCTTGGTGTCAACTTTTATTCTCTGTGACAAGAAAGTTTGTTTTCCTTCATGTATAAAGAAGCCATCTTTCCTACTGGACTTTCAGCTACTTCTTTTGTTTACTGCCCAACTATGTAAATAAATAATGTCAATAGGCCAAAATGGAGTATTTTTATGGTGTGATGTGTACTCGCTACAGTGAATACCAGGTACTGGCCAAACATTTCCCCTTTCCATAGTCCCTAACACTTCAAGGACCCTGAGGATTGTTTCCTTTGAAGTAGCGATGAAACGCTTTCTTTCTTTGCCCCTCAGGGGAGGTGAGACCCGGACTCAGCATTCAAGAGGAAGTATTCCCCTCAACATACTTATCAGTATTGTTCATTTTTCTCTCCATGACAAATGTGATAAATGTACTCGGAGGGTCTCACATTGCAAAAAAATGCCTACATGTACAATCATTGTCTTGGTGTGCAAAGCCTAGCTGGGCAGAGGAAACCATTAGAAGTCATATGTGTTATGACAAGAAGTCACTTGAGTACTAAATGGCACAGAGTAAAAGTGGATATGCCACATCAAAGTGGAATGTATAACTCACTGGTACTTGAGAAACCATAGGTTTAGGTATGAGGCTAGTTAGGACCAGAGTGGAAAGAAGTCTTGTGTGAGACTTTGCCACATGGTCAGATGAGAGCCTGTTGACTGTGGCTGTCTTTATCATTGCTCTGTGTGCCTCTGAAGAAGGAAATAGTGCAAGTTCTGGAGAGGTCAAGCTAGAAAGTTCAGTCCTGGCTTTCCTGAAGTTTAGTTATCTTTGCACTGATTTGGACCCCAGGAAATCAGAAGCTGGCCTTAAACTACGTTATCTTCAGAAGTATATCTTGCTAATGTAGGTCTGGAGAGACAATTTCTTGGAGGCAGAGAGAATTCGCTTTCCTACAAAATGACTAACAAAGTCCTGAAGAACGCCAAACCCAGTAATTCAAGGAAGTGTCTGGGAAGTAGTCAAAGCTTACTGACCACGAGAGGGACTGGGAGGAGAAGAATGAAATTGAAAACAGGCTTCTTACTCTGAAATAAGGTTCTCAACGAGTCCCAGTGATTGGAGGGAGCTAGACTGAGACCCCTGGAGCTGACTCACCATAGACTATGACAGTGGCTGTTGTGCTTTTCCTCTTGGCAACGATGTTTTTGGCAACACATGTATAATTTGCAGTATCTGAGAGCCGGGCTTGCTTTATGATGAGGTTATGATCGATAGTAATATAAAAGTTCCGATCTTCAACCGGGTCAATTATGTCTTCATTTTTCAACCATTCCACCTGAAGAGGCACATACACAGAACTGATAAGTCCCTCAGCCCTGATCCCTGGATGGCTATGCTACTGTCACGTGGATCACATTGTTATATGCCAGGACCTCTTGCAAAGCAGGGAGAACAAATTTTCAGGCCAGGTGAAGTATCTCTCCCCTGCCAAACATGCTGATTCTGTCTGTACTACATTATTCTCAAATGTCAATGAACCAATTGGGGAATAGTGTTCAAATGGTTTGCACTCTGCCCTGCAGGCAGGAACAGAGAATGAGCCCTGCCAAGTTCAGAACCCAATCAAAAATAATAGGCTAAGCATTTCAAGCTGAACTCAAACCTTTTGCTATTTGATTTGTTTACTCTTGACAACTTACCTGCTGCTTTTCAGAACAGACTAGAAGGACTATAAAACAAGCTCCAAAGGCAGTTTAGACATCATGTAGCTCTAATAAAATAACATTTGGATGATTTATGTGTAGCTTTGTTAGAACATATGGATTAAATTTCCCTGAAAATGTAGACGTTAAAATGTAGCAAATCACATATTTGGAGATGCATTTAAGCCAAAATCTCTGGGGGTGGGGGAGAAAGTTTGTCTACCAGTGCTCAGTATAATTCAAATTGCTCTTCTTTCATATTTTAGATTTCCCTTTTGGTATACTCCTAGTATTCAGGTTGTCTTCAGCTTATGGTTTGGAACTGGGTGAACTGATTTAAGACAGGATTGCTGAAAAGAATGGAACAGTTGGTTTTCTAAGCCAATGTTAGTTTAACAAGTGTGATATTATTCCGTTGAAGAAAAGGCGAGAACTACACCTTGCACAAGCTGCCCTTTTGGAAGGTAAACTATTTCTTGTCCTGGCAATGACTTTTGTTTGTTTATACCGGGCTTTTCCATCATAGAAAAACAATATTGGTATTTACTACACTTTAACTTTTCTTTTGCATTAGAAGGACTGTAGACAGAAGTAATCTTTAGGGGTGGTGAGTCAATATTGTTGCCATTTTCAAAATCTTCCAAAGATTTTCCAGTACCCTAAGAGGTCCAGAAATTAATTTCTAAATCTGTCAACGATTGACATAGCTCAGTTCTAAGTTATTTCTAACATGGTGTCTCTTTATACTGTTTCTCTAATCCATAGAAGAGAGATCAGTGTCTAAAGTGGGGGGGGGGGACAAAAATCTAACCACAATCCTGAACTACAAAAGGGGAAAGGTGCTGTAAATGAGCACAACTATTTGTAACGCTGTAAACTCTGAAATAATTGAACAATCTTGACATTGGCACAAATGGTAGTGAGAAAGTGAGTAGAACTCGTCTGAAAGAGTGGATATTTAAAATAAGTGTATGGTTTCCAATTACAGATTATACATTCGCCTACCCCACTTTGACAATAAATGATGCTGGACATTAATATAATTCTAATCTAATTTTTTACCTAAGTTATCTTTCCCATCCTGAAGTAAGCTTTGTCCTCTAGAAGGCAAGTGGATACCACTCAGTTGGTCTCAGATCCTTTTTACGCTCACCATGCTAAACTCTCAGCAACCTATACTGAGATTCATCTTTTAAAGGCAGTCCTCAGAGTCAACAGTTCTCCCACTACTGGCTAGAAGTTCACAGTTTTCCCCTCTGAACTTCCCAGCTAGTAATTGATCGATTCATGTTGAAACCTGTTCCTGTTGAGGAAATGTTGGGAGCCGAGTGTGGGGTCAGGCTGACCCATGGATCTGCATTGCTGACGTAAGATAAGCACACAAGATGAGCTGTTATGAAAAACAACTCGTACCATGATGAATGACGCCATGCTTATGAACTTTGAGCTGCGTCAACAGTATTGTGAACTTTCTGGCTTTATTGCTTCTTGCTGGGCTGTTATATCTGAAACTTGCTTGTTGTCTTGTATGAAAGTAACCCCTGGATATTTCTTGTTTCTAAGATAGTATATAAGACTGGAACCAAAAATAAACAGGACTGCAGTCTTAAGCTGCAATCTTAGGCTGCAGATCTCCCGACACCATCTGTTTCTTGTCTTTTTCTTTTCATCCTCACCCCCGAAATCAGGAATCCCGCCTTGTTGCTAGCTGGATCCGGTAGGGAAGGTCAATTTGGTCTGTGTTGGTGCCTTTTCTGGTTCAGGCTGAAGCTATATCCCAGAGACTTACACTATTACTTGCTTTTCCTTTTCTCTTGGAGAATGTCTTGGAAATCCTTTCTCCTAAAATGATTGGTATCCAAAGCTTTCACTCAACACTGTTTTCTTCTGGAAAACCCGGGCCTCTGGTTGTGGCTATTTTAAAGAATAGTTTCTCCATACAAATTGGAACCCGTATAATGATGATGTTAATCTTAGTTATCAGAGGCACTTTACAATTTACTTATTTATTTGAAGAATTTCTTTACAGCAGGGAACAAGCTCCTTTTGCATGGCTTATGAGATATTTCAAGAAGCATACAGGAAGCTAGGTTTCAGTGGCTCACACCTATAATTCTAGCTACTCAGGAGATGAGATTCCAACTCCCCCCTCCAATAATAAGCAAAAGAAGCAGGAGGCATGGTTCAAGTGGTAGAGTTCTAATCATACAAGCAATGGGCAATGAGCAAGCAATGGGCCCTGAGTTTAAATTCCAGTTATCAGCAGAGATGCAAAAAGAGGAGGAAGAAGAGGAGGAGGAATGGGAGACCTGAAAACAGAACCCAAGTGGACCTTTAATCCTGTCAAGTCAGACTATATTTTCATCATGCTTGCTCTCTCACTCACACAGATAATTTCTCCACATGTTGTCCTTTATCCTTAAATACTACATTTACCTCTGTCCTCACTTTGAACTCATGACCTAAATTCCTGTTTCATGAGTATTCTCACAAAGCTTCACTTGATGCCTTCCCACACCTATTATGCACCTTCTGTCATATCACTGGTATCCCTGGGCTCCTGTGTGTCGCCTCTGATCTGTACCCCGTCTCCTTTTCCCATAAATATTCAGGGGAAAGTCTCAGCCATCCCTTCTATTTTATGAATTTTCAGTTTTCACTCTATCATGTCTAGGCTGTTATTTTTCCACACCTTGCAATCCTTCCTATCCACTTCTGCTCGATAGCCTCTCTCTTCTCTATCCACTTTATAAGATGCGATGGAAGAATCATCTACACTCACTGTCCCCAATTTCTGAGCTACTGAGCCTGTTCTAGTTTTCGCTTCATTCTACTACATCCTGACTGTCTCCTGCCAGGAATGACTTTGACATTGGGCCCAGAGGAACTCACCATGCTCTATATAACTTGGCTCATCAAAAGTCCATGAACCAGATAGTTCTTGCATCTTCACTTGCTTCCTCTAGGCACAATATTTTCCTGGGTTCCCTCTTAAATTTCCCTTTAGCTCTCACAGCTTCTTTGGGCTGACATATCTACACCAGAGGCCCACACCTAAGGCTTCTACTTTTCATCTCCTTTCTGTCCATATTCAATGAATTAGTGAGCTCATCCTATCTCACGTAGATGGCTGGTAAATTTATATCCAGCCCAGACTCCACCTCTGAATCCAAGGTCAACTCCAGTCCACTAAGTTACTTATACAAAATCTCCATCAGAGTGGATTTCTACATTTCTTCTCTTTCCAATGAGTGTTGAGAAACATATCAAGACTCTGACTCTCATCTGACCTCTTCTACCTTCTTCCTGGTCCAAGTCAAAGCCATTTCTCTCCAGGACATTTGCAAGAACTTTGTCATCATTGGTCTCCCCCATAGTTCTCAGTTCTTTGTTGTTTGCACAAGAATTAAGGGGACTCCAGTCAGGACATGAGGTACTACATCTCTAAGACTCCAAAGCCTGTCCAGTTCACCCCATGTTGAGGACAAAGCCCTTAGAATGATGAATCTCAAACCCTACATCACTTTTCACTCCATCTCTTTGTCTCTTAGCTTATCTGTCCATTTGCAAGTTCTTGCACTCATGAAGTGGTATAGGGTTTCTGTAGCCCTTATCTTTACATTTGGAATTAACATAGATTTTGATTAAAAAGAAAAGTATCTGTGAGGCAAGTAGGCCTATATTATTTCCATTTGGGCTTAGATAAAAATAGTAAGCTTACAAAGAAAATGTTGATAATTCCATTTATCATCTACATTTGAATCAGCAAGAGAAATCAAGATAGAAGCCACAACACATAGTTTTAAAAATCCTTCTTATGTAATGTTTTCAGAACCAACACTATCAGATATAATGACACACATATAATTTCCTAGCAAGTCCTCTACATACTAGGCTGTATGTAAATTTATAAGAAAAATGGAGTAGATTCTTTTGTGTTATAATTGAATTGATTATGCAAGACTATATATGAATTTTATCTTCTTTTTCAGTTTATAAATCCCCTTGTCTTTTTTTGTTTGTTTGTTTGTTAGGTTAATGAAGTGTTAGTACCTTCTCTCCACTACAAATTCTATTCATATCTTGGACATTTCCTTGTTTTATGTGAATTTCATTCTATAGTGGATTTTCTTTCCCATTCTTCCCATTTAGCAAACTGATTTAGAAAAGAGAGAAGTCTTTCTGAGTTCAAAGTTATTTTTAGCCATGTATAAAGCATTCAAGTAGAGAGAAAAATAGGTTGTAGTTCAGAAAACAATAAAAGGCTGCAACCGTAAACCATGGCCTGCTGTTGGTGGCAGGGATTTGCAAGGCTGTTCCCTTTCTGTACTTGTGGCTAGTGAATGCAGCCTTTGCAGTAATTTACGGCATGTTTGAGGTAATTTACTTGTGTTCAAAAAGGCATGGGATTTTATTAATGGGAAATAAAAATAGTTGCAAGGCAGTAACAGTAGGATGACTTAGTTGTGTGTTCTGCTGTTAGGTTTGGTATTGAGAATCTTACTTTAAGAAGCACTGGCTGCCATGAATGGATGAAGGAAGGGTAAGCAAATACAGTCATTATATTCAATGTACACTATGGAAAAACTGAGCTAGGCAGTTTGAGGATAAGAATAAGAGGGAGGGAAAAAGGCAGAGTATTTGAAGAGGTGACACTGACCAAGAAGTGTATTTATAACCTGACTTCTGGAATTGAAACATTTTTGAACAGCTACTCAATAATAATAAATATATTTTTTTAGAAAAGCAACATTGCCTGAAGAGTACTAAAAGGACTGATACATGTGATCCCAACCCAAATACTTGTCCTTTGAGGTTCCTATCTTAGATAGTTTCTTTCTGTCCTATCTACCTTCCTGTTTCTCATTTATAGAATGACAACGCTAGAACCAATTACATAAGAACATAGGATCAAGGAAATTAATACACGCAACATTCAATGACAGACAATACACAATCTAAAATTAAGGTTAGCAAATTATTATTATAAGGTAAGACAATTTCAATTAATATTCATTAATATCAATTTAAACCACTTAATTAGCATTGATGTCAGACAAAATGCAAATACCTCTAAAATAGCACAAAAAGAGTGCTAATCTCAAAACAAATGTTACATAGTCTCTTTCACTGAACAGATACTGTATGTTTAATTTTTTCAATAGATCCGGTGGGTCAAAAAATATCAATTTCTTCCCATAGATCAAATTTAGGAATTCTGAGTTAGAATTGACAAGTATGTACAGATTGCTTCCAATGAGAAAAGTAATGGCGCAGTGACTCCTTGCCCTATCACTCTTCCCAGTTATGTGTCAGCATCCTTTGTCCCTGAGCAGTTAGAAGACTCTCAGTCTACATCACTTTCCATTCCATGCCTCTGCAAGCCACAGTCTGAGGTCGTACTCACTCATTTCAGCTTCACTTTCAAAGGGGACCAGGGGACCCTCACCCATTCTCTGACCTCCCTACGGCTTGTCATCATGTTTTCAACAGCCCTGCCCCTGGTACTTTTCTTCCTCCAGATTATCATGATATTACAAACCTCCTTTATTTTATCCATCATTTTCATTTCATATGGCCCTTTGCGGATTCTCTCTTCCATTTTATATTATTGCTTTCTAACTGCATTAGAACTGCTTAGGGAGCTGAACCCGCATCTTCCTATGTGGCTTCCCTTCCTGGCTCTGATTTAATTCTGACAAGGGACACAGTCCCCGTGTAGCCTGGATTGTGAACAATATGTGTGCATACATTGCCTGGGGAAATCTCATTAATTCTTGGTTGATAACTTCAGAATTATTAACACCAGTCCCAATTTTTTTGTTAAGCCTCATATATATTTCCAATTACTTTCCAGATAATTCTACCTGGTTGTTAAACAAACATGAAAAGCATAACAAGGGCTACACTGATCACCATCTCTCTTCAAACTGATTTCTTTAAAAACTTGGTCCTCTTCATCTTCATCCTAAATCTGGTGTCAGGAATAGACTCTGAAATTGAGTTCAATTTCTCCCTTATGGCTTAAAATTCTAAGATTCTCATTATTTCATGAAATGTATACAGATAATAGTGACACATACCATAAGTGTGCTCGTTTTAGAAAATAGATACAAGATGTGACACTTAAAGTGACTTTTCCTAGGAGATATTGTGTCTCGATTCTACCTAAGTAGCAATCAAATATGAAAATCAATCAAATCCATGCAATCTGTCTTTTCTTTTTTTTTTGGTGCTAGTTCTGGGACTTGAACTCAGGGTTTGGGGGCTCTCACTGAGTTTTTTTTGTTCAAGGCTGGCAGTCTACTTGAACAACAGCTTCACTTTTGGCTTTTTTATGCTTAATTGGAGATAAGTCTCATGGATTTTCCTGACCAGACTGGCTTTGAACATTGATCCTCAGGTCTCAGTCTCCGGAATATCTTGGATTTCAGGCATAAGGTACTGGCACCTCAAAAATTTGTGTTATTTTAATGAACTAAATTTCAAGGAGGTAATCTCAGAACACTAGCTTATTAATGAAGATAACTGATTTCTAATTTGCTCATGATTTTTGGAAATATATTGACTCCATATTTTGTGCCCTCAGAGATGGTAGCTACCTTGACTTGCTTTGTGGTATAATTTAAGGAACAATTTTTTTAAACTTTTTATGGCTCCAAGATGTTCTGTTTTACACGTTCCCCGTTACTGGTATTATTTTATGAAAGTCTGGACTATTGTCTGTACCAAGTACTGACAGGGAAACAGAAGTTTTTCAGCAAAGAATGGAGATCAATTTTTTTTTAATGGCTCAGGCTACTGTAGCTTCTTTGGTGCAGCAATATTAAACAATATTAAACAACCCTCATATTTCAGATGTTCCTATTACTTCTTCCCTAAATGCTTTATTATTCAGTTTAATTTTTTTTTGATTTATGCCATCAGCAAAGACAGAGAAAAACATATTAACACTCTCAGTGGAGTATCCATTTGTAGCTCCAAATTAAATATAGAATAAATTATAATCCACAATTCAATCTTGATATCCAAGACTCATTTACACTCTTTTATTCATTTCCTTCGTTTTTCTAAATAAGAATTATAAAACCTACAGGACCCAAGAAGGGCCTACAGGACCCAAGAGGGTCTAAAACTCCTAACTTCCAACTGCTCTCTTGTTTAAGAGTGTAACGACTCTAGCTAGGTGGTGATCGCTATCTCTGTAATCCGCGCTACTAAAGATGTTGAAATCTGAAGATCAGAGTTTGAAGCTGGGACAAGAAAGTCTGTGAAATTCTTATCTCATTAACTGCCAAGAAACTGAAGTGACTCAAGTGTAAAGTACTACTTTTGAGTGAAAAAGGTAAGAGACAATGCCAACACACAGGCCCTGAGTGTAAACCCCAGAACAAGCTTTCTCTCTCTATGTCTCTCTCACTCTGTCTTTCTCTCTCTGTCTCAGTCTCTTTCTTTCTCTGCCTCTCACCCCCCCACACACACAATGCAAAGTACAGTTCTATTTAGATAAAACAGTTATTTTTTTCAAGCATTGTTTATTTCTAGTAACGTCTCATAGTTTAGCACTGAAAGGCAAATGTTTAGGAGAACAATAAAATCTTTTAATTCTTAATCTTTCCCAAATCCCTACACAAAAGAGCTATATCCCAGGCTAATTCATATGCTACAAATTTTCTAAACATGTGTGGCGCTGGTATTAGCTATAACTATTTTCAAACACATTAAATTTTTCTCAGAGTTCGTTTTTTTTTTAAAGAAAATTAGTATCCTAGTGAAAAAAATATAATCAGATATTCTCATTTTATTTTCTCAATGACTGTGTTTTAATACAACAGTTAGGACACTATATTGAAAATCAAAATAATACAGACAATATAATAACAAATGATGACAACCACTAGTTTGTAAAAAGTATGAATTTGAATATTATTGTTACCTGTATTTGCTGCCAAATGTAACGTTTGATTGCTAAACAAAATCAAAAGGTTCATCTAAAAAGATACTTCAGATACCTTCAAGAAAATTAATCTTCTGATCCCATGGCTCTTTATATTTTAGACACAACACAAAAGTAGAGGTATTGCTTATATTTTTAAACAATTTGGCTCCAACTTTCTCTTTATCTATGTGATATTGCCAAACATGCACAACAAATGTCAATAAAACACCAATTGAAATAAAAAAAATATATATATATTTTTACCAGTCCTGGGCTTGAGCACTGTCCTTGGACTTTCTCAAGGCTAGCACTCTACCACTTGAGCCTCAGCACCACTTCCAGCTTTTTGCTATGTATGTGGGGTACCAAGGAATCGAACCCGGGTCTTTGTGCATGCTAGGCAAGCACTCTACCACTAGGCCAAACTCCCGGCCCCAAAATAAAAATAATTTTAAATTAATCAAAAAGATCTAGAGTTCAACTATACTCAAACAGGTGGAAATATAACAAACTGTAATTTGAGGATGATTTCATATATATTTACAAAATCTTTATTATGATACTGCTGGTTAGTTTTGTGTTCTTTTTGTATCAGACAAGCCAATTTCTGTGAGTTTTAAGTACATCTACTTAAGAATGTATTTCTGGACTTCAGGATAGATAAATGACATAGTTATATTTTACCAAAAGGGTATGCTGCTCTTGTTGTTGTCATTGTTTTAAATTATTTTAGGATATCCTTCAGAGATGGTTGGTTTTGGCCAGGATCAGGTTAACAATGACACATGGCCTTTCCCTGCATGGCAAGTGGCAACCTTTTTTCCTCTTTTGATGCATGAACTTGTTAGCCCTGGGATTGGTTAAGGAATCATCTAATCATACTTGTCAATAATAAAGAGCTAGGTACCTTGCAGTTTCCTTTTCTATTCTATTCCCTTGTGAAAGACAGATGTGTTGTATCTAATTATTCACTGATTGGTATCGGGAGAAACATTAACATAATTGGCACATTTGTCCTAATTAACCAAGGGAAACTGCCACATGCCACCCAAGATGAAAAGTGAGGCCAACAACCATTAGCTAGGAAAAATCCACATTTATCAGAAAAAGATACTCTGTTCATCTCAAACTGGGACCCAGCAAATCAGAACACTAGGGATGAAAAATGACACAATCGAGTTGTGCAGTATCCACACACCTATAAGAATGGAAACACAGTAGAGCATGGTAGAATACAGGTACATTAATCAAACAAATGGGAAGAGCAATTATGGGGGCAATTATCAAATGCACAGTCAGCCAAGCTAAACTTCTCCAAGGAGCATTAGCTAGCCTCTGGGAGTTTGCCAAGTTTTATGAACTAGTTTAGAAGTGATAGGCTGGAAGTTTGGTGTATATATTTATGTTAGCTTTTCCTTTTAGTCCAGTAGTTATCAAACTTTGATAAACTCTTCAGTCATCTAGGAATCTTTAAAAAATTCATAGTAGTCAGGTTGCACATACTAAGTGAGTATCTGGATAACAAGTCCAATATGCCTCCGAATGTATGAACCAGGACTACACACTGATTCTGCTGACTTAATAAAATGGAGATTGTGATTAAGTAGTCAAGGCTGGTACCTCAGTTTCTGCTACTTCTATATTGTCCAATGTAAATAATCTATGCACCATGGCCTGAAAATTAAAGGCTTGACAACTCTAAAACATTTCTGTAGTTTTTAAGTCACCTGTACATTCTACTAATAAACCTTTTAAAAGTTTGGTAGACTAGCTTTATTTTTTAATTATCTTTAAGTAATTGTACAATGGAGCTCCCATTCTCATAAGCCTTTTATAGACATTCACAGGTAGGATTTAACTCCAAGTAGACTTGAATTTCTAATATTAACTTCTTGCTTTTTACACTGCCAGTAGGCACCTTATGGTCCTTTCTAGAATCTCCACTTCATCAAAAAAGTATTCTGCTATGGAAAAGTATGCTATTTTATTTGTCTTGACAAATTTTGGAAGGCTCCTTCTGCTATGCAGGTATTTTCTTCTCAGATTAGGAATAAAACACACACTGTACTCATGTGTAGGTTGGCTATTACACATTTTACTTTGTATTTCTCAATATGTCTGTGAAGTATGGGTAATTTTGTACTTCAGAAGAACAGGTTTGTCTTCAAGCAAGTTGAATCATATTTTTAGACAAGCGTAAAAACAAACAGGTAAGGAATTTAAACATTTCAAGTGGAAACCCAAGTGCATTTTACTTAGATATTGTAAATTCTGCAAAAGGGTGGAATTTGCCAAGAAAGGGATTTTTGTTTTCCTGCTAGAACAACAATGCGTTAATTGCTCTTATATCTGGCTCATTGCTTCTGAGGGTGGAACATATTTGAACCATACTGTGAAGGCAAACGTCTTAAAATCTGAAAACTCTAAAACTTAAGTTAGACATGAAGTGGTAAGAGAATCTAGACAAAAGAACTCATGACAACAGAATACAAGAAATCAATTAGGTGAGACATTTAAAAAAGGTAACATGACCACATACAATAGCAACTTGCAATGGAATAATAAATAGCATTGAAATATCCTTAAAAGACAAAATTTCCAATTGACCATGCCTAGTTCTTAAGCAAATTTTAGTGTTAACTTGGCTTTCAAGAAAACTATCTGATAACCATTGTTTTTATTTACAAATGGGAAGTGTTTAAGATAGTAGCTACATCTGTCAGCCATTGGAAAGTGCAAGCTCTCTGCACTCTTTGGCTGCAATTGTCCTTCCATAACCAGTTTGGGACAAGTGGAGACTCCACTTCTGTAGAAAATCATTGAATGAAATAGGTATTGCCTGCACTACAGAGGCAGAGATGGCATTTGAAAACAGCTCAAGTCTAGTGACCACCAATTTTAGGTCACTTAAGAGAAGCACGTGACAATGAATTTTGCACTGGAGGTTTTATTTACTCCCCAATAGCAAATGTTTGAGAATTTCTTCATTAAGTAAAATTGACCTTAATACCATGTTTAGAGTCTTTGACCGATATAGTGCTTAAAGTGTTCCCTGTGTCTCTTCACTTTTCTCCATATTTTCTATTTTCTACTTAGGACAAGCACCTGTTCTCTTTTTCTTGGGTGATGGCAAGAATCCCTGAATAGTTCCCGTTCTTTCAGTTCTAACATCAGAATGTTCTTTTAAGGACATGTAATCAGGTCATGATAATTTCTCATTTAGAATCTCCAATGGCTTTCACACATTTACTTCCAAATGCCTTAGAACACATCTGTCACCGAACTCCTCTATGTCTGTCTTCTTGTGTTCTAGCATGCACATGACTGTGACTCGAAATTCCTTAGTCCCATACACATAAAATATGCTGTTTAAGATGGTACTGGTACTACAGCCCTGTAAGGAACTTTGTGTATAATTGTTAGAGATATATTAGAAGAGAAATATACATGGGACTAATTAAACATGTGATGGTATACGAGGTCTATATGCAAAGCTTGTCAAGAAGAAATCAGGAAGCCTAGAACTAGTGAACATCTACTTCCACAGCCAACAATCATGTCATTATCAAGACCCTTCTTGTTGCTGGGAGAAAATTACAACTGCTATGACAGGGACCTGAGAGCAGTTGTCTCTTTCCTTTCAAATTAGTATTGAAACTCTTCTGTTCTCTCTGGACCTCTTTTGCCTGCACAGAAGATAAAGCACAGCATGGCAGACAATGCACCTGGATGGAAATTCATCCACATGAGATTCCATTTATGCGAGAAGAGGAGCAAAGCACGGACAACTCTCAGGACAGAAAGTATCTGGAAATCATATTAATAATCAATTAGATGGAAGGTCACCTGATGTTGCCTATTTCCTACAGTCTACAATTGCTTTTTGTTGACAGCATCAACCTAAAAAATTATCTATTCTTTGTTTATCACAACTACACTCAGAAAAAATGCTCTATGCTGGTGAACTTCACCTCATCTTTTCCCACTTGCAGTAATGAGAGATGCAAATGTTGATAAATAAGATGACTGTTTTTAAGTACGATTGGGTCAATAAGTTGAACATTGTGCCCTGATCCTCCAATTAAACTCTTGTAAGAAATAGCTCAATTATAATTAGGGAAACAATTATTCCCTTGTTATAGGTGAAATGAATCATAGGTTTTAGTGAAAAATCAGTCTTGCTTTTTGTACAGTGCCAACAAATCCTATATCCATTGATGTTCAGGTACCACTGCTCTCCAGAAGGAATCATCAGATGACACAAAGGATCGCTGAGTGTATTTCTGGCTTGTCATGTGATGGGAACACTTTTTAGGCATAAACTAAAATGAGCAATAAGGGAATAATTTCATAGAGGGCTGTGATTATGCTCAAGCAGCAGCCTAGCAAGCATTCCATGGGTGGATTAATTTTCTAGCTTCTTTGGGGAGAGAGGAGGGAGGATGATCTTTTCAAAGAGAGACAAATGCTTCACCAGAAATGGAAGAACATAATTATGTTTTTGGATTGATCTTAGCAAATGTGGTATAAAATACTGAGCAATATTATTTAAGAATATTTCTTGGGTAAGCTCCCCTATAATTCTTGAACTAAAGTCTGTCATAAGCAGTCTTACATTCTTGGTCCTGAGTTGGAATCATGTTTTTAGGGTGTAGGCTCAGATTCTCTCACTGGAAAACTAGTTTTCACAATAGATCTGTAGATTTGTGGGTGAAAAACATCCTTCTTTTAGAAACTTCTTTTGATGAGGGGAAATTTCTCTGTCATATCAAATATAATCTCTTTCATTCATTTAGTTAAATATATTCAGAGAATTTCCAGGCTCCAGACATAAAACATGAAGAAAGTAGATTTTGCTCCTATCAAAATCCAGTTAGGCAGGCAGGAGAGTAAACCAATAAATTTCAACACAAATAATAGAACTATATAAAGTTGTAGCACGTATGAACATTAGCAATAATAGTTCATCCACACCAAGGTATAACAGTTCAGAATATATTGCTAAGTAACCATGTGCCCCTCAAGCTTGTATCTTGATTGGCTCCCTGAGACACCAGGAGCTCTCTGCAGTTCAGACAAAAAGAATGGTATCTGACTAAATACATGATTCTTAGCACTCGGTTTCTAAGCTAAGAATACTAGAAACAATGCAGAGAGACTAGAGAAAGAAGTAGCTAAGACTTGCTCTTGAAATCCCTTGTGTTTTATCCTGAGATGAAACTCCTTGTGTTTTATCCTGAGAGTCCTCACAATATAGTTTTTCTTAACCAATGAATATGGGAAGGAACACTAAGTCAAAACAATCTCCACTTGATGGAAACAGGGATTCTGCGTTGGCCTATTTCTTTTTAGGAGAGCATTCTTGTTATTTTTCTTTCCTCGAGCTCTGAGAATGAGATCTAGTAACAGAAACTTCTGCTAAAATTTCCTTTCTGGGAGAATGCTTTAGGATGGTCCACTTAGGACCAAGATGAACAAAAGGGAAGTGGAATTATCACACACAGGAAAACAGCAACTTCTGTCAACACCATCATCAGAAAGTCATTGACCAAAGGTCATTTCCTTTTCTGAAAGCTCACACTGTTACCATGTTATCTTTCTCTGTAACATTCATAAATAATACCTTTTTCTTCATTCTATATTCAAAGAACCCTAGGATCAAAGGATTTAAATATCTGGCCTAGAGTCCCACAATAGAAATGGTCATGTTCAGACTTCAGCCTAGAATTCTGTGTGGAGATTAGGTTGGCTGGCAATAGTGTCTCATACTTATTTTCCTAATCAGAGGGCTGAATTTAGGAACATCATAGTTCTAGGTGATCCCAGACAAAAAAAAAAAAGAGTTTATCAGAATCCATCTCAATCACTAACTAGATATTGTCAATTTACACCACCTATTATCTCAGCCAGATGGCCTGGGGAAAAAATTTGAGAACTTATTAAAAAATAACTAAAAGAAAACAGGACTTTGGGTTCAAATGATCAAGGGCCTTTCTAGCAGTAGAAAACCTTGAGTCAAACCTCCATTTCACTAAACATAAATGAGACTAGTTACATGGCGCAATGGAGACCACAATTCAGTTATTACCTTAGCAAATCCTATGTCATCATTTACATCAACATATTGTTATTATTGAGATAGGAATTGTTAGAAAACTTACCAATTTAGATACAATGAAGAAAATCACTGATCTCTTAATTCTGTAAAGAATGTATCTACTTTCTTTATAGAGAGGAACATATTATTACAAAAGAGAGATCAAATGAATTGATCAGCTATTTGTTCATTGGACATTTGCTGATTATTAAAATGAATTTGAATACCAAACAAGCATATATCTAATCTAATTATGGTAAAATATATGCATTTTTCCTGCTGGCTTCATTTTAGGGTCAATATTTTATTTTATGTTACTTTCAAACTCTATAAAGTCCTTTAAATAAATAAATAAATAAAAATGAAATAATAAATGCATAGGTATTTAAACTAAATTGAAAATGTCATCTTTTAACTCCCCAAGTTATCTTTCATCTCCATCTGTTTATATTTACATGCACTGCTTGAAAAAATGGCAATTGTCTGGTGTCATGTTAAGGTCTTCATTAACTTTCTACTTTCGGTCACTTTAATAGTGTTGAAATGAATCTATACAGGAGTGCATTAGACTGCTTTTGAGCATGTGTGTTTGATCTCTCTTCTGACTTTAAAAAAAAAGGAAAAGGAATCTTCACTAAATGTAGTGCTTTGAATGTCAAATGGTTGTATAATTTTCAAGCTTGCCAAGCATTAATTGGTCTCTTCCTCAGTGAGGACACAAGTAAAATTCACAGCCAATTAGTTTTCAGTCATAAATCTTTACTCCCTGACAAAGTGAACTATTTTGTTGAGGAGACTGAAAGAAATGGAGAATACCAGATTCTCCTAATAGAAGTTCTCTATGGTTACCTTCAAGAAATATTAAGTACAAATGAAATTGGGGCAGATATGTTATAGCCTTCAGGGTGGATTAATGGAGGAGATTTTGCAATAGGATTTTAGTAAGAAGACATATACTATTTTAATTGTGGAAATTGAATACTGAAGAGAGAACGGTTTCTTGTAGACATACTAAGTCATATGAAGTCCAGCTGCTGGAAGCTGAGGATATGCTGTGGCACAGTGCTGGGAAGGTTAATGGCTTGACAATTACAAGGTAAAGACTAGTTATTTCTAAATAAAAATATTAACTTCATTAAATTTCCGTCAACTTTTTACATTGTTCACATGGATATTCATGGCTCTGATAGAAAAATAATGGAGCAGTTCTCTCTAAATTTTCTGTTAATTTATTTGTATTTACTTGGAAACAGCAATTGGATCAGTGGATTCTGTAATATGAAACTAGCTACCTGGCCTTATTCTTATCTTCAATCTTTCAAAGTCTGAAAAAGAAAAAAAATGAAATAGCAAGGGTATTCTTAATTATCAGTCTTTTTTTTTCTCTCAAGCTGGTCCTGAGACTTGAACACAGAGGCTGGGTACCTGAAACAGGAATTGTTAGAAAACTTACCAATTGAGATGCAGTGAAGAAAATCATTGATCTCTTAATCCTGTAAAGAATGTATCTACTTTCTTTATAGAGAGGAACATATTATTACAAAAGAAAGATCAAATAAATTGATCAGCTCTTAGTTCATTGGATATTTGATGATTATTAAAGTCAATTTGCTTGAATACCAAACAAGCATATATCTAATCTAATTATGGTAAAATATATTCCTTAGCTTTTGTGTTCCAGCTCTCTACCACTTGACCCATAGTTCCACTTCCACATTTGTGCGTGTGTGTGTGTGTGTGTGTGAGTGTGTGTGTGTGTTTAACTGGAGATAAGACTGTCACAGACTTTCCAGCCCTGTCTAAATTCTAACCACGATTCTCACATCTCAACCACCTAAATAGCTAGGATTACAGATGTGAGTCACTGGCAACTAGTTTCATCATATTTTCTGAACAATGTTACAAGTCCAGACAGTATTCTTTAGATGCATAAATAGGTCTTCCTGGTGATACTTGCCATACGTCTCTGTCCAGATGACTGTATGTGGTTTGTCTCACAAGAATTATCACTGGCAGATAGTTGACTTGGACCTTGGATATGTGATAGTAATCATGCTAGATACCCTAATAATCAATACAGAGGTATGTTGTTTCAGAATTTGGGAGTATTAACCAAATGGAAGCCAGAACATTAGTTTTCTGTGAAATGATGCTCTAAAAATCCAGTCAGTGTCCCCAGGAGATTGTACAGTCTCCTGTGGGATCTATATGCCCATAAGCATTTTCAAAGGGCAATCTCTTGTTTTGAGTTAAGAAAAGTCACAGTTTAAGTCTGACTTCTGATAGTGCATTAGTGATCAATATTTTGCAGAGAACTTACAGGATGAAATTAATGGATATTAATTAGAATTCAAACATCTATGGCATGTGGCTATCAATTTTAGGAAGTTTTTAAGGCCCTAAAATTTTTATTTTGTACACATACACATCAGTTTTTTCCAAGACAAAACTACTGGGAGTTTACCCAGTGAATTTTAGTACAAAAAATATAATGCCTAGATCTTTGCCTCTACATCTGTGATAAAGGCGGGAAATACACATATGGAGAACACAGCGCGCACACACACACACACACACACACACACACACACACACCGCACATACACACACAGTTTTTTTTGTTACATGTTCATTGCATCTCACCAAAAACAATGATAAAATTCTCTCAGTTTCAGCATTGCTTCCTACAGGTGCCAAATAAAATAGTATTTCTGATTTCTTGAAAGTGAATGACAAAATTAATATAAGCTGCCTGTGGCTTTGTCCAGTAGGCCATTCTAATTGACTCCTGAGTCATTAATCAGTCCCCAATCAATCTATGTTGCCAGCAGCAGCAGTTAGGACTCCATTACCCACCATTCATCATGCCTTGCCCCAGTACATTGCACCATTAGCCATGGATTAGGCCTTTGTTAGAATAGCTAAGTGCCAACTGTAACCCATTGAGAATTTTTGTTACCTCAGCTACTGGGATCCCTTCAGGTGGTCGGCACTGCAGTAGGACTTCCTGCTCCAGTGACACTTCCTTTCCCAGAGGCTCTTGCTCAAATGTCTTCCGTAGATCTGGAGGGTAAAGGTGATTAAAAAAAAATATGCATCAAAGTCAAATCACATGTATCCCTTTATAGAAATTGCTAACCTCATTTCCCACTTCAGTTTCTATGTCAGTATTTTTATGGCTGAGTACTTTTTAACCACAGACTGAGAATAAGTGTATCATAATTTTGAGTAGCTATATTCCTTCTGGTGGAAGTTACAAAATTCAAAGGCTATAATTTGCACCTACTCTACATTTCAATAGGAGCCTTTGGAGATCTTACTTTAATAATTAGTGAAATGTGTTCATTGTATTTTAGCACTGCATGATAATCAATTATGATGATCATATTTTAGGTAAAAAACACCACATTTTCATGATTTTTATATACAGAGTCCCTTATGTGCATAAATATTTCGCGCTTTTCTCACAAACGATACTATTAAAGTTGTAGTCTTTGGATCAATAAATAAAAAATGAGCATCTGTTGCAGGATGGAAAATAAGACTCTGAGGAGTTTCCCAAGAATGAGTAACTTCTTGAAATGTCTTAAATACAAAGCAGGGAGATGAACTATTTAGAAGAGTTCAGAAAAAAAACTGTATCTAGTAATGAGACCAATTTTCAATTAGCAGATTAAATAATCATTTCTGCTAAAATAGACCTCATTATGAATATACATACTTATATTTGCTACAGTAATAGGGAGCAGGCTTTTTAGCAACTCCGTGGTTAGCTATCAGAGTAGGAAGAAACCAGCTTGTCATTATAAACCCATCAGACAGAGTTATTTAGGAGACAGGATTAAATAAGCCATTATCAAATATATTATCCAATGATTTTGCTTTAATGATTTAGTTACAAACTTTGAATAAGTTTATTTAATTTCTTAAAGTTAATTTCTTTAAAGTTAAAAAATTACTCAAACATCAAATTTCAAAGCAGTGTATTTTTAAAGCTAATGAAATTTTATTTCATACACATGCAGGACAGATCCTTCTAAGGCAAAATTATTTGGAACTTACCTACTAAATTTCAAAAAAAAGAATAGAGAAAGAAAGGAAAAAGGAAGAAGAAAAAAACAATGTCACTGTGTCAAATATTTTTGTTTTTGCTAAAGATAAAAGGCTCTGAAAACAATATGGTCTAGTACATTAATAGATGGAAACCTCAAGATTCTAGTGGTATGCTTCAACAGATCCTTCCAGAAATCACCTAAAATAATGCACTTAGGAAACTAATGTACTGAATCATATTTACTGCTCTATGGAATTTCTTGGAAGAAGGAAATCTTCATGAATATAATGGTACTATGAAAATATAGATCTGAGATTCTGATCTAATTCAAGACTCACCAAAGGATCACAGATTTTCTGAATGTAGGCCACTTGTAACTCAACAAAAATGAATATATTATATAAATGAACATTTGGACATCCAAGAGTTACAATAAAGCTGAAAGTTATTTAAGGCACATCTCTGTCAAAGGAACAAGATTATTAACTTACCTGCAAAAAGACTGATGTTCCTGATTCTCAATGATTTGCCATCCCACATTTATTTTTAGTTAATTTCTGTCCCCTCTAACAAGCATGGAATATGTTCTATTCTAATTAGGTATTTTTTGTTTTTTCTTTATTTTTTTACATTCTTATAAATTATACCAATTAAAAATATAGCAGCGAATAGTTTTTTATGGGATAAATACTATTGGTAAGGTGTATCCTGTTGTACAAACTGACTCTGAGGAACTCACATGTGATGTGAGGATATTTGCAAACATAAAAAGTAGAACTAGATCTCAGATTAAATGACCTATAGACTCATTCTCTCTTATGAATGAGGTTTCATAAAATGAGGTTAAGATCAAGGAAAGCATATGTGCATCAGAATACTCAAATGAATTTCCCTTGATATTTATTAATTGCCTTCTGATGCTAGACATTTTATTAGGTACTTAGAATGAAGATGTGTAAGATACAGAACCAAGTTCTGTTAATGAAAAGCCTTTCTGCCCTGGAAAGAAATGGCAAACCTTCCAAGTCTTTGAAGTAAAGGAGAAATCTGATATCACTTTTGGACTATCAGATAGATTAAGGTGGTGGTGAGAAGAAAATAGTTAAGAAAGGTTGATGGGACCAGAACTCAGCTAGTGAAGGTGGACAAGAAGAGAAGGAAGCAGATTCAAAAGCACACTAGGTCATACTTTCAGGAAGATCCAGGTATCTGGAGAAGGAAAGGACTTTGCTGTATCTTATCTGCTGCATTAATTTGGTACCCACAGCAAATAACATATTATTAACTTGGTCAGGAAAGTAGGGATCCCATTAGCTACTTTATTCTGCCACATATTTATTTACTATATCTTCTGTGCTCAAATGAAAAAGCCCAGTAGATCTATAGCATGCTTTCTAACCCTTAACATTAAGTTTAGGGATTGAAAAAGTCACCACTATTCTCAGATGGGAAATGAAGGCTGCAAATGATATTGAAACGTATGCTCAATATGACACCAAATAACACCCTAACAAGAACTACTACTCTGGGACCCACTGTCCTTCAATAAAATTTTGGAAGGATGGTAGGCACTCATAATCCATAGCCCCTCAGCACAGCCAGGTTTCCCTGTCCTTCAGTGTTAAAATTTCCCATACACTCTATAGACATAATGTTTTATTACATAGATTAGCAGGATTCTATGACATACAAAGATCAGCTTAATTTTAATTATGTTCTAAAATCTATGTGCCAGTGATTGTATAGAGATTCCCTTCTTAAATACTTGTTTGTTAAACATGACATTTGAAATATGATGTGAAAATCAATGTTAATAAATTCTTTAATTAAAAAATAGAAAAATGGATTAAAAAATTTCCCATATCAGTGATCCTTCTCCTTTTTGAGCAAACGTCATTGCTTCATTTGTCTAACTGACCTCCTCACTTCTTTAAGCCATTTTTTAAATAAAATTAATGGTTGGGCTTTAAACTAAGTATAAATGTAAACTAAGTATAAATGATCTCACACTGAAACCCCCTGCAGAAGGTATTATTTTTTCCTAGTAAACCATTTTTTCATTTCCACCACAAAACCTCTCTCCCTGCTCTTATGGCTGTGTAGTTCAGTAGTTTCTCAACTCAATGTGCCTCCATATTACTTTGCTCAGGGTGGGTGGGTACAATTTTAAACTATCCTTTATCATTTGGGGAGATGTGATAGAAGGCAGTCTGGATGCCTTGCAGGCAGAGTGGAGACAGGGTGAGGAATAAGTAAGCCTGAAAACTGGACACTTGTCAGCTTGGAATTAGATGTATATATAATGGTTCAGGATAGTATGGACATTCCTGTCAGAAACAAATCATAATAAAAGAGAGATGAATTTCTGTCCTTGGAAGACCTCTGGATTGTGTTTCTGTATTCTTTCCATTAGCTTTAATGCAGCCACATAAATAAATATAAAGGCCTTTGTATATAATCTAGATTACTTTCACAAAGTCAAGTTGGCTTAACTCTAATTTGGCTATTGATTCTACCAATTAAAAGAAAGTCAGTAGAAACCTTGGGCTCTCCTAGCAGAGATTTACAATAGAACAAAATCTAGATACATAAGGCCATATAGTATGACCCTAAATGAAAGGACCTCCAGGATATAGAAATAAAAGCCATATAATGAGTGATTGTTGTCCTTAATGTACTGTGTTATCTCTCATCTCTTTTGATGGCCCTTGGTTATTTCATATTGTTATAATATTTCACCTTGTTATCTGATATATTTTATATATGCTTAATTGGATATCTGAAATAGGATAGGGAAGGGGGGGAATCAAGATGAGCGGGTGTAGGTGGGGAGGGAAATGGGGACCATGACATGAGAAAGGGTATCAATGTATGTGAAGTAATGCACCTTCTTTCTGGTGAATATAATGTAACCCTTCTATTAATTAAAATAAAAATATATGAAAAAAATCAGCTCTGTCATATGCATGCATCCAGGAAGATGTTTATTCAAGAATGGGAACATAGGCTTACTAAATCCATCCACTGAAATTCAGTTAGCAGATATCAAGTCAGGCCTGAAATGACAAGGAGTCTGTTAGCCATTTATATATAATCAGGGTTCTTTTTGAACCTATCCATGCATGTACACAAAGTCTCATCTTTTCATTGTAGAATCTTGATGATTTTTGGTACAATAATAGAATGGTTACAAATTTAGTATGTGGGTTACATTAATTTATATCAATGAGACAAATTCATATGAATTACACTGATTCATGTGGATTACACTATTTTATGACATTCTCAAACCTTTGTGTTTAGGCTAGAGTGGTTTTGTGAAAAGAAGGTTATCTAAAAATATAGTATTTTCTAGCCTTAATTTTCCTCATTTATAAAATGAAAACAAAAATACTGGATGTTTTTGAAGGGCTCTTGTTATCAGAACCTTTAATACGAGTTGTAGGTTATACAGTTTATCCTATGAGGATAATGGTTGTAATTATCTGTTGTGTTTAAGAGAAATAATCAATTGCATTCATTTTTTAAAGTTGAGAACTTGATGTAACTTTGATGGCAACAATATGTAATACTCACTCCATCTGGGACAATTTTCATGGAACTTTTGGGCACTTCGAGCTATAGATATGAGAAAGAATTATCTATAGAAAATGCTGGTTACTAGAAGACTCAATGCTAAAAATATTAACTAATGCTCCTCTAAATGTAATTATACAATACAATATACTCTGTAATACAGGACATGAAAATCAAAGTCTGCTTATCATAAATGTACCTGAGATATTGATAAAATTTATTTTTTCATCTTTCTGAGACAGAGAGAGGGAAGGAGGATACCTTGAAACATTATGTATGAAGGTATACTTACAATTGCATAATTAAAATTGTATACTTACAATTGTATTTAAACTTGTACATGTACAACTGCCACAGGTATAGTTATATTTGTTTCCTTCTAAACATCTTTGCCATGACTCATCTCAAAAGTATAGTCATGAGTTCTGATATGAAATGTGAGAATGTACAGATGTCAGCTTCAAATGTGATGGATCACACTCCTTCCATACATACCCTGCAAGCCTGTGGATTTGAGATGAGAACACAGAGGAAATAGCCACAGAAAGATCTCCCTGTAATACCTAAAGAAGGAAGGTTGCTAATACTACTCTCTGTGAAAGATAAACATGTTCTTTCTGCTGTAATGTCTTAACATCTATTAAAAATGTTTATCCCCTCAGCAAGGTTACCTCCTTATGCAGAAGGGTTTACTAGTATAAAAAAATAATTCTAGGAAACAAAATCTTGTCATGGTGATAGACAGGTCCTATGAAGTTAAGAATTCCCCAGTGTTTGATACTTCAAGAGACTATTATAGTAGAACTTCAAATGTCTAAATTATACAGAATGGTAAGATCTAAGTGAGATACTTCATTTGTTACTGTTGGATTATTTTTTTGTCTTAGACTTCATAGGTTCTCATGAATATTAAAATACTACTGAATCTGAAGAGTTTGAAAGATTATACAGCACAAAACACATGCCTCTTATGACTCTAAAAAGCTCTGGAATGAAAAATAATCACTCACATGTAAATTTTCAACATGTTATTCTTTGGCCAAATGAATCATAATCTATAGTACCAAATATTGCTTACTGTTCCTAAGGAATTTAAGGTTTATTCCTTTTGTTGAGCTTTGCCATGGCCTTTTAGAATGATATGAAGTCTATTTAATTGGTTGAAATCCAGCACTTGAAGAAATTAAATAAACAGAAAATATCCATATTTTTCAAACATTCTGGTATGTATGTACACATAAATGTACATATGTGTGTAAGGAAGTTAGTATTTGTCCAGTGGATCATGGTACATATACATGTAAGTCACTGTGAGTAATGTCAGAGAGCCACTAAATAAAATTGTTGCTAGGATTAAGATTGCACAAAAATAAACCTAAATTCATGTCCTGACTCTAGTGATTGTCTGTGTATTCTTGAGAATATTGCTTAATGTCTTCTTGTCTTACTTTGTTCAGTGTAAACTGTGTATGATAATAAGTACCTGTCTTACAGGGTTACCAAGAAAGACCACCTACACAATTCTTAACATTCTATGAAGCCTAAAGTAAGTGTATAAAAGATAGCATTCATATCTTATTTCTGTCCTGTCATGTTAGTGACTTTTATTATGCTACACAAATATTTGGTATAACCTTTGTTGGTCAACATAGACCAGTGACACAATGCAGTTACCTATGTGAGATATCATCAATAATAGGTAAAGTTGCACCAAGATAAACCCAGGGATTTCCATGTTATGCTTGGTAAAAATGGGGTTTTCATATTGAGGCAGAGTCTGAATATGAATTACTGACGTAGCCTGTAGTTCAACAAAGCCCTACAGTGTATAAGCACTACACTAATAACCGATAACCACTAATAAATTGTCTGGTGGCTTGATGGATTGTGGACCATGATGATATGTAAGGTACTGTGCTAAGCACTTTGGGAATTATTGGTGGCCATATGGAAACCAAGATCTCATCCCTGATATAAAGTGAGACTCTGTGGGTGATTTCAGAGTATTTATGGAGTTTAATTTTGAACTGGATTCCCTTGTCTATCACAAGACTTGGACTTTATATGTATTTGGTAGCATAAATGGGAGAAAACTATTCATAAGGTATTGGTATTTTTATCCTTTTTATACATTTGCCCACTTGGGTTAGCTTATTTTCTAACAAAAGTTGGGAATGTGGATTTAGATGTGGTCATTTTGTTTGCTAACTATATATGTTAATAATGACTTAAAACTTTATCAGTGTATTTGTGGAAGCTACTATATCGAATAATAAATCAGGCTGGTGTAGCATGTGGGCTGTGGACTACCCAGATATTCAATGTTGAAATGGTTGAAGGTTAATATTTATGTCTTCTCTTCCACCAAATTCAGAGAAATTAGCTGCCTGGATTTTCACATTAGGATATATAACTAATAAAATTAAGAGATTCGGGTAGATAAGTAGGATTTGATATATAATATTTTCTGAAAAAATGCCTTATCATTATTAAATATTTACCTATACTTTAAGAAAGATTGTTAGGCAATAATGTATGAGCTTCTGAAGGCCGACAGCATTTTTAATAAATGTGGACTATTAACACCTAGGTTAGGAAAACAAAGAGCTTATTGATGGCTGAAAAGACAAGTTGTCATTTCTGTGATTCTAAATTACTTTGCAGGATGGAAATACTGCCATTATTTTTCTGAACCAGGATCTTTGCTATGTACAAAGCCTGCAGGCTCTCCAAGTGTGATAGGAAACTGTTGAGACAGAATAGGATCTGTTTCCTTTCTTGTTCTTTAGAGTATAAGTGGCAATTATTTGTGATACTGGATTCCCTCCCAGTAAAGCCAATGACTGCAGGAAGACATCTATAGCTTCAAATATACTTAACATGGTTAGAAAACTGAGCCATGAGGGTGGAAAAACAATTCCCACAAACCACATCAACTCCAGTGCAGGGCGGAAGTGGGATGTCATGGTGGCCTGAGGAGAGTCATCAGACACGAGACATGACCCCAGTCTTGGCATTCTTTTCTATGGGTCATGGACTCCAGACCAGGATCCTTATGACACAAGGCTCAGGGAGCCCATACCTAAACAGCAGTGTGTAGTCGCTCAACCTGGAGTTCAATAAATAGACCTTCCAGGTATGGAGCTTATGTGTACAGTTATGGTCATCATCTGTCAGTGATGATATCACCAACAAGTGATAAGTGTCTTGGTTGGGCTACAGTAAGAGTTAATTTGCCTCCCTTGTGAGACAGGATTTCATTACTTTATTTTATTTTATTTTTTTGCCAATCCTGGGGCTTGAACTCAGGGCCTAGTGCCTTCTCAAAGACAGAGCTCTATCACTTGAGCCACAGCAACACTTTTGGCTTTTTCTATGTATGTGGTACCGAGGGATTGAACCTGGGTTTTCATGCATGCTAGGCAAGCACTCTACCACTAGGCCAAACTCTTGGACTAATCTAATTACTTTTTAACCTAGGTTGGCCATGAATAGCCCTGCCACTGAGTAATCTGGGATTTTACAGACCCGTGACACCATATCTGGACAAAGGTTACATTTTTAAATTATAAAATAAGTTTGAGAGCAAATATATTTTCTTGTATGGTACCTATTACATCGTACTTCTCTAATAAATGTCAAACTAAATCTGATTTCCAAAATAATCTAAGAATCTGGGAACATTTTTGACAGCATAGATAGGGGAAAGGTCCTCCAATTCTCTTAGTCCAAGCCCTTCAACTTAGATTATATTCACACACACTGTAATAGTTTGTTTTTGGTTTGTTTCTTTCTTTCTTTTTCCTTTCCTCCATCGCCCTTTCCCTCCCCTTTCCCCCTTCTTCCCTCCCTCCCTTCCTTCTTCCCTTCTTCCTTCTTTACTTTCCTTTCTTCCTCCTTCTCCTCCTCCTTCCTCCTCATTCTCTTCTTTCTCCTATCTTCCTTCTTTCATTCTTCCTCTGTTTTTCAGGGGTGTGAAATCAGAGTCTCAAGGTCTTCTTTAGCTTTCTCATTCAAGACTGGTACTCTATGGCTTGAGCCATAGCTCCATTTCTGACTGTTTTGGTAGTTTATTTAGTGTAAGAGTCTCATTAACTTTTCTGCCCTGGCTAACTTTAAACTACGGTTCTCAGATCTCATTCTCTAAAACAGCTAAGTTATGAGCCACCAAAACTGATGATGATTCGAACACTTACGGTTGTTGTGAAGATTAAACGGTGCAACATAAAACACTCAGTCAGTGCAGTTGCTTAAACTTCCCTCGGCAAAAGCCCTTATTGAGAAACCCACCCTATCCTGTATCCCACATCTGCAAAACTAAGTGTTAATAGATTTTCTAGCTGTACTAGCATTACTTAGTTTTTCATCTAACTTTTACCAAGAGGCTATGTACACTTGTGCCTTCCAAATTGAACTTGTGTTGGTAAAATGGCTCTCCATTCAAGGAAATTCACTACTTGGAAGAGATTTACATAGCTATTCACTGCTGGTCATTGCACATAATTTCTGGCACAGGCATGACTCTGTATTAAGAAAGTACAGCTGCTTTACTGTGCTTCACATTTTACACATTTAAATTAATTATTTTTATATGCTCAATTTGCAGAGGTACCGAACACCTTTTTAATTTTTTTAAGTTGTCTTAATGTATTTTCAAAGTGCTCCTTCATTAAATAAAATAATTTCATGGCCACATAAAACATTAATATTTTTATTCATAAAGGAAAAAATGTACCTTTCTTTGCATAATGATTGAAAGGGCTAATTATGTTGTCATAGTAGAGAAGAATTTATGCTTAAATCACAAAATCTGACTGTTCACAGGACGTAACTGCTGTTAACCAACACAATGAAGAATATTTGGAGAGAATGAGATTGGTCTTCAGAGCTTTGTGGGCTTATTAAAAATGAAAAAATGCCTGACTTTGTAACACGGAAACTTAAAGAGTTTGCTACAGCTCTCTTCTTCAGGACTAGTGTATCTGATCTTTGCTGGAATTATTTAAAAATCACTAAATCACTAAACTATAATCATGCCAGCCAATTCTTATTTTGATTTTTAAGCTTAAGGGACATAATACATTAAAAAAAGATTAAGGGGTTTCTTTTTCTTATCTACTTTTCCTTCTCAAACATTGTCAATGATAAAATATACAAAAACCAACCAAAAAATCAACTACATGTAGTTCTCTCTAATGTTAGATCGGAATGTTAAAAAAATGCCTCCATGTTTCTGTGCAATAAAACAGGTAACAAAGGGAAATGTTTGTTTAGCAGTTACATTCATTCTTCCTTAATCAAGTATTACAGCCAGGTACTAGTAACACATATCTGTAATCTCAGGATGCTGAGATCAGAGGACTGAAGTTGTAAGCCAGCTTGGGCAGAAAAGTCCTAGAGACTTTTACCACCAATGAACCATCAAAAACTAAGAAATAAAAGTATGGTTCAAATAGTAGAGTTCCAGCTTGAACAACAACAACAACAAAAACAATAACAACAGAAAGCAAGCAAAATAAACGGTCGTGAATTCAAAGTGCAGTAGTGGCACACACAGACAGACAGACAGACACACACACATACATAAACACACACACAGCAAAAGTGAAGACATTAAACTTTGATATTTTTTTCTGTTACTTTGAAACCTTATTTTGAGCTCACATTTTTCTACCTTTTTATGAATTTGTCAAGGAAACATCAATACTATCCTAATTTCCATTCAGGGATAGCGGTCAGCCCCTTTCAGCACTGGAGACTACATTGATTTTGCCGGGCTGGCTACTTCTTTCACTGCACTGTGATCATTGGAACTGAGAAATTTCAGGTGTACATGATCGGTTTTGCTGGGCTGGCTACTTCTTTCCCTGCACTGAGATCACTGGAAATGAGAAATTTCAGGTGTACATGATCCTTGCGGGAGGAAAGTACAATTTCAACCATTCTTCTTTATTTCTGAACTTTGGGGCATTTATAGGACAACTACATTTGTATTCAGATAGTCTTGCTAAAGGGTGTTTTAAAAATAAATATTTTAGAGGTAGAACTCCAAATGACATCCATTACAGAGACAAATAGGAAGGAAAAACCCCACATAAGGCACTTTTTATATTCACATGGCATCTTAGTTTCAAAAAAACGATTCCATGTCATCACAATATTTTTAAAGGTATGTCTTCAGGATAAATAATAAGAAACATGCCAAGTTTATGGATGAGAGACCTGACCTAGCAAAAAGTTAACGTTCTTTTCTCCATGAGCAAAAAAGAATGCAATCTTCATAGGTAAGGTTTTTTTTCTTTCTTGCAAAGAGTTCTTTTAGCCATAAACTTCACTTTCCAATTTTCATATGGTATAAATCCAACTCTAATAACATATTTCAGTCCAGTGGGCTATTAGCTTTGCTGATAACAAATGGATAGATGATTTCCCCAAAATATAATTTTATAGGACAGTGTTCTACAAATTGGCTATCTACTTCCCAGAGTAAATGCAGGTTATACATGTCTGTGGGTTTGTGGGATCTCTCTAAATTTCTTCTGCTTCTTCCCATATATAAAAGCAAGTATGTCTGCAAGTATATAAGCTGATGTGCTATGGCACGTGATTATATAACACATGTGATATAACATAACCATGCATGTGTTATAGATTTTAGGCTTGAAACAGAAACACTATGGAAAACTGCTGTAGTGTGGAACTCTGGACATCTGTATCGCAAATAGAGAAACTTGTTAAAATTTATCCTTGCTGGGTGCGCTGGCTCATGCCTGTAAGCCTAGCTACTCAGGCTGAGATCTGAGGACCACAGTTCTAAGCCAGCCTGAGCACAAAAGGACTTGAGACTCTTATGTCCAATTAATCTTGAGAAAACAGAAAATGGGGCTTGGCTCAAGGGTAGCCTTGAGCTGAAGAGCTCAGAGACAACACTCGGGCCCAGAGGTAGGGTGGTAGCCATGGGCTGAAGAGCTCAGGGACAGTGCCCAGACCCAGTTCAAGTCCCATGACACTCCTCCCCCTGCCTCCACACGCTAAAACTCTTTTATCTGAAAAAATCTAAACAACACAACTAATCTCCTCTAAACTCAGACATGGCCCCTGATACACACTGAATCTAGTGGAAACTTAACAGTTACATACAGATTAGATCCCAACACAGAAATGTGGCTCAGTCCATTTATTCTATGTAAAAAAAAACCCCTTCTGCATTCAACCAAAACATTATTAGGCTGATATATTAGCCATATTGCTGAAATGCTAGGTGAGATATTAAGACTAAAGTCAATATATTATTAAACCTACTGTCACCTGTTTCTCATTACATTTTCCAAAGTATAGCTGCTGGAATTGATTCACTGACATATGTAGCTGACATTAGCTTTCTACCAGCCACTGCTATTCTGGATTGTATGTTAAAACTACAGATGCACAGATGTGAGCAATAGTGACTGAACCCACAGGTGGCTCACAAGATAGTTCTGATCATAGAGAAAAGGCTAGATGTGTTGTCTAGGGGAACAGAAGGGGCTACCTTGCTGTTCCTAAGCTCTTTCTTTTTGTAGCTCTGATGCTGGCTGTGATTTATTAGTTTGTACTCATGATGAAGGAGGAACTATCTTCCTTTTCCACACAAGGTAGATTTTCCGTGTACATAAATCCTACCAGCACTCATGAATTGCAAGAGGTGGGTGACTTTATGGGTTGCACCTTCATCCTCGGGCATAGGGAGAAATTACATGTGAATCAGAAGAGAGTTTCCACTTCTAGAACTGACAGGCTGGGATCTGAGGTCATAAAGAAAGGAGACTTTTAGTTTTTCAGGTTTTTCTTAGGCCAGATCGAAGTATAAAACACACATATGCAGATACTGACCTGGCTGTTTTTGTCATGCTGAACACCTATTATTATTCGCTAACACTTACTTGGTGTCCTGGAAATATGCCACATGCTTTACAAATTTATCTTGTTTAATCTCTAAAATAAGCCTACCTTTTTCATTTCACGGTTGATTGAGCGAAGATGTAGAGGGGATAAGTAACATAAGCAAAGTCTCATCACTTACTGATGGAACCAGGGCACAAAAACGAAGTCAACCTGGTCCTGAGGCTAAAGCTCTTAACTGTTACACTCAGACTCCGTTTCCACACATCATCTCCTCCCACTAATACATCGATAACCACAGCATCATCAATGACAGCAACTTCCACCACAGCCTCCACATTGAAGCCAAAACCTTTCCTGAGGTCAGAGTTTCATTAACAGTCTACCTGAATTACTCTATACTATCTTATCCCTCGGGATGTTTTAATTTACTGGGAATGAGAAAGACTTGACCAAACTTCTCTTCTTCACAAGAGTTCTACACGGAGTCAGGCACCAGTTACTTACGCCTGTAATCTTAACTACTCACAGAATTGAGCTCTGAGGATTCAGATATGAAGTTATGCCCATGAGACTTTTACCTCCAATTAAGCACCAAAATAAGCCCAAAGTGGAGTTGTGGCACAAATAGTAGAGAGCTGGTCTTGAGCAAAAATGCTTAAGCACAGGCCCCTGCATTCCAATCAAAAACAAAATTAAACGACCCAAAGAGTTCTGCTTGAAAGAGTCGTGGTACTACTTCCTCGCATTTTCTCTGTAGCATTTTCTCTCTGCCCTATAGTAAATATACATGATTTCAGAGCAATCATGTTATGTGCTCAGCTCACTTCTGGTGAAAGTCCAACTTTCTTCTTCTATCCTCCTTACTTTACATAATTGTTTTTATTTACCTTTTACATGGTTTGAATGTGTGGATAATTAATAATCAATACTCATTTCTTCTTTATAAACTTCTGAAAAATAAAACTTTCTCATGATAGAACAGTGGTTCCACAGAGTGCATCTAATGTAAATAAGCAAATTGTATGTGATGGATGTGCAATTCGTACCTTTCTGGTTATCTTCACCTACAGAAACCTCAGACTTTAATTGCAGTTTAATGTGATATCTACATGTCAGATATTATTAGATAGAGTACACTGGCAGAGTTCATTTGATAGGGGAAGACTAGAAAATCTAGGGCCCAGGCTTGGCAGACAGAATGTGAAAGGTAGCTTTTTAAAAAAAAAAAAACTTCTTAAATTTATTAATCATAATATATATCAACAAGAAACAACCTTTACATGTGAGATGGTGATCCTGGTCATATATATGTGAGTTCAGTGAATTATGAGGTTACAAGTAAATCCCTAAGGAACAAAGATGCTTTGATTTTCTTATTGTTTGAAAATATCAAGCTGTATTTAAAAGCCATAAATTAAATGGAAGTATTTACAGGATATATTACAAAGAAATATAGGGTTTTATACATATATCTAATTTTTGCATAGAATAAAGATATATGCATATACATACAATCATATATACATGTATGTGTGCACATACATAAAATCAATACCTCAATCTTTTCTAAAACTGAATGAAAACTGAAAACCTATTAACCAGAAATCCATGGTTTGATACTGTGCAACCCTTAACTATAGCTTTAGGCAAGTCAATTTTGCACTGTGTGCAGACTGGTTTCAAATATTTATTTTACTTGATATTAATGAATACGAAGAAATGAAAGATAAAGGGAAATATTTCAACCATATTCCTCTACATTATCATTTCAAGGTGATTTTTAATTCATTGAAATCTTTGAACAAAACATCTAACTTTCTGTTTTTTTTTTAATTTACAAAATGTGTGATGTTATCTTTCTTCATAATGATAAAGTTGGAGTCTCTGTGGCAGATTTCAGTGGCTGGGATGAGATGCTATGGAGATTCCTTGAGGCCTGACCTTACCGGTTGGCATTGTTGGAAGCTGTCTCCTCTCTCTTAGAACTGCTCTTGGGTGAGTAAAGGCTGCCTTGATCCGGAGCACACAAGCAGATGGGGGGATAACAGGAGTCTACACCATCCTTTAGCCTGTGTGCCAGAACAAAGCCCTGCTCATCTCTTGACCCTCAAGATGGGACAACTTCAAAAGGCTATTCAAACTCCAGCACTCCTTCTGAAATTGTCCTTCAGTGCAGGGAGTTTAATCTCATAGCTCCTGTCCTTCATCCTGTATCTTTCCTTCTCCATCTAATGTGGAAAATTCTAAGGGAAAATCACTCAGAGTTCTCTTAATTCTTCCTGCATCATGAACTCCATCCTTACCATTACACAGAGAAGCCACTTAAAGAGAACAGAGATCTTTGTACAGTATTTAAATAATAAACTACAAAGAATTTTTTTATCAAAAATCTTAACTAATCATCTAGGATATTCTAGTCTGTACTAAGCTATGCAAAAACTTAAAGTTGTGTAACATGAAATTAGAAATCTTAAGGAACTCACTGGCATGAAACATAAACATTATAATAAAGTTCACACCACCCAAAGGGACTAAACTCTGTATTAGAAGAATGAACGAACTACTCCAAAAATCTATACAGACGCAAATCCTGAATCCACATGAAAGGGATGATTTAATTGGTGTTATATGATAGAAACTCTTCAAAAGGCTCAGCTTCTGTAAAAGGCTCATATGTTTGACTCTTCTTTATCTCTCTTCCCAGATACCTCAGTATAGACTCTTGTTCTTTTTTTCCTGACTTTCCTTTCAGATCGATCCAGCTGTTAGCTTCCTCAGGAAATCTCCCAGTGACTACTCTCCCTCCTCCTCATCACATATCCCATTGTTCTACTTTGTTTTAATTCAGAACATGTAGTGTACACATTCTTGATCATACTTTATGACATCTAGAGTTGGACTTTCCTTACTAATATCTAGGCTCCATGAGGGAAAGAGGCAACTCCTTTCAGCACCATCCCCACTCAACACAATATCCAAGAACAGAATAAATACTCATTGTTTATTGAATCATTTAATTTTGTTTAATAATGATGAAGGGAAGTCAGACGTAGGTTAAACTCTTAGGCATAGTTGAATGACCTGGGCATCAGAATATTTGTAACGTAGGTATCCTGGGCATGATAATAATTCTAACCTTCTTTAGTGGGAATAGCTGGAAATATAGATTGGATGTTTGGACAATGAAATGTAGTTAATAAAAGCTGAGTTGGGTCCCTTTCCTTAACTCTATTTTTTCCTTGGTCAGCAGTGGGGCTTGAACTCAGGGCTTCGGTACTGTTCCTGAAATCTTGCTATAGGCTAGTACTCTACCACTTGAGCCACAGCTCCACTTCTGGAATTTTGGGTTGTTTGAGATTAAGAGTATCGCAGACTTCCCTGCCTGGACTGGCATTGAACATTGATCCTCAGATCGCAGCCTCCTGAGCCACTACTGCTCACCTTCTATCCTTAATTCTTATGTTGAATCACTAGCTCTCAGTGTCTCTGTCTGTAGTTATGGTTGGGATAAGACATTTAAAGAGGTAACCAATTTAAAGTGAGGTGGTTAGAAAGGCTCTCATCCAAGGTGATGGGTATCCATCCATGAGGAAAAGAAATATGGATGCATCTTATCCCTCATCTCCTTGCTGTCCCTTGGGTATCTCATATTGTTACAGTATCTCACTTCGTTATCTGATATATTGAATTTATTTGTATTTGGTTATCTGAAACTTGATAGGGAAGGGGGGAAAACCAATATGGGGAGTGGGTGGTGGGTGGGGGGAGGGTAATGGGTACCAAGACATGTGAAAGGGTATCAATGTATGTGAATTAATGCACCTTCTATCTGGCAAATATCATGTAACCCTTTTATTAATTACAATAAAAATATATTAAAAAAGAAAAAGAATTAAATATAGAGGTAAAAAAAAGAAATATGGATGCACAAACACTGTAGATGCATAACCAGGGAAGGACGAAGTAAGAGTTATTGAGAAGGCTGCATCTGCAAGCCATGGAGAGAAGCCGTCAGAATACCCAACTTGGCGGAAATCTTGGTGGAAGCCTTGAGAAAGCAATCTTTGATGATTTAAGCCACTTGGTGTCTGATATTTTGTGAGGGAATTTTGATTTTATACCACAGGTCTCTGTGATGTGGGAAAGGATGGTGACAGTGAAATCGGATCTCTCATGTTAGAAAGGCAGCAGCCGGGATAGCATGAACTGAAAACTGGAACAGAGAAAGAATTGAGCCATGATGCTTAGGAAGGATTTGTGACCTTTCACATCTAGAGCAAGGAAAAGAGACGCGAGTAGTGAGTGCAAATTCAGAGCTGAGGAGTCTGAGTCAGTAGTGAGACTCAGTGACACCATACTGGGGGGAGGGGTGGTGGTTAACTACAAAGCATAGCTTAGTGAAATAAATACAAAAGTATGAGGAGATTCACAGAATAAAACATGGAACATTTGGATGGCTGGTAGGGACTCTTTTCCAAGAGGTGAACAGTGCCCACTCAGAAGAGTGTGTAAGAGAGGAAGGCTTATCCTTCTCAGAGATCATATACAAATGAGCCCATCAAGGGATTAGAGAAAGCTGACAGTGAACAAACATCTGTCACTTTGTCCAAAACACATATTTATATTTGTTGGCTTATGAACTTCTCCTCCCCTCAGCTCCCCTCCCACCCCACCCCAACACACAGGCATTTTGTGCTGTGAGGAACTTTAGAAAACAGGGCCTTCTGTGTTCCAACCACTAGAACAGTTCCAAAATAAACAGAGAATCTCAACCTTAGAGATCTCAAAATCCAGCAGGAACACCACACGCCATTGCCCTATGAGACTGGCACACTCAGGAAAGGAATACACTTAGTTCTTCCCTGTCCTAATTGCCTACAGATTTCGGGGGAAAAAAAGAAACTCAATTGCTTTGCAAGAAAGCATTGATTCTTTCAAATTCTGAAAGAAAAAACAGTTCATAAAAGGAAAAGAATGAAATGAAATGAAATTCTAATGACTTGGAAGGCATGGGTGGCTCAACTGCAGAATGCTAGCGGTCTCTACCCAGGAATTTTGACCGGGGTTATTATTATTATTTCGATAATAGATCCAGCCCCACTCTTAATCTTTCCTGTGTTTGCACCAACTCCTGAACCCAAGGTGTGTGTGCGCAGTGACTTACAGGCGATGCGCACATAGGCCTTCCGGCTCTTGGTGGTCCCTGCAGAGCTCCAGGCCACACACTGGCACCAGTAGTCTTCAGGCCCAAACAGTTCTTCTACTTGCTGCCTTGAAATCTCAGTGCTCACTTCCCGCACAATAAGACCTGAGGAAAAGAAGGGAGACTCCATCAAGAGAAGATTTGCATCAAGAACCACAAAGCACGCTATGTGTTTCTCTCCAAATGATGCTTATGGATATCACAGATTTCTCACCCTCTGGCTTTCCATTGACTCCAGCCATTTTCCTTCAACAATGTTTTCATTCTATCCATGCTATTTGCAATCTTCTAGATTCTTCTTAAGATGAAAGTCAAGCAGACCTATCTATAATGGCAGGACTCTATATAATGGCATAGTTTTTTTTCCATATAGTTTGTTCCTCTCAGCAAATATACTCTTCCATTTCACATCTTCTAAGGATTCTCCCTCAGTTGGGTAGGTTGCAATTAAGATGGCCTGCTACTGTTAATAGCTTTATAATGGCTACATTGTTCTACTTTTTCACATACGATAAGAGAAAATAACCTAACTCTACAATCATTGTGGTGATAACAATGAACAGATGTGTTTCAATCATATTTGTACAATTTTTTTTCTAAAAATAAATAGAAGCCTCTGTTAACAAACCTCTAGGATGTGTCCTACTCAAAGAAAAGATGATTTTAAGGTTTCCATGCTTAATAGCATGAAAGCCAACTGGCTCTCCATGTTTGCAATATCTTGTTAAAGATAAAATGCTTACAATGAAAATGTTGGAATAATTGGAATGTATTTCACATTATGATATAATCCTGAATAACAAAAACTGAACAAAAATGTGATATTATCATTTCCTAGATACTTATCCTAAGGTTTAAAGGCTATTTCTTTTCTTTCTTTTTTTTTTTTTTTTGCCAGTCCTGGGCTTGAGCTCAGGGCCTGAGCACTGTCCTTGGACTTTCTCAAGGCTAGAGCTCTACCACTTGAGCCTCAGCACCACTTCCAGCTTTTTTCTACGTATGTGGTACCAAGGAATCGAACCCGGGTCTTCGTGCATGCTAGGCAAGCACCTTAACCACTAGGCCAAACTCCCGGCCCCTAAAGGCTATTTCAGAGATTTGTTTTGCAATGTGTCTCTTGCACTGAGTGAGAGAGATGGTGTGACTGATATAAATGGGCAAACGTCTGTTCTCCTAGAGATGAAATACATTCACTTATAGGATGAAATGTCCATGGGGATAACCAGCAGAACACCCACAAAACAAAAGCATTTGTCCGGGGCCAAGTACAGACACAGGAAGAATGAGTAAGTGAATTGCTTTGTACTGGAAGTGGCACTGTGGCTTAAGTGGCAGATGGCTAGCCTTAAACTAAAGAGTTCGGGGACAGCAACCAGGCTCAGAGTTCAGGGCCCATGACCAACAATAGCAACAAAAAATTGCTTTGTATTGTATTCATTCACTCACTTATTCATTCTTGATATATTTTGTTATTGTAGAGGTGATACATAGGGGTTATAGTTGTATAAATCAGGTAATGAGCACATTTCTTTCTGAACCATGTCACCCCTTCCTCATTCCATCCCAGTTTTTCCCTCCCATCCCCCCATAAGTTGTACAGTTCGTTTTCCACATGGTGCCTAGTGAGGATCACTGCTGTATTTGTTCACCCTTTTTCCTACCTTCTCTTTCCCGTCCCCAACCCTCCCAAAGACAGATAATGAACAAACAAGACAAAAAAGACCAAAGGAACAAAAGCTGCACGGTATCCTTAACATGTGTATATTAGGTCCAAACAGTATAAGAGGGATGACTCAATATTTGGGTATCCAAGGTTATGGACATGGACTTGGAGATATAAACATAACTATACAGACATAAAAATCTATGATGGGCTTTATACTCTATAGACATAATGTTTCATTACATAGATTAATATGTACCTCTGACCTATAAACCCTCAGCTTAATTTTAATTATGTTCTAAAATCTAAGTGCCAGTGATTGTATATAGAGATTCCCTTCTTGAATACTTGTTTGTTAAACATGACATTTGAAATATGATGTAAAAATCAATGTTAATATATTCTTTAATAAAAAACATTATTGTATATGATCATATATTCATTTATTCATTGAATAAAATTAAGTTTGGTTGTTTAAGAGATACAGTGGTAGACACTGGGGAACTAACGAGTGAAATAATCACTACTCTCCATGAACTGTGCTAAGGTCAGTAATACATCGTGAAGAGGGCTGACTTTCACAGTTATACTGTTATTCAGTGTTGCCAAGGAGATGCGCGAGAAGAGGAAATACAAAGGAAACTCCATTGGGTATGAAGGATTCCATAGAAGCCATTTTGCAGAGAGGACTACTAGTATAGAAAGAAGTAAGAAAGAAAACCCGGGAAACTGAGAATTCAGGTGAAGAACAGTAAGTGCTGGGTATAGAAAAGAGTGATGTGATGTGGTGGTAAGGACAAGAACGGTCTGGATCCCACAGCCTCGTAATCCAATGGTCCTCAACACAGGGCTTCTAGAACTGTTTCAGCACTACTGCAAGCTGTTATCAACTCATGAGAGTTGAACAAGCTCTCCAAGTGATGGCTGTTACATTGGAGCTTTTTTGGCTGCTGTGTTTAACAAGTTTCTGGCTTTGTTCCTCGACAGACATGGATTGGGTGATGTTTATTATTGATATATTTTTGATATAGATGAGTGATATATATATATATAATGTACAAACACCTGAGTTTATATGTATATATATTCATTTCCTTAGAGTTTAAAAAAAGGGTCATAAGGTTTTATGTAGGGGAAAATGTTTGGTTGTAGGTGACAGAAAAATGCCTCCTAGAAATTCTCAAACATAGTATCCCAGAACATTCTCTAACATATCAGTTGGGTAAGAATGTCCAGGGAAATTAACAAATATCTAAATAGCAGGAGGTATTATTTCATGAGAAAAATACAATATTGTATGCCAAATGCTGGTGGTATTTGGGTCATAGAAATTATAGGCCTCAAATTCTACTAAATATTGGAAAATGGATCTAAGCAGAACAAGATTTCAGAGGGAAATTCTATGGTCCAAAGTTTAAGAAATACATTAAAAGCATTTTAAAAGCTTTGAAAATTAACAATCCTTTTAGACTCATACAATTACCAGAATACTTCTTTTAAAAGTAAATGGCATTTCTCAACTCTTCATTCTTCTAGGGAAAAAAAATGAAAATATTATTTTAGCTATGGTCCAATCATCATCATCAACTTCATAGCAAAGATTGGAATCTTTTCTAGTCCTACTAGCAAGTAGTCTGTATTGCCCTTTCGTAGGATCTCTATGATCCTTCCACTTTTCTTATCCTATTGCAATTTTTCTTATTACATCTGCATTTAGAAATGTGTGTCTGTGGGAAGATGGGATACAATTCCCCCCCAATTCCTATCTTCTTTTCCCTTCCCTGCTGCCCTTTCCCCATCCACTCTCTGGTGTTTAGTTTTTGCCTGTTTGACTTGTTTATATATTTCTTTTTTATGCACAAATTTAGTTACAGGAGAAAAAACTTTTCTTTTAGGGTGGATGTCAGACATTAACAGTCACCAAAGGGTTGATAAATCAGCAGTGTGTATTTCCCTCAAAGTAGAATCTTTCTTTCTAAAATACAGAACAGCAAACAAACGGGTTCAGGATATTAAAACCACATACAAATATTTTGTGTCCCCAGATGATATAACCTGAGGTTTCTTTCCCCCTTTTACTTAAGAGCAATGACAGGAAACCGAATTAAATGCCATTGCAGTCTCAGTAGGAACACTGTATCTTTTAGCTCCCAAAAGCTCATAGATGTTTCTCCTGCCCACAAGTCTGAAGGCTTTTAAGAAGCCACAGACTCAACTCGCCTGCTACAGCGGCTATTCATAGTATGAATGTTCTGAATTATGTGGCCACAGGCTCCCTATGGGTTCTGAAATTAAACACACACTGAATTTTGCCTTCAGCTTCACAGACTCCTCATTGAAGAAGAGAAGGGCGAATCAGAGTTGTGTACATTTGTTTTGTCACATGGCCTAGAGTTTAACTTGGCTTAGAGTTTACATTCCAATCTTTGGTCAGCAACACAAGAACAAGAAAGTACTGCAACATGAAGAATCTAAACACCCAACTTGGAATTCCCTACAATCAAATGCATTATTCAGACTCAAGTATATGGTAACACAGAGGTAACTTTGTTACAAACAATATTTTGCTCCTCAGAGCCCAGCTTCCTGTTTAGATTAGAGTCAATAATACTTTTATTTTTCTCTTTGAAAGTAAAATTTCAAGTCTGCTTGAAGTCTTGAAATTGGAAAAATAAAACAAAACAAAAACAAACAAAAAGCTTCACTTCCAAGTCTGGCTGCTTTGAAGAGCATTTGGGAACTTGAAATTGGTTTTAGGTTATCTAAGGGTGCTAGTGATGCTGCAATCTACTGGATTTATGCAACTACAAATGTGTAATTTCCAACACAGCTGATAACATCAAAGATTTTCCATCACCCTGCTTCCTTTAATAGTGGCATCTCAAAGATGCATGCTGTTTGAAGTTTGCAGTGATTTGCTTTTCTAATACGATTCATTGTGGTTTGGAAGGTGGAGTGCAGGAAAGTAATTAACATGTGATAGCAAGAATCTTAAAGAGAGTAAGAGCATGTACTTTTTTAGCAGGGACTTTCAAATAAATATAGAAATCCAGATGCAAATGCAACCTTCTGGTTGGATCTTTGTAAAGTCATACATGAATATTGAAGCTTAACGTGGCAGTTGACATTTATACTTTAACTTCAGAAAAAAAATCTTTTTTTCAAAGTAGTGGCTGGAACCATAAACACAAATAGTATTCCTTGAAGCTATTTCTTTTCTTTCTCTTTTTTTTTTTGGCAGTACAATAGTCAAACTCAGGGCCTTGTTCTTGCTAGGCAAGAACCCAACCATTCAAGTAAATCCCTGATCCTATTTTTGCAGGATATTATTAAAAGTGATCACAAATACATGGTGAATCCTACTGCATAAGTATTTTTCAGTAATATCTATATTCCGCAGAAACCTAAATACAGATACTTAATCAAGTCTACTAATAAGATTGAATAAGCTGCACAAATGTAAACTAGGTTAAACCTTGTAAAGCTGTCTAAAAAAGTACCTTGCTTTTCCGATGAGATTCAAAAATCTCCTATGGAAACACCTTTCAAAAGTGATCACCCTAAACGAGATGCTGATGGCTCATGCTCATAATCCTGGCTAATCAGGAGGCTGGGACTGGAGAACCTATGCAGAACATACTGTGAGATGTTTATCTTCCCGTGAACCACGCAAAAGCTAGAAGTGGAGATGTGGTTTAAGTTATACCGCGCTAGCTTTGAGAGAAAAGGCAGAAGGACAACGCACAGTTCCCCAGGTTAAGACCAGTAATTCTCCTCCCCCTCTCTCCCCCCTCCCTCCCTCACACACACACACACACACACACACACACACACACACACACACACACACACACAGCCTTTATATCATTTGATTTTGATATTGTTCTGAATCCTTGACTAAAAACCATCTTAAGCCAACAATAAACTTAGATTTTATGTAAGCTGTGATTCTTATTCCTCACAATAACTTTATCTTTCTCCTGGCAAAGGGAAGTTTGAAAACATCATGTTGTGCAGGCCTGTCAATTTAGCTTCTTCTAGCAATCTCTCTAATGGCGGAAGAGCTGCAGAGCTCTGCCAAATCTTATTATAGGACATTCACAGTTGGGACCTGAGTTGGTGGGGAAATGTACAAAGTTGCAGGTAAGGGTGTTCTGGAATATATTACAATGCCTTATTGAATTAGTGTGGTCTCTTTTTCATGCTTTCATTCACAGACTAATCCTATTAGTCTTCACTAATATGACCTAAAATATGAAACATATCAGTTCTAGATGTCTTAATGTAAATTAAATCACAAAATGCCCTGTCATTATTTATTTAAAAGGATGTCATATCATATGAAAAACTGATAATTATTTTAGCAGCCTTTAACTCTCACTATAATAACTGAAATGTGATCACTCACAGGGCAGTATTTTACAATCAAGATGCAGGTTAACTTACATGAAGTTATCGTACAGTAAACTACAGCAACAAAAGAACACCCTGTTTAAACACACAATTTAACTGAAATATTTTCTCTGAATTTCAATGTAATATTTCAAGTAGAAACTACCTGAACTAGAGAAAATTATTTTGCTCTAATCAATAATTAAAATGAGTGGTATATTTTCTATGAGTATAGTTTTGCCCAAGTTACATTTTCTATCTTTGTGAGCAAGACAAATAAAAGAATGCTGAGCCCCAGTGGCTAGGCCTATAAGCTTAGCTACTTAGGGAACTTGAGACCTGGCAGATTAGCCAGTTCAAAGCCAGCTTAGGCGGATTTGAGAATTTAGGAAAGTTAGAAATGAAGTTTGAACACAAGACGTCATAAATAAGTTAGGCATTCTATTTTGTTTGATCCATTTGGACTTTTTTGTGGGATATTTAATATTGCTACAAATTCACAATGATAGAGATTTAACATAGATCTATACAGGTTTACTTTTTTTTAAAACTAGAAGTTTGTTATCTACTTCTTCATTTTCTAAATTTTATACTGTTATACCTTTAAGCTCAGGAACTAGACTTAAATTCCAGTATAACAATTTTACATCATCAAAGCATTGCATAAATAGACAATTTTCAATTCATGTTGAACTGATAATTCAATTGTACAATTCTCTGAAACTTTCTATGACTTAGTCATGCTGTTATTTTTAATTCAACTTAAATTGGCTCCAATATTAATGATAGAAAGAAGAAAATTCTGAAATTGACTTTGACGCCAAGAATTTTATACATGTGCACATAGACACAAATCTATTTAAACAGATTTATACATACATAAATCAAAACTCATACATCTATCAAATAATGATGCGATGCCCTTTTTAACTAGTACTTCTTGTTCCTGAATTAGTATAAGTAGTTCAAACAGTTGGTGAAGAAATAGTAATTTAACTGAGGAAGTTTGGTAAAAACAGATGTTTATTTACACTATTATTGGTTTTTTTTTTAATTAGTCCTGGGCTTGAGCTCAAGGTCTGAGCACTGTTCTTGGGCTTTTTCAAGGCAGCTCTACCACTTGAGCCACAACACCACTTTTGGCTCTTTTTTTCTATGTATGTGGTACTGAAGAATCCAACCCAAGTTTTTGTGCATGCTAGACAAGCACTAGGCAAAACTCCAGGCCCATGAGTTTTCTTTTTTTACTATACTAGGATTTGAACTTAGTAGGTATAAATGTCAAACACTTGAGCCATGCCTCTAGCCTTCTATAATGATAATGTTAAAAGTTTTAACTATATTAAAGATAGAAATCAAATTATACTGATTAAATCATTTAAACAATTACTTAATTTATAACTTATGAAAAGTTGGTTGTCAATTCTGATTTTATCTAAATTCAGAAGGCACTTACAGGCACCAGCACTTTTGGGTCTTTGTGTCTTCTATGAGAAAATGAACATTACGTACTGCTCAATTTTTGGGTTGTTTTTGAATTTATTAACGTTTTACTAATTATGCTATGTGTTTTAATATATATTACCTGTATATAATATTTATGGAATAAACAAATGATATTAATCTCTGATCTTAGATAAAAGAATTAAGATACAGATATTTACACAAAAATTAACATACCTTTAAAAATAAAGAACCATCAAGAACATCATAAAGGCCACCTAGCCCCGTGGCAAAAAAAAAAAAGGCCACAAAAAAGAATAAGAAAAATACTTTTAGTAGCCCAGAGAAGGATTTTTTTAATTATTACATACAGTGTAGAGGAAGAAGAAATGAATCAAGGAGAAACACGAAAAAGGAAAATATGAGTATTTCTGGAAAATTGAGAAGTATATAATGTTCAAAGAAGACACCTAGGTTTTGTAGGCAGTAGGTAAATGGGTGAAGAAAATGCCTAACAAATCTCATAATTCTTTGGAGGATTTTGAGCATGATTTGATACTTAGTTACAAATTATTAAAACTGAACAAAATTAACAGTCTTATTAGACACATAAAAAAGAATTTGTAATGAATTCGGTGTGGTCTCAAATATCTAAAGAGGTTTTTCTACATATTATACTTAAATAGTTTAGGGGCCGGGAGTTTGGCCTAGTGGTAGAGTGCTTGCCTAGCATGCATGAAGGCCGGGGTTCAATTCCTGGGTACCACATACATAGAAAAAAAGCTAGAAGTGGTGCTGTGGGTCAAGTGGTAGAGCTCTAGCCTTGAGAAAGCCCAAGGACAGTGCTCAGGCCCTAAGTTCAAGCCCAGGACTGGCAAAATAAAAGTTACAGAATTCAATTATTTCCTTTCTATGTAACAAATACTATTTTCTAAATGATAGGTCCAGAGCTGAGAGGATGGCCTAGTGATAAAGAAGCTCTGAATTCAATTCCTTGGTACTATAAACACAGAAAAAGCCAGAAGTGGGCCAAGTGGTAGAAGACTAGTCTTGTAAAATCTCAAGGACAGTGCCCACGCTTCACTGTCAAGTCTGATGGCTGACAAAAACAAATAAATAAAAACAACATAAAAGAACCAGAACAGTGACATCAGATACTGTGTATTCTTTATAACTTGGCATGTTTTCACAGCATTCTACTCTTGCATTATGAAGAAGAGGAGAAATTACTATTATCACTATTACTGTTTTACAATATTTCCAGTTTCCTAAGTTATTTGTGAAGCTGAAAATATTGGCAACTGGACAAATAACAATCATATGTCTGTTTATATCTGCAGACAAACTTTCTGTCTCAATTTCTCTCTCTCTCCTTCTATCTCTCTCTCTCTCTCTCTCTATATATATATATATCTCCATACACACACACCAGATAAATATATTACCTTCCAAAGATACATATATATGTATATATATGATATATGTTCTGTAATGAACAGTTTCTAAAGAAAGAAGATGAAAAAAAGTACTTGACATGTTCAATTAGAACCATGAAATATGGAATCATTAAGAGTAATACTTGAAGGGATCTAGTGTCTCTTGCCTATAATCTTAAGCTATTCAGGGGGCTGAGATCAAAGAAGTGTGGTTCAAAGCCAGCCAGAGCAGGATTGTCATGAGACTCTTTCTCCAATAATCCACTTAGAAACTGGAAGTAGAGCTATAGATCAAAATGGTAGAGCTCTAGACTTGAGCAAAATAAGTCAGGAGGGTGCCCAAGCCATACTTCATGTAAGATAACCAACAAAAAAATGCTTTATGCAATACTATGTGTTCAGCAAGGATGGGAATACTATAGCTAGTGCAAATGTTTGCCATGCTTGAAAAGCCAAATTGGGTTTCACCAGAAGGACACAGGGTGTAGACAATACACAAACACCTGTCATCCTCACCTAGATTTATATGTACATTACTCATCTAGAATTGTCTTTCCACCAAGAGTTGAAAGGCACTTACTTCATCCCCTATTAGCAGCCTGCTTACTTACAGCTCTGTGAGATTTCACTTGATTATGCAATGATAAATAAAGCAGGCTCTAATAAATGTACTTGGAAATTTATTACAGATAAATAATGAACCGCTGTATCTAACCATAAACATATATTAAGCATACACTTTCACTCCCAGAATCTTGGGCTTGCCTATTACATACATACATGGGAAAAGAGAAATAATGATAAGGGCATCACATAAAAAGAAAACTTTGTTATAGGATAGATTTTTAAGTTTTTATCACTGAGGAATTCTACAGTAAAGTTTTATCTTCCATCAGGTTGCAGTGGCAACCTTTTCATCCTCGGTGCTTTTTGTGCCAACATGGCTGGTGGGGTGGGGCCCAGCTGTAGGACTTCTGTGGTATCAGTCCATCTCTGCTGCCCTCCAGCTACTGCTCCAGCAGGCCCCAGACAAGCTTTTAATTTGCAATCCGAGTAAGTGATGTGGAGTCTGGGAGGAGAATAGAAGTGCAAGCACAGATCAAGGGCAGATAAAAATATGTTCCCCTTGAAAAATACAAAGGTGACTTCTAGGATGGATGTACTGAAAGTGAGAAGACTAGACTTGCTTCTTCCACTTTTGTAACTCAGATTGACTCCTTTAAGTCTACATCAATTTCATTTTATACTACAGGACTTTGAACACATTAAAAAAACTGCATCTTAAATAATAAAGGTGTCTTGTACATGTGAGTGCATGCATGTGTGTTTGTGTGTGTGTGTGTGTGTGTGTGTGTGTGTGTGTGTGTGTGTACTAGGACTTGAGCCCAGGGTTTCATGCTCTAACATGGCTTTTTCCACTTGAGGCTAGAGGTCTACCATTTCCATCTTTTTGTTGGTTAATTGGAGATCAAAGACTTATGGAGTTTCCTGTTTACACTGACTTTCAACCATGATCCTCAGATAATCAGTTTTTCTAGTACTAGCTCATCAATGTCAGTTAGTTTCTCCAAGCCTATTGCTATTCAGTAGGTTTTCAGGTTTGATTAATAAACAATCATGCAGGGGGTCTTTCATCAGTACCTTAAAGTAGTATGTATGTATGTATGTATGTATGTATGTATGTATGTATGTATGTATGTATGTATGTATGTATGTGTCTGTCTGTCTTCTAATGTTGGTCCTCAGGCTTGAGCTTGGGGCTTAGGCACTCTCCCTCCCTGCGCTTCTTTTGCTCAAGTCTAACACTCTATCATGTGAGTCAAATTGCCATTTCTGGCTTTTTCTGAGTAGTTTATTATAGACACGTCTCATGGATTTTGCTGTCTGGGCTGGCTTCGGGACCATGATTTTTTCATTTCAACCTCCTGAGTAGCTAGAGTAGAGGTAGAAGCCACCAGCAGATGACATAGAATATTTAGTGTGAAGAGAAACCTGGAGTTCTAGAAGAAAAATAGAAGTGGAGATTGACTATTATCTAATATGTGCATGATGAAAGGCTCACTATTTTGGAAAATTAGAACACACAGACTGATGTAAGAAAGGGAAAAAATTTACAAATAAAATTTAGAAGGTAAAAAGGAACTTTATAAAATCTCATAGAAGGTTCATGTTTTACATAAAGCCGCAGTTGAGACTTCACAAAGGAAATCTCTGTAGTTCTTATTTCTGGTTCAGAGGATTTACATGCTCTTTCTAATGATCTGGCCCTTCAGCACTATGTAATGCCTCCCAGCCCCCAGCTTAGGGCTCATACAAAATTGAAGCACTTTGGAGGCAGTTTCGTGGTTACAGATGAATCTCAATGTGCAGGAAAAGGCATAATGGCTGTTTAGCACTTGCTAGGAGAAGCTGAGGAAATCAGGGGGAAAAATCTATTGAACTTAAGCCATCTGGGAAGCCAACTGAGAGTGAGTGCATTAACAACTTGTTTACATTTCCATTGTGTTGCTAGGCCAAGCAAAAATAAGTGTGTGTGTGTGTGTGTGTGTGTGTGTGTGTGTGTGTGTGAGAGAGAGAGAGAGAGAGAGAGAGAGAGAGAGAGAGAGAGAGAGAGAGCGCACTTACACGTGTGTAGTAGAGCAGATTGTAAAGTTGATTGCACTGGTTGTTTTAGTTTGGCTTTGGCAACTGTGTGGGGAAAGAATCTGTAGGAGAAACATAGCCAGGAGAGTTTTCAGGTCTCTGTGGTGAGGTGGCATGACTGTTTTTGTGCAGGGCTGGCAACAACGCTGTGCACATGAGGAAAATAATCAATATCCAGAGTTTGGTGACTCTTCATGTCTCTGGCTCAGAGTACAACTCAGCAGATTGCTGGGAGGCTTTAGAAGGCTTATAAAAAAAAGCACTGGGGAATGCTTCCACTGCCTGTGTAAATGCAAGCCAAATGCAGAAACAAGTGAGGTAAATGCCTTTCCTTTTACTCTTTCTTGGTGACTACAGTGGGCTTATGAATGCTATCTTCAAAAACAAAAATAGTGCATGTCCAAGTTCCTAGGACCTGTCAGCATGACCTTCTTTGGCAAAAAGATCTTTGTACAACTCTTCACTGTGAGGATATTGATATGGAGGTCACCCTAGAAAATCCAGATAGCCCCTGAATGCAGCAACAAATTTCTCTGTAAAACTGCAGAGAAGAGAGACACAGAGGGGAAGTGGCATGAAGACAGAGAGAGAAGGTACCATGATGGGGCCAAAAGCCCAGGAATGCTAGTACAGTCAGCAGAAATGGGAAGGAGGAAACATGAGTGTGTGGGGGGGGTGGGGAGTCTTCAGAGGAAGGAGAGAATGGCATGTTGGATTTAAGACTACCAGCCTCCAGAATAGGCACAAATATATTTCTGCTATTTTCAGGCACTAAATCTAGGCTATTTCAGGCTCAAGAAGTCAGATCAATAGAGGGGCATGTACTGTCTTATCTCCATTTTCAGACTGGCCTCAAAGAATCTGAAAAAGCAAAATGATGAGGATAAAGGTGGCTGCCTGCCCTCAGTGTTTGTGTAGAGAGGACAGCCATTTAGTCACTCAGGTCAGTCACGTCATCTCACACACAGGCCATTATGGTCTGGGACCATCAGACTGCAATTATAAAAAGGGGCCTGCCTTTTATATTCCCGGCCTACCTGGTGTTGCTATGCACAGTGCATTCCCCTGGGTTTTCCCTGCTAGATTTGTAATTCACTCAAGCCTGAGTTCCTCCACTTCTTCAGGAGGCTGTGCTCCCTCAGTCTGAGGAATTTAATCGGCAGAGACAGGAGAAAGGCTTGGAAGGAAGCAGGGTCTCCATATCATGTAACTGCACACCACAGAACCACCAAGGGGTTTCAGGAATTTATTGAGATGAACGCTTAAGCAAATGGTAGAGCCTGCCTTCCTCTCTTGGCCCTCCTTTGCCTCTTCTGCTCCCTCTAAGCAGGGGGTCTGATTCACTGCAATCAGGTCTTTACAGCTCAGAACCAAGAATTTGAGCTCAAGATTTGGCTAGAATGTCTACTTACTCCAATGGACACCATGGTTTTACAGGTCTCTCTTCTTCCCTGTCTCTCAAGCCTGGTCAAACCTTAGCATTTCTAGAGAATGTAAACAAGGAAAGGGAACGCTATGCCCTGCTTCCCTTAAATAATAATCTTTAGACTAAAACACAAGTCTTTCTATGTCATGTGTGTTCAATATGTACACACATGAAAGAAGAGGAGGATTATGATGAAGAAGATGAAGACGAAGGGAAAGAGGAAGAGGAGGAGGAGGGGGAGGAGGACGAGAGCAGCACATGGGTGACAAAACATACAAAATGAAAAATAATTCCAATTTGGAAGTCGTCAACTCATTTACCTTTTCACCAAACATGTATCATAAAAACCTGTTCTGGAAGACATTTTTCTGTATGGTATGTGATTTATACTTTAACAATATTTCCCATGAAATAACAGTAAATTAGAATCACATAGTTCTGCAGATATGGTGTAGAAAATGTTTGGGGTCAATAATATGTTTATGAAAATTGGAATTATTAAAAGCAAATAAGCACCAATAATAACTGTACACCACAACAGTTTGAAACAAATGCAAACTGAGCATGTAACAAAAAAAAGTATCAAGTGCTCATTTCTATTTGAAAGGTACAAGAAGAAAAATGGAAATTAACCTCAGTTTGTGTGTAGTAGATGGGCACAATCACACACTTAGCTAGCAAATCTTATCCTCATGGAAATCAAAATCAAGGCAGAAACTAAAACTAAGTCTAGAAGTGAGCCAACTATGTATCTATGCATGTTTGTTTATTTATTTATATTTCTGGTACTAGTACTGAGGTGTGAAGGGATGGGGCATACCATTTTTTTTTTTTTTTGCTCAAGGGTAGAGCTTTTCTACTTGAGTCACAGCTTTATTTTCAGAATTTTTTGAGGGTTAATTGAAAAATAAGATTCTCAGACCTTCCTGGCTGGGCTGGCTTCAGACTATAATCCTCAGAGCTCAGCTTCCCAAGAGCTACCATGACAGGCGAGAATCATCAACTCTCAGCCCACTATGATTTTATGATTACGGTTGAGAAAGTGTTGGCCATGTTACACCAAATGCTTACAAGACTGAAAAGTCAATGTGAAATAAGAGAAATTAATTGTGAATAATAACAAATGAAGAACAGCACAAGGGAATGAAGCAGAACAATTGATGTTCTCTCATGACTGGCTGGCAACTATTCTCTTGTGAACTATCAGATGAACTCAGTGGAAAGGCTTTTCGTGCTACATTATGTTTTATCATTTTTCTATTTTCCTTTACTCAGCCCTGGGGCCAGCCCCATCCTACAAAGCAAAACAGCTAGTTTCCTGTATTGAAATAAGTACCTTTGAGAAGGAAATCAAATACATTATTGATTTATGTGCTGGAATCATTTATCTTCATTGGCAGACAACTGTATTGATAGAAGCAAAGGCAACTGATTCAAATTAAAAATATATGGAATGGGAGTTCAAATAAAGTTTCCAAACATTTTGCATCAATTCTTAAAATTTATACAGAGCTCCTATAACTTCCATTTGAAATGTTCTCTCTGTAAATAAGAGAAGAGTTTAAGATGATTATAGTACCTGAGAAATAAAGTATGGCAAGCTGTGTAGCCGAATGTGTAAATAACTTCTTACAGTAGATTCAACAATCTTTATACATTGTTCAAGTCATCTATTCATGAAATACTCTAAGTAAACATCTCACTAAATTTCAACTACTCAAATTTGGTATGCTGAGGTGTCATATTCTCACAAAAAGAGATTTTCATTGATCACTTCCCGTGCCTAATGCCTCAGGTTCTAAACTTCTAAAAACATAATGAACCATTTCATTTCATTGTAATGTGTCTCAGTAAAAGGGATTATATATGTGTATATATATAATAGCACATATATAGGAAATATATATGAGATGTCATATACTCATACACATATCTATGAATATAACTTTTCCATAAATAAGAATTATAAAAATTGATGATTTTTGTAATTCAAAAATGGTTAAAAATTTATACTTTCACATGGACTGAATGCAGCAATACAATTAATACTTACATAGTGAAGAGAAATACAGACATGTTGGCTCACAACTTGGGTTTTATAGAAAGATTTATCCACTCCTTTTGAGATACTTTAGGAAGGAGTAGGACTGTGACAGAGGTGGCATAAAATAGGTAAGTCATCTAGTACATAATAACTAAGCTTAGCACCCAGAACCAAGTTGAAGAAGGCACTGGAACAGTGAAAATGACAGCCCTAACTTCAAATTTCATGGCATTTACTTTGCAGCTCTTACTGTTTAGAATAAAAAGGGGAGATGAATTAAAATAGGAGATATACTAAATAATGGTCCTTTCAAGTATTAAGAATTAAGAAGAGCACTGTGACCAGATTCATTTTGCAAAGTTCATTGTGACTTCAGTAAGGCCAGGAAATCAGGATAACATTGGCTATACTCAGTTTATTGAAAAACATTTCAAGGAGTCATTACAACAGTTACCTTAAAATCAAAATTCTATGTTTCCAAGCCACAGATATGTCTGACAGTGACAAGATTTAGTGATAAGAATTCATATATTATTTACTAAAATTCTCCTATTGCCTTTTGAAAATGGGTGAACGGTATTTCTGAATCGTTTTAGATGTGACAGTAAGGACTTTAGGGATTTTTCATAGAGATTGGTGATGAAAAAGTTGCTTCAAGGTTTTTCTACATCACAGCTTTTCTCAAATTTCCACATGCGTATTAGTATACATTGTCTATTGTCTGTATTGTCATGTCCCTTCGATTTTATATGTTGAAATTCTGACTCCTTAGGAGTCAGGTAGAGGATATGAGGCCTTTAGGAGGTACTGCGTTCTCGAAATGGCTCTCATGAACAGGAAGGACCGCGGTACTTATAAACGAACCAAAAGTACACATCTTATCCTTTCTCCATGTGAGGACACAGTGAAAAGGTCATGCCTCTGAGGAAGTTAGCTTCAGGAGGCACTCACCTACGAGCACCTTAATTTTGGATTTTCCAACCTTCAGATCTGTGAGTAATACATTTCTAATCTCATAAATTATCCAGCTTGCTGGTTATAGCAACCAAGAATGCAAATATAACTTCATATTTTCCTCCAAAATGGGAATATAATTATGGCAGTGATTTAAAATCATCTTTTTTTAAATTCCCAAATGACATAGGCTAATATGCCATAAAACTATTGAAAAACCACTGAACACAGAAAAGAGGAAACAACAAGTTGGCCTATAATACAAAGTATGAGATAGAAATGATTAGAATGAGACTAGGAATTAAGAGGAGGAGCTATTCACACTAACACTGGAAGCATCTGCAGAGAAGATGTGCTTCATTTCTTGGCCAAAGGCAAGTAATTTGAGATTTTTAACCAATAGAGTGGCAAGTGATTACATTTAAGGTTTAGCCAAATAGCAATGTGGAGTTTGGACTGCTGAGGAGTTAGGTTAAGACTAGGGCGGTTTAGGGGGTTAATCTAATATGATAATGCCTACACTGGGGGCCAGAAATGATAATTTAAAATAGAATAATAACCAGGGAGAATTGGTAATACATGGAAATGACCTTGGTTTGTGAGGAGGTGAAGAATGAAGCTAAAATGTCGATTTCGGTAGAGATGATGATAAGATGCCAGAAGCAGAAATTCAAGAGGAGAAGAATGGTATTGAGTCATTGTTGCCACACGCAAGGGCTTGAGTGAGCACCGAGTATATTTATCAACGCTTCATGGTGAATTTGTGACTAGAAATAGTTCTGTTAAGTCTGTGCCCAAGTAGAGTTTCTCTTCATTAATGTATTTTCTTTTGAAGCCCATATTTTGGTAATGGGTCAAATATTTAGTACCACTATGAACAAAAGAATTCCATTTGGACAACTAGCTTGGGTTTTTTCCTATTAGGGACTCACAAAGGACCACTAATACAAAGTAGCACAATGCAAGAACAGATGAAAAGGAAACAGGAAGTCACTGGTTTCAGCTGAGTTCGTTTCTTAATAATGTTGTGAATTAAGGCCAGGGCTTCAAGCATGCTGAATACATACTCTACCATTGAACTAAATATACTCAGCTTCTAGCTGACATTTTACATTTTGATGCATACCTTTCTTTCTGGAAAAATGATAAAAGTCAATTTATTTGACTAAGGTTTCTTACGTTATAATTCATGGTGGCATTGAAGGAGACGCACGGCAAATGTAATTTTTGCAGTAGAAAAATTTGTGCAGTAAAGGACTTAGAACATATTATTGTTCTGTTGGAATTGTTGACATTTTCTGGTAATTTGAGAATAATTAAAAATGGGAAGAGAAAAAAATCTTAGGGATTATTAAGACTCCAAAAGAACCATGAATTTTGAAACTCTCTTGCTTCCTCTTGGAGGAAAAATATTTGCTTTTACAGAGCACATCTTAGGTGCCATGGAAACAAGAGTTGAAAAGACTTCAAGTAAATAGAAAGCAAGCAAACTAAGGCTGGATTTTTCTTGAAAAAATGTAACCCTAAAATTTGAAGCAAATCAAGATTTCTGTGAAATTTTGGAGGCAATATGGGAATTTATGAGTATATCTCTAGATCAAGAGCTTCTGCAGACTGAAACATCCTAAATTCTGAATGCAAATGTGATTTAAATGAATGGAAAGGTAAATGGTAGTCATAACAAAACATCTTTAATCAGTTCACCTTACTTACCTCACTATGAAAAACTGCACAACTTTGCTTAGTGAATACGAATATTCATTTGCTTTATACTAGAATATAGGAATATAAAGACCAAAGTCCAGTCCATGGCTTCACAATTTAAGAAAAAAAGAATTTCTTTTTTTTTGCCAGACCTGGGCTTGAGCTCAGGGCCTGAGCACTGTTCTTGGGCATTCTCAAGGTTAAGAGTTCTGCCACTTGAGCCTCAGAACCACTTCCAACTTTTTTTTTTCCTATGTACGTGGTACCGAGGAATTGAACCCGGGTCTTTGTGCATGCGAGGCAAGCACTCTACCACTAGGCCAAACTCCCGGCCTAGAAAAAAAGAATTTTTAAAAGAAGACATTTTTTAATTTCAGTTTTATTGTTTTGTAATACTTTCTTGAGAAGCAGTCTTTAGTAGGGATTTTATCAAATACCATTATTTTCTAGGAATCTGATTGACATGATATGTGTTTCTAAATATTATTCTTAGGCTAAAATGGCTGAAAAAATATATACTTGCTTGCAATGACTTATATGTGTTATGTCATCTGAGAACAAATTTGACTTATTAAATACCAACGCAATTTTTCTGATTTGTAATATAGTTGGAGACTAAAACCTCGTATTAGAATACATTAGTATTCTGACATTTCTTGCTAATATAAATCATAAAGTCTTTCTAAAAATCCTATGGTCAGAATATGGTAAGTTCATGACTAGGGACCCCAGTTTTAAGTGAATCTAGAATTTTTTTTTCCTTTTAAACGAACAAATAATCCAAACTCAAATGATTCTATTTTGATTCCATTCACAGCGTTTTTGATTTCATAGGAAGGCAGAGAACTTTTCTACAAGAGACAAACTTCCCCATAGTATTTGCCCAGATTGGAGATTTATGATATCAGATGAAGAGATGCAATAAAGTGATATGGGCTGTTTTTCAGGTTTCATTATTTATGATCAAAATAATATATTCACAGACTGGAAAAATAATCAAACAATAAAAGTCTCAGTTTATCACCTTAGATTCTAAGCTGTCAACTGCTGGTTTTTTATTTCTTCAGATAATTTCAATGCACATACAAATTACATATATATGCGTGTGTGTGTGTGTGTGTGTGTGTGTGTGTGTGTGTATCTTTTTTATATATTCCTGAGAGTAGTTCAGATGCAGTGTTTACGACTTATTTTTTTTTGGCAAAACTTTATCTGAGATTTTTTCACAGCTTTGCTGCTTCCAGAAGATATACTAACCAAGCACAGTTGGCTCATGCCTGTAATCCTAGCTACTCAGGAGGCTGAAATCTGAGGATTATAGTGCAAAACTAAGTAGAGTAGGAATATTTGTAGAACAGTTCTAACCTTGAGCAAATACAGCTTAGAGATAGTGCCCAAGACCTGAATTCAAGCCCCAGGTCCAGCAGACACAAAATGTATCTTGGCATTCCACTCCTAGGATGACATTGCCACAGCAAGCATTGGAAAATGTGCATTGGTGCACATTTAGAAGTATATTTTTATAGTACATAGACTAGAAAATTACTCAAAGTGTACATATAAGTTTTAACATTGAGTTTATTTTTCAAATTTGCCTTCAAAAGTATTATATCAATTTATATTCTCCATCAACAAAGTAAGACTTTAATGAACATGGCATACTAAGAAAAGTTTTGGTCTTGGTAATATCTTCTCATCTTTGCTATTAACATTTCCTCTCCTGCATCCTGCTGCCCAATTTCCTTCCTTCCAACTTTCTATGGCAGTTGCTGGTCCTTTATTTAAGCATATAAAGTATTTATATTATACATTAAATTAGCTCTTCCATTAGTGTATTTATGGATATTAGCACCATTTTAAAAAGTCTGCCCATTAGTTTTTCTTGTGATATTCTCTCACTGGATATTCAGATGTAGAAATCCATTTTTATAATGCTTCAAGATTTTGTATATTAAATATAAAGGCTTGGACAACCACTGGAACAATCAACAAATTGGAAATTTTTCTACAAATGATGGTGTAGAAGGTGGTGCTAGTAGTTTTAAACCCCATCATCTAGAAATTTGTCTGCAGAATTTGATTGTGAAGAATGAGGAAAGGAAAGACATCCATCAAGATGCACTATATTCATGAACTATTTGTCAAATGAAAACTCCACTGCACAACTACTTAAAGGTAATGAAAATATAATTTTATAAAGGAGATACAATCTTTATTATTTTTATTTCTGTCTGCCTACCTTTTTGTCCTCACCTGTGTATTGAACAAACTCTTATCCTCCAGGGCTGAAAAAATTCTATATGCTATGGGCCTTTGACATTTGAGAAATTTATCTGTGATTGTGATCCATTAATCTGACTTTAATATTAATTTGATATTAAAGCTTTTTAACTCTGTTGTTAAAGTTTAGGGGCTCCTCAGTACTATTTCAGAATTGTCTTTTTTAGAAATAATTCGTAACTGTAATAATCGTGTTATTTGATGATCTTGCAAATTATTCTTTCTCTCACTCTCACTCTCTCTCTCTCACTCTCATTCTCTCTCTCTCCAAAGAGTAAGCATTTCAAAAATATTTATTCTACATGTTTAAGAACAATATGTGTTCTTAAACAAGTAGTTTAATCCCCAGCATGGAAAACATTATACAAAGATTTCCATTCTAAAATTCTGCAGATATCCTATTAACTTTATTTACATTTACATACTTTCTTTTACATTGATATTCCAAACAATATTTTTTTACTGAATTTTTTTTGTGTGGGGGGAGCAGGGGTCATGGGGCTTGAAGTAGACCTGGGCGCTATCCCTGAGCTCTTCAGCTCAAGGCTAATACTGGTATCCTTGAGCCAAGCTCCACTTCCCATTTTCTAGAGGTTGATCAGAGATAAGTCTTTGGTCCTTTTGTGCCCAGGTTGGGTTTGAATCTTGATCCTCAGATCTCACCTTCCTGAGCAGCTAGGATTACAGGTGTGAGCCACCACCACCTGGCTCTTTTACTGAATTTTAAGTTGAATTATATTATCTGTTTATGAAATACTTACTGGGTTCTGAAAATTTTTTCTTCAATTACTTCTCCTGATTATTGATTTTTTAATTATTTTTTTTGAAACTGTGTTTCAGATCTATAAAATCAGACCATTTGCCATAAATGATAATTTTATTCTTTCTATCACAATGGAGTAAAAGAATACTAAATAATACTGATGTGCATAGACATCTTTGTCTTTAAAATTTTTATTCATTTATTTTACGCTGGTCCTGTGACTTGAACTCAGGGCCCAGGCACTGTCTCTGTGCTTTTGTGCTAAGAACTAGAGCGCTATCTCTTGAGTCAGCCATGGTTCTCGGCTTTTTGGAGGTTTGACTCTTACAGACTTTCCTGACCTAGTTGGCTTTGAAGCACAATCCAAAGATCTCCACCTCCTGAATAGCTAGTACTCTAGGCATAAGCCACCAGTGTCCAGCCATAATTTAGATAATATTTATATAGTGTCTAGTACACAAATATTTGGATAAATGTTGGCTTTCCCATAAAGTTTCTGAAGAAAACGAAAGACAATAACAAGAACGGGACTCCGTTGCTTCATCTTAGGAGAAGATATTTCTCTAGTTCTCATCTAACCTTCTGAATTTTAATGAATACATGCTAGGTATTTAAATTTACAGTGACTTTAAAAATAGCTATGACATCACACACAGTCTTAAATACTTTTAATTATCGGTGCACAGTCTTCAAGGCTTTTGTACGGAAAACAGAAAGTGATGTCTTATAGAAGGGAACTCCTGTGTGTATGCATTTGCAACATAGCATGAAGTTGGCAGAAATGCTGAAAATCTCCAAACTTTTGCTTTTTTTTTATAACTTTCCTATACAAGAATTTTCATTAATTAGTAAAGATAACCTTGAATATGTTGTGACCCTCATTTTATATTTGTGATATCTTCTTCCTCCTATCATTAAAAGCTATGTATTTCAAATCTTTACAAATAAAGCTGAAACACAAAAAACTCAATACACTGGAGATTTTGTCAACATCTGGTGGAGTTATTTTCTGACTAATTAGAGCAAAAGGTGGGGGAAATTCCCTGAAGTGAGCTACCCTAAAATTGGATATCTAGTTATTTCTATAGTCAGCAGCTTACATGCACTGACCACACTGATTCAAAATTTGACAAAGAATTATGCATAGTTGCTAACCTGATTTTCTAACATCATTTATGTTGTATGCTCCACATATCCACCAGTTACCTTTTCTTAGTATTCTTATATTATATGCTATTTATGTTATTGAGGGCACTGACAATAGATCATTCTCGTGGACTCTTCTTTACTTGTCTCATATTATTTATCATTTGGATTTTGAAAAGATGTATCCATTATACACAGAGATATGTAAGAAGAATAAGAAGACCTTGACTGCTTCTATTTTTTAATATTTATATTTCTTGACCATCCTGAGGCTTGAACTGAGGGCCTGGGATTTGTCCTTGGACACATTTTGCTCAAGGCTAGAGCTCTACCACTTGAGCCAGAGCACCACTTCTGGCATTTTCTGTGTATGTAGTACCAAGGAATGGAACCCAGAACTTCATACATTCTAGGCTAGCTTTCTACCACTAGTCTATGCTTCTAGCCCCTCAAATGCTTCTATTTTTAACCATCTTTTTATCCCTATTTACCTTGCAATGCTGATAAATGACATTGCAATAATTACTATACATTTTTAAGAGTATAAAATACAGATTTGGAAGTTATTTCAAATTTTAAGTCATTTTTTTCACTGCTGAGCAAAAACATTTAACCCCAGAAGAAAAATAGGAACCTTTCCAATTTCTAAGAAGCACAGGAAATTCTACAACTATCCTAAATTATTCTATTGTGAAGTAAAGCATAAAGAAGTAGTTTCTTTCATAGCCAGGGTTAATCCTATGTGGTATTAATATCTGCTCCATTGTTTTTATATTTAATATTTCATCTTTAAGAAAAATATCAGAGAACAACAAAGTTAGGAGACTTAACCATCTCAGGGATCATCAAAACTCATTCAGGAACCATTCTTTATTTCTCCATCTCAAAGAGCTGTTGCCATTCTTCCACTCTCAACTGGACTTCAGACAAGAGTAAAGGAGTTAGGATGCATATGCAGATATACTTGGGGGCTATAAGAAACTTTGAACTTAAAAGATTGACAAGCTCCTTTGAAATTAGGAGAAACCATGTATGTAGACGAACATTTGGCACAGATTCCAGTAAGGATACTCTGTTCTTAAACATACTCTCCAGATTTCAGGACTGTAAGGTCTGAAAAATCACAGTGAAATATGAAGACATCTTCTACTAAAACATTCACTGTTAATTCAGTCTATTCTTTCAAAATGCTTATTCTGAGCATGAACCAAACGTTCACTTCATGCAGTCCACAGTAATCAAGAACTTACTCTTCATGGTTTACTTCGCAATGCACAGAATCACTAAGGATTTCGATTTAGGCATCACCAAAGCTTATCCAAACGATATTAACTCTGCTTCCAGCTTCACTAATTGAACTCACAGTACGATATCAAGCTGGTGTGGTAAGCGAAACCATGAACCATAATCAAAAACGCACCTGAGGTCTCGTCTACTCTCTCGTCCACTATGTGATCCTTCTGATGAACCCATTCACTATTACATTTGAAGTAGATCTGGGTGGCTGGGCTGGCTTTACAATATAGGTTCACAGGTTTATTCTTCACAATATAAGCTTCTTCGGGCTCGATAAGGAAATGTGGCAGAGGTTCAGGTGGATCCGATGGGAAAGTTTCTGGGAGTTCATGGAAAAAGTCATCATCTAGTAAAAAAGAAGAAAACGGAAATTGGTTATTCATTTTCAGTGATTTGCATGCCTTTTCTGTGTAAAGCAATGTGCTAGCTCCATTAACTATGTGCTAAATATCACAGCCACACTATTATTGCCATTTCCACATAAACCTATGAATTCATAAACTGTGACATCCTGATACCTTTCTGCTCTTCTCAAAACACATTGTTCTTGCTGAGCACTGAACCAAACAAAAACAACTTCATGAGAAGAATGTAGTTACGTTATAAGGCTCACAGGCAAATTTAAATCTTTTGAGAAGAGCTAGTAGAAAACACTAGATAAATGAATTAAGGATCATTAAATTCTTATTCAAATCTATTGTTATTTTCTACAGATGCTACTACATGACACAATTACCTATTCAGTTAAGAAAAAACAATTATTAAACTCAGGTTTATTTAAGCCCTAAAATATAGATAATATCCAGTTGGTCAATAGTAGAGCCCTGGTAACACATGGCCAGAAGTCTAGAAGTGATGTGTGAACTTATTTTAATTTCATGTTAATATGGTTTGATATGCCTACTTAGCTCTATCCTCAAAACATTATTGAGCATTATTGTGACTATGTCTCAATGAGCTGACACTCAAAATTACCAGACATTGCCCCCAATATTTTGCACTAGTAAATAAACAGAAACAAAAAAGTCACTTGAGATACTTGCACACTTTAGGGAAATTTATTTATTTAGTGACATAACTCTATATCATTTCATTGGTTAAAACTACCAGATTAACAGAAAATAATGTTAAAGTGAAGTAATGCATGCTTAGAAAGACAAAGAGTACTTGTATTTTTCTTATAGGTAGATGTTAAAGCTAAATGATAAACATAGATAGTCATATACATATAAGAAAATCAACAAAAATATAATATACAAAGGGGCGGACTCCAATGGTATCTCCTTTAAGCAGCTAATATACAATGCAACAAATTGAATATCAGCAAGTTAAAACATGTTTTGTCAGAAGGGAGGAAGTCAAGGGAGGATGAGCACACAAAAGAACAGAGAAAGGATGAGTAAAATGTCATCACTTTTGATGTATATATGAGAAAATGGAACCCAATGAAGGATGGGTGGGGCTGGGACAGAGAGGAGAGAATGATGCAAATAACAGTCCCGAGGACGATACATTGTAATCATAAACTGACATGTTGAATTAAAACTCGTGATACACTACTTAAAGATAAAAATAAATCAAGCTACTGGGTAAGTTTTCTTCTTCTCTTTTTTTCTTTCTCTCTTTTTTTTTTAATTGTAGAGTCCTGGTTTGAGTGAGAGTCTAGCAACAAGGCTCTGAGTTCAAACACTAAAATTAAAAAAACTTCACAGCTGAATGCTAGGGGCTTATGCCTATAATCCTAGCTACTCTGGTGGCTGAAATCTGAAGATGGCACTTAGAAGAAAGCCCAGCAGAAAAGTCCTTGAGACTGTTTATTTTCCATAAACTACTTCCGAAAAGCCAGATGTGACACTGTGGCTTAAGTGGTAGAGTTCTAGCCTTGAGCAAAGGACAGTATCAAGGCCCTGAGTTCAAGCCCCAGGACCAGTTTAAAAAAGATTATGTCTTTAAAGGTAACATATATGATCAATATGAGGATGATGCCAATACTGTTCATTAAAGTCTGGCTGCTCTTATGTTACTTCCAAACTCATTTCATTTTAACTCATTCCATTGTTGACTCATTTGAGGAGCTAGACATTGATAAAGTTGACATCTGTCCCCACTGAGGCCTAGGGACTAATTTTTCTTTTTTTTATTGTAATGTATAGAGCAGTTACAGTTATATTTGCCAGATAGAAGGTACATTATTTTAAGGACTTATTTTTCATCTAGGTGTTAGAAGAGCAATCAAGAAGTGATGACACATGGTCTGCCAATCTGTCTTGCAGTCAAAGTTGGCTTCACTTACACCGCAGACAAAACCAGCTTTCCAAGCTGCTTCATCATGCTCAGTTCCTGATAAGGCATGTAAATGATGTTTACTGCAGCTACCTTCCTTTCTCACTTTACTTTCTTAATTTACTTCCTTCTGGCAAGGCACCATTTCTAATTTTTCCACTGTCAAACCACAAAGACCCAAACTGTCATCTTACGAAAGAATAACCTTGTTTCTATCAATTCAGTTCCAGTGGTCAATAGGCGAAAGCTCTCAAGATTGCAGAAATAAAGCTAGCTCAGAAAGGCACAGACAAGAGGAATGGAGCTATCGACAGATCCTTCACTACAAAACTGATATCTTGAGGGCCTTCTCCAATCTTTCTTTCTGCCAAAGCACTTACTGTTATATGTGAAGATGGACACTACTCAGAATCAATAAAACTCCACAAATCATAGGACTCAAATAACAGAAAAGGTTAGCTGGTGCATTTAATCGTTCCTATTTGTAAATAGGAACTGGTAAGTTAGTAGTAAATGAACTTCCAAAATATATATTTATTTAATTGTGCCAAGTAGAAAAATTCTTCCTTTAGCCACAGTTTTAAATGTATTCATCCAGCTCCTTTGAAAAGAATGGATATTAGTTATCAGACTGATTGTATCCTTTGCTTTATTCAATAATGTAGCATAAATATTTATATGTTCATATCCTATAGAAAGACTCACAGAGACACTAAAAGTCAATTAGCTTGCCTTGCCAAACCATGCATCTGTTAATTTTGATGATTTTCATTGTAAACTTCCGAAGGGAATAATAGAAATATTTGTAGAAAATTATACATATATTTTAAAGATAAAAGGGACCATGTTTAAATGTAATCAATGCTGTAATGTATCTAGAAAATGTGAACAAACTAATTTTGCATTTCCTCATTTTTGAATTTTACACAAGATGATCATTTATATAAATAGCAAACTATGTTTTGATTTGGGGCTTCACCCAATATTGATCTAAGGTGCTTGTTAAGATTTCAATGAAACTTATTAAGAAATGATTCACTAGCAATGTTTAAATCCATTGTTACCTTTATACATTATTCTAGCTTTGGGAAAACCCATTGCTTTAACTCTAGAGCACCGTCTTATCCAAGAATAACATATTAGGTTTACTAATAGTTCATATATATATATATGCATGTATGCACATATGTATGAACACACATACACTATAAATTCCACTCTGTGATCTATTTGAGGTCATTTTGGATATTAGACTATGTCACTTATGTTCCTTGAGTCATGCAATGGAAAAGACAATAAAGAAAATTATTTATGAAAACTAAAGTAAGTATGCACAGTAAATAAATGTGTCAAAATGCAATGAGGCTGGTTATTAGTGGGATAACTATTCTCAAACTCTTCCCTCTTCCTTTATCACATATGTACCCAGACAACAACTGTTAGGCATGCATGTTGATCAGAATAAAAGTATCCTATACTATCAAGTTCAGAATGCTAATTGATCCCCATCTTACCTGACTGGCTCAGGAAAATACTCAGTATTAACTTATGATTTTTTTTCAAAAAACTTTTTAATAGTGGTATTTTAGAAATTGTCACCTTAAGAAAATTTTATATTAAAATGTCTTTTCCTAGAGTATGTTTTGGAAAAAAAAAGGCAACCCACTTTTCTTTGATGCAAATAATAAAGTTCCAAGCATGTAAAACTCAGATACAATAGATAAAATAGATAAAATTCTATGTATTTGACAAGGAAAAAATGAATCAAGTACAAATGCCAGCTATTTCACACAAACATTTATTTAGTGTCTCGGCACTATAGTTTGTCCTCAGGTAAGTGGACAAATTTGCTTTGAAAAGCAGTGATGATCAATTTTATGTAACTATTATGTATCTTCAGAAAAATATACCTAGCAAATGCTATAGCTACACTAACACCGCTTGCAAGTGCATTGTGTGCTCTTTCCATTTTCATAAGTCTAGAACAGTTCCTTTAATCAACAACAATGCATACATGAAAGAATATTACACTAATGTCAACTTATTTTCATTCCTCAATACATTCAGAGGGTGTTTTAGAGTTTCTGGTGCCTTGAGTTAATTTTCCATGTATGCAATGCTCAATTACATTCACAGGACTCCCTACACAATTTGTGTGGCCCAGTGTGGAAAGAAAATACATGAGCACTGGTTTCATCTTGTAAGAATTCTGAGATATGATAGCAGAACAGTTGAGGTTCCACTTTGACCTGAAAACAAATGACTAAACTCAGTTCTTAGCATATGATTCATTTTACTACAATAAAAAATCATTTTGTCTGATACTAGTGGGGTCATAGTACACAACTTGAGGCCATGAAAAATTCATTTTTTTGCACAACCTCTTGTCATTTTATTTGTTACTGTAAATATCCAAGGGGGTGAGGTCAAAGTGATGCAAGGACCCTAATTTGTGAGCCATGACTTCAGTCTGTGAGCTTGTATCTGGTGCCCTAAATTAATACATATCTCAGCTTGAAATTGGCCACATTTCTTTATTTGGAAAAATGACTTGAATGATGAAATTACTTTTCCATGTAGTTTATCAATTAAGGGAAATTTCCAACGTGGCTCTTGTTTTGTATGGTGAATGCTATATCCACTTAAAGCCATATATGCCTCTTATGATATAGTTGTAGTGTTATTACTCATTTTATTTTATTCTAAGATTTGACTTAATTTTCTACTTTCTATTACTACTCAATAGTGACATACCAATCGCAGTGCCATTTTTATCCTGCTATTAGTAAATCTCAGTATTTCTCTTCCAGTTATCTCACATGGCATTTGCTTTTTCATTTATATACAAGAAAAGAAAGCTTTACACCATGTATAATTTTTATAGACTTTCATTTCACCTAATTCTTGACAGGAAAATATTATGCTATGAACATTCATCTAGGAAGCTTTAGGTTGCTGGTTTTATTGCTATGGATCAAACCTTAATTTTTATCAACTTAATATGTAAGTTTCTATGTTTCAGAATCATAAGACTTAAATTATTATTGCTTATATCATAAAATATAGGACCATTATCTCTTTGTCTGAGACTTGAAACATATTCTTTTGAAATGGAATTTACTTCCAAATGATTCCAGAGCAATTTAAAATGAATGACTTCAAAGCTAATTTTATGTGCATTTAGCCACCCATCCATCAGAGAGATAATTCATGATATATTACAACAACAGGCAGCTGGAATTAACTATTTGAATGAAACTCAAGCTTATTTTGAATATTTCAATTAAAATATCTTTTGGAGGACAAAGCCTATGTTCTACATTTCAGGAAACATGTCCTGGACTTACCATTTCAAGTAGTTGAATATATAATGCCTTAAATGTATTGTAAGATTTGAATGGTTTCTGACTTCCAAAGAAGAAACTTTATATTTGCTTTTAAAGAAATCCTTGCCAAATCACATCCTTTATTAGTGGAGGTATAAAGTTAACATCCTCTTTGACATGCAGCTCTATCTGACAGAGTAATGTTCCATTCTGTTCAGGTAAATCTTTCTGTTTTTGTCATATAGTTAGACTATGGTATTGGAAGAAACATTCAAAAACATGTTAATTTGCTTCTCCAAATAACATACTAAATGTAACATAAGAAAGATGGTAAATTTATTTCTATTTAACAGAATAGCTAAAAAAAAACTACTGAATGATTGGGAGTTGAGGAAATACACATAAATTTATGTCACAGCACAGAACTTGCTTAGATAAGCAGCAGCTAAATTTCTGTCTCCAAACAGGCTATTTCACTTCTGAGAAACCACATAATAGGCAAAGTGATACCAAAATGTATACACATGCACAAAGATGTGCACTGTCTCATTGTTTATTAAAATAACATGATTCACTACTATGACAGTAAGATAAAATTATTGGAATGAGACTAGAAAATTCATTTTCAATTGAAGAAGAATGGTTAAATAATTTCTGTAACAATCAAGCAAGCCTACAATGGTTGAGCAATAAAAATGAAGCAGGTTTGTGTATGTTGATCTAGAAAAACGTTCATCATTTACTAGACAAATAAAATAAAAGTATGGCCAGTATTTGTATAATTAAGAGATTATTCTTTATAAAGATAGGGAGAGGTAGAAGAGAGGAGTGTGTGTGTGTGTGTGTGTGTGTGTGTGTGTGTGTGTGCGTGTGTGTGCATGAGAGGGGGGAGGGAGGAGGATATATATATATACATATATATGTATATACATATATATATATACATATATATATATGAGACCAGATAAAGAGAGGAAGCTGATAGAAGCAACTATCAGATACCATTACTTCTGGGGAGAAGACTCAAAGGTCCTAAGGGAAAATATTTTCTTTACATCTAATGTTAATTCAAATCTTACATTCAAGTCATTTCTATTTTTTCTATGATTCTTTAGCTTGTATTTAAATTACAACCTACTATTTCAGTCTAGAATAATCATTACATAATTTTCACTAAGTCTAATCTACTAAATAGAAAATAAAGCTTATTTTAATAAAATTTTCTTGATGTTGATATTAAAAGCTATGCCCACAGACCATATGACTTTCAAGTATATAATTTTCATTTAATTCTCCTTTATTTTATCTCATTTCTTGAAGTTTTTCATTTCTCTAACTTCTTCAGCTCTGCGTCCTCTGACTTTGAACTAATATAGGTTATAACCTTTTGTGCATTTTATTTAAAACCAATACTTGTTATCACCTTCTAGATCCTAAGCTAGTCTAGTTATTTGTCTGAAGCTCTCTCATTTTTAATAGTCTCTCACATATACAAAGAAATCATGGTATACAATACAGTAAATGCATTTTTAATCTGAACTTGTAAGAAAAAATTTTATACTAACTTGAAACATGTGAATATATGTTCATAATTCATTTATGATCTATTAGAACTTGCCTATTATTTTAAGTTCCAAATGCATTGATATACAGAAAGCATTGTTGATATATTGATATGGAGAACTCATATAATGAATTATGTGAAAGTTTTACTATTCCCTTAATTACTCTGATCCTGTGTGAGAGTTAAAATATTTTATAGGATTATTATAAACCCTTGGGAACTTGCAGAAATGAAAAGATCACATAAAATAAGATAATTATTGACAGATAAGTAAGAACATAAACTTGGGGCTGACTTAGAGATTAGTTAATTAATAAAAATGATTTGTAGGAGTTTTTCCTTGCTTTCCTTGCACGAGAAAGAGGAAATCCCCCCCCCATTTCCCCTTACTTTATCCTGTTATTCTAAACTAAAAAAAAAATGGGGTTGGTTGTGGAGCTTGAGCTCTGGGCCTGGGTGCTGTCTTTGAGTTCTTCAGCTCAAGGCTACCCCCATAACCCTGGAACCTCAGCACCACTTCTGGTTTTCTAGTGGTTAATATGGTCTTTAATGTTTGGGCTGGCTTTGAACTGTGATCCTCAGATCTCAGCCTCCTGAGTAGCTAGGATTACAGACGTGAGCCATTGTGCTGGGCTCTAAATAAAATTTTGTTAAGAATTTCAGAGGGGGGACGGTGAGTTGAAGTGTGGGAAACCCTAGCAAAGGTTTGAACTCTTAAAAGTTCTTAGCTAGTCACATAACACAGGCTGACTATCTCTCGGAGAATTGTGATCGCTAACTTTATGTGTCAACTTGATTATGCTACAGTTCCCAGGTTCTCAATCAAATGTGTGTCTAGGCATTTCTGTGAAGTTGTTGGTGGGTGTGTTTGAGCCCATAATTAGTGATACTGACTAAGGGAGAGTGTACCAGATAATCTGCTTGTGCCTCGTTCCATTCATAGAAAGGCCTTAAAATCAGAGCAACTTCTATACCAGTCTCTGTTGAATAGCTGGACACCATACTCTAGGCTAAGCTGCCCCAGGGGCCTCTCACACAACTTCATCCTGACTCTCATTAAAAACTCTTCTGATCATTTAGATACCAGCCTAATCATCCTTTCCTCTGGCATCTTCTGAACATAAGCCCTGCTATAATCTTCCATTGCTTGATATTCATTTCTGCTCAAGTTCATTCCCCATTAGATGACGAACTTAGAAGGGGAAGATAGTATTTGTTGTATTCATTTCCACACAGCAAATGTCTAGTCTAGTGTGTGGAACAGATTTCAGAGTATTTCTATTTTAATTTATATTGTTATTCCTTAAAATATCAAGAATCACAGGGTAAGATAAACTTGCACAGGAATTATCCAATTAATGGGAATTATGAACCTTAAGAAATTCTTGTACAAAGTACAACAATACACATATTAAAAGACGATACTTAGTTTTTTATAAAGAGTATGGCTCTGAAGTGTACTTTTTCCTTTATATAAATCTTATTGTTATCTAGAAAAAAATGGAGCCCTGGCTTGGATTTCATGTATTCTCATGGTAAACAAAGCTGGCGTCTTAAAAAAAAGCGAGTAGGGAATTGAACACAGCATCAGAGTACAGTGCCTCTGCAGCTCCTTTGCCGCATTTGCCATTTGATTTCATTGCTTTAGTCCTCCTGTAGGAAAACTTTTCCTCTCCTGAGGACTGTGTATAACCACTATATTGCTGATTCCTTTCCCAGGTCTCCAAACCTTCCTCCATCAGATATTTCCTAAGGTTTCTCCTTGAGTGTGTCCTTGAGGCATCTTACACCACAGAGACTTCCATTATCAGATCATGTCACACACATAACTTTCCACTCAATTCCTCTGCTTCATAAAACCCTCCCATTCCTTTGCATTGACCAAGAATGAAATCTGACTCTTCACCAAGACCACGAAAGACCTACTTTATCTGATGGCTGTCGCCCACAAGGTCTGGCTTCCAGGCCTGTCTATGCCCTTAGTCAGCATGCCCCAGATAAACAATACCCTGGCATTTTTACCACACTACACTCATTTCCATGCTTGGACATTTTCACTTTCCCTTCACTAGCCAAGGAAGGACATCCCATTTCCTACCCTTCCACTCCTATTTTAGCTTCCAATTTCTTTTGGAAAAAGGAGAGTGTCAACCGCCCCATCTGAAAATACGTATCTTCACTCAAGAATACTTCTTTTTATCACCTGTCACTATCTCGAATTAGCCGGTTTACAAAGTTGCTTATTTGTTTTCCCCTCCCACAAATTGGTGAAGTTTCTGGGATGAGAATTCTGCCCATTTCCTTCTGTCCAAGATCCTTAGCTTCAGCCTTAGATGGACTCATTTGCCCCACACTTGCTTCACTTTTTAATTCAGCTCCCAATTTCTAAGAGCATCTTCACAGTCAAGATGGGCTACTTATCATTGTTTTTGTGAATGATTTGACTTGCCCTAGATATTCCAAATTACTTCTTTCAAATTATGCCTGTGTCAAGTTGGATTTTTGTCACTGATACAAAATGCATGAGAGAAGCACTTTTTAAAAAAAGTCCTGTTTCAGCTCATCATCTTAGCATTTTCAGTTCATTGTCCCTTGGGCCTATGGCTGAGTATCAAGGTTGGTGGGAAGAAGCAGGCAGCCAGGAGGAAGAAACAGGAACAGAGAGAGGAGTAGAGGAAGGGACAAGGAATAACTTAAGTGTAATCCTTCATTCCTTTCACCTGTGTCCCACTTCCATCTTTTTCCAGTAGCCAACCAAATGGTGAACTATCAATGGACTAATTTATTGATGAGTCCAGAGATCTCTTGATCCCTTTCCTAAAGCTCCACCTCTGAACATGACTGCCCCAGGGGCTAGGCCTTCAACACAGGAGCTTCAGGGAACTTGCCCAATCCACACCATCACAGGACCATAGCATTAGAATTTGTATTCCCAGGGAGAGATAAAACCAAATTTTCAGTATTGCAAATAACCTGACTCCAAACTTATTTTATTTCCAGCTAATTTACCACCACTATCAAGGCGAAATGTGATGGTTCTGTATTCTAAAGTCACTTTTTAATGTTTTTCGCATCCACACATTTATTCTCTATATAATGCATTATTCCAAACAGACTTGTGGATGCCTGTCTCACTTCTGTTCAAAACTATTTTTAATCAATCTTCGCTGTTCAACTCTAAAAATCCTGTAATACAATTTGAGAGCCTCAATTATTCTTAAATCAAGCCAGCATTATTATACCCCTAAGAGGCTCTAAAACTTTTGTGTCACTGAAGTGAATGAATTTAAAATTGATGACTTGCTTCAAGAACTATGAAGAACATTAACTACATTATCTACATAGATTATACATCATGAGTCAAAATCCTTGAATATCATCTCCACTTGTCTCTATCTTTTTTCAAAAATGTGAAGATATTTTTAACTATCATGAAAATCAAGTATATTCAAAATGACAGAAAAAAGAAGTTCAAGTACCATTACTAGGCTTCAAGAGATTTCACAATATGCACATTGTTAGCCATGAAAGGATTTATATGTATGTGCAGTTGTATGTATGTTGTGTGTATATGTTTAAAATGATACAAAGAATTCACACGAAGAGAAACTGATTATTAGATATTGGAGAAAAGGGAAGTTGACAGAAACCACTAAAGTAAGAATAAGAAAGACATAATATTGAAAAATGTGAAAAGAGAATGATAATATACTGAAAATATGACTACATAGCTTATGTGAAATAATTTCATTTCTTAAAGTTAAGATACCAAAATAATAATTATCAGAAAATGACCACATGGGTTAAGAATTTATCTTAAGAACTATAGCCATTAGCAACTCTATTTAATGACTTCAGAGTGCAGAATTTTCCTTCCATTTTGTGAGGTGGATTAATGATAACCCACATGAAAGACACAGTACTCCACAAATCCATATTAAAATTTGTAAGAAAGATCAGGCATGGAGGCATCTACCTCCAAATCACAGCTAAGAGAGAAGGGGAGATTGGTTCAGAGACCAACTTCAGTAAAAAGTTTGAAACAATTTACCTGAAAAAAAATCTGGCTTGGGTCCGGGAGTCTGGACTAGTGGTAGAATGCTTGCCTAGCATGCACGAAGACCCGGGTTCGATTCCTCGGTACCCCATATATATAGAAAAGCCGGAAGTGGTGCTGAGGCTCAAGTGGAAGAGCTCTAGCCTTGAGAAAGTCCAAGGGCAGTGCTCACACCCTGAGCTCAAGCCCAGGACTGGACAAAAAAAGTTTCCCCAAAACAAAAAAGAATATATAAATAAAAATATTAAACTACATAAAAAGTTTTCCCAAAACAAAAATGAATATATAAATATAATATAAAAATATTAAACTACATTAAAAAAAATCTGGTTTGGTGTGCCATAACTGATATGCAGAAAGCAGTTTGGAGAATGTTCTGAAGCTAGCCTCAGATAAAACTGGACAAATCTATTTAAAAATTAAAGCATGCAGACAGGAAACATGTTTCAAGTGGTAGAGTAGTTGCCTCATAAGTATAAGGCCCTAGTATTCTAGTATTCTAGTATTACCTAACATAAACATGTGTATTTACATAAAAAGAATTTCTGAATTGTGAAATCTCAGATTTTTTTGGTAGGATTCTCCCAAAGTAGAAATAAAAGGAGTATGTTTGGCTCTTTTTCTTCACTTTCTACATGAAAGCAATTAGCAGAGATCCTCATTGAATGACCTACATAATTCCTTCATTCTCTGTGTCTGGTTATACTGATGACTCCATTATCATTTTTGTCAGAACATTTTCAATGATTCACCGCATTGTCCTTCACCTCCTATCTTAAAATGAGATTTTACTATCAAATCTAGTAGGTCCTTACTTCTTACAAGAAAAAAATAATCCAAGCTTGTGAACAAGGTATACAAAGTCTTTTGTTATCTGAAATGTATAGAGCATTCTATCCTAATCCTTGCTTACAATACACCAAAAGTTGTTTGCTGTCTCTTCTATTGTGAGCTACTATGAAAAATGTACTTTTTTAAACAAGAAATGGAACATTTTATTTTAAAATAACAAACTTAATTGTTTCTAAAATCAATAGATCAATGTTGAAATATGTAGAAATGTAAAGCAATTAGAAATATGGTAGACTCAAATCTGTATATATGATTTTACATTAAGTGTAAATGCCATAAACGTTTCCATTAAAAGTTATATTCCTCAACTTTGTAGGAATAACTTTAGACTGTCTGAGACATACTCATAAATATCAGGACTCAACAGTTAAAGTAAGAAGATTTCTAGGAATATACCATATGAACGCTGATCAAGATTGATTACTTTTTTCATATATTTTTATTGTAATTAATAGAAGGGTTACATTATATTCACCAGATAGGTGCATTACTTCACAAACATTGATACCCTTTCTCTTGTCTTGGTCCCCATTTCTCTCCCTCACCCCCACCCCTCATCTTGTTTTTCCCCCTTCCCTATCCTATTTCAAATTCAAGATTGATTATACACAGGCCAAGGAAATAATTCTTTTCTTTTTCCTTTTTTTTTTTTTTGCCAGTCCTGGACTTGAGCTCAGGGCCTGAGTCCTGTCCTTGGACTTTCTCAAAGCTAGAGCTCTACCACTTGAGCTTCAGCACCACTTCCATCTTTTTTCTATGCATGTGCTACCGAGGAATCGAACCCGGGTCTTCGTGCATGCTAGGCAAGCACTCTACCACTAGACCAAACTCCCGGCCCCAAGGAAATAATTCTTGAGAGAAATTCAATGGATTGATATTACAGTGAACTTAAGCTAGAAATCAGTAACAAAAAATAATATATACATATACTGTGACCTAGTAATTTTATCTCTTGATACCTAACCCAAATGGATACAGAAAAATGTACTTTTATGCTCTCTTTACTCACTTAATATTAGTATCAATAGTATTACAATAGTAATATTAGTATTACAAACACTAGTATTAATAATACTAGTAATACTATTATATTTTAGTAGATAAAACTCTACAATAAAAATGTGTGCATGTGTATGTGACAGTGTACATGACTGTGTGTGGATACACATGTAATACTTAAGGAAACACAATGAAGTCATGTGAATATGTGCTCTGGCTACCACTCTTTACAGTAAACTGTCCTGTCTCCAGATCTATCATTTCCAAGCAAGCCAATGCTATCACAAACCTACTATGTGCCAAGTAAAACATTCAGTAGATGCAAACATCATCCAGTATTGAAAAGATAATAATGCTACTCTTTTATGGTAATGTTCAAAAGACATGCAAATATCTGCAGATATGTCTAATAAAAACATACATCCCCAACCTTTCGCAGTGTTCTTTTTATCTTTGAGCCTAAAAAGCTGATTTCTGGATCTATGTATGGCATATATTTTAAACTTCTAGTTTTGAGGTGGCATAGGACATAGGAAAGAAGTCATACCTTTCTGGCTCTACAAAGAGAGGATTCATTTTGCAAGGCAGTTGATGATGCAACAGTATCTCTCCACATCTTGGTCCTTTTTGATGGAACAAATGTTCTGCCAATGTACTGTTTTGAGGGATCATGTATCTGGTACACTAGCCAGGATACAGATGACTTCCACCAAAGGAAAAGATGGTTAATGTTTCACATTTTCACCTGCCCTGCCACTGGAATTCATGATGTCTGACACTGGGTCACAAAATTATAAAAGCTTCCAGCAGTAACACTTCCCTTCTCCACGTGAGGTCTCATTCTCCTTGACACCTCACTCCTGCAAACCCTTGGGGCTCTTGGCCTTTCTTCCCTTCCTTTAACCCCCATAACTAATTAAATCTGGACAAGCCTTTGGTGAAAATAGTTTCCTTCAAAGTTTTCATTTGAAGTTCCCCTGTAGGCATTTTTTGTCATTTTAACCCAGCCTGCTATCTTTACATGGAGTTGAAAGAGGTGAGCTATTTTTGAAAGATTTAAAGAAAAAAAATTCTTTCAAGGTCTAAATCTACCTTGATGCTTCAGATAATGACTATATTTTGAAATATGACAGATGCTTCAACAGCCATGAAACTGTTATTTCTAGAAGTTTATGGATAAACAAAAATCTTCTGGCAGTTTAATTTTAAGATTTACTATTTGGAGGCAATTTTATTTGTAGTCTAATTAAATTCTATATCAAAACATGAAAAAGATGAGTTTATCCCCAGTAAGTTTGTTTGAGGAATCATACAGATTAAGAGTTTTGGGATTTTTTTTTACATTGCCATTTATTTAGAACAAAATAAAACTGAAGTCTGAAGGCATGAAGGAATTAATTCTTGGAAAACGGTGTGACTTAAATGTTTTCTTTGCTGAGATACAATGAAAACTTACTAAGCTGCCAATTAATTTGGGCCTATTTCCAAATAAATCTAAAATAATGTTTTTAATTGGTAAAAAATGTAAAAGATCAGGCAAACAACCTCTTTGATTAGTTACAGTGATCAGCTTTAGGGTAAAACATAGAATAAAATATAATGAAGGTTCCATCATATGCTGAAAGCAATTAGTTTAGTAATTTCTACCTGCTCTATTTTGATAAGAGATGATGATAGTTTTCTTTATGAAGAAATATTTTGTTGTTGTTTTGCATCATTAAAAGAGACTGGGTCTCTTTATATATCTCATGCTGGGCTTTGCTTTAGATTCTTTATGCATAGCCTCCTGAGTGCTGGGATTATAGGAGTGTAGGATCATGCCCTGGTTCTTTGAGAAAAATTCTATATTATTTAAAACTATTATGTGGTCAACATTTTGCTAGCTGGTGAGCTATGACTTTAAACAAAACTACCCGTTTTCTACAGATAAGTCTTGGGCTTTGAAAATTAGGATGTTTCTAAAGATCATCCATGTGTTAATGAAAGAGCTAGGAAAGAAATTTAGATCTTTCTGACTTTATAAGCTGGATTGCTTTACACAGGACATTGCCTTTTACAATCAAAGAATTTTTTCAGAAGACAGTTTGCTTACATTGTGTATAACAACAGTATTTAACTATTATTTTTAAAAAATCACAAATACTTAAAAGCACTTACCAAATGCTAGGTAATGAACAGAGCATTTTTGATATATTGAATTATCACAATAGTATTATGGATAATATCATCATTACCATCTATTTAAAAGTTGAAAAGACTAGCTCTGTGCACTCAACTGAGATTTATATTGCTACTAAACATTGATTTCCTTTGACTATCATTCAGTATATAAGACATAGAGAACCAACCGATAAATCTACTCTGTATAAGATTTCTCATATAGATACCAACATCTATAGGTTGGTTACAAGTCAAAATGAGAAACATATAAATGCTACATTTCCAATACTTAACTCATGCTATATTTGTTTCTCAGTTGTGTGTGTGTGTGTGTGTGTGTGTGTGTGTGTGTGTGTGTGTATACAGCGTCCTACTCTGTCTGGGCTTCTGTGTTACAGAACATGGATTTTTCTGAACAGTATCCATTTTCCTTTTTCTGTTTTTAATCAAACCTCCATGAAAGAAATAGGAGTTGACCATCTTTGTAAGTACAAAGAAGGTCAACAAGTTGAAGAAAAGAAGAAAAACAGCTTCCTCATGTTCGTGGAGGCATTCTATCAGAAATGCACTGACGGCTAGAAAATATATGTCTTAGAGCCCATGTGGTTATTTTCTGGAAAGCACATCCTCGTCTTCCACTTCAGTGAACTCGAAGAGTAAAAAAACACATCCTCTGTGAGTGCTCACATTCTGTGAGAGAGTTCTTTGGCACTAACAGCATATCATTTTTCCCAAGTTTGGGAGAGCAATGGATTGATTTCAAGGTTGACAGTAGGGCAGGATAAGACAGCCTGCCTCCCATGTCTCCCGGAAATAATCTAAATTCATAGAGCTATTTCAAGGTTTCCTGAAGATGTGATAAACTACAGGATCAGGTTACAGGTTTCCTCCACAGGGACTATTTTATCCACTTCTTTTAGATAAGTCAGGCTGATTTGTTGTTTTCATGCTCTGTTTTTCTTCAAATCTACTTAAATAAGCAGGTTGATTTCAGGGCAGGTCCCTCAACTCCCCCTTCCTCTGCTTGGGTTCAACTGAAGTTCTTGTGCAATCGTTATCCCTGACTACTTTCAAGATGGACTGCTGCAAAAACTGAATTACAAAGTAAAGAGAGCTAAGGAAAATGCCCTCCTCAAAGACACTCTGTTCTCTGTGGATGTGGACAGAGAATCTCGTGGCCTCTATGGAACATGTCCTGTGCTACCAGCAGAATGAACGCCTGCCATTCTAAAGCATACACTTCCCCTTGCCAAAGGGCCTGCCACTTCACTCTCCCCAAAACCAGAGCCACACCCCAAAGCTAAGCAAACAAAAATCTTTTCCCAGCAGGCTGGAGTGCAGAGAATCACAGCAGTCTTTGGAATTTGTTTGTGGAACTGGTCAAGAAAACCAAGCCCCTGTTTTTCATAAACTAGAAAGTTGAGGTGGATCTTTTGGAACCATAGACTCTAAAATACTCTCTTGATGCTCACTATGGGTTCTTCTGTCCTCTGACTCTGGTTCCTTGGGCTTCTTCAAGGACCATTCATACTAGAAGTCTAAAACAACCATGCGAAGAACATCTTGTTGCTAATTACCTACAAGCTTGCTCCTAGCAAGAACAAAGCAACAACATTCAGAGATCTTGTGAGGTCACGCATCACACTTCTCTGAGTTCCTTAACAGTTTTGCCACCTGCTAAGTGGGACATATGCAGAGGAAATGTTTTGTTTTTTCTTTTCCCTCTACTACTTCTCATTTTGTAAAAGAAACATCCCTCCTTTTCTAAGCCCTAAGGCTGAACGAGGCTCGTTCCCACCCCCTCCTCCCTGACATTCTGCTCAGAGCATTTTAATCGCCATATTCCAGCCATATTCTGGGTTGCCCAAAAGGGGCATAAGTGCTAGGCAGTGCCATTAGGAAGGAATCTGGGACTCTGCTGTGGCTAGAAGAAGATGATGCTGAGAGCTGGCTTTCACTACCTGGGAGGCCGTACTGATCATGGACGATCAGGGTAAATTTGCATGAAGTCAGACAGAGGAAGGAATAGAGTGGAGCCACACTGAGAAAATACATATGGCTCATCATTTAGGTCTGTGGGTTTGTTTGTGACCACGGCCAATAAAGTCTAATTCTAGAATTTTCTTTGACATGAACTGATAAGACTTTTTTCCCCCTCTTTTATTTTTAACCTGTTTCATTTAGACTTCTTTTGCTAGTATCTAAGATTCTCAACTGTTAGAATGCAACAACTGAGCTGACCTACCGATAGGGATAGGATTTTATAGACACTCTGATTTTAAAAAGGTAAATCTTGGGCTTTACAAAATTTATTTGTTTCATCTATTCAAGTCAATGAGCAAGTTTAAAAAAAAACCCTTTTGTAATCCTATATGATTTTAAAGATCTAGGGAAAATGAAATAAAAAAAAAATAAGTTCTAAAACCATTTATAGGTGACTAGTGTTGCACACATGTGTTTAGTAATAGGATACTAGGAGAAGTGAAAAAACTGTGGATTACAAAATGCAGATTATACAGTTCTAGGAGGCACCATTGATACTCTAGCTTATGTAAATGTTACTCTTGGGACTATGCACCCTAGAAATGCCTAACTCAACTACATCTTTGCCAACTAGGGGACAAGGCCAGGAAAATACATCCCCAACAAATGTTTTCAATCACCATAATGGTTCTCCCTGGCTGTTTCATTGTTTAATGAACTGATTATTGCCTGCTATATTTGAGTTTGTAGGGAGAGTTTCTGGCAGACAGCTGGCACCATAGGTTTACTGTGATACAAACCAGACACAAACCACTCTGCTCTTGTTTGGCTGTGCTATTGTTTCTTAGTGAGGCACCATTAAGTCAAGTATCTACTACACTAAAATGTCACATTTCAGGATGGCAGAACTCTCTGGACAAAAAAGGAGATTCATGGATCATCAGATTAATTATTTGGTAAAAGCAATTGTTCGTACAGTTTGTGGCTTGAAGGGCTTTACATTGTTGCTGCTGCTACAGAATTTCATTTTGAGTGGTAAAAATCAAACCATAGGGCTGGGAGTTTGGCTTAGTGGTATAGTGCTTGTCTAACATGCATGAAGACCCAGGTTCGATTCCTAGGTACCATATACATAGAAAAACCCGGAAGTGGTGCTGTGGCTCAAGTGGCAGAGCTCTAGCCTTGAGAAAGCCCAAGGACAGTGCTTAGGTCCTGAGCTACAAAGAAGCCCAGGACTAGCAAAAAAAAAATATCAAGCCATGAGTAAATTTGTATCTGAATTAAACTAGTAGCTGTGTGACTTGGTAGTGATTTATATGTGCTAATATGAGCTATGTCAAAAAAGATTTGCTATTGTTTTCTTCTCAGTTAAGAGCTAGAGCTGGGGGGCGGGGTTCCTATAATGATCCTGAAATAATTCCAAAGTATTTCATTGCTTACTTACTTAAAAAATAAATAAGTATTCTGAGAGACCTTGAGAAGTGCACCTTTTGGCAGAATATAACCCCTACACTTCCCCTCCATCCTGATTAAATCAGACAAGGCTCACTGTCCCAATTTGTGAACCCAACTTGGGCCAGCCGCTCCACCATGGTGTCCACAAGCCACCATGGTATGCCTAGAGGTCCCGTGATGACCTCCCCTCAATATAGCAAAATCACACTAAACTGATGTTCAGAGGAATGGATAATTGAAGAGCTAGATCCTCCTATTGTCGGTCAGTATGGTTCCATGAAGAAGAGTTCCTGACCTATGGGTTACATTCCACATCTTGAGTTACTCCATGACATCTACACACAAAACTACTAAATGTGATATACCAGAAGTCTGCAGTTAGGAAGTATTACAGTGCATGCCATTCTGCACAGCATAAAGACATCTTACACTGCTGTATTCTGTCCAACCTAAGAGGGGAATCAACCCTTTCTCCACCTATCCACACTGTGCACCCGACCTCCCTGTGAGACCCTTAGTCAACTTCCTGGGTAACAGATGGATAATCTTACAATGCCTCTCTGTCTCGTAGTTCACTGGTGTGCCAAAATCTCCTGTCAATGCAAGTGAGGGATTAGTATAGTTCAAGAAGATATTTTGATATTGTGAAAATCACTTCACTTTATTATTATTTGTTATTGCCAATCTCCCATTGTACCTAATTTATAAATGGGAGTTTATCAACGATATACATATGCAAGAGAGAAAATAGTATGTAGATGACTTAATATAATATGTGGTTTATGGTGTACACCAAAAGATCTTAGAATATGTCTTTCTGCGACAAGAAAAGGAGTGGAGGAAGCTACCTAGTACAATAAGGTAGTTTTCATGTATGTCAAAGAGACTTCCAATTATTCATGAGAATCTTTGGTAACTTCATGCTGGTAATGAACCATGTTCAAAACATTCTCCAATTCTTTAGCAAGCACATGATGACATCCATTAAACAAAAAGTAAACCAAAACAAGTTACACATTTTTATACATTTTTCTATCTCGCTGCTCTTCCAAACACATCCTCAGTGAATGATTTTCTTTCAGAACACAATCTGGAGGTTTTATTTCATAATGTTTCTGAGGGCTCATACCTATTCAAAGGTGTTCTTCTCAACATTCAAATACATGCTAAATTGGATGCTGATCTTCCTTTCTCCTTCCAAACAGAGATCAATTTCTAATATAATCAGAGTTAAAACTAGACATACCCTAAATTTCCACGCATTTGGAAATCGGTGAGAATAAACAACAAAAAGGCAAGAACACTAATCAGGCCCAGGTTGTCCAGATGACAGATTGTTTCTAGAGATCTGAACAGAGGCATTCATCTATAGAGGCAATATTTTCCTTGTTATCAAGGGCTTGGCTGCCCTGTATCAAGTGATTTTTTTCTCCCTCAGGATTTCTCTACTCTGAAGAATTTCCTGAGAAGCCAAATTATAAGATATAATATAATACAATCTTTCCACCATTGGTAGAGAAATTAAATTTGGCTTGTGGGCTATCTGAAAACAAAGGCACTAGCTGCCATTTCACTATCTGTCCGTGTCACAAAAGGCCTGGAATACTTGTACTACAAGAGAAAGATAACAAAGTGATCAGGTCTTAGGGAATAAACTCAGGGGAAGTACTGTTTTCTGTTAACCAAATATATGTGATATACACAATAACCAACTTAAAATCTTATTTCGCCTCTGGGAGATATGTCATTACATCCTTTGTCCATCTTGAGAAAATATAACTGCTTGTACCACAATGACTAACACCACACAATTAAAATGGCCATCTCATCTTAGAGTCTTAAGGATTAGGGAGTGCTTTACATTCCAGAATATTCTATTTGGACAAAATATCAGATGCTAGCTTTGCCATACAGCAAATTGCACTGCGCATCAAAAAGAGCAGGAGTGTCCCTCAGCTATAGAACTCCTATTTAGCATATGCTTGGAATTTGTTCCCTCTGCCAGGGGTACAGCCATCTGCTGGGTTTTTAACCAAAACAAGGGCCCACGATTGAAACTGCATGAACCTATTGCAGCCAAAGCATCTCTCAAGGTCCAGAGAGCCATCTTCAGGAACGTAACCATCAAAAGAATAAGAAGTCAGCGAGAGAATTCAAAATCCTGTCTTTGACAATTACTAGCCACAAAAACCATATCTGGCCTAGACTCATGTATATTTAGACTATTTGCTTCTGTGACGGAATCCTTGTGCTCTACTTAAATTATTTACATCCAGGTGACTTAAAAAATCGCTAATTCTGGAGGCCATGTAGGTAAACAATGTTTTATTAGTCTCCAAGTGGTTAGTTTTGCTATAGTTAGTGCCTCTGATGTATGGATAATGGTGATACTAGCTGTCTATGTTATTTTTCAGAGACCTCATGGCTGTGGGGTGGGGGGGGGGCTGGGTTCTGTTTCCTTTATTTGTTCAAGGCTAACACTCTACCACTTCAGACTCAGCTCTGTTTCTGGATTTTTGGTGGTTGGAGCTATGGCTCCAGTGGTAGAACACCAGCCTTAAACAAAAAAGATATGAGACAGTGCTCAAGTTCTAAATATAAGCTGTGTTAGTAATGTAAACATAGTTAACTATTAGCAAGAGAACACCCAAAGTTAGATTTGATTTCATCTAAAGTCTTCAGATGGTTTTCATCATCAACTGCTGCTTTCGTAATTTGCACAGTTCCAATTCCAACATTTGGTGGATAACTGGAGATAAGAGTTTCATGTTTCCTGCCTGGGCTGGCTTTGAACTGAGTTACTTAGATCTCATCTTCCTGAGTCACACTAGGCATGAGCCAATGGCACTTGGCTAAAAACTGAGGTAGTTATTTTGAAATAAAATTAGTTTTTAATTTTGGTTTTGGTGTTTTCTATGCTAATGGTATTCAAATGTAATTTGCAGTAATATAGAAGTAGATCTAAGAGATACACCTAAGTAGGGGAACATCACAAGCCTTTAAAAGAATTTAGGAGGTTAAGTTTATAATAATGTTATAATAATGTTGTGTGCTTGAGTTGTAATTTGAAGTTCCGAAAAAATACTTTAGAAAAATATTTCATAAATCTATCTTCAGGTAGATCAGACAGAACATGGATTATTAACCTCCATTATTATTATATTACTATCAAGGATGATAGAACTTAGAATCATGTCCTCAGATCACAGCACTGTCAAGGGCAGCTCAGAGTTAGAATCTGGGTCTTCAATATTATCACAGAAGTTTCACAGTTATATGGATATCCTAAATATTCTACTTATAAACATTCTGTCCTAAACTTCTAAAATTTAGTCATCTCTTCTCTTAGACTTCATCAATAACTCTTAGAAAACATGAATATCTAAGCTACGTGATGTTTTCTTGGTGATATTTCATGTTATTGTTTTTTATACAATGTTTATCTTTGGTCTAATCTTTAAGCTTTGCATGGAAATTAATGTAAAAGATTTCTATCAATTTCAGTTATTTCAAGGAATGGATTTCGCAACTACCATCCCTTCCCCAGAATTGAAGCTTACAAAGTTCCTGTTTAATTCATCAGCTTCTAAAAAGGAATTTCTAGATTGTTCTAGCAAAGAAAAAATTAATGGTATCTTTGAAAAATTATTTTACATTATCTTCTCCGGTAATGGCTGACAAATTCTTTGTGATGAAAGGCAGATTCAGTGCAGTGAATAGCTGTATTCACAAAGGTATTGCTAGCTACGAAAGTAAGTCAGACAGGGGCTGAATTAGCCTCTAGTGGACTGACAGCCTACTAGTATTGTATATGAATACCCTTTTCATGACTTAAAACATTTGGACATCTAAAATAACACCAAATCTAGTTATCTGTGATGTATGAAATTATAATAATCATAAATGAGCAGTTTAAGTGAACACAGTGTTATTGGAAAGAACAAATTCAATAAGCTAATAAATCCATCTTCTTTCCCGGGCCCATGGAACAAATTAACTGGTGTCATTACAATACCTTTTTGTATTTTTTGGAAACTACTAATTTCAAAAAGCACTTTGCAAATTACAGGTTTATCACTAACATTTCAAGTCCCACTATGTCATGAGTAATAATCTGTAGTTCACTTTAAAATATAAATAAATGAAAAGGATGAAAAAGAATACCCTAGAAACAACAACAAAGGAAAAGGATTTCACATAGGAATACACTAAAAGGTAGACTCATTCATATGATAGCTATTTCTGTTTTATTTTTGTGTGGTCCTGGGGCCTGAACTCAGGGTTTGGGTGCTAACTCTAAGCTTTAGTTCTCAACGCTAGCACTGGACAACTTGAGTCACAATTCCACTTCTAAAATTTTAGTGGTTGATTAAAGATGAGAATTTCACAGACTCTTCTGTCTGGCTGACTTGAAATAGTGATCCTCAGATCTCAGCCTACTGAATAGCTATGGGTACAGGTCTGAATCACTGGTGCCAGGCATATTTCTTTACAGTATATTTCACTGTACAGTGAATCTTTCAAGAGGCCACCTGTAAGCCTAGTATGATTTATAGGTTTTAGGAATGTACTCTACCCTCAGCCATAATGCTGCAAAACTAGTATGTGAGACATTCGCAAAGTCAGTGGAGTTTAAACACATACTTTTTACTGTCCTGTGCAAATGAAATCCAACATTATGTAATTTAGAACTTCAAATCATAATAGTGCAAAGTGGCTGGGCTAATTTTGCAGTTACACAAGTAGATTCTCCTAGCTTAAGGTTCCAAAAACGTATTTGGAAATGTCTTAAAAACAGATTCCTATATCAATTTTCAGATTAAGAAAAATAAAGTATAATTAAGAACTCCTCAGTCATATGAGGCCTATTAGAAATCCTCAATGGTCTGATACAGCTTGTTATAGCTTCCAAATTATCCTGAACAGATTTAAACAAAATCAAACTACAAAGAAAGTTTCAACTACAGTTGAAAGCCTGGTGCTGGGGGTTTACACCTGTAAATCCTAGCTGCTCAAGATGCTAAGATCTGAGGATGTTGGTCTGAAGTTAGCCCATGTAGGAAAGTCCATAACACTCATTTCCAATAAACTACTCTGAAAAAGACAGAAGTGGAGCTATAGCTTGAGTGGTAAAGTACTGGCCTTTAGTATCAAGAGGCTTAGAAACAAAGGCCAGGCCCTGAGTTCAATCCAGGAATGGCAAAAAAAAGAAAGAAAGAAGAAACTCTAGAGGAAAATGGGAAGCAGGGTTAACGCTTTTTGTAGGTCTACTTTTTCAAAGACCTTTACAAGAGTATTATAACATTTGTGGCTGTCAGAATAATTTTGTCATCTGTTTATTTGCTGTCTATAGGAGAATATTCAACATAGTTTTAAGGACTAAAAAAAAAAAGTGACTTGCCTCATCCTGTACAGAGCTGGAAAGGTGGGTACATTAGCTGCTGTCTACATGTGGTTGCTGAGCACTGGAGATAGGGTTAGTCCACAGGGAGCTCTGGTATAAGTGCAAAATACTCTTAAGCCTTTAAAAATTAGTCAAACAAAAGATTCCGTTAGTGATACTTAATAATACCGACACTGGGCATGGTGGCATATACCTGAGACTCCAGCTACTTAGGAGGTAAAGATTGAGAGCATGTCAGCTCCAGGCTAGCCTAGGCAAAGAGTTAAGGTCTTAACAAACAAATCAGGCTTGGTTGCATGTGCCTCAAATCTGAGCTATCTGACAGGAACAGGTAGGAAGTTCATGTGTTATAAGGCCAGCTCTGGGCCTCAAAATGAGATTTTTTTTCCTGTGGAAAAAAATGAGTAAATGATAGACGGGCTGTGAACATGATTCAAATAGTAAAGTGCCTGCCTGACAAGAGTGAGTCCCTAAAATTCAAGCCCACCCAAATAAAAACAATAATAATACAATCATAGTAATAATCTAATTTTACATGCATATTGAATTTTAGTGATATTTTAGATGTATGGAATTGTAAGGAGACTCTCCCTACAATTACTTTCACTTCATTTTTTTAATACAGCTACTAGAAAATTTAAGGTTTCATCTGTGGTTTACAATATATTTCTATTGGTTATCACTGTCCAGAGAAATGGACTGTATTTGCTTCCAGCAGAGTTGATACCAGAGTCTACACTCCCTGGATATGAGAGCGCCAATATTCTCAGTGCTGTGTGCTTCACTTATGAGCTAGCTAGAAAATGTTGTGTTCCTGGCCACAGATTGAATTTTAAGCTCAATTCCTGTGGCTGCTTCTAGGAGAAAGGGCGGGTACACGCCAAGACATTCCTGAAAAAGAGAAGTTGAAGTCATTTTCAGCTAATTGCTGTTTTCTTCTGTTAACCTTCTTTGTGCTCCCTTGGGTTTGGCAGCGAGATTTGTGCTTTTCATTCTTTAGGAGTGGTAAAAGTTGTCAAGTGTACTACCCAGGATAGGTGGTTCCATGCAATTATGGCATTGAGCTTTGCATTTTATCACGGGAAGACAAAGGCTGCATAGGAAAAGTACCCCCGGAATGATTACATGAATAAAATAATCACTGGGTTGGTAAACAAAAGCAAGTGATTCAAAAGAATACACAGTTCAAAATGGCCAGTCGTTTCCTTAATAGGCATATGGCCTGTAGAAAGCCAGCTTTGATTTTATTTAAACCTCGGCATTTATATTGTCTGGTTATCACAGATGCAGCCCCATCCTGCTGTGATGGGTGATCTATCTGGCACAGTAAAGGGGTATTAGTCTCCTCTGGTTTCTGGTTTGGTTACATCCTTGTTGGCTGGGCAAGGGTGATGGAAAATTAGCATCCACCACATTGCACTAAGTTATGCTAAATGGCTATTTGAATCTGAACTGCATTATGTTGTCTGTAAACATTGTAAAGGGGCATCTAGGAATTTCAAGGGGAGAAAAAAAAACCTTAGAGTGCTGTTTTTGCATGAATGCTTTAGGGACCTTCTCTATGAAAGTGAATCAATCACATTTGATTTATTCCTGACCCATGATGACAGTCCATGGCACTGTCACTTATTCGTCAATATGACGTGGCAGAAAGGGCGCTTGCACATTTTGCTCAGATGAGGACATGCTATGGAATGCCAACTGTATGTGTGCCTGTGAGAACACAGAAAGTTTGCTTCCATGTCCCAAACTCTCTGTATTCATCTCTTGAAGGAGTTCTGTCCACTGCTCTGGGGTTTTCTCATATAGCAGTCTTGCGTGGCCCTGATAATGAGGAACAGATTTCTACTCTGCCTGCAACACTGTGGTAATGTGCTTCTGAGGGATCCACGAAAGGAGCCCATAGAATACGAAATAGTCAAACCTCATTAAAAATACACCACTTAATAACGCCATTTACAAGCACTGACTTTGAACAGGAAACATAAAAGGCCAAAGTTATATACAGTGATTGCCTACTGGAGGGCCCGTCAGCAAGAGCTTTCTCTGCAGGGTTGGATAAGGTTTCTAGAAAGGCTAAAAGGGAAAATAGCTGCTATAACTCACTTTTTTTTCTTTCCAAAGGTTAATCTTCTTGAAGACAAGAAATTGATGGGCAGCTTATAGAAACTCTGATGTTAGCACCCCTGTTGGGTACCTATGTATGTTTCAAATGTGTATAATAGCAGCATGCTCTTGTTTCAAGAAATCATTATTTTCTACTTACTAATAAAGGTACGTTTCTAAAAGAATCAAGCTGCTTTGTTCTCTCAGAATTATTTACCTGAAATCTTAGTTACAAATTGAGGAGACATAACCTTGGCAATAGAATGTGTGTGGATATAGGATTTGAATACATTTGTCTTTTAATGAGAATTTATAAAGTACTAGTAGAGATGGACAGGAAAAGAGAGAATGTAATGGGGAAGGGGGAGGGAGTTATCCCTGAGTCATTTCGTTCGGTGACTAAATAATATAGAGTTAATTTAGAAGCAGAAAATATAAAGTAGACATCATGACATTATCAGCTTATTTATGAATTTAATTAACTGAATAATATAGAGTAGACACCATGACACACACCTGTGATAAGATTAGATGATTCCTACTAGTTGGTATTTCTGTAGTAGAGTTTGTCAAGAATGGTGAAATTATGACTCTTTTATTGCTTCGAGTAGCACATAAGATGAGACCAACTTTAGTGACACAACTTTTAGATTGTTCGTTGTGAACAGTAAATGTTTACCAATAAACAAATAGAAGCCTCTAATTTGCAAGTTGTTGGTATTATTTTTTTGTTAAACTAATGTAGTAAAATTCAGAAATGAAGGTATAAACTCTCATGTGATTTTAGTGAATAAATATTATAAACTAATATGTGTATCATATGATATATGTAATATATAACAAAATAGGACTACATGTTAGTAATATTTAACAAGGACTCCTAATCCACTCTCCAACTGTTAGCATTGACTCTATGTCATTTACAAATAGATTGCTATTATTATATAACAGAAGAGTGTGCAGATTGTTCAGGAAAGAAGCAGCACAGAATTGACATTAGCATTCTACTTTCTCTGGTCTTTTGTCCAATAGTAAACTGAACAACTATTCGGTGAGTTACCTTCTAATTCAGCCTTAAATAGTTCAATCTATGGCCCTATAACAGAAAAGTAAAATTCTACTAATAGATTCTATATATAATCATTATGTAGAATACCTATATATCTATTCTATACATACATATCCTTATGCATATATATATAAAATGTGTGTGTGTGTTTGTGTGTATATGTGTTTTATTACTCTTTGGAAGTAGCATGGGAAAGCATGAGAAACCCAAACTTGCTGAAGTCATTAAGTTAAAGTAAGACAAAGAATAAACTTTTGTGGGTTTTTCTCTGGGTCTCAATTTCATACTTTATCATAGAGAAGCTACGGAGAATAAAGAGAAATAAATGGAATAAGAATTTTCCTAATAGAGGACTATTAAATGCACAGAATTATGAGAAGGATAAAAAGTGGACCATTTGTGATTTTATACATATTTAACAGCACAGCATGTACAGATCAGAGGTTATACAGTTACCAAGGAAAAGTATTTAAGAGATTACAAGGAAAAATGTTATTTCTTTACATAACAGGCAGACTTAAGTCTGAATTCCCACTGCAGTTCTAACGATTATATTGTTTGTTTTCTCAAAGTTCGCTTCATTCTGCTTTTCCTTATGTCTACTCAAGTTCCCTTTACTGACGCTACTTTCATGACTCATAAATCTGAGTCTGCAGACCTTGGCTGGTCAAGTTCAAGGTGCCATCTGGTTGAATGCCTCCAGACAAATATCCAAATGGACGTTCATATTCACTCTGTCCACAATAGGAATAAGGGGGTGGTGTGCTAGAAGGTTGATAGCTATGCACTTATCAAGTGCAGGCTAATTTATACCACTCATTATCTGATGATCACCATTCAGACATCTTTCCTGTATCCCTTAGCATTAAAGCACTCAATGAAATGTATCCTTTGAGGAGACAAATTCAATTCCTTCTTCCCCCTTATCTATCACCTTTCCATTTTCCCTTCTTGTCAATTATTTCTCTCCAAGGTTTTAAACTCCATCTTCTATTCCTTTCCTATCAGCTTTCAGTTGTGTCCTCACCCTCTCCAATGGAATTCCTACTTCATCTTACCTAGAATAAAAGACTGCAGTCTATGTTTTTGTTGAGATCATCTAATATGTAGACTCATTGCAATACCAACTTTTTCCATAATTTTTTTCTATTTTGTCCTTCAGCTCTGGCATTAAAGTCAGTCATTGCTTATTTGTACTCAACCTCCTGACTAATATTGGTGGAGTTCACCTATTGAGCTTATTTTGACATCTCCACTATGCACTATAATAATGCAGGGCTTTAATCCTTGGCTTTTACCTAACTATTGGCTTTGCTCTCTAATTTTTGTCTTTTGTTTATTCTCTAAATTTCATCTCATGGCAGATCTCTCTACCTTACTGAGTATTCATATTCATTTCACCACATATTTTCCCCCAAAGTACCTGTGAGCTTGTATTCTGCTGATGACAATTTACATATTTCTGGATTATTTCCTGCCTATTCTTACTTACTACAACTCAGGTATGCCAGAACAGACTCTGGTTTGTTCCTACAACAGAGAAGCTGTTCAAGAAATATCTGTTGAAGGAATGAACATAATCCAGGAGTGAATGGGTGAAATTGTTCCTTGTATCTTCCATTTCCCAGCTGCCCTCATCTACGGCCTAATTACCCATCTTCTATATGGAAACGGTTAGCTATTAACACTCATGAATGTAACTTCTTTTAGAAGTTTTGATTTCTTAGGTATAGTTTATTCACACTCAGTCCATATTTCCAAGGCATTGAAGCCATCCTAGCATGGTCTATGATTTTCTGTTTCTCTTACAAAAAAAGCTGTCTTCTAACATGCACAACTTTATACATGTTAGGAGTTAACGTGTGTTCAGTCAATTGATGAACTGAACAGGGCTTCAAAGTGGGACTGAATCTGAGCCAAATAAGAAATCAGTGTATTAATACTCATGGATTCCTGATAAGGTCACTATTATAGTTTGAAAAGCAAGAGAAAGGGGAGACAAAGTCTAATTTCCTAAATCTATCAATTATCGGTTCAGCAAGGAGTAGAAAGTACATTATCCAAGAAAAGCCAATTACAGGAACTCTACTCATTTATTATCTAATGCATTTGCAATGGCTTGGTGTTCACTTTCATTATACTCAAAGGAAGGAATGCCATCTATGAAACCTTGACTTCTAGAACATCACAGTAGTCCTAGATGCCTCTATAGCTCACTGCATCAACCACAGTCTGGCTGAAGAGCTCTAACACGCATCACAGCAGTGGAACTGTTTCAGGCTGCCAGGGAATTCTGTGCACTCTGAGACAGTACATGGCATGTCAAATATTAATTAGACAAGGAAATAAACCAGAGTTGGCATTAGAAAATAGGCAAGCATTGATTTTCTTTTCACTTTTTATTTATTAAAATGCTGTAGAGGAAACAGATAAACTTTCTTGACTCTGTATTCATGACCAATTTCCTTCTTTTAAATGGGAAGTGCCTACAGCCATGAATGGAAAGCCTGTCTGCTTCCAGTCAGGCTTTGGATAAGCAGCTTTTCCCTGGTTACAATAGGCTACTCACCACCACTGCTGTTTGGTAATGTTTCTCCATAGGCTAGATCCTAACAGAACCAGTGTTATAAAATGACAAACAAAGGTTAAAGACTAAGAAAATCCAGGGAAAATGTTGCAAATCCCTTTGCATACAGTAGACCTATCATTGTGTTTCAGTGTCTCTAGAACCTACTTACAGGATTCATAAATAAATAAAAAGCCCTTAGGTGAAAACCAAATGAAAATGAGCTGAGACTTGGAAATGACTAAGGCTTTTGGTTCTTGTAAGGGATAAGGAAGCTACACATTGCAGCACACACCTGTAATTTCAGCATCTCAGTACTCGAGAGACTGATGTAGGAAGACGCTGAGCTCAAAGTCAGCTTGGGCTATCTAGGCTTAATGTATCTCAAGAGAAACCAAAACACAGTAAAGATGCTTCCTAATCTACTGGTTGAGAGCCAAATCTCTGCTACTCTATGAAATGCCTGAGATCACCATTTAGTACATATGTAAATTTGGACAACTTAACTTCTCTGTGCTTCTTTTATCCAGTTTTAACTACCAATTTCTAAATAATGCTATAGATATTAAATGAATTAATATGTTCAAAGACCTGAGATATATATGTGTCTGTGAAAAAGAAAAATACTTTTCACAGAAGGAAAAAAGCTAAAAAACCCCACTGAAAACAAAACATAACAAAACAAAAAACAAACTGCAGAACACTCAGCAAGCAAAGCACTTGAAAAGCTATAAATCAAATGGGTATTTAATTCAAATTTTCACCCAGTAAAACATCTGTTCTCTTTCAAATGATAACATTAAAATGCAATAATCCTTACTAGCCTTAGGCAATTTATTTATAAAGACCACGTTCTGCATTTCTTAGTAAAAGATTTCAAGCTATGAGTCTTCCTAGTTTCAAGATCATAATTGGAACTAGCATAAGAGCCAGGACAATTATACCATTTTTCTATCAATTGCCTCTTCAATGCAATGCCTCCTGAAACCATTTGCTAAAACATGTAACAATCCTATCTCATAATTGTGTAAAACCCAAGACACTCGTGTCTGTTGTTTAATGCTAATTTCTTTGAGCTTCCTAAGAGGAATTGCTATTGACTACTTTCATTAGGAGACTATTGACCCTTCTCTAGTGGAGCATCCTGAGAAGGAACTTACTAAATATGCCCATATTTCATTTTTAGAATATCAAGGTACAATAGGCATGCTGAAGGATATGGCTTATTTAATCCAAAATTAAAATTTTATAGGCTACATTACCTAAAGCAAATTGCTTAATACATTTAGAAGAACAGCTGTTTTCTGAGTATTTGGCATCCCATGTATTTGAGACTTAAATTAGATGTACCACTGACAGAAGTGCAACTATAATGGGCTCCATGATAGTTCGGCTGTTACATCTGGTCTTTCTTCCTTAGTACAGACAGAAAAGGAATTTTCAATATGTCAGTTACTGTACTGGCTATCAATGAATTTAAAGAGATTTCATAATCTTTCCTTTTTAAGATCTTTTCCTGCAAAATTGAGAGAGTTCCAAACCATTAATGGAATTAAACATCCTGATTTGTCTGACTTTTTTTCTAACCTTCTTTGGGTACATTTCACTTTTATTAATATTAGTATTTATTCCATGAAATTCAAAATTTCATCGCGGCACCTTGCCAAGGGTATATTAAACACAGAGCTTAAAATAAAGCCCCAACTAATGCGTGTTTGGTGCTGTGTGGTGCTCTGCTTCTAAGTATAGAATCTGGAAATTGTTCTATATTGCTCAAGGGATACAACTGTAATAAGACTCCAATGTAGATTTCGGAAAAGTTGGTATAAGTAGTTCCAATTTACAGTCCAGATATGAGTGGGCAGTGCTCTGTCAGGAGGCACCATACCATCCTCAGAGGATAAAGAGGGACACAGAGCCTGCCAGCCCTCCTTGCAGTTAGGATCAGGTAAGAGTTGATTATTGTAAGAGCAACTCTCTGTCCAGTTTAACCATTTCTTACAGACTCTTGCTTCCAAGAGAGTTTTATGACCTCAATCTCTTGTTCTACCATAGTGTTTTCCGCATGAGTGTCCCTACTATCTTCCTACCTTCTTACTGTTCCTAAGAATGTTTAAGCCACTCTGACTTCTTAGGTATTCCTTCTTAGGATTCCTCCTGCTCAAGGATCACCTTGTGAATAGAGGGACATCCAGCTCTCTCTACACATTTCAGAGTCTCTTTAGGATCCTTCTGTCTCTTTCCTTACTGCTCTACTCTTCTTTGTGTCTGTTATCTCTGTTTAACATTATGTGATATTTATTCCATTCCTCTTAAGTGAAGTTATATGTGTTACTCAGTAGACCATGTTGGAAATGATGCATGAAAACTTGTGCCAGAGATGGGACGTGGGGGGGGGGAGGGAAAAATGGAGAAAACGAGGGAAGAGAATACACTGATCCAAGAGAAATGTACTTTCGTAATTGTTACCCCTCTGTCCATCACCTTTACAATAAAAATAAAATTTTTGAAAAGGACCCATATCAAAAGGTCTTTCTATAAAAATTATTTAATGTCAGAGGAAAATATACATCCTACATTTCTGAATTTTCCCAAAAGATAATCATGTATTCCTTCCAAACAAGCCATTTAAAGAAATATGTCAAAGGGTTAGGAATGTAGCTTAGTGGTTTAACAATTGTCTAGAAGGTGCAAGACTTGGGCTGGTTTTTTAGTGCAACAGAGAAAAAGAAAAAATAGACATGCATGTTTTTCTACAATGAAGAAGAAACAGAAGTAGGAATGAAAATATGATCATTACAAAGAAAAGATGTCTTTCTAAATGATTAATCTAAAAAACAAAGATTTATACAATGAATTTGAGATTAAAAGGACATTTGAATATGTCTTAACAAAACACTAAGATTAGAAGAAAGATCTACTTATATTAAAATGAAAAGCAATATTCTTGGTAGCAAAATACATTTATTCCTGACTTTAAAGCCAGGAATAAAATCAAGATGCTCAGTATTTAATATCATTGTGAAAGTCCTTTCTCATCTAAACATTATTTAAGTGAAAGAAACTTGATAGAGGGATGACTATAATTTAAGTATAGATAGAGGAAGACTATAATTTAAGTATATTATAGGTAGGTATGTTTGAGAATGTCATAATGACAATCTCCATGTTGTAAAATTAATATGCACTAATAAATAACACACTGCTAATAAGTGCTAGTGACTCATGCCTATAATCCTAACCACTCAAGAGACTGAGATCTGAAGATCATGGTTCAAAGCTAGCCCTGGCAGAAAAGTCCATGAGACTCTTCTCTCCAATTAACCAGTACAAATCTGGAAGTGGAGCTGTGGCTCAAGGAGCAGGGTAGTAAAAGCCAGGGCTGCCTCAGTACTGAATGTGTAAACACTTTTCTTAAAAAGTTCATCTTCTGTAACCCTTCTATTAAATACAATAATATATATGTATATGTATATATGTATATATATATATATATATATGTTCGTCTTCTTACAAATTCAAGGGAATACTCGACATTATCCGGGAATCCCTCCAGTGCCTCCTCACGATTCTACCTCATTTGCCTTTTCCCTTCTGTTTTAGGTTCATGAAGTGCTAATGCCATTCACCCATCAGGCTCAACTCAGCAGAATTACTTAACATTTGATACAACTGCTCAATGCCAATCACTATTCAGTAATAGTCAAGGAATGTAATCAGCAGCTTGATTATGTTTTGTGAAGAAGTAGCAAAGAGGGAAAAGAAAATTAAACAATGACAAAAAGGAGCAGGTAAGACCACTTCACTGGTGGGAAAGGTTGCCTTGAATATTATTTTTAAAACCACACTTTCAATTTTCTGCTTTTTAAAGGAACTATCACCAATTACTTCCCCTGAGCACTGATGGAAAGAGCTGTCCAACTGTTCAACATTTGCTTTACTAATTGAATGATCAATTATTCAAATAAATGATTCTCCTTATCAAGATCTGAGAAAACCTTGGTGAGGATTCCAGCCCATTATAACACATCGTAAAGCAACAAAGAGAACAAAGCCAGACAATTTTTTTAAATGTTAACAGAAAAATCTCTGTCATTGGGGTGACAATTTCTGACCACTGGAAGAACTTTGACATCTCTATGCATCCTCATCTTTTTTTAACCCCCCTTTTCCTTTTCTGTGACTGCTAATCTCACCTTGTTCATAGTCTATTTCACTGATTAATTCATTGGCAACTATCCCTGTGTTCCTTAAGAACATGCACTTTGTTAGGTAATGGGTTTTAATGATTAGTCTAAATGCACTCACTCTTTGTCAGCAAAGAAAGTCCTCCCCTAAGTTATCCTAGCCCCAAGGGACCTTTGCAGGGAGGGTGCAGGGGGCCAGGGAATGGCAGGGAATTCTCAGCTGACACAAGGTAGATGAGTACCTCATTCAGGCCCTTACATTTAGATTGATTAATAGTAGCTGAAGGTCATTCTGTGGATTTGATTTTTTAAAGGCAAAATGACTTTCGAAAGACTCGAGTGCACATATTCAGCGGACACTAGCCAGTGTTCCTCGCTAGCATTCAGGATTCCTTCTCCTTAAATGACCTGCGTGGAGTACACACGCATGCCTCTGAATAAGCCTGGCAATCAGCAACAGGCACAGCTTTCCCTCTCAGGCCCTCTTTCCAGCAACTGCTCTCACAGTCTGAATGCAAGTATTTTGAATGAGTTTTCCTTCACGCCTTACCTTAGGCAGAAGCCTAAATTCATGGCTTTTACTATGTTTGCCTATGCCCAGAAGCCTCTTTGTTAACAGAAACTCAAGAGCCAGCAGATTTATAGTGACTCTACTAACATTCCTTTGGCAGCTCATGCTTCTCCCCCAAAAATGTGCTTTGGGGGAAAAATGATAGTTATAATAAGTCAGGATGGTTTACATTTGATAACCTCAAAGTATATATGGAAAATGAAAAGCGCAACCGCTTTTCAAAACAGGAACTTTTCTCAGATAAGTAATAATCTATTAATGAGAAGTGCATTTACTCAACTGGACTGGGCTTTCATCTCAAATCAGGCTAAAGTACTGATAAGCTGTGCCATTTTAGCAATTTCTAGGATAGCCTATGACTATTATGATAATCATCTCAGAAGCAAAGAAAGAGAGTCAACTTTTCTATATTAGCAAACAAATGGAACTAGTAATAGCTTCTGATATAAAGCTTATGACGGTCACTAGAATAACACCATTCAAAGTCAGGAGTATTTTCCCAGTAGCTGTCAATGGCTCACACATCATTATTCCCCAACAGATATTTATTTGATGAAAAGAGTGAATAGTTCCAGGCAGTTATAACTGCAACAAACTGAATTTAATTATTCACTTAGCACATTTTGCTAATGAGTAAGAACAGATTTTAAAAAGAGCCAGAATTAGCACGTCATTTTGAAATCTTGCTAATAACAGATGAAAAATTACAATCTCTAAAATCTGACCCTCCTGGCTTACTGATGAAACCATGAACAATGATTAAAAAGTTACTTAATGTTAGATAGACGTATTTGATTTCACTTGTGTTACCCAATGAAGGGAATCACTATGTTTTCTTTGTAAACGTTAGAAATTTCAGCCAATCTGTTACCAACATTTTGTTTTAATATTAAATCTTCCTGGTCACATGGTTATGCTCTAGGTTTGGGAAGTATAAAAAGACTCATTGAGGGGCCGGGAGTTTGGCCTAGTGGTAGAGTGCCTGCCTAGCATGCACGAAGACCCAGGTTCAATTCCTCGGTACCACATACATAGAAAAAGCCAGAAGTGGTGCGATGGCTCAGGGTAGAACACAAGCCTTGAGGAAAGTCCAAGGACAGTGCTCAGGCCCTGAACTCAAGCACAGGACTGGCAAAAAAAAAAAGACTCATTGAAATTATGAAGTACATGTTTATACTGAGAATAGTTTATTGGTTCTGAAGCTTCTAGTTTAAGTGGTATTGGTATAGGAGAGGAAAGATAACGGGGAGAGGAAAATACAGAACATAAAGCAATAGTCTGATCAATAATAAATAGGATACTAAGAAACACTCTAGAGACTCCATGCCTCCGAGTTCACTTAAGTCTTAACGTACTTTACATTTCAAATCATATCTCTCAAAACAAGTGATAGAATTACACTGCTAAATCCATAAGCATTGATTTTTGTCTCAGTCACAGATGCATGTGAGTGCACTATTGAAAATTTTGCTAAAATAGGTTTACACCAGATAGCCCCTACTGCGTAGCAAGCATTATTTCTAGAAAATTGCTGAAGTCTTTAATAAGCCATTGTCTAAGGTTTGGAAAGCATAGACAACATTGTTATGCAAAAAAATCTCCCTGAATGTTCATGAATTGCTTCTACCAGTTCTCACTGTTGTAAGGGCCTTCTAATCCCCAAGTGGGAGATACTACTCTCTAAAAAAAAAAAATCTCACAGCACACATGTGTGAGCTTTCAGAGTGTTTTAAGAAAATATTCCCAGTGGACTCTGGAGAGCTTGCCTTCCGGTCAAAGAGAGACAAAATGCTCAAATGGGCTATTATTTTCACTGATAGACTGACCCCACTCCTTGTGGAATTTGGGGTTTAGTTTCACATGATTTAGTTTCACAGGGTGATAGACTCCTGTGCAAGTGACAATGCCTTGCCACTTCTGGGGTAAGATAAGGAGTCTTTAAGAGCATAGGTCCTAAAACAAGGGGCAACAAGACAACCAGGTCCAACCCAGGCTTTTGTTAGTTCTGTGATGACTCCTAGGGAATTGTTTGATTGGACTGTAGATGTGACAAAAACTTTATCTACTTATTGAAAGACTTGTGGCCTCATTTATTGGTTGGCTCCTGTTCTACTAGAAGCTTTCTGAAGTATCTTCTTTAAAATTTGGTTTTGGAAAAATCTTCCTTTGTTTTCATGTCCTCTGTAATGACTTAACTTGATATCTTTGTCACTTGGTGGGCATACTTTGCCTTATTTTCCTGTGCTCTAATTTCTGTCTTAGCTTATGGTCTCACATGTAGGTATTTCAGGTACTTTAAATATATTTTAACCTGGGTACCAGTGGCTCACACCTGTTTTCCTAGCTACTCCAGAGTCAGAGATCTGAGAATCACAGACTCAAAGCCACCCCCATAGGAAAAGTCTATGAGGCTTTCATCTCCGATGAACCACTAAAAATCTGGAAGCATTTCCCCCCTTCCCTTTTCTGTTTCAAATAAACAAATAAACATGTATACAAAATGCCAGGTAACAAAGTCAGATACTGTAACAGTATGAGATTAACCAAAGGGCAATAAAAGAGAAGAGAAATAATATAGTACATTAAGAACAACAATCACACAAGATAAAGCTTTTGTTTCCATATTCTGGAGAGCCTTTCATTTAGCCTCATCCTACATAGCCTTATGTAGGAAGTGGAGGAAACAAGATGATTGGGAGGGGGTGGAGGGAAGGAAATGGGAATAAAAACATGAGAAGGGGCATCAATGTGTGAGAAGCATCTGGAGAACATAACTGTAACCCCTCTATACATTCCAATAAAAAAGTTTGCAAAAAAATCTGGAAGTGGAACTGTGGCTCAAGTGGTGGCTTGAGCACAAAAGCTCAGCACAAAAAGTACAGTGCCCAAGCACTGTACTGTTGTTTTTTTTTCTTTTCTATAACACTGTTTTCTTACAAGTTTCAGTATGCCAAAACTCCATTTTGGAAATATCCTAGAATAATAGCACACCATTTTGTCAGAATTAGTTAAGTAAGCATGTGTACATTTTATGATTAAGTACTTAGCTTCAGATTTTATCTGTAGCTGCTAACAGTGAATCAACTTCTAATTAACTTCATCAAAGAAAGGCTTTTTCCTAAGGACCACGGGAGAGTACGTTGTCTCAAGTCTTCCATATCAACTTAATAAACTTTTACTTCCAACTTTATGTATAGACTCAGAATCTGTTATGTCACTACGGATAAACGACAACTTGAATTTCTTGTGGTGCCGAGCAAGATGCGTGCTTTGCTTCTGAACATCAACACTCATCATTGCTGAAGCCCGGGGTACATCTGAGTACCACTCTGCAAGCTACATCACCAAGCTCGATGTGTTGATTGCATATATGTGAAATTATTCATGAAGGTGTAGAGTGGCTTGAGGTTGACAGCAGATTTTCTAGGGAAGGAAAGTGTGTGGAAGTGGCGTTCTGCTAAAAGGAAACCAGAAATGTCATCTTATTCAATGTTTTCAAGTAAAAGTGTCCTCTCTTGTTTCCTCCAAAAGAAAACCTACACAATCTCCACTACCACTACTGAATATTTGGGTTTGTGATGTAGCAGCCCTCAGTAGTACTGACTTTAGCAAAAGTCAATTAAATTTTGAAGAATATGCTTAAGGCCAGATACGAATATAGTATATCCAATCGTATAGTTTAATTATTTGAACATTTACTTCTAAATATTGTGTGGCTTACTGTCCATATAAAAGATCTGGAAATGTTGCATAAGATATTTAAATATATTTACCATCTAACGAGTAATGAAACACACATGCACATAATGCACACACCTATTCACAACATACATGTGATATATATATATATACATATACAGGTGAATATACTCAGATATATGTATGAGTATACTGAGGTTATAGATGAATATACTCATGCACACACAGGTGTGTATATATTTGTATAGTACATATGCATATTCACATATGATTATAGTGCATATGTATATTCACATATGCTATGATCATGCATGTGTACATCTCTCAAGACAAAAACCAAACCTGCTGGAGCATCAAATAAAATATACTTAGGTAAAGAGTGTTTGAGACAATGAGGTATGCTGATTGAGGCATGGGTGGTCTGATATCTATTTAATAGTAATTAGCTATTGAGTACAACTATGAAATGTAGGCCAAGGTGCATAATGTGAGTGCAAGTGCATAGGTGTGTGTGTGTGTGTGTGTGTGTGTGTGTGTGTGAGAGAGAGAGAGAGAGAGAGAGAGGAGAGAGAGAGAGAGAGAGAGAGAGAGAGAGAGAGAGAGAGAGAGAGAGAGAGTTTGTAATAGACGTTTAGAAGAAGAAAAGAAAGAGAAAAATCTCAAATTCTAGGATTACTAAAACATCCCCAACAAGTTCAGGAGCTAAGATGAAGCAGGCACCAACCTAGCCTTCAAACTTCCCAGCCCAGCTGCAGTTGGTATCAACATATTTGTTCAGGTCAAGGTCGGTCTGTTTCACGTTCAGTGGGAACACTTGGGAAACACAGAGTTCATTTTACTAGGACTTATTTTCCTAACTTTCAGAACATATCTAACTTTTATGCTTATCTGAAGCGTGACAAATTGGAAAGGCAACGCCATAAAGAGTAATCCAAAGTTTATATAAATAGATATATAAATTTAGGCACATTGAATGTTTTTCTTAGAGTGAGAAATGATGCCATAAATTAAAACTCTGAAGAAGTGACGGATATAAAATCCAGAAAGTAACTATTTTTTCTTAATTGACTGGCACCCTTCCATGATACTCTTCCCTATATGCATCGATATTTTGCCTCGTTTAAAACTGCTATTATAAATTAATTAGGAAAAAGGGGTTCATTGTGATATTTGCAACACAAATTATACTTAGTTCAAATGTACCTCATGTGTATTACTCTCAATCTTCTCCCTTCCTCTCCCACCTCTTTCCGATAGATTTGAATTTCATTATGTATCTTCATATTCAAAGTGTACTTCAGTAATATTCATCCACCATCTCCCACATTTTGATAGCCTTTCCATGTGACAAAGTGACAAAATTTTGCCTTTCAGTACACATTAAGTCTATTCATCTCAGTTCCTCCTATTAGAATAGGATCCGATCATTTCAAGCTTGTAACTCGTTAAGTTGATCTTTGTGACATATTTCAATTCTGCTTTTCTTTAGTTTTTCACTCCTAAAGAAAGATGTTCATTTCTATTATTTGATAGCATCTGCTGCTGGTCTGGCTAGTGTGCCTGTGATAGCTCATCCCTTTTGTCAGTTACTGTGCCTAGCAGACAAGATGTTGAATTTAGCATCACTAGATTTTCTGTCACCGTCTTACTTGTACTCACTGTTGACATGGGGCATCTCTGCTGGATCCCCCACAGCTAGTTGTGAAGAAGACTGCGGATTGTGAACCTGGAATCTTTTTTGTGTGTGTAAGAAAAAAGAACAAAGCAATCACGGTGGTTGTTTATCTAGGATTAACAATCTTTTATTAATGGCTCTTCATTATTGTCCCAATGGCCTAGACATAGGCAGGTGAAATAACTCTCTATGCTTTGTTTCATATTACTACTACTACTACTAATAATAATAAGCTTAAAAACTCATGTTCAAATAGTGTTCGTCCAATTTTTGAGGTATCCTAATAAGAGTCCAATCTTCTAATGCTCTCTAATCCATCACATAAGGTGAACTTTTCTTTGAAATCATGAACGTCTTCTAGCATGTTTCGATCACTTCTAGTATAACACACAACTTAGAACTTCTTCAGTAACTTTGCACAAGTCAACCTTTTGTGAACAGATAATGAGCATAGTGTTGAATCAACATTTCAAGGGAACTCAAAAGGATTAGCTGACCTCTTCCTTCCTTTAAGTAGTTCATAGTCTAAAACTCCCTGATAGATTAATCTACTATCTACCCATGTTCCCCTTTTGGCAATGGGATAAATGGGCTTGCTGCTTTTTAAACATTTTAAATCGATTTCCTATTTAGCCACAGCTTTATCAATGCTTGGGTGAACGTAAAGCTAGTGAGCCACTTCTTCAGGGTACAGTGCTTTTGATGGGTTAGCTGTCAAATGCTCTATTGTCCAAATTATACTGCCACTGTAGAGTTCCTGCAAAGAAACAATTTACTGGAGCACTGGGCTATTGGTTGTGTAGGTTGTGTTAGTTTTGGGGTATCAAAATCTGATTAACTTCCTGCAGTTTACAGGAGTTCCTATTATTGCTTTTCCTCAATTTTCATTTACCACATTGTTAACAGAAAGTGATAACAGAACGTCTATACAGGAATGAGTCCTAGAATAAACAGTGCAGTGAGCTTCCAAAGCCTCATGTCATACCAAAGCCATATATATACACATATATCTGCACATAAATATATTCATGTACACACATATACACAAAAATATATATACATGCACATATATACATATATGTTGCACATATACACACATAATGAAAACACATATACAAGTAAACATATACATACAACTATATTGCTTCCATTTAAAATTTAGATTCTTTCACTGTGCTAGTTCACACACTCATATATACCTATACATACATGTAAGACAAATAGATGATAAATAGATAACATGTATGCTTTGTTATCAGTTGGGGAGCTTGAACTCAGGGCCTGTGCAGTGTTACTTGAGCTCTTCTGCTCAAGGCTAGTGCCATTTTGGGCCACAGCTTCACTTCCTGTTTTTGAGTAGTTTATTAGGTATGAGTCTCAAGGGGACTTTACTGCATAGGCTGGCTTTGAACCACAATTCTCTGATCTTAGCCTCTTGAATAGTTTAGATTTACAGGCATAAGCCACCAACACCCAGCTGTAAAGGTATTTCTTAAAGAAGACACTAGATTCTTTCAATCTGCTATTTTATATACATAGTTAAGTGACAAGACAAGCATTTCTAAAGGAAGGAACCCTGTTAACTATATGTGCTTGATTTTTATCTACTATTATTATTAAGTACATAAAGTGGTGGGATAGTGGAAATAAATCTCTTCTAGTGACTTAATGTTTTCTTTTCTTTTGAAAAGCCTTCTCATAAGAGCTATTCTCAAAATTTGTATTTGGGTATATTTAGGGCTCAATAATAGCATTACTGATTCAACACAACAGCTTAATGATGAATCTGTTTACCTTTTTCTACCTGTTTATTCATATAAATACCCCCACAGCAGCATACCAAGGAGATTTCTGTAATACGGAGTATTCCAGACTGTTTACTCTTCATTGAGTACGAGGGAGTTTAATACTAGATTTAATTTAATCATCACATTCAAGACAGAACCAAACATCAGTTCCAAATTGCATTTAAGATAGTATTCACATCCATGTTTGCCAACTTAATTGAAGCATAACAACTAGTTTTAATATCAACTTCCCAGTTTTAATAAGTGGAGACACGGGCTTTCTCATTATGTTTCCCACGAATGGCACATGTAACCTTTTCATCTTAATTCTTAGTGAGATCACTGGTTTCTGCTGTATATCAAGATACATAAATCTTCCCAATCTATTTGAAAAGGGCTACATTCTCTCAATTTCACTTTAGTACACTAAAGTCTTTGCTAAAGAACATCAATCATTTGTTTCATAAAGTACCAACCATTTATTAAATTAAGGTAAAATGATTTACTTTTAAATAAAGTACTTATTAGTATAACATAGTCTGACTATATTTCACCATATATGTATACCTGTTGCATAATATATATATATAAAACAGCATTTTATGAAAATTTACAAATTTGGGATTTATGTTATTTTTTATTTTATTTTATTGTCAGTGTAATGTATAGAGGGGTTACAGTTATATCCGTCAGGTAGTGGGTGCATTACTTCTTGCACATTTATATCATGTTTTTGTCCCCGTTTACTTCCCCCACCCCCTCCCAATCATCTTGTTTTCCCCCCTTCCCCTCCCTATTTCAAATAAATAAATAAACACATACACAATATACAGGTAACAAAGTCAGATTTTTTTTTTTTTGTGGGTCATGGGGCTTGAATTCAGCCTGGGCGCCATCCCTGAGCTCTTCAGTTCATGGCTACCACCCTACCCTTGAGCCAAGCCACACTTCCCGTTTTCTAGAGGTTAATTGGAGATGAGAGTCTCAGGTCCTTTTGTGCCTGAGCTGGCTTTGAGCCTTGATTCTCAGATCTCAGCCTCCTGAGTAGCTAGGATTACAGGCGTGATCCACTGTACCCAGCTTAAGTTTGGGATTACTAAGAAGAGAACAAAACATTGTCCCGACATTAAGCCCATCTCTGCTTCAAGTGGGAAGTATGAGAGTAATTAATATTGATGTATTCTATATGTGGGCACAAATAGAGGGTACTTATATATAGTTCTTGACCTTAAAAGAGTTCACAGTATATAGAGAAGCTAAGCAACGATTATAAATACAGGAATAATAGCCAACCATTAAAGCAGAGGGAACAGATGGAGCCTGCAGGAGAGGAGGTTTGAGGAGCTTGTGTTTGACCAGAATCTTGAAAGTCAACCTGGTTAGGTGGGCGTGTGTGTGAAGAGCACTCTGAACATTTGCCATGCTGCAGAAGTGAAGCCGAGCAGAGCAGGTGTGAGGAACTACAGGGTTTTGGTAGAGTTGGAATACAGGTCTATGTAGGCAGGTGGAGATAAAGGCTGCAGTGTAAGGGCCTTCAGGCTAATTCAAGGAATCTGAATGACATTCTGACAGGAGGCCATGAAATCGTTTTTCAAGGGGAGAGTAACAAGGCCAGATTTCCATTCAGAAATGACACTGTCATCGTTTCATGGAGGAGAAATCTGAGAAGTAGAGGAAAGAAAAAGAATCAGCCAAGTGGATGAGATTACAGAGTCTGTTAGAGACTATGGAAACCTCTACAGCGTAGCAGCTTTAGAGTTGACAGGAAAGGAAATGTAAGGGGTTTCCTGAAACTGAATGCAAAGGATTCCCTGTCTGGTGGGATGTAGGCACTGGAAGAAAGAGAAAAGAATGTGACATATGTTTTATAGTTTATATATGTACATATACAGTGCTAGAAGGATTGAGCATGCTTTCATCACAAACAAATAATAGTGTTTGAGGAGCTAGATACTCTTATTCTCATCTGTAGATTATACAGGATATACATGTATTAAAATATCCCATGGTATGCCATTAAAGTATACAATTGTTACATGGCTATTAGTAAAGAAGATGCATGCATGTATAAGACATGTTCGTGTCAATAATTTCCCCTGAGTGTCAAATATAAATCCTTTAATGCCCTTAACTGTGAAAAAAAAGAATAGGGAAGAATTGCAAAGACGAAGGAAGGACCTGACGCTCTTTCTTTTCATTTGCGCCAGTTTGTGTGTCTGTGTGTCTATGTCTGTGTATGTGTGTCTGTGTCTATTTACTGGAGTAGGGGAGATGATCTAGAAGGGCCAATGAGAGATTTTACAGACTGGGCTGATAGGCTTCAAACACTGGGAAAATAATGATCTCCTTGTGTGTGCTGTCCATGTCTAAGGCTTTGTGCAATGGCAGTTAAAGATAAGAAGGAGGCAGGGCACTGATGGCTCACACCTTGTAATACTAGCTATTCAGGAAGCTGAGATCTGAGAACTGCAATTCAACGCTAGCCCAGGAAGCAGAGCTTGTGAGTTCTGATCTCCAATTAACCTCCAGAAAACCCAAAAATGGTGCTGTGGCTCCAAGTGTTTTGAGCAAAATGGTCATGGACACCATGGACAACAAAGAAGAGAGGGAGGAAGTAGGGTAGGAGGGAGGAAGGGAAGAAAGGAGGGAGGAAAGGATAGGGGGAGGGAGGAAGAGGGGAGGAGAGGAGAAGAGAGGAGAGGAGAGGAGAAAAAGAAAAGAGGGAACATTTTCTGTTCGCAGACTTTCTCGTGCTCCAAAAACGCCTCTCTAAACATTGGTTATAATTTTCCCCTAGTGTGTGGATGTGTCGGACTACTCTTTGCCTCAAGAAAAGGTGGCAGATTATTACTTTCAAAAGAATGTAAAAATGCAGTGTTGGGTGGCTCACTGTCCTTTTTCTCTTATAAAAAAAATATGGGGGGCCGGGAGTTTGGCCTAGTGGTAGAGTGCTTGCCTAGCATGCACGAAGACCCAGGTTCGATTCCTTGGTACCACATACATAGAAAAAAGCCGGAAGTGGTGCTGAGGCTCAAGTGGTAGAGCTCTAGCCTTGAGAAAGTCCAAGGACAGTGCTCAGGACCTGAGCTCAAAAAAAAATATATGGGATATGACCATTGAAATTCATTATTGTCGTCACTGAACAAGTCACAACTAAAGCCAAATGATTTTTAATGATTTTTTTCATCGAGCTACAGAATATAAAAAGAGAAATTTTGTAGCACCCTGTATCATTCCAAGTTTCCAAAATTTAAAATGTCACAGTCTCTGTTGCTTCTTTTAGAAAGAGAAAACATGAAGTGCTTATAAGCTGCCATGAGAGAGCCCTTCCAAATTTTTCTACTCACAAACCAAAACTGTTATTTTTTTGGCTATTGAAATTGCTCTCTCTTCTGCTCTCCAGTGTAGAAAGCTACAGTCTTATAAACACACTTTTGTTAGTTAGCTTACCACTATATCCTGTAACCCCAAATTATCCATGTTTGAAAAATCTACCTTCTGGTTTTGTCTTTGGTTTAATACTATTTTGAATCCCAATATGTCTAGAAGTCTTCCCTTGAGTCATGGTTTAGTAATGACCTCAGGGAAATCATTCTAGGTTAAAGTAAAAATTTAAAAAAATACCTAAAAGTTACTCAGAGATAAGCTTAGGCTGGTACAAAGCATAAAACACTGAATGGGTCTCTCCAGATTACTACTAAATTCTTTACCCAAGGTTTGTCTTGTTGGCTTCACTCTTCCTGCTGGTACTCATGCCAAAAGGCTGTGTTGAACCATTTCTGAACCATTTTCTTCATACCTCTTTCTCCATTCTCTCCACCTCATCCCTGTACTATTATAACAAATTCAGAACTTGTCTTTCATATGTCCTGTTGATGTATTTATTTTCAGTCTTTCCTCCTTTACTGCAGGAGGGACCTTTTGATCTTTACAAATACATCTTCCTTCTGAGCACCCTTTGCTCTGTGGCAAAGTTTGGACATGAACAGCTTTGATCACACCACTGTCCCCACCAGATCCCTTCTGTTCTTCTCTCTCTAATGTCATATACTCCTTTGAGAGGCTGATCATCTTTCATTATCTTTGATATTCTCCTAAACAGATTATACAGGGGCAGAGAGTTACTAATGTCTCTGAAAACTGTTGACAGCAAAAGACAGTGTGACTGTGTTCAGAGGAAGGATATTGGAGCAGTGGCCTTACTTTCTATCTAGAAGGTCTTCCCCTTATGTCTCTCTTATATTTAATTTAATGTGATATAGCTTTTTTTCTACAGGAGGATGCTCTTGTATACAATAATAGACATTCTTAAAAGTGATGAAACAAGGTAAGAAACCAACAGAAGATGGTAAGAAAATTCAGGATGCATTTGCTGCAATGACTAAACCAGTATAGACTCTTGGTTCCTAGAGACATTACTCTTTCAGTCCTCTAGTAAATAAAAGTGTAGTTTACCAAATAGCAATTTAAATTCTGGAAGATAAGAAATATATTCCAAATCACAAGGAAATAATATATTTAAGAAGCCTTTCATATTTCATGTGACCGGTATCCTATTTGTTGGAACTCAATAGAATAAATAGCCATACCTTAAAATTAAATACTCTGACATTTCTAATTCTGTGCCACTTCTTGCCCTAGTTTGAATTTTAAAATGCAAAAACAAGTGCTCTGAAATTCCATCTGTATGCAATGCTAACAGCTCAATATTGCCTCATACGCAAAAGCCTGTGGACTTTTGCAACCATTCCTGTCAAAGAACAAAGTAAGATCTCTCCCTCGTTTTTTTGCTGTAATACTGCATCTTGAGCATTAATTCAACATAGTTTTTCATGTTAGCTGGCAGAGACCCCCTTCCTAAAATATTTTTACTTGTAATGACCTGATTATTTCAAGGGGGGGGGCGTGCTCAGTGAGAACTGTCTAAATGATTGAATGCTCCTCTCAAACCCCAGCAATGATTTCTAAGCTATGTTTTCAAGGCAGTTAGGCAGATAAGTAAAGCCCATAAGAATTCTGTTCCAGAGATGGATAGTTCTACATCTGTTCCTCAGGGATATTTTTCATATTCAATGAGTAAGCACATTTGCTCTACCACTGAAAACTACCTACCAGAAGTGATCTATTTTTATGCAAATACTATAAACATTAACTATGTCACATTAATAATAATAATACAGAAAAGGGTCCAGAAAAATAGAGGAGTCCAGGAACATGAAAGATGATGTCAATTATAAAACAACCACCAACAACAATAAGATAGCAAAAAAGTGCAGTAATTTACCATTCTGACACTACATAAAACTAGCAAATGTATTTCATGATGTTTATATCTTTGCTGTAATTTTCAGAGCATAAAACCATACCTTGATTAAAAATCTGATCTATTATTCATAGAAGAGTTTTAGAGAAATTTGTTTATAAGTTCATGTTTCAAAACAGATGCAAACTAGGCACATTGGAACAGGTGGGAAAACCAAAAATCTCACCATGAAACAACTACTGGAAACCATTCTTTTGGCTTTTTGACAGAAAGACCTTGCATGCAACACCATGCAGAAGCAACAACTAGTAAAGAAATTGAAGATATTTCTGTTTCTATGTTTCCGGTGTATACTTTTTGATCATTTTCTCCACGGTGGTTATGGGTAGCAATGGCTTCTTATCTTCTTAACCACTGGAGATCAGTTCAAGTGTGATAGTGTCTACAAAGAAGGTCAACCTTGTAGAGTAATTATTCTTAGTCTGTGTACCTACTCTATGCCAGGTAGAGGGCTAGGGATACAATAATTTCATTTAATTCTCCTACAACCGTATTAAGTAGATCCTATTTCCAGCTCCACAATAGAGTAAGGCAATAGTGAGGATAAGTAATAAGCTCATGTGTTATATACTGAAGTGTTTCCTGGCATCTGCAGGTTAAGAATCAATTGTACTACAAACCCTTTTCTTTTGTTATTAACTGTGCTAAAATCTTTTGCTCGGTCCAGGAAATGTTGCAAAGGCTGCTTTAATCACATTCCCTTGACCTCCCCATGCTGGGAGTTTGACATCTCTGCTTTTATTCACAAACACTTGTCTTTAAGCATACTAGAGCAATTGAGTGAAACAAAGCAGGTTACACTGCAATGTATTTACAAAACTACACACCTGGCTATTCAAACCCACCGAAAAATCTAAAAGAGATTGGAAAGGAAATTTGGTCAATTCTATTTCCAATACTAAGCATCAGAGTTAAGGTGATTTCTCAATATTTATCTTCCCATCTGTCCCTCGAATAAAACCCTTCACTGATATAAAAGAAAAAAAAATAATCTAAGTCCTTCAGAAAATATGTGGGAAATGTTTGCCCATAAAACAAAACATTGGTTCATGAAAACAGATAAATAGATGATTTTTCTCTCCATTTCTTCATATATATATATATATGATTTTTCTCTCCATTTCTTCATGTATATATATATGTCCTGAAAGAAGTACAGCAAAAGCATTTTAGAACTGTGTGATTTTTTTAATATCATAGCCTATAGCTATAGAGTTAGTGAGCAATTGAAATACAGCTAAAATAACTGGAAAATTGAATGTTTAATTTTAATTTATACTATTTGATTTAAATTTTAAATTAATGATGGATAGTTAATTCAGTTATTGGAATAATTTAAAGTATGTTTGAAACAACTTAGGCCTGTAAATTTACTTTTTGAAATGCAAATTTTATTTCCAGTGAAAATTTAGCATCTGAAAGGGTAAACATAAAAATACACATTTGATTTCAAAGACATTGTGGTTAAAGAAGGGAATGTTAAATATTGCACTAATAGTCTTTAAATATTGATTATAACTTGAAATTATAATGCTGAATAAAAATGTTATCAAGATTAATATCTGCTTTTCTTTTAACTTATTTAGTGTAATTATGTTAAAACTGAAAATGACATATTTCCTATTATAATTCTATCGGACAACACTGTTTTAGAAGGTAACTATAAATCCATTACTTTTCTAGAAAAACATAATATTGTGCCCCCAAACTAAGGGAAATGAGATTATTTCTCAATCATAGTCTCTAGTCTTGGTCCAGTGAAAAGCACCATTTGGATTCAATCTTAAAGAGAATGGGCAATATATAAATTACCTCAAATTTAACAAGAGAAATTGAAGGAGTATATATAGCCTTAACACATTTTATTTTTCCAGACACAACTGTCCAGTTAAAGGCAGGACTGGGTAAAATGCTCAGCTTGAATATATCCAGACAATTCACACAAAATATCTAACATGCCAGACGCACACGCAAACAGATGAATTTCTTGTATCATTCTCATTTCTACAAGAGATAAAACTTGGCAATCCTCTGCTTCTTAATGGTCCAACAGCTTTCAAACATTCAGGCTGTCTTCTAAAGGAAAATTGAAATAGGTATGCTGAATCTAAGTGGTACCATATTGGGTCACGTGGTAGACGATAACTGATGCCATCTTGTTGAGTCAGGGAAGTCTCATTGTTCCCAAATGATGGACCTGTCTGAATTTCTAAAGGCAGGGGCAGGACTTGAACTGTTAGGTTACTGGACTTTCCAGTCTTGGATCGCGAACTCTTACACTCCCTGTGACCCTGTCTTCTAACTCCACCCTGTTTAGGTCCAGACCAGCTCAGGCTGGTGTTCTGTCTCCTGTGTCCTGTCACCATGTTCCACTTCAGCTGTCCATTAGAGCTGATCTGGTTTATTGGTATTGTTTTTCTGCTTTTCCTTTCTTTCCTGGCTCTCATGGCTCAGTTTCCTAGCAGTGTTAAGTGTATTGGAGGGACAAGCATTTGCCAGCTTTCCAATAAAGACAAATGTGGCTTCTCTGTCTTCTCTCCCTATCACAAATACAATCAAGAAATGTACACACATATAGACACATGGATGACAGCTGAAATGGCTCCTCCATACGGCTGGTGGTCTGAATTTAGTCCTGCAATACTTACTCCCTTCCTGGGCCTGTTCTCATATTTCCAAAGTGCAGTCAGAGAGGGACATTAGAGGTCAAAGAATCATCTAATCCTTAGTATCACAATGATGTCTTTCCATTGTTTCACAGAACTTTCAAATACTCACAAGAACTCACGGACAGGAGTCTTCACCCCTTAACAGAATTGCAGGCTAAATATTTTCTCTATGAACACATTTTATTTATATATTTTTTGGAAGTGACGAGCTTCCACTAAACTAAATCGTTTTCCAGTAAATCATACTGATTGTCACTTTCTGACAATCATAAAAATTACGCTGAATAAATTTCACTTATTAAATCATTTACAAGAGATGGACTAAGACAATCACAGACATTTCCTCCTCTTCTGTCTTTCACAACGTTGTTTACTTCCAATGCTAACAACACTTAATTTTATTAATGTAGAGTCTTAGAACTCAGCAATTGTGATTACATTTATGCATACAAAATTTTGTCAACAATGTCTTAACAGTTAAATAATGAGTGAATCAATCGGAAATATTTATAATATTTTTAGATTAAGTAAAAGTATTCAAGTTAAAATTGTTACATTCAAGTTAAAATTTGTCATTAATTACCTTAAAATGGCACAAATTTTGGAATAGTTTCAATACTAGATAAAGTATATTTAAGAGATCTTGACTTATCTAAACATTTTTTTTCTACTATACAATTCTTGTCTCTATGAACTTCTGGGCATTTCAACAAAGAAAATTTAAATAAAAATTAAGCAAATAGATACTATAAGCCAACCAGTAAACACATATTATGAGTTTGGAAAGAATAACAGAGGCCATATTTGCTAAACTTTAATGATTTAAAAGTAAAAATCTCCTATGTGGCTATAAATAAGATATATATGTTAGGGTCTGTGATCAAAGGAGTCTGACACAAAAGCTGAAGTTGGAAGTTAAGTTAAACCGAGTTTTATTCCACTCCTAGCATCAAAAGTCATACTGACCGGTCAGGGCCACCTCTAGGATGTGAGGGAGAGAGTGACCCTGCCTACTTTTATAGGCCCCAGCCATGTGGCTGGGCTGGCCATACACAGGTGGCCAATGGAATTCAACATAGTCGATTGATGGCTGGGGCAACCACTGACACCTTTGCTGTTTGAACGGACCTATCATCTCCTTGCCTCTGACACACTGTTCTGCTGACAAAGGAAGGGAAGGGAATTCCCTGGCAGGCCAAGGTGGGTGGGGTGGGGAGGAATTCTGGTAACTCCACCTGGTTTAGCTGCTCTTGTAATCTGAGCTGTTATCAGGGATTCTGCAGGCCCCCCTCCTCCCTCCCCGCCTTAGGTCAAGTCCTCCTTTGTCATAAAGATGGGAAATGCCTAGAGGGGATGGATTTTGGGGAAGTCAAGAAAGGGGTCCCTTCAAAATATATATTTATATATATATATATATATATATGTATCCCAAAGGAGAATTCCTTCAGATCCCCACACATGATATTAGATGCCCCCTTTAACCCGGAAACAAAAGAGAAAAGAAATAGAACAGGTTTCTACCCTGGGGGAAACAGTAAATCACTGGCCCAGATTTATTATGTTTCTCTTCTATTATGTTACTTCTTGATAAACTGCATGCATGGTGGGCGTGGAACATGTGGAAGAGTGAATGTTCAAGAAAGAATCTAAAAGTCATGCGCATAATTTTACTCTTTCCATCAGGCCATTAGAAGTTATTATTTTAATAGCCAGAGGATAAAAATAGTCAGAGAATGTTGAGTGAATGCAAGTAATTCAAATTTTCTGAGATAAATTTTTCATGTAAGATGTGCACACACACACACACACACACACACACACACACACACACAGAGTTGGTGTGATAAACTGAACAGTATTGGGTTATTGTTATTATATATATATATATATATATATTTTTTTTTTTTTTTGCCAGTCCTGGGCTTAAGATCAGGGCCTGAGCACTGTCCTTGGATTTTTCTTAAGGATAGAACTCTACCACTTGAGCCTCAGCACCACTTCCAGCTTTTTCTAAGTGTGTGGTACCAAGGAATCCAACGAGGGTCTTCGTGCATGCTAGGCAAGCACTCTACAACTAGGCCAAATTCCCAGCCACTGTTATTATACTTTAAAGTTCTTCTGGAGCATTTCCCAAGTTAGAGTAAGTCCAACTAGCACTCTGAACTTGACAAAGGAGTTCCACTGAATACTACAAGATTTATAAGTCCTTAGCCTTTCTTGCTTCTAAATATTGAAGGAAGATACAATTTCTGTCAACTAAGTACTCATTCTATCATTGATTCCTGAAAATTAGTGTCATTTTATCAGCTTTATATGGAGTATATTCAGCATGTTGGTAGTTGTGTCCAATGACATAAAGACTTATAAATACTAATTACTATACAATTGTCTTTTTTTCTTTTGGTAGTGAGGAAGAAGGCATGGTTCAAATGGCAGAAAAACAACTGAGAAGAGATATGCAAGTTTGACGTGCTGAGCTCAAATCTCAATACAGCCTAAATAAATAAATAAATAAATGAAACTTCCATCATTAGGCATCAAACTTGCAGACAATTTTGAATTAAGTTAGACTAAAATTCAGAGAATGGCTCTCTAATTGTTTTATTAAGAAATAGAAAAGAAGGAAGGTATAATATTGGGTAGCTAACATCTGATACGTAAACCTAAACTGAATATTGTTAATACATTGTGTTTAATTGTGCTTTTAATCTACTAAAGCTCATGCCAATGATGTGAAATAAATCTGTTTTCTGTGGTATAAGTTTATTGCTTTAAGGGCTAGTTGCTTGAATTCTGTTCTTACATCATTTCTATGCTGTGTTATTCCTGTCTATCTCTGAAACATATAATTTTAAAGATCTGCTCCAATCCATTAAAATAATTTTTTAACAAGAGGTAGACCCTATCGCACTATGAATGCATTGTGCATATAGTGTTTCTAGTTGGAAAAACTCTCCTTGAGAGAACAAATATTAGCCTTCAACTATATAAAGAATGAAAGCTGAAATAATTAAATGAAATTCACTTTCACAATAAAAATATATGAACATTTTATAATGACTTATATCTATCATTACATAAACCACAAAGTATAACAAAAATAGATAACTTCAATTTTGGCCTTTTCTATGAGAAGAGATTTATTATATATTTCTTGTCTCATTTGTCATTAACTGGGATCATTTTTAATCTTTGTTAGTGTTACCCTGCTGTTAGAAAGTATTCTCTGATCTGGGAAGCTGCTTAAAAGCAACTCAACAACACATGCTGTAGAGATGAAAAATAACTACCCCATACCCAAAATTATTCCCCTTCAGTAAACAGAATAAAAAAACTCTGATTTGAAAAATCTCCAAGGACCCAGAGGCTGCACAGACAGGAACTTCTGAACCCTAGCCAGCCATTGTTCTCACAGGTGTCCATAAGCTCCAGGAACTAATCTATTTTGTGTCAAAATTAGAATTGCACATATAGCCTTTGCTTCCCAAGCCATAAAACTAGTTTGACAGTTGAATGGGACCAAACCAGCATGAGAACGTCCCATAAATTTCGACCAGCCTGGGAAGCTCCCTAATCCCTATCTTATCTCACCTCACTGGACCACCTGATGGGTGTAAACCTGTGATTTTTGCCTTTAAAAAGACTGTGTAAACCCTGACCAATGGCTCCTCCCCCAACCTCACTGCCTCACTGCATTGGGGTGCACATGGACAAGTTCCCTGCCTGGCTTGTAACCCGCAATAAACCTTGCTTTTGCATTTTGGATGCCTTTATCTCAGTGGTTTTCTTTGGGGACCCTGTCTCAAGGCACAACAATGCTACACTGAAAGGATTGATGGGAAGTAATGGAATAAGAACCAAAATAAATAAATAAATAAATAAATAAATAAATAAATAAATAAATAGTGGCACCCACGCTCCTCTATGCTAAACACTGAAAACAGGCTGTGAAAATGGCTTCATTAAAAAATAACAAGCCTGTGCTTACCAGGGGATAGAAAGGCGCATACAGAAACAAAATTCCTCAATCAATGCTCAAAGAAGTCAACTAGAGTGAATTGAAAGGACAAAGATTCAAGGCAAACTCTCCATTTCTCACCAGTTTCTTGTTCTGTCCCTCATTTATCCAGAAGGCCAATTGTTGAAGAAGTCTTCTGTGGAAGGCAGGTCATCTGGCCACACAACCTCTCTTGGTGACTCAAGTCAAAAAGTGAGCCTCTTTGACCTCTGTAAGATTAGGTTGTTCCATCTTGTTCTTCTACCTTGGGGTGTTTAAAGACTTTTCTTTGAGTCCACATTCATCTATTTTTCTTTTCTTTTTTGTGTGTTGCTCTTGATGCTTGATCTTAGCTGTTAATGTGGTTGTATAGTCAATAGGCTGTCACCATTGGAGTAGGGTTATTTTTCTCTTGCACTGTTTATAGCAAGGCAGGGTAAATTTTATCCTTATTTGTAATTCTATATTCTTTAAAATCAGAACAAACTACCTTTAAATGGAGTTTGATAGTCATTAGTGCAAGTTAAAGGTACACTCCTGTCTTAGGGTCTTGTTCTAAGACCTGCCTCCAGGCGTGGCTTGTCTTTACTCTCTTTTCTATTTTGCTGTCTACCAAAACCAAAGGGCTCACGTTTATGAAAAATACCACATGCTGATTTAGTGAAAGTATCATTTCCCTTTATTATTGATTGGAAGATTTACAGTCCTAAGCTTTGCTATTAAAAGCATAGTACTTCTTATACATAGCATCCTGAGAACCAGAAATTGATTCACTCCTTCCAGGCAGAAATAGCCAAATAACTCATGGCTGCAGAAACAATTTAAAATGTGAATTTTTTTTGTGCAAAACCAGTAAGAATGTCAAGAAAACCACAGCAGAGGATGAAATCAAGCATGGAGTCTTGGAAATTCCAGGACTCTTCAGGTCCCAAACCTGGGAAGCCCAGCTGGTCTCTGGCTTACAGAGCTTGATAGCTCATGTAGGCAACTTTCAGAGAAGCCCTGTCAATTTGGCTTCATCAAAAAAGCAACTTTTAAATTTGCTGTCCTCAATCTTGATGTAAAGTACTCAGTGAAATGGCCTTGTTATGAAGAGGAAACTGACATGTCTCTGTTTCCTAAGTCTATGAAATGAGAAGAAAGCAAACGGCTTCATCTTTTGTTTCGCAAGGCAAAGAACAACTCTGCTTTTAAACAAGCATTGACTTTTTACCCAAGGTTAAAAAAATGTCTAGCACAGATACAAATGTTTCCAATTGAGCTAATGTAAATTACATTTAGCTTATCAATACTTTTGGAGGTAGGCACTGAAATTGTACCTCTTAGATGAAAGGGATTCAGACCCTAGAAAGCCAGGAGGCTAAGTATCAGGGAGAGGGGGTTGGAGAAGAGAAAGGGTATGAAGTCTTAGGCATATAGTTTGGGTATGTTGTCTGGTTATTTAATAAACATCAAATGGATTCTGCTCCTGCTTCTAAGGAACTCCAATACATTATACAAAGTTCCAAAGGTAATAACTTGGTGCATTTGCATGTGTGGAAATCTGTTGCACATTTGAATAAACAACAATGGCTATGAGAACTCATACTTGATATTGAGGCAATCAAAATCTATATCAGTGCATTTTTAATAGTATCAGAGAAAATTTATCAAGAAAACATTGAGGTACCTAAAGTATTTAATTAAACCCGTAGGCAAAATCTGTTTTCTTGCCATCCCGTCTAATTTCTCATTAGGCATTGTATGATAATTATTTTTCAAATATATGCCAATTATATTCTTCCAATACAGAAAAAGCACAATGAACAAGATAGATTGTAGACGGAAACATATTACTCAGTTTATGGATTTTGTATCTTTTAGCAACACCAGAGGTACAGGACTAAGATATATCATATGGCTAACTCTAGGATATGGAAACAAGAGGTTTATCTTTGTGATTGCTGTTTTTAATGTACTACATGAAGTTATTACTTTTCTCTTTTTTCACCCTTTGGTTTATCTCATGTCATTACTGTATCTGACTTTGTTAACTGGTACGTTGTATATACATTTATTTGTTTATTTCAAATAGGGAAGGGAAGGGGGAAAACAAGATGATTGGGAGGGGTGGGGGGAGGGAGAGTGGGAGAAAAACTCAAGAAGGGGTATCAATATTCAAGGAGTAATATACCTACTACCTGACGAATGTAACTGTAACCCCTCTATATGTTACCCTGACAATAAAATACAATAGAAAAAATATATCTTTTGGATGATGTTCATATATGGAAAAATGTCTGAATTTTGATCACCTTCTAATTTTTAAAATTTAGACTTGGTAGAATAACATGTTTAACTTAACTATTCAAAACAGAGAGGTCATTTTCTTGTACAGTTAAAATGAATATCAAGTACTTCTTTAAAACTCCTCTATATATAGAAACAAAAGCCATATAATGAGTGCTTATTGTCCTTAATGTATTATGTTATCTCTCATCTCTTTTGCTGTCCCTTAGTTATCTCATATTGCTATAGCATCTTACCTTGTTATGTGATACACTGTATATATGTTTATCTGGTTATCTGAAATTGGATAGGGAAGGGGGGAAAACAAGATGAGGGGTGGGGTGGGGGGAGGGAAATGAGGACCAAGATATGAAAAGGATATCAATGTTTGTGAAGTAATGTACTTTCTATCTGGTGAATATAATGTAACCCTTCTATTAATTACAATAAAAATTATATGAAAAAACTCATCTATATTTGACTTCAATGTCTGCCTTCTATTCCATTTTCATAATTCAATGTGTCCGGTTCTACACTTGTTTCATAAAATTGTCATCTTTATTGCACCCTTGGAAAACAATTTTCCAGTAATAACTAGGCAAATGTAGATACTTTTCTTTGGCTATTCATGTAAAAAAAAAAAGCAACACTAGAGAGCATGCACCTGTATTCCCAAAAAGAAAGAATAAATAACATCATTTTTAGGAAAAGGACTCCGTACTTGGAATCAAAGCTATTCACCTGGATCATCAACAGTACATTGACAATGAGAAAAAGCTAGACAATATTACAGAAATGTATACTCTACTACAAAACAGTTGAAAATCTCAATCTCTCTCTCTCTGTCTCTCTCTCTGTCTCTCTCTCTGTCTCTCTCTCTCTGTCTCTGTCTCTGTCTCTGTCTCTCTCTCCCTCCCTCCCTCCCTTTTTACCAGTGTCAGCCAATAAACTTTCATCCCTAAGACTTTAGTCCTGTCCCACTCTGGTAGGGATTCTGAAAATAACACCAAATTGGTTACAAAATTTACTGGCCTTACCTCATCTAGACACATTATTCACCCAATAACTGAAGGTCTACTAAGCACATAAGTTCAACCATAGTCGATATCTCTCCAAACTATTTGAATTAGAATTATATTGAAATACAATGATTTCTAAACCATGGCTGACACACTTCTGCTATCATTTTGAAAAATGGCACTGGATTTTAATTACCAACTTTGACAAAGCAATAAAGATATCTCTCTTGTTTCTGTTGAAAATGACATGTTTCTAGAGGAAAATAAGGCACTGGTTTTCGACCACAAGTAAACAAGGCATTTGGATTTTGTCTTAATGAGATAAAGTTTTGTCTATGCTTTCTCAGTGGGATGGTTTTTGCTATTTAATTGGTAGCAAAAATTTTCAGCCTGTCCTTTTTCTGCCAACCATGAATTCTATGTGGGAATGAATTTCCCGTAGAGGATCTTCATATAGAAATGCTGTCTTAGAACTAATTAGATATAAATTATGGGGAAAATATTATTTATAACTGGAAAGGAACTTGAAAGTATTTTATTCTGTGTGTATTTTCTCTATTGGTATCTTTTTGCTCTAAGGTCAATTTATTTTATATAAGCTATTAATATCACTGAAGTCTTTGTAAGATCTGGGACAAAAATGAGATCATAAATATGGGCAGAAGTATGTTGCCTGCAAAGTTTATGTCCCTAAAATAGAAATGTAATCATTATAAAATAAGGGGAACAATATGACACGGGACTTCTCATGCCCAAAGCAACATTCTAAAAACGTTAACTGAGACATGATTAAGTACCAATTACTTTAAGCATTACCTTCCCTTGGGACGACCTTGAAAATCTTGTCAATACCACCACAAAAATAAATAAATAAAACCATTACAACATGTATCACAGGCAGGGATCCTTTAAAGTCAATGAGAATTTTAAAAATGTGAACTCCATATTTTTTCCTTCAGTGTTTTTCAAATTGGGTTACTCCCTTTCTTGTTGAAAATGCATCAATGCATTCCCAACTCACCTAAGACAAACATAAAATTTTTCCTGGTGGTCTGCAGCATGCCCTACCTCCACTTCATCTACCCAGCATGCAACTCTTCCAATTACCTTGAACTTCTCCCAGACTCTCAGATGTACTAAGCTGTCTCTGCCTTGGGGGCATGTACATTCACTTACCCAAAGATCTCTTTTTTTTCTCTTGAATGACTTCCAGGCATTCTTGGGTGGCCAAATTACATGTCTCTCGGGGAGCATGGCTTAATCACCAAAACCCAGAGCACTTATTATTCTTTCCTCAATACCCAAGTGTAGCTCTTTCATTGATCTATTTCTTAAGATCCTTCTATTTGATTCCTCAGTATTTACTAAATCCTAATTATATATGGGAATAGATAATTCATTTGTCTATAATGTTAGTGTTCCAAATCAGATTATATGTTCTGTGTCTTCAATGTCTGACCCTAAATAAGCACGATGCCTGCCTATAATTACATACAATTCTCAAACTACTTGTTGACTTCGAAGCCATTGGACTTACTTAACAATATTGCTATGTAGGAAATTTGCTAATATTTACCCACCTATGGAGATTCTAGGGGACAAAGCTATGCTGTAGTTAGCAAATTCTGAATTGAGTTCAGTGAGTTTACAGAGTCTTTTAGTGTGCAAGATGAGCCAAAGAACTATGACCTGCATTTGATCTCTTGAACAGATGACCAATGTGATACAATGCATTTTCCATGATGTGACTCCACATTGTATTAGACTGTCTCTTTGCAGATAGATTCTCTGAGACTTGTTGACTTAGAAGAAGTTTCTCTGAGAGGAGAAAATGATGAGAAATTATGGGCAGCCTGTGCTTGTGACAGCAGACTGTCACTAGCTATCAAAAAAATGTGCTCCCTTCAGTCATAATGTCGCACACCTGTAACCCCAGCAATTGGGAGACAGGGCCTGAAAGATCTCTAGCTTGGGGCCAGGCAGGTCTGGCTACATAATGAGACCCTGTCTCCAAAACCTTTGGGCTAGGGATCTGGTTCAATGGGATAGTGTTTTCCTAGTATTTAGAGATATTGAATCTTATCTCCATCATGAGAGAGACACACACAAGTGTCAGAGAGAGACAGAAAGAGAAAATGAGAGGCAATGAGAAAGACAGAAGAGAAAAGGGGAAATGAAAAGAGAGGCAAGAAGATTAAAGGTAGAAAGCAAAGAAAAGGAAAAAAAGCAAATCTTTAATTGTTAAGCCTTCTAATATCCCTTCTTCATTTAATTCTTCTTCTGTCTACTTGCAATTTTTAAAAGCCAACCTTCTATCCACCACCTCTAAGCAAGTTAAAGATATCATCTGTGTTTCATTCCACTGGTTTCAATGATGAAGTGGCTGGTAACCTGTGTTTAGTATCCATCTGATCTGTACTTTGGCTTTTCTTCCTTCCACTTTAATTCACAGCATTGTCTAGATTATTACCTTCACTTAGACAAATCTACCTAAATGTATAGGAAATCTTGGTTCCTTGGCAACCATTTCTTTATAGTTTAAAGGAATTAGTTTAAAGGAATCACTCTCTTTCTAAATTGACAAACTAATCTAAAACGTCTACGAAATGCTTATAGTTCTAAAGGTGATGCGAATTTCTGATGATGCCTTTTTAAAAAATATAAAAATTACTAGTTATTTGAAATATGCTAATTAAAGTAAGCCTGAACCAAAGGAATATAGACTCCATGGTTTGGTTTTCTTCCGTGGTTTTCCTTGTGATAATTAGTATACGTGTAGGGTTTTCCAAGCAGGGGATCACAGTAGCTCAGTATCTATATACATATGACCATATAAGATGTTGCTAAGCAAAATGGACTCTAAGGAATGAACACAAGAGGTTTTTCTTTGTGGTTGTTTTTAATGCACTATGTGAAGTTATTTATTTATTTTTTCTTTTTCTGCCCCTATGGTTTATCCCCTATTGACGTTATCTGACTTTGGTATATTGTACATATATTTCTTTGAATGAGAGAAGGGAAGAACAACAAAATGATGAGACAGAAGACAAAGGGTGAACCAATGCAATAGAGATACTCATAAGACACTAGCTGGAAATGAACTTTAACTTAGGGGAGAACTTAAGGGGAAAGGAAACATGGGAGAAAATGTGGGGGCAGTAATAATGATCAACAAGAAATTTTATGTGCCCACTACCTTATGTATGAAACTGTAACCCCTTTCTATATCACTCTGACAATAAAATTAATTCAAAAAATGAATCAAGAGAGCGATTACTGTTAGTTATTTATGACATATTTGTTCCAGATCTCAGAAACATGACAGTTATAGGGGAAGGAAGGACAATAATTAGAGGGATACCAGTGACCACTAAATGGAACCCAGGACTATAGAAAGTACTGAGGCTAAGAATGGAAGCTACGAAAGACTGAAACTGGCAGGGAGAATAAATCAGGGCTTCCCCGAAGATGTTTTTAAAATAAGATGAGCATTACTGACATTCTCAAAGTTAGAGGCAGGGAGATCTGGTGAGAGAAGGGCCTTAAGAAAACCCAGCTTGAGCAAAACCATTTCATGAGAAGAATTTGGAGTACATTTGGAGCATAGGTCAAGGTCACTGGAAGCAAGCCAGGGTTCAGACCTGAGACCCACACTTGGGAACCAGCTCTCATGTGGTGGTAAAAATGAGGCTTTTAACTTGACAGGTATTGGTGAATACCTGGAGATTCCTGACTGAGGAAGCCAACAGTCCTTGATAAATATTTACTAATATTCTTACTTTATTTTCACTACTCTCAAGCCCCTCTTTCCCTTTTGGAGCCAGTGTAAATATTTTAGAGCTGATCCGTTTGCATGGGAATAAATAGATACTTTCCCTTTTCAGAGTTAGCTGCTGACTATCCTGCAATTCCAATTTCCACTTCCTTCCAGCTTAGCACAACTCTTTGCTACCCAGCCCATAATCCCACTATCCCACTGCCCCATCCTTTCCTACTCTTTGAATCCCTTATTTCAATACTTTCTTTTAGGTCATAATGAAAGAAAAAAAAACTGGTTAGGCTATGGTTTTTGAATCATCCTTTAAAGATCTTTCTAGGAGAGTAATCGATAGGAGGCTATTTCTAAAGAGGCCAACGCAGCTTGCAGACGGATGGCTTCCAGCAATGGAATATTACCTTGAGGGAAGGAAGCTATTTAGCCTCCTGGGTGGCAAGTACATTAGACTTCTATAATGCCATAATTAAATTGATGAAGAGTTGATGGGCTTTAAAGGACTGGGAGGGAATCAAAAGTGTATAAACCTTCTCTTCTAGTTTTCTCTAAGAATCACTTTTATTTCATATTGGCAATGAGAAGAAAAATAGAAATTAATAAATAATGCATCATTTGTGCCCATGTGAAATAACTTACTGTGTGTATTGATCTTCATAATAGCCTATGAAAAGGGTCTTGTTATGCCCGAGGTTTTGTTTGGCTCTAACCATCAAATGGAAATAGAAAATATGGGGAGAAAACTATGAAAAGTGTCATAGAAAAAAAGACATAGTATTCTCAAGGCATTTTACTTAGCTTCTTGTATTGATAAAACTAGCCATACGAATGCCCTCTATACTGAGCCTTCCTTTTTTTCATTTCTGAAGATGTTGGAAGAAAAACATTTCTAGCCTCCTGCTGTGACCCTTGTTTCTTCCTAAAATTATAACAAAATCAGAAGAGTGGTCTTATAAGATCATCATAATAACAGCATGAAAAGGACAAAAAGTGAATCAAGGATTCTAAGCTAAGATCCAAGGATCTAGAGAGTTCTCTTCACTACCCAACTGGATGTAATGAACCCATATAAGTCCCCTAAAACCCTTACTTTTCTTGACTTTCAAGTATGTGTTGGCAGAAGGAGGTAGTCTCAATGATTTCTAAAGTATTGACACTCAAAAGCTCTAGGAAACGAGTTATTATTCTATGGCTATTCCACCCTGAATGTGCCCAATCTTATCTGATCTTGCAAGCTAAGCAGGGTCAAGCCTGGTTATGACTTGGATGGGAGAAAGGAGTTAATTTGTTAACACAGCACACCTTTGCCCCTCAGTGGGGTAATACAGAGGGTTGGTTGTCCCTAGTTGCTTTATAATCATTCCCAGTTACATTGAACCAGAACAATCTGTATGTATGCTAAGTATCTCTCTCTCTCTCTCTCTCTCTCTCTCTCTCTATATATATATATATATATATATATATATATATACATATATATATGTACTATACACATATATGACCTTGAAATCATAACATTTAATATACATAAAGGGTTTTTATTAAGGAATCAGGTCCAACTTTTTATACTAGGTTCACGAACAGAAGCATAGAAAAGTTAATATCTTCCATATATCACACATTTGCAGAGATAAAACCCAAGTTTATAGGGTTGGGGATTTAGCTCAGTAGAAGAGGACTTTGTCTAGCAAGCACTCTGTACTATTATTATTTACAAAGATTTTTATTAAAATACATTAATGCTTTTTACTAAAATATATGCATTGTAAGAGGAATTTAAAGATCCTGACACTAAAATACAATTGAGTATCAAGAGCCATTGATAGAAGGTGGTCATAATATGTAAGATAAATCCAGAACAGTGCTTTCTCATTTCCTTAGGTTGGTTGCCAAAGGCTGGGGTCTAGTGTGACTATTAATAATGAAAATTAGCTAATAGTAAAGAAATGTCAGCCATAATAGCAAAACCACAACTCTGATTTCACAAGAATAGAAAAAATTTCATTTTCCTGCTAGATTAAGTTGTGTTTTCAATGTTATTTGACTATCAACTCTACCCCTGTTAGAAAATGTAACTTCTGAGTCCTGCCTTCTGAGACCCTGCTTCCATGCTCTGCTTCCTCTCTGAAGGAATGCTTCATCTGGATTGTCAGGATGGATGTGACATCTCTTTCTTCTAGCTAATGTCCTGCATTATAAGATAGTGACTTTTTGGTGACGATCCCATGATGCACAGATACTGTGGTAGGACTTTCAAAGTCCTTGACATCACCTGAAAAGTTATTGTTTGATTCCATTAGGGCCAGCCCTGATCTCATTTCTCCAAAATGAAAGCTGACAAGTCTACTTTAGGCACAGATTATACATGACGCAAGTAGGGCAGAATTGATTCATAGTCCAAATTTATCAGAACGTGGCAAAAAAAAATAGGTTATGTAACAAAAAGTAGGTCATCAGCCCTGATTTTTTCCCACGGTCAGCCATTAAGCCATCTTAGTTCACTAATGCCATTTATTCATTGTCTCGTTCCTTGGTAAAATTTTTTTTATTGTAATTAGTAAAAGGGTTACATGATATTTGCCAGATAGAAGGTGCATTAATTCACATACATTGATACCCTTTCACGTGTCTTGGTACCCATTTCCCACCCCCCACCCGTCTTGGTTTTCCCCCCTTCCCTATCAAATTTCAAATATCCAAATACAAATAAATTCAATATATCAGATAACAAAGTGAGATACTATACCAATATGAGATAACCAAGGGACAGCAAAGGAGATGAGGGACAGCATAATACATTAAGGACAACAATCATTCGTTATATGGCTTTTGTTTCAATATCCTGAAGGTCCTTTCAATTAGCTTCACATTATATGGCCTTATGTATCAAGATTTTGCTCTATTGCAGATCTCTGCTAGTAGAGCTCCTTGGTAAAATTTCAGAGTATAATTCATGAGGCAACTCTAAGACTGAGAGATAATGTATGTTATATGCTCCTGAAAGATTAAGGCAAAATTTGAATCTTAAAGCCTCCAATGTAAAGTGAAACAGATTTATGTGTTTTTTAATAGTTGATTCACTTCAAAGTATATTGTGGATACTTAAGTTAGACTCACTCATGCTTACATTGAACTCATAATTTAGTGGTTTTAGATGACAAATTTAACAGATACAAAACAAAGCAAGTAAATGTTAGAGGTTTCATGAAGGAGGCTAACCTCTTGTTTATATGTGAATGCTAGTGCTCTCTTGTTCCTGAAACCATGAATTCTAGCAGAGTAACAGAAAAGACACAAACACACTACAACTTAGAATGAGAAAACAGATAATGAACAAAGGAAATTTTTTAAAGGCCAAAGTAAAAATAAGAAGAAAAAATGGTAAAAGCTAAGGTTTTGGATAATAGAATTCTTTTCAGAATTTTATATGTGGCTCATAACCATTGACTATAATAGACTACTTTATGACTTATAAGAACACTAATATTTACTTTCCTCACTTTGTCCTTCTCAGGAAGATTTTGAAGGGCTCCAATAATGTTGGCATAGTAAAACATACAAAGGGATATGAGCAATCTTAAGAATTGGAGAGTCCATATAAAGTAAGAAGTAGTAGGCATTTTCTTGTATAGAGAGTTCTCATTGGTGCAACAATTTTTGGGTCAATCACTGAAGTTAGACTGCATGCAACATAAAATCAGATCGAAATAAAGAGATGATATGTTGGCTTTTTCTGGGATATAAAAAAGTACTGCAGAACCATTTGGAGAGGGAGAAAGAAAGGGAAATGGAGAAGGAGAGAGACAGTATAGAGAGGTGAAAAATTAAAAAGTGAAAGCAAAAGTTTGTGCAAAAAGAGTAGAGAAAAAATCATATGATAAGTCATTCTTAGTAATATTTGCATAATCGCAATGATACAAGCACTTAATAATTTAATTAAAAAGTCTTAAACTATTTGGTTGGAAAAGAGGGAGGGAAAATGGAATGAAAAGGGGACTTATAACAAGCAACAATTAGCAATAATTGAACGCTAATCACAGATGATCAAAAATGTCCACAATAACAGGAAAAATGCCATATATAGGAATTAATAAGTTAAAACCAGATAAAAATGAGTTGAAAATAATTTATCCAAGGGTTTAGGAGAAGGTCACATTTTATTGTGATAATAAAATGTGTTGCATATTTAATTAATCTGTAAATTAAATGTCACTACATTGTTAAGGTTAGACTAAACACACATATTAAAAATAAAACTAAAGTATGAAATCATTTCTGCAAATACCCAAAGCTTCCTAAATAGTACTGAATCTAAAAGGAAATCCTTTTAATTGAGTACTCAAATTCTTCTAGTCTGTTATGTGTTTCAAATGGGTCAAAGAATTTATGAGATTTTATCCAAGGAGGAGTGAATAAATTCTGAACTTCTCTTTTGCAAGATAACCAAGATTTCCACCTGCAATCTTACTACTTCTGTTTTTAACTATGGACATACACTCAGCTTTTTTAAATGAATGCTTTTGTATTTGAAATGTGAGTCATTCTTGACTAAAGATATTAAAAGATATGAACTCTATGTAGAATCCTTCCCAAATCTCTGATATTCTACATATCAATCCCTGAATAAAAAGCAAATTTTACCTCTTAATAGCCAGACCATCTATTCCTAATATCCAAACTAGCAGAGAAAATATTACTTGAAATTCATTAATTGGCATTGAATAAGAAGGGGAATCAAATTTGGCTATCTAACACTATAAATTATTATGAAAGAATCTTTAATTTCTAATGAAAATAATTCATAGATTTGTGTGTGTGTGTGTGTGTGTGTGTGTGTGTGTGTGTGTATGTGTTTTGTTTTGGCTAGCAAGTGGGTTTGCTCAACTGGCACTGTGTAACTTGGGCCATGCATTTGGGTTGGCTTTTTGCTAGTTAATTTGGAGACTGAATCTTTCCAGGTAGGCTTCAAAATGCCATCTCCAGATTTTTCCCTTCTGATAGAAGGTATCGGTTTGAGATTGCATCACATACATAAAACCATGACTGTACACAAGATGCATGCAAAGAAGAGAAAGCAAAAAGAAATGCATTTCTAGTTAACAACTACAAGGAAGCATTTCAGTACTTAAACAATGTCATGATGCTGAAGATCATAGGGCTGAATGAACACACGTGGTTTAAAGAAGTGGATACAGGCTTAGGTGTCTGATGCCTCTACTTTGTCATGACTCTCATCCAAAAGAAGCCATGTGGAGGGTGCAGTGTGACAAATTAAAATTTCAAACCACCGCCGCACACTGGCTTATCCCAATCTCTTTTTGTAAGCTACTGTTAATGCATTAACTTTACATAGCTCTAGATCTTTTGTAAGAATTGGTCAGTCTTTTCTGATTAGTTCAACTTCAGAAAATCATTAGCAGGCTACATTACAGACATTACTATTTTCATCCCAGTAAGGAAAAAAACCATTCATTAAAGTGAAGTGACATTTTTGTCTCTAGCTTTCAGCAAAAGTTGCAAATAAGGATGAGAATAGATTTCTCTCCAGCCAATTCTCTTCCCGTTCTGTGAATTCTACCAGTGGTTCCTAAGCCCATATACTCAGAACCTCTCTAGGGAGTCAAGGCTACTACAAAACAGTTGAACCTCTCTCTCTCTCTCTCTCTCTCTCTCTCTCTCTCTCTCTCTCTCTCTCTCTCTCTCTCTCTCTCTCTCTCTCTCTCTCCTCTCTCCCTCTCTCCCTCTCTCCCTCTCTCCCTCTCTCCCTCTCTCCCTCCCTCCCTCCCTCTCTCTCTCCCTCTCTCTCTCTCTCCCTCCCTCCCTCCCTCCCTCACCCACCATTTTTTTTGTCTTGTAACCGTCTTCAAGGATTGGCCCTACCTCTTCTTCATACATCTCTACACCTCTAGAGTGGGTCTGTGGTCTTGCTCACTGTTTGTATCTACAAATATCCTGGGAAAAGAAAAAAACTTCTCAGAGCTGTGTCACAGATATCTCTAGGTTAGATGATCACCACGTAAGTAAATAACATCAGTGGAAATGGTAAGTCCTAGTGGTTCAATCACAAAACACATTGCTTTAGTACCTCATCTGCATGGTCTTTGCAAATCACCTACAAGCGGATGGCTACTCATGCCTCCGCTTGTCAAATGACACAACCTATTCTCAGAGATGTTAAGCACTGGAGCCTGGATTGAGATACTTTATGAATAACATCTGTGTCTTCCCATAAGTTTTATCAATCCATTGAGTTATACGGGCCCAATACCATTCAATATATATTAAAAGGTCACCATAATACTCATGAAAAAGACAAGACTAACAGATTCAATCAAAGGGAACCTATCATTGATTTTTGTGTATTCACACAAAATGTGTTTAAGCATTAAGTCAATCCTTCATTGTTGGAGGAGGGAAGGGGAGAGAAGAGAGGATTTGAGGATGATCACAAAAGAAGGTCTGTGATCCCCAATCAACCTTACAGCTGAAGTTCAGACAGAGGGAAGCCCCTACCACCCAGAGCAGAAAGAAAGACTCACTTTGTTAGTAATGGGGGGAGGGAGGCTTGGGTGGGGAGAGAGCATGTTTAGCTGGAAGAAAGTCAAGCCTCAGGCAGAATTCAGAGCAATTATTGAACAGATTCCATTTGGTCTGAACACTAGAGATGATGGCCCTCTGCTCAGAGGCAAATGACAACTCTCAAATGTGTGTCCCACCCCTCTGCAGCCCCCACCTCTCTATCCAGTGTACAGAATCAAAGGGAGTTCGAGGCTCAGACTGTCTTTGCCTCGGGTTGACAAATGTGATATCCACCCTTCCACATGACCACCTGGCTCCTGGGACCGCCTAACAATATAATTTGTCAGCAAAGGGATAAATGCTGCAATAACAATGTCCACCTAACCAGAGCAAGTGCTTGGCTTAATTGTCTCCACCAGTCAACCTAGCGGGCCTTCAGCAGGGGAGGCTGATGAACCAAAAGGAATTATTTTCTTATCTTTTATTGAACATTTCAAAGAAAACATATACCACTGTCTCTTGGGACTAACCCGATAATGGCTGGGACAGGAAAGATGGATGTCTTCTAATGTCTTGGCACATCTAACTTTAAGATATTGAGGCTACTATCATAACTTTCTCCCTTAAACATCTTTATTAGAGAAAGAAGATTTATGTTTTTGGTTGAAGGGGCAAGAAAACTTGGGTGTCCATAAAGAGTTGTCTGTCAGTTACTTGGAATATCTGATTAGGGGTATATGGGGCTGATTTTTAAAGAAAAAAAAAAGAAACACTTTCTTTTGGAGGGCATTCATGTTTCTCCCCTTTGTAATTTGCTTTTATCTTCCCCCTTGAGATTTCTGGCACATAATATTAGTTTTTGGGTTGCTGTTTAGAAGATTCTGCAGGAAGTACTAGTTTCCTGAACAAAAAAATAATGAATGTGCACATATGTTTAGCATCAGATTCTGTTATACCTAATCATAAATCTGTGCACTGCAGGACAAGTACATGTATTTTAAATAATTTACATATCACAGTAGGAACTTGGATTGCACTGGAGGAAATTAGGCACACAGGAAAATTCACAATTAAATTGGATCTGAATCTTTACTCTTTATTCATATAATCCTCTGAGTTGGCTAAGTAATATCTGTGAGGATGCAGATGGTTATTAACTTGAGGTTTCTGATGGCTTTCAGCAGAGTGGATGTGGATCTTAGACTAGTCATTATTTTCCCTCCAACTGGTCCCCTCCTGCTTGCATTTCTGCCACTTCCTTCATTAAGTACCTTAGCATCTCCACTTAAGGGTCTCCTAACTAGCTTTTCCAGGCCTCCTGGCCTCTTTTCCTTCCACGAGTTCTACATATGCCGTGGAATAGTCTTAGAAAAAAACATGATTTTTATCATTTCATTACTCTACTTTAAATCTTACCTATTCTTTAGATGTAAATCACAACCTTGCAGGTAGGCCCAAGTCCTTACATTTCTTTACTCTCACTTCTTATTACTCCTGTGACCATCAACACACCAAAATGCAATGTCTACCAATGGTCTTGTTCTTTTTCAAGCAAAAGGTGCTGTTTTGACCCATTTCATATTCATACATTCTCTATCTATCTATCTATCTATCTATCTATCTATCTATCATCTATCTATCTATCTTAGCTATCTATCCATCCATCCATCCATCCATCCATCCATCCATCCATCCTTCCATCTATCTACCTATGGTAGTAACAGAGACTGAACTCAGGGTCTCATGCTCTCAATTGGTTTTCTTACTCAAGGCTGACACTCTACCACTTGAGCTATGCCTTCAGCGTTATTTCTTTCTCAATTTAAACTTTCCTTTGCAACCCTCTGAACTAAGTTAACATCACTTTCACAAAATTTGCCTCTCGTGTTGGGCACCCTTCTGCATGCTACAGCTGCCTCAATACAGTTTCACACTGAACTTGATCCACCTTCCTTACACTTCATGGCCATCTGAAGCACCCTTTCCTCTTGTCTACACTGTCAGCAATCTGTGAAGGAGCAATCTGTGGTTGCTTTTCAAGTACTGAGGATTGCACCTCATATATATTACTGGACATTTGACTTGTGTTTGTTAGAGAAATGAATGGATTAAGAATGCATTGACTTAGAAGTCATTAGATACAGTATGATATGAGAAACTGTAGGGAGTTAAAACTCCCCATCTACTCACTCACTCAATTTATATATGCCTGAAAATTGGCCATTCATGATTTGTTTCATAAATGATTGAATTGCCTGTGCCCTGAGAGACTGTTAAAATCTAAGTGCACTGCTGAGACTTAGGTGGTGATGGTGAGAGTGAGTCTCCAATTCCTGACTTCACTGTCATCAGTGGGTGGGGGCATAGAATGCAAGAGTGTGGTGATAAGAGAAAGGACAGACAGCAAGGGGCAAGGCTGGAGAATGCAGGGCACTGGACAGAATATAGTTATGGTTATCCTTTCTAGATTGTCCCCAGGACCAATTCTTACTTCTCATCTACAACCCTAAGACTCCGCTTTTTCTTTTACTTACTTACAGGAACTGGACACAGTTGAACAGGGAAGTTTTTCTTTCACAGACACAATGAATCTTGGTGAAGAGAGAATGAAAGAATCAAATATGACTCTATAAATCCACCTTCTCTCCTCTCTCCACTCCGTTCCCTAAATTCTGTGTCAATGCCCTTGACATCCCACTCCAGGGTCTTATAGCTGCCTTGAAATGTTGGAGTTATTACTTGTTTTAATATCTCAAGACATCTACTGTTCCATTTCCTGTAGTGGCTTCTCCTGCTCTGCTTCTCATGCCTCTCATAGTGCAAGCCTAATGGGCTTTTCCTCACTCCCTTAGGCCTGTTTTTTAAGGCTAGTCAGAGTTGGGCTGGAGCATCCAACATTCCCCCATGGATCTTTTCTCTAGAACTGTTATCAGCAACTTCATCATTCAGGTCTGAGCTAACATCTAATTATTCTGATTACACCACATTCCTGCACAGGGTGTTATTACCTTTGCACTCTATTGCAGATAATACAGTGGAGAGCAATCAACTGATTTTTTTTTTCCCTCCCTGGTGGTGGGGAGGAAGGTTGAAAAGTCACACAGATTGGAGAGAGTCCTCTCTAGGATGATTACACACTGCACTTTTGGGTACTTTATAACCATATTACTACTGTTCATTAAAAATATGCTTCTCCTAAAGAGTTGAAAACTTTTCCACATAGCCTATTTATGTGACTCGGCAATAGTCAAAGAAGTTTATGATCATAAATTTCCTCACACAACTACCAGAGTTATCAGGCTGCACATCTCCTCACTGTAAGCCCTGAAAATGGAGAGGTGTTAAATTAGCTGCACAATGACTCCTGGCTGGTCCTTGCAACACAACAGACAGCCTGTAAATGAGAAGAATGAGTCTTCATCTTCAAAGGAAACCTCTCTCCTAATTTGCACATAGTCCCAAACACAGGCTTATACATCTTGATCCTTTTTTTTTTTTAAAGAGTGGAAGCCTATTCTACCAATACCAATGCCTTGGATTAAAGCAATGTTTGATCCCAGATAGCACCTTAGATTCATTTACTAAATAGTTCAAACTGTTGGTATAAAAAGATTCTGAAATGAACAAGAGAGCCTTTTACTAGGCCTTTCAAATCACCCGGAATTTGTTGTCCATCTCCAGCTTCCTCCCCTGACCCTTTATTCTTCCTTACAATAGATTCCTGGTAGAAAACAGTTACCAAAAAAGGGACAAGAGATATGAGAGAAGCTAACACTGACACAGAAATTAAGCAAGTACCCAACACTCTATCTTTCCTGCAATGGTTACCCCAAATCCTCTACTCCTCATTGGTTGCTCACCAGCTTCACACAACTCTGGTTGAACATGGAAATAAGTTGGCATTGCAATGAAGACTGTCAGTGATGATTTGATTGTTAGGTGAATAGGAGACCATACCCGAATCTATTGCAGATGACAGCCAATACAGAATATGAAGAATAAACCTAACATCTATGGTACTTAGACTCAAATGTCTTTGTATTTAAAAATGAATGAACAAATTATTACTGTATGGTGCATGGTTCTGAACATTTATATGATGGCAAGTTTCTCTAATCCTTTATCCTATAAATTCTCTTCTAATAAAATAGACATGTACATGCCCAAAATAAATTTATCTTCATATGAGAATATTAAGAACTGTAATTTTTATCCATACTATAAAAATGGACAGGTGAAAACCTACCACCTAATATATTAAAGTAATTTATTCAGGTGCAATAAAATGCCTTTGAACTTAAACATGTTTTCTTCAAGGAGGTTATACAGTACAAGGAAGAAGAGAAAATGATCTGGATAATTATGCTGAAAAGATAAAGAAAGGAATTCTGGAGATTATTGTGACCTTTCTTTTACAAGTGGGAAATAAGATCAAGTCCAAATCTTCAGTACAATAATATTTACTCATCATATTAAATTCATATAACCTTAAGCTTCTCCCTTGATTATAAATCCATCTGAGCTCCCACTATCACAGTCAAGGACTGCTTTCTTTTCTTATCTTGGTCACACTTTACCTGAACTGTTACAGGCCCTTTTAACTCCTAAAGGGAGTGTAAGTGCCACAAACACAGGATAAGCAAATAATTTTCTAAACTACTGAATGGCTAGAAATTTCATTTGCCATTATTTATTTATTTTTCTCACCCAAGTCTACATTTTTTTGAGCCGTATGCTTTTTGTCAGCTGACAAAGAATCTTTGCATGGCCTGCTACACAGGCTTGCCTGTTTCCTTAGAACATTCAGTTTCGACAGAGATTCCCTCTTACGTTAGTAACGCAGTAGCTCCCTGCCACTCTCCATATGGAATCAGGCTTCTCATCATCCAACATCCCCAGTGATGTCTGAGCATCCTGGCCTATCATCATCACCATGGGTTCTGCTAGGATAACTGACACTCAGAAACTGCTCTGGTTGAAAAACCACCAGAATCCTAAATGGCCCACTATTTGAAAGCAAGAGGAAAGCATGGACAGCACAGGCCCAAGGTTTGCCATCTATGGTGCCATTTTGTTTTCATTTTTGCTGTGGGTCCTTGTCTCTACAGTTGTCACTTTGCAGGTACTCTGGGATCCTGGAAAGACAGGACTGATACACAGCCACTTCAAGATAAGAGCTGAAAATACCCTGAAGGGAAGAATCAGCAGAGCTTTCTGGGTCAGATCACCTATAATAATGAAGCTGCACCTCAGCACAGGGGTAATCACCTTAAGGGAAGCCAAATACCTTCCCTCAAGGCATGGAAGTGATAAGAACTTATCCATTGGGAAAATCTGCAGAGTCAGAATGGAGGAGATAAGATCTACCAGGGGATATTAGTCCTGGGACCACTCAACTGTACATGATTCTCACCATGTCCCAATTCTTCCTAGCAAAAGTTCTTAAAATGGGGTGAAGCCCTTACTGGGCCTCTTCCTGGGGCATGCCCAATGCAACCTTCCTAGTTCTCTTGCTACTACTCCATTCTGTTTATTTGGTATACTGGAGTAAGTGACTAAACCTGATATGTTGGACCCAAATCCCTAGCTCACTGGGTTGGTTTATCCAGAAACCAATTTACTCACTTTGAAGGTTGTATTTAGTAATTTTCCACCCTGGTTCCCCATAAAGGTCTTCGGAGAAAAACTCCCACTTGGCCATGCTGTGTTTGAACTGAGCCCAATCCATCTTAATGTTACCCAGCTGCAAAGGTCCCTACCTGTGTCATGACACTCCTGAATACTGTTTTTTTTTTAATCGTGTTTCCATGGATATCAATGGATATCAATCTTTTCTCTTTAGCAGTAGTCACAATTCTTAATTTCCAAGTTCCCAAAAGAATGATCCTTAAATTACTCAATGAAAGGAATCATGAAAATTTACAGCTTCCTGGCCCTCACTTGACTTTCTGAAACCAAACCTCAGGGGAAAGTACTGGAACACAAATGATTCACAGCAAACACTCGGAATTTCCCCTTAAACACAAGTTTCTTAGGAAAGACGACAAACGCCAACAAAACAAACAAGTAGACACAAACAGAATGAATATGTTAAACCAATACTAATTGAGTTGATATTTATTGAAGGTATCTTATATAACAGTCCCTTGGCACAGTTTATACATTATTCATAAAGTCAACTGTTTGGTCTTCATGTTTTAAGATTTCATTTTCCTAATGGCAATGGTATTTTTTCCATATAATTTTTATTGTAATTAATAGAAGGGTTACATTACATTCGCCAGATGAAAGGTGCATTACTTCACATACATTGATACCCTTTCTCATGTCTTGGTCCCCATTTCCCTCTCCCCCACCCCCACCCTCATCTTGATTTCCCCCCTTTCCTATCCAATTTCAAATAACCAAATACGCATATATCCAATATATCAGATAACAAAGTGAAATACTGTAACAATATGAGATAACCAAGGGACAGCAAAATAGATGAGAGATAACATAGTACATTAAGGACAACAATCACTCATTGTATGGCTTTTGTTTCTATATCCTAGAGGTCCTTTCTGTATGGCCTTATGAATCTAAGTTTTGCTCTATTACAAATCTCTGCTAGAAGTGTCCAAGGTTTCTATTGATTATGGCAAATGAGGGAAACCATTGAGCCTATGTTCCTTTGAGTCTGGCTTACTTCACTTTATATGATCTTTTCTAAGTCTTTCCATTTCCTTACAAATGGGGAGATGTCGTTTTTTCTGACAGCAGCATAGAATTCCATTGTGTATAAATACCACATCTTGTTGATCCACTCATCAACTGAGGGACATCTGGGTTGGTCCCATATCTTTGCTATGGTAAATAGTGCTGCAGTGAACATAGTTGTGCTAGTGGATTTAGTATGTCCTTGTTTCTGGACCGTTGGGTAAATGCCAAGTAGTGAAATTGCTAGGTCATAGGGGAGCTCTATGTTTAGCCTTTTGAGGAACTGCCATACTGCTTTCCATAGTGGTTGAACGAGTTTGCACTCCCACCAGCAGTGTAGTAGTGATCCCTCCTGGCCACATCCCCTCCAGCATCTGTTGTTATTCATTTTCTTGATCCTGGCCATTCTAACTGGAGTGAGGTGGGCAACGGTATTTTAAAATTAAACATTATTGCATGAACCCAGAGACCTTTCCCAAAGCCACTGCAATGGTTAACAACTTCCAAGGGGGCCCATGATGAATGAATGATTCAAAAGGATTGGATAGAGTAGGTTGACCATTCCTCTTCTGCTAGTCTGTGTTTGCCTTGTACATTTTTCTGTGCAATGTAAATCTGTTGGTAAGGATCCATCATCTTTCATGGTATAGATTCTGTCACAAACTCAATATTCAATTAAAATGTACACAATGCTAGAACTAGGTGGGTACTTTTGATCATTTATGGTTCTATTCCAGGAATATAAGAGCATTATTAAATCTACCAGCTCATATCTTAGAATACCCTTTGAAGGTACAGTCTAGGACACTTCTTTCTGGAAAGAAACAGAGGCTGCAGAACTTCCCTAGGGGACAACCCATGTCTGTTTAATATAAAAAACCACATACTTAGCCTGTGTTATATCTGACTTTGGTTAACCATACCTTCCTCTTCTCACACATTTCTGAATGAGTAGCATCAGGGTCTGTAATAGGAAGTGTGGAAGCTCTAATAGCTCACTGAGAAAAAAATTGAATTGTAAATGGAGATAGTTTTGCCTAGTGGAGACTTAATAAATCTCTTTCCATAAATTAGCACCATAAGTCCTGAATGTGCATTAAGTTTAATCATTTGTTTTAAATGTGTCTCCCCACACATGAAGCTCTTTGACCTATATTCTGCTATTTTCATTATTAATAAACTTCCAGTGTCTGGCATCACGCACTTGTTGCACAGGGATTTTGTACATGCATTGAGCGGGAAAACTCATCCTCTTGATGTCCATTTTGTCATTCTCCATTAAAATGTTTCCTTAGGATGTTGTTCAGATTGATTAAAACTAATTAAGATGGAGAAAGGAGGGGAGCATCTTTAGTTCCTAAGCTAATTAGCCTCATCTAGAGTGTCTGTAATTGACATAACATTTTGTCGTTGTGTTTCATCCTTCATATGATGATTATTCATGGTTGGAAGGAAATAGGAGCAAGGAGTGGGAGTGTGTGTAAAGGGCAGGAGTGGGTGTTCGTGCCCCTGTGGGACTGAGGGTATGCCTCTGGCTTTAAGCCATGTACAATAAAAAATGTGCCTGCCATTTCTTGTTTTGTTAGAATCACACTAACCTTTCCTTTCCCCTTGTCTGGTATAAGGCACAACTTACACTATTTATACAGGAAAACAAATGCAAAGGAATGAAAGAGAAGAAAAATTCCACGTATAATGAATTTTGAACTTAACTGGCCCTTTGAGGTCAACAGTAAGCAGAACCTTTCCTATCTCTGACTCCCAATTGCCTATATACCAAAACGCTCCCTAGTTTATTCTTGAATTTAGATACTTTATGAATTGTTTTTTTATTTCCTTGAGACCGTTATAACCACTTGTTTAATCTAGTACTCTACTTCTCTTGATTTAAGACTATTTTCATGCTTCTCAGATGATTTTCAAATTCTGGGGTTTGGTATACAGACTCACATGCTTGCTTGGGGAAAGTTCCTGGAGAAACTTTAAGCAGTTAGAATGTGTCCTTTTGTGTTTCTCTTCCTGCATCTTTAATTTTCTTGCTCTAAGCCTCAGAAGTCTTTCAAGGCTCTGTATTCCAAAGAAAACGACTTGCAAAAACATTAAAGCCATTATTTGCCAGGTCAAACGATGAAAGCAAGTAAGGTAAACCTTCCTTGCTATTTTGAGGTGTGGTAGTTTAGAATTAAGGAAAAAGTCAGTGGGGAACTGTTTCTAGAAGGGGCTGCTTCTTCCAGGAAAATTCTTCCTACATTCCTATATGAGAAGTCAATCAACTGCTCTACGATTCCACACTCTGATAGTTTTATAACTTTTGTCTCACTAACATGAATCATTTATTTTCAAAAGCAATTTTATCCTCCTTTGAAATATCAGTCTGTGGTTATTACTCACTTCCAATATTCTAAGCTAGATGCCAGGGTTCATTTCCACAGTGATAACCAGTCAAGAGCTTGACATGGGGAGGACTGGAGTTGGAAAACTGTTAAGAAGATCTCTGTTGATAGGGAAAAGGAGAGATGACCAAAGGTGAGTGTCCCTCAAACCCATCTCAACAGAAAAGGTTGAGTATTGTAGTGCATGCCTGTTATCCCATTTATGTCAGAAGGGGTAGGTAGGGTATCTCTTCAGATCTGCCTGGGGAAAAGGGCATGATTTTGTCTCAAAAATAACCAGAGCAATAAAGGGTTAGAGTCATGTTTCAACCAATAGTAAGTGTGAAGCTTTAGGTTCAACTTCCAGTAGGAATCACAACCATGACCACAGAACAAGTTTTTAAAACTGTGAGCATCTGATTAGAAATAGCAGGACAAGACGTTCTCACTTAAGATTTGACAATCTTTAGAAAGCAGGATTTTTATTCTATCTTTGAAGGAATTTCAGAATAAAAGTCATCAGGAATTTCAAGACACAAAACTAAGAAAGAAAGGGTGACAAGAGAATGCACGACAATGGATCATGGTGGAATTCAAAATGTTCCCTTTGAATCTGGCTGGGATGCTAGTGAATGGGATACATTTCTGTAACTCAAGCTCATCCTCTCTGCAATCACACTATTTACTTATCAAGCATGAGGTAGCTACAACTGACTCTTGACCATTTAGGAAAAGAAAAGCTGCGATAAAACTTTTCCAGCGACCACTGTGTAACAGACAGTTACACAAGAGTCTATCTTTTATCACAAAGGCCAAGGTGCCATTTTGAACAATGACAGCATAGGTGCCACTGTATATCTGAGACAAATTCATTATTTTCTTCATCCTCTGACCCACTCAGACTCCTATGTACTGTGGATGGTTTCTCTGCTGTACATTTCACCTATCATTGCTTTTAATTTATTTCTAGGGGTCTGTCTCATTAGGTAAATCACCATCATTTTATAGTTTGCACAAGCCTTGATTTCCCCATATATTAATCTAAGACATCATCTGGGATATTAGGAACAAAAATATAGACTTCTTTAGAGTAACTAAAGTCAATATTTCAGTGGCTGAAATATTATAACATTAAAATATCAAATTTGTGATAAATGGAAGTACAAGAGACTCATATCTAGTATATTCCACAGTACCTTTAAGTCCATCCAATACACACACACACACACACACACACACACACACACACACACACACAAACCTAAACTACACCCAGGGAGCTCATTCATATAGATTTTTGTTTGTTTGTTTTAATTTGAATATTTATAAAATACCAATCACTCTTGATGCCTTATTGGATAAATTATATTAAAAAAACAAACAAACATGTTCTACCAAGCACCTGTGGCTCATGCCTACATCCTAGCTACTCAAGAAGCTAAGACCTGAGGATCACAGTTCAAAGCCAGCCTAGGCACAAAAGTCCCGGAAGTCCAATTAACCATCAGAAAACTGGAAGTGGTGTTGTGGCTCAACATGGTAGAGCACTAGCCTTGAGATGAAGCACTCCAGGATGGTGCCCAGGCCCACAGTTCAAGCACACGACTACAAAATAAAAAGTTCCAAACTAAGAACTTTTGCCCTCCAGAACTTTATTTCCAAGCTAGAAGCTCAGTATATCTCAAATATTCTGACAGAAACAAACAACCTCAATCTTGCTTAACAGAACTTATATCAATGAGATCTTCATATATTATTCATATATAGAGAGGACTTTATATATTTTTTCAATATTTTGGGGTCCTTTGCCTTGAGATGATGTTAGTAGCTTCTTTCTTTGAGAAGTCTTAAGTAAAATACAACAATTAGCTGTGAAAGCAAAACCATGCCTGAGAATTTAGTATTTGGTAGGCAATTCCAGACTTAATTCTGCATATGATAAAAAATGACAATCAATTAAATCACTAATATTATTGGAAAGTAATATGAAATCATTCCTTCAAAATAGAATGGAAACTTACTGAACCAGTACCAAGACAGCATTTTCAGCTTCTATTTCTGTTATTTTTTGTTGCTCTATTCATTGAGCTGGCTGATATAAAACCCAGGGAGGTTTAAACTACTTTGCAAGCAATTTCATTGAGAATGTCAGCTGCAATTGTGTCAGCAGGGGCACATAACAAACAAAAAAAATCAATATTTTCATAAGTTTAAAGATTCAACAAATCTAATTTGTTCTAGCTATTAGTTTTACTTTTAAAAGGGGATTGATAAGTGTGTCCCAATAAAACTTTATAAAACTAGGTTTTATTGATTTAGATGCTAAAATATATAAACTATTTTTTTTGAGTTCTGAATTGACCTAAGCTAATTTAGTTATCCATTTTGATCTCCTTCCTTTTAATGAGACTCCCTTTTAGATTTTACAGCAATGAGCTGTAATCATAAAAAAAAAAAAAAAAAGGCCAACAAAACACTGGCTTCAGTACAAAAGCAGAAATGTTCTGTTATCTTGGTAGGAAGCAGCTGTGGCTAAATTTCTGTCCCTGTGGGTGACAAGGTAAAATACAAAAGACTGAAAGAAAGGCTGAAAGGGACCTGTAAATAATCTGTTTATACTTTTTTTTTTTTAAAGAGCTTCATTTTCAAGCGAAGAAAATTCTCCAGTAAAGAACAAGAGCTACCAGGATTAAATTCTGTACCATCGGGTAATTTTACTACTTGAGATTTGGATCCTGAAATCAAGCCCATCTGGGAATTTGATTCCAGGGCTGCCATCAGTTATGTGTTAAGACTTAAGGCCAGTTCTCTGAGAGATATGCAGTGTTGTAGCTCAGGCTTTTCACTGCACTTGGACAAAAATGACTAACACTTCAAATACATGTTTCCCCCCAACACACAAAAGCCACTACATATTGGTAGAAAAAGTATTTAATCATCTCAAAACTATATCAGAATCACTTCCAGACCATTTTTTTCTGAACAATATTTCTATTTCTAGTTATTTAACTCATCTTCAGTACCATGATCTAACTAGTTTATCTTTCATAAAGGTGAAGACTTAATAAATGGTATAAGCATATTATCAGTACTAAGGGCACACAGAGAGCACTAGAGAAAATAAAAACAATCTCTAAACTCAACGATCTTGCCCTGTCTGTGCCTCATGTACATTCTAAAATTTTCAAATTCCTCTATATCTCATCAAAATTGGGAAAATAAAAATAAACGAGATTCAACAACTTTCTGACACATCTGTTTAGATACTTGGTATTATTTTTGGTACTTATGAAAGGTGTTTTTCTTTTCTTTTTTATTTAAGATTTATTTTGGGCAGGGTGCTGGTTACTGATTCCTGTAATCCTGCTCAAAAGGCTCAGATCTGAAGATTGTGGTTCAAAGCTAGCCTGGGCAGGAAAGTCTGTGAGACTCTTATTTCCAAATTAATCACTAAAACTTTGGAAGTGGTGTTGTGGCTCAAAGGTGTAGAGTATTATCCTTGAGCTGAATTGCTCAGGGACAGTGCCAAGGCCTGAGTTCAAGCCTCAAAGTCTCTTGATCTGGGTAACAGTGGCTTATGCTTGTAATCCTAGCTACTCAGGAGGTTGAGATCTGAGGATTGAGATTCAAAGCCCAAGGAGAAAAGTCTGAGACTCTTTATCTCCAAATTTATCACCAGAAATCTGGAAATGGTGCTATGGTTAAAAGTGATTGAATACTACATTTGAGAAAAATAGCTCTGGGATACTGCCCAGGTCCTGAGTTCAAGCCCAGAACTAACTGACAAAAAAAAGTTGATTTTTGGCCTTAATCAGCATATCTTTATTTGATATTTAATCCAAAACAAGAATATGAGTTAACATAAAAATTACTTCATTCTCATTTCTACTATATATTCTCTTTCCATTCCATACACACAGACACCCACATACACAACGTTAATTGTTAACACAGTAGTTTTCATCAGATGATGAAATATAATCATGTCTGGCAAACAAATATGTATGAATAATTTAAAGTAACTATTTCAAGCCCCTGAAGTCACACTCTCTTTACTAGGTCTTCCAAGGCTCTCAGTCAGCTAATCAAGTTGCAGAGAGGATTTCCCATCCCATCACCTATTATGGATTTTATGGTTCATTTTACTGAAACACTTTTCTTCTCCTTTATTGTCTAGATCTTGGCTGCTTTTTCCCCCCTTCCTTCTAATACTTGGCTACCAAAACAGGAAATCAAGTTGATAATGTCTTAGGGTTCATAACAAGTTCATTTGCATGCACTTGAAAGAGAACCCTTGAAACAGCCAGGGCCAACTAAGCACAAGATGTCAGATGTGCTGACTGGTCCCAAGACAGCAGGCAACATGGAATTAAAAAAAAAAAAAAAGCCAAGTTCAAGACCTCTCCGATGACAACAGGCCACAGCAACAGCTTCCCAGCTGAGTGTCACCAAGCCCATAATGGAAACATTAGGTAGGCACACATGAAATATTAATTTCCTGGATTCTCTGCATTTGCATAGTAATAATAAATTCATCTTCTTGGCTTCATTTGGCCTCAATTAGCAATTCTACTGTCATACCTGAGATTTGGGGAAGGAAGAAAAAGAAGATGCTGTAGAAAATTTCCCTCTGAAAACAAAAACACTAGTAGATCTTATCACTACCATCATTAATTTAATCAAAAACTTTGAGGCAGAGGGCTAGAGCAATCTGTTAAGAAAACTTTCTCAAAGGAGACCACTTCTTATTTCGATTAGGGTCTTGTTCTCTTTTGCTCTTAGTTACTTTATTTCTCTCGGTTCTCTTTCCTATCTCTTGTACATGTAACTGATGAAAAAAATTGCCACTAGGTGCTTTATTATTATTATTATTATTATTATTATTATTATTATTATTTACTAAAGAATATCTTCTTCTAGATTGACAATGCTGCCCAAACATCTCTTTAACCTTCTTAACTGACTTTTTTCCAGATGACATTTCAATTAGTCCAGGCACAGTAGGCCACAGATAAAGTCCTTTTCTCTCAATGAAAGAATAATGAGACAATTGAGTTTGCTTTACAGTGTGCCAGTTAAAATGCTCGACTCCTTAATTAGTTTCTATATATGGCTGGTAGCATGGATAGTTTTGCTGTAACTCTAGGTGTGTTTGCACTTAAGTGTGTAGTTATGTGTGCCTCCTCTCTTAAATACAGAAAACAAAGTGAAGAAATTTTTAAAAAGATGAAAGCCATAAGGAAGACCTTAAGAATAACATTTTCAAAAAACGGAATCGCAAAGAGAAGTAGAGGAAATAGTACACATAATATACAATTATCAGCCATCCTGTCAGAATTTTCAATGCATTGGTATTGCCAGTTCAGAAAGGACATCATTATTCCATATGGCAGTGGTAATCTCGACTCAAGACTGACACTTCTTTATCACCCAAGGGAGACCTTTATGAATGCAGACAAATACTTGGACCAGTTCTATTGCAGTGATGGCACTCTCTATGGAAGGGCAGCATCGCCTCCAGAGAGAATTTCCTGAGTTGAAAAATCATGTGATTATCCTGAAGGGGAATTCTCTCTGGGAGTTGGAGAAGCAAAACCGCACTTTTGAACCTCTTCGACATTAAATGGCATGGTGATGTAGTGATGCGATCCCAGCGTGCCTGGGTGCTTTTCTCTATGAGAGTTCACTGTCAGCTTAGTCTGTAGAGCAGGAGAGAGGCAAGGGACCTGTCCTCTATTCACCTTTTCACAGCAGTTATATTGAAATGACTACTAGAACATTATGGGATTATTAGATCATGAAACTGAACATAAAGACGTGCACGTGTTACCCAGAAGCATTTGCATGGATGGGATTAAGAAACAGGTTCTAGTAAAACTAAATATTCTCTAACATCACAAGCATCATGTAAAGTTAACAAAAATGACGTTGCTACGCTTGTACTTTGCTATTGTGTTCAGAATGAATAGAAACCTGCTTGTGGTCTAAGCTATGAGGTAGTAACATCAATACCTCTGTAACAAAAGGAATTCATTTTCAGAAGCATTAAATGTTAAAAAGATCAGTGGGCAACTTGTAAACAAGGGTGGGGGTAAAAGGGTTCTATTTGTTTTCTTTGATTCATAAAATTTCAGTGTTGAAATGTTGAAACACTTGAATTGTACAATTACAACGATATTAAAATAAATAGTATTGGAATCCCTTTTACCACCTTCTTTTCCAAACTACCAGCCCTTATCCACAGAAGTACACCTGATTTTCCCACATAACTAAGGGGACCTTGCTGCTTGCTTTATGTGTATCACATTTCTTTCAGGAAGTTTGGGGATGCCTTCACAGAAACTAATTTCCATGGCTTTTAATACTTTTTTCATAGATGAGAAGACTGAGGCAGAGAAATATCCAGAAACTAGGATGGATTGATAGAAACTAAGGCACTTGTAACTACTCTGCCTGTAAAAAATTGGGAAGAAGTGTTAAATTCAGGGATGTGAGTCAGTTGCATTCTTGTCCATGAGTTATTTTAAAAATCATACCTTTAGTTTTCAGTTTTAAAAAATATTGCAAAGTTATAAAACTTATAGCTACTCCAATTTGCAGGTTTCAAATTTCAATTCCCTGTCCAAAGACAAGCTCAGTGTTAAAGAGCATTTCAGACTCGCCCCCCACCCCCCCCAAAAAAATCCTGGCTCCCTTCTGCTAGTTAAGAATTTGTTCTATAATAAATATGAGACCAGTGATTTTTCTACATGAATTTTTGCAATGATGAAGAAAGCCCTAAGGCTGTGAGACATAATTAAAAATATAATTGAAGTGATACCATTTTTATTAAATTTATCTACCCATAAATTCTAAATAGTTTAATCACATGTTTCTTTTGTGTCTATTATTTCATATATTCTATATAAACATAAAGAAAGCAAGTTTCATATACAAAGCTTTAAAAGATATAAGTATAGGGCTGGGAATTTGGCCTAGCGGTAGACTGCTCGCCTAGCATGCACAAAGACGTGTTCGATTCCTCAGTACCATGTACCTAGGAAAAGCCAGAAGTTGTGCTGTGGTTCAAGCGGTATATTGGTAGCCTTGAGAAAGCCCAAGGACAATGCTCAGGCCCTGACTTCAAACCCCAGGACTGGCAAAAAAAAAAAAAAAAAAAAAAAAGATGTAAGTATAACATAACTGGTGAGTAAGTCAACTTTTCTAAGAAATCAAATAGAACTTCTTACTATTTTAATGCATACATTCAATTTTTAAAGTAAACTTTAATAATCTTTCAAATTATATACTGATCATTTTTACCTATGCACATCTACTTGAATATGATCTCTACAAATTCTCGTGCTTCTTTATCTTTTAATTATTATAATTATTTAATTATTATGACTTTTGTTTTTGGCAGTTGTGGTTCTTGAACTCTGGGCCTGGGCACTGTCCCTGAACTCTTTAGCACAAGGCTACTGTCCTACCCTTAAGCCACAGCACCATTTCCTGTTTTCTGGTTTCTAATGATTAACTGGAGATAAAAGTCTCACTGCTTTGTATTGCCCGGGCTGGCTTTGAAACAGGATTCTCAAATCTCAACCACCTCAGTAACTAGAATCACAGCCTAAGTATTATGAATTTTAAAGAATTTTTTAAAAATACTTTAGATATTCCTATTCCTACCAATTTCCTTTAATAATTTCACCAGTTAGTATCCTAGATTTTAGATCCAAAAGATCTGTGTTCTTTTGCAGTTCTTACAGTATATTCCTATTTTCCCTTACCTATTTCTATAATTATCCATCTCCCATGTATTCTATACATGGTTTGGGAAATATAAATTTTTTGATTCTTCATAAATGGTATTTTCTTATATTATTGCCTCTCAGATACATGAAATGTATTATTATATCTTTCATTTCTCTTCAATCCAAATCATTAACCTATTCTTCTGTATGTCTGATATCAATTTCTTGAAAGATTTCTCATCTCTTTATTCTCAAGTTTTCATTGTGAAATAATCACCTTTTAAAAAGAAGTTTGTGAAGTGCCCACTGTAAAATTTCTCAAGTTCCTTAACTTTACTCAGAAGTGTGATTTTCACAGTGGACATCATTTTTAAAGTGCTTAATTGGCACCCACATCTCTTAGGGCAGAAAATCAAAATTCTATGAATGTAACTAAGATTGATTTCAGTTGCTGGCTACCCCATCCTAACCTTGGCACATATTCAGCTTGTATTAAACTAAAATCTCCCAGATCTTTTTTACATGAACTAATGCTCTCAGGTCCTATTTTCTGAACACGTTGCCAATTAATCTACTAGTCTTTCAACTGTATAGCACTATATAAGCATTTGATACACATTTTGCCTTCAAATACTATATTTGTGTGTGGGTGTGTGTTTCTTATTTAAATAAGATTATGCAATCACCCAGGAATATATCAGAGGGCTTAACAAATGCCTTTGATAGGGGAGCTAATATAAAGTGTTCAGATGCTGGCGGTCTATTCACTAATCTTTTCACAAAAAAACACTCAGCCTTGGTGCAGGTCCACCTAAGGAATGGTAACAGGGATTTCACAGGATCCCTTGAAAAAAATTATATAAGAAACAAACTTAAAACTTCTCAGAATGGAGGGAAAAAAATGTCAGACACCAAAAAAGAACTAAGCAGACCATTCACTTTTTTTTTTTTTTTTTTGCAAAGCCCTTTGTGATCTTCCTAAACCCATCTATTCAGGAGTAAAGGTCAAGTGGGCAAACCAGGGGATTCTGTTTTCCCACAAAACTGCTACAGTTTTCTGTCTCCTGTCAGCCTGTCACTGGATGTCTATTATCCACCATTCAGTTTCCAGCACCACCCAGATCTTTAACTGGAAAGCCACTAAACAGTTCCTTTCTTTCACAGGCTGACTTTCAGCTTCATGTAATGGCTTCATGTTAGACATTTAAAAGCTTTCTCCCCCTTGCTCTGTTTGTTTAAGGAGGGCAATTTGAGAAAGCAGAGCCCACCCTCAACAAGCTTTTTCACTTACTGCTCAGGAGAGAAAATGTAAGCAAATTTGCTAGTCAAGGAACTCTTTTCCTTCATTAGAAGAGCTTCAAAAGTAGCAGCCAGTTGACAAGCTTAACATGGCTTTTAAACACTCTCTGCCTACTGGAGCTATTTCCATATATCTTTTCAGTAAGAGTTAGTGATTCTTTAGGACTACAATGACAGCCTGGGTCTGTCAGGCATCTAATAATCCTGAGGTAAAGTTTTTCCTTACTCCAAAACCTTCTTAGATAGTGGTAGTTGCTTTCTTGTTCGGGGTATATCTAGACCAAGAAAACAAATATAAAGAAATAAAATTCAGTTGTTCTAAGTTCACTGCTACTTGGCAGGTCAACAAAACAAAAAACAACCAAGAAAGTTTGGACAAATAGGACTGCATTAAACTTCAGAGCTTCTGTATGGCAAAGGAGATAGCTAGCAAGTTAAATAGAAAATCCACAGAATGGGAGAAGATCTTCACTAATCATACAACAGACAAGGGCCTCATATCTAAAATATTCCTATAGCTCAAAAAAAAAAGAATCTGTCAAATGACTAGCAAGACCTGTTACATCTTTAGTCTCCTTAATAGAAAAAAAAGTTATAAAAACCACATGATGTAAGTTATATCCATCCAGGTTTCTCTCTAACCTTTGACACAGGACATTGGAACCATGCTGTAGTTTCTTTTGTAACATGGATGGTTCAAGATCAACGAGATAGCCTTTGAATCATTAGGTAGCAGTTACTGTCACATAAAGTATCTCCACACTCTCATCATTCCTCATCCAGACACATTTGTTTGAGGAACCTAGTCAGGACTCTGACTCCTTAGCCCTTCTCTGTCTACCCTTAAATATATTTCTATGTAGAATGTCCTACCCTCTTTCCCCATGCATTCTCCAGCACTGGGCAGGGAGATACCCCCACATACCTTGCAGCACTCAGCTGAGAACTTGCAGCTACCATTTCATTGGCAAAGGTTCTTCTTTACTCAATTTTAAAGTATCTCCTATCCATCTCAAGTTCTGTATGCATGGTATTAGATGCAAGTTTTCACATATGCTCCAAACCCACATGCATCAAAATCAGGCTTGTGAAAATGCAGATGTCTATGTTCTACAATGATCTTACTAAACTAAAAGTCGCAGGAAACAAGCTAAGTAATCTATATTTGAAATAAACTACACTACAGGGGGAAATATATTCTTTAGAGGGAGAGAAACTTAGAAAATAGCTCTGCGTGCGGTGCGTGCGTGCGTGCGTGCGTGTGTGTGTGTGTGTGTGTGATATCAAGGGAATAAGTTCTTCAAAACACAATAGTTTGAAAGTATAATATTGCATTTACATGGTATGGAAACATCAGTACACTAGAAAGTTCTAATTCTCTGGAATTTCTTTTCCAACATTGACATCAAACCCTATGCACACTCATGCCTCCCTCCATCTCTCCTAAAAAAAAATGAGTAAAGGAAAAGTATGTGTTTTCAAGAGAAATCCTTACAAAGGCGACATTTTAATTAACCCCAATTTAGAAGACAATGCTGTAACACAGGGGACTTAAGACACGCCTGACCTCTAGCTTTTGAGTGATAATGATGATGATAAATGAGAGGGCATTGCATAGTCTAGAAATACTTGCCACAGGCATGATTTCTGAACAATCTGCTCCTCTCTTTCTCAAAGCCTTTTATCAAGTAATAACATGAAACCCAAAAACAGAGATGGAAGGAAACAAACAAATGAAATGGGAAGGAAATGAAGAAAGTGTAGGCGACAGCTCTGAAGAATTTCATCTATTTTTTTTTTGAGAAATCAAATTCCAGTGAAGATAGTTTAGAATCGAAATGCTCCTCAAGGTTGGCTCTACAATCAGTACTTGGATTCCCTGAACAATTTTGGTGTTGATTGGCAATAACGCCGCCGCCAAACCAAGATTTCTAGTGATTTCTTATTGACTCCTGGCACTTTGCTCTCTGTAGGAAGGCCTGCAGAACCATTGATTGACAATGCCAATAATCATTTAATTATTTTCTGTGTATAATATGAAGAAAACAAACTTTGTTTATAAAAAAAGGCAGAAGACACGTTCGTTATATGTGTATACTATACATTATATGTGTGTGTGTGTGTGTGTGTGTGTGAAATGGCTTTTCTAAAGAAATGGGTAATGATTCTACAGTTCTCTAAATCCTAAACTATTTTTCTATGTGAGTCACAAACATTGATTTTGGCATTTTGCCTACATCACAAAAATCAAGGCTTTGAAGCAATGAGCAACTGGCTACTTAATACAGGGCCTGTTCTAATTTTTCACCCCCTGCCTTCTTAGAAAAGCAGAATTCACAGTGGTTGGTCAGAACCCTGTTTGGGGCTGGGATAGACTAAGACCACTGAGAAGTTTCTAGAGCCAATTAAATAGCCCTGATTTACTGATTTAATAAAGAGACTCTGTCTTCTGACCTCAGAGGGTCAAGAAGAACCAGCATCTATAAAAGGGAGATGTTTTCATTGAAAACATAAGGAGATCGTGCCTGAGGTTTCTAATGCGAGCCTGCCATATATTCAGTCTTCAGTGGAATGCTCAAGATGGGTGGACAGCAAGTCATCAACAGAGGACTCCTTTGGCTCTCAGCCTTCATGTGTGGCTATTTCTATTTTAACAGAGATAGGTTAGGTGCTATAGAATTCCCTGGTGACTCTTGGGCAGCTTAATTAGCATTTCAAAAAGGTAATGGCTCCCTCTTTCATGTCACTGATGTCTACCATAAACCTTAAAGAAAAAAATTAGTTGTTCATGCTGACAGATTCCCATGTATTCACTTCCTTTCTGGAGCCTTGATTGGTACTAGATAGACTCAAAAAATGCCTCATCAAAGATGTGTGATATAAAATGATGTACATAGTTTGAAATTATTTTTATACTGGGACTATCCTTATTAAAAATTATAGATTAACTCCATCACAATAAAAAGCCACAGAAAATAAAAACATCTCAATGAGTAATATGACTTTTAATTGTGTGCAATTTTGCATTAATTCCACTCCTTTCCTTCTTTTCATTTCTGAGAATTTATCTTTTCTCTCATGTTTTATTATAAAGATAGAAATTAACTGTCTACCACGAAGAGTTCAGTAGAAACCCTAGTTTTCTTGTTTGATTTGCTTTTTCTTTCTTTTTGAGGCTTGAATGTATTCATCTGCTACTCTACCATTGCCTCAAATATGCTTTTTGCTGGTTATTTTGGAGATGGAGTCTAGTGAACTTCACTGCTTGATCTGGTCCCAAACCAGCCAAAGTAGCTAAAATTATAAGCATGAGCCATTGATTCCCATCTGAGAACTTGATTTCATAACAAATCTAGCCATCAAAATCATTCCTGTATCAACCTTGCATTTTGATGAATTTCAAAGAAACTTATCAAGGCATCAGGAATCTTTCCCCTAACTACTTAAACATGCACATCATTCCTCCACATTTAACACTTTAGTTTGTTATGCAGAATCTATGCAAAATGTAACTCATAAACGTTAAGTTAGAACTCACAAGGCAATCATAACTGGAGGCCACATCTTCTATCAAGCATGACAAGATCTCCACTATTTGTCTACCTACATGCCTAGTCTATGAACCATGGCTAGCTAACTCATATCCAGTTACAGCATTCCCCCGCCCACTCTCAGAAGCTGACCTCCTGATCCTTCCCAGACTGCACAGTTCAGTACTCCTATTCTTCCCTCCTCATTTTCAATCATCCAGCTTAACTATCACCTCCTTAAGAACATCGTCTCTTCCTCCCCACATGAATTATGTATACTTAGGAATGCCTTTTCAATCAAGTTTCTGGGTTCACTGGGCTTATATATCATACACACCCTATACAATGTCTCTGCATAGAATGCAGGACTACATTCTAGGACTGGAGAAAATACACATGTTTAATTCACTCATTCTAGTAACTCAGAGAAACATAGAGGCAAGTACCAAGGGATTGCCCATGGAAAGAAATTATAACCTTCTCTAAGCTCTTCTGTCATGTTTATGACTTATTTACTCTACTACAAGAGTGCACCTTATCCACAGTGAACTATAGACAATAAGGTTTTAAGCCACAATTTTTCTTTATTCTTATACCATTATTAAACACCTATTTCTATTAGATGTTAGCTTGAATAGAGAATGGACAGAAATGCGTCTAGCCTCATCGAATAATGAGAGTAGGATAAAGATGAATATGACACAGCCAAAAGAATGCGAATTTAAATGTAAGAAGGGGTCTGTTGCTCAATTTGAGGGGCAGGCAAGACTTGCCATTGAGACTATCATCACGCTGATGCTTAGAGAGTAGATCTTAGCCTTGCTCAACTCTATTTCACGCTTTGTTCAGCCCACCTTCCTTCTCATGTATGAACTCCTTTCCACTTTCATCCATGTGGACTGTGGCTCACATTTCCCTATGTGGAGCAAGAGCTGGTAATAATAAGGTGTCAGAATGGCTCTCACATGATTTCTAGCAAGAAGAGTCCAGGAAAAGTTCAAAGCTATGAGTATATTATCTTTCTCCGCATTGGTCTTCTTCTTGAATATCCCACAGTGACTATGAAGTTTCAAGCTCAAAGAACTTATTATTTTCTACTCTGTGCAGTGGAGTCAAGCTCCCGAATATGAAAGCCCAGCACCACCAGTGCATGGAGACACCGAAGTCTGTCAAAGTCCATTCCTTCCCAATATTTGTTAGCGCCTCTCAGGGCAAAGGAACACATCACTGGAGATTTTTGCCCTTGCAAAAAATGTATAACAGGAACTAGAATAGCTTGAATAAATTCCACATGCTCCACACTCTGACTTTTTCCTTTGAATTTATTCATTTTGGTCTCATGCTTGATTGTACTGCCTGTGAGGGAAGCAGAGAGACAGAACACTGAAGAGTAGGTGAAAGAAGTTAAATTTTCATGAGTATTCAGTGGTCTTCCCAATTCTGACTTCCCCTTCCAGGTAAGATGTTACTTCCCAAGGTAAAAATCAAATTGTGATGAGTGAGTTGAGTTGGGGAGAATGTCGAAGTTAGTTTTGCTCATCAGTATATTTCATTGTGCTGCTGTCGACAATCATCTTGCTCTAATTCATTTTGAAAATGCCAATTTCCAACAGGGAATAATTTGAACAGGCTAAAAATTTCCCATTTCATTATGTGTGATTTCATTTGTGAAAAATAAATGACCCAAGAAAACTGTACCCACTGAAGTATGCTATGAAGACAGACACACACACACACACACACACACACACACACTTACACACATGCACCTTTGTACACACACACACACACACACACACACATGCAGTTTCAATATGTGTCAGCAATCTTATTTTGCTCACATTTTAGGATCTCTGTCAGACTCAAGTGAACCCTCCTTCTGTATTTCTACAATAACTCTTTGAGGTACAGCTTTTACAATACCCTTACAATGAGCAAATATGATGTCTCTTCCAAAAAGAAGCCGATTTCAATTTGTTCAATTTACCTTAAAAACATTAGTTACATGTTCAACACCATGCACCAGTTCAAAAAATTTCTGTGTCTCTAATTCAAAATTTCAGTGCCATAACTAAAATTCCCAAGATTTTTAATTTTTCACAGTGAGAATTAAATTTAGAATATTTCATATATTCATAATACATTTATATATTGTAATATCTACATTGCATATATGTGCATTATATACATGTACTAATGATACACACATAAATTATACTACATATGTATCATGCACACATACATGTACTGTGTGCATTACACAATGTGCACATTAATATGTGCATGTATGTGGCATGTACAGACATATGAATGATCATTATTCATGCAGATTACATGTACATGCATGTCACATGTGCTACATACATGTGAATGTGGGTTGCACACATGAATGCATGCTACATGCATGCATGCATGTGCTGCATGCATATTACATTTATGTGCTCGTGTGCTACACATATGTGCATAAACAAGACACCTACATGCATGCATGTTGCATGTCTGTGAATGTGTTACATGCATGTGAATGCTACATACATCCAAACGCATGTAATGTGTAAGTGAATGTGTGTAACATATGTGTGCCTATGTGCTACATGTGCACATGTGGGTACATGTTACATGGTTGAAAATTCATGCCGATCACATGTATGCAACATGTGCTACGTGTATGTGCACACATGGCACATACATGTGCATGTCTGTGGGTTGCATTGCATGTTCATGAATGTGTTACATGAAGGTGAATGCACACCGCATGCATGTGCATGTGTTACACATATGTTGCATGTGTGAGTACATGTGTCACATATGTACATGTATACTATCACTCATGTGCCACATGCATATCACTGAGACACTATACGGGCAGTGTCTCCGTAATATCTCGTTTTAACTTTTTAGAACAAAAGAATATTAGGATATTACAGATAATGCTATGTAATGGAATACTGTAGTAGGTGTATTTTCTTTGTCTCTTTACTATGACAAATGTATTATGAGATTTTCATAATCTTTTAATGAATGCAGGCAACATTTTTGAAGTGCTCATAAATTACTCTAAATAAACTGCTTTTCATTGGACTTAGATTCTTGCTTGTGTTTTTCTTTCTTTTAAAAAAATAGAGAGAATTAATATGAAACAGCAGATCTTCAAGTTTCTCACTGAACAAATAAAAGGAATAAAAAACTGACAGCAAATCCAAGCCAATTGAACAAAACAGAAATGATTTTAAAATGAATAAAAGCATAGCCAAGCATCAAATATGTCTAATATTGATATGGATAAATTATGCAGCTCTAATTGTGAGATTTACATAACTGTATCATATCAATTCTAACATATTCATTATATTTTATTTAAAATATTATTAAAATTTCATACTTTTATGGACCTGAATTCTTACATTAGTGTTGTTATACTGTTATAGTTCTTTTGTACAATCCAAAATATTCCAGAGTTTAAAAAGCACAGAGGATTTAAAATTGAGAAAAAAATTTCCATTAATAGAGAAGATTCATAAATCATACTACTATCTAAATAAGAAAAGCCATTCTTTGTTTCTGAGACATATTGCATAAAGAAGGCTTAGAACTAGAATAAAAATCCATACCATTTTGTGAGAGATACCATATATTCTTCGGAAAAACAGGAGACAGATTTTCCCTAATGCCTGCCTGTGACAAATAGGAACTTAGAAACTACTGAAAAATCTGGGTTATCATAGCTTTTCCTACTTTGTGGTAGGCAAAAATAGGTAATATAGCCAGTATAATGTAAAAGTATAATTACCTGACCCTCTATTCTGTAAAGAATTTTTTTTTTTTGCCAGTCCTGGGCTTGAGCTCAGGGCCTGAGCACTGTCCTGGGACTTTCTCAAGGCTAGAGCTCTACCACTTGAGCCTCAGCACCATTTCCAGCTTTTTTCTATGCATGTGGTACCAAGGAATCAAACCTAGGAAAGCACTCTACCACTAGGCCAAACTCCCAGCCTCTGCAAAGAATTTTTGTGAAAAGTTTGAGCAAGTTAGTCCTAGTCAGCAGAATAAAACTTTTTTTTCATATTGACACAGTATCAAACTTATGGTTGTGTAATCAAAGTGACTGAAGAAATACATTTTAATTAAAACAGCACAGCAGCATTTTTACCAGCATAGAAGACTTCAGTTTGTTTAATCCTATTCTCATTTCTTTGGGTATAGTTGATTTTGGTGGAATGGATGAAGACAGAACTGCTTGCAAGCTAACGTTACAGACAAATTCACTAACGTTACCAAATTCACTAATAATGGGCTTAGTTTTCTTTTTGATCACTATTACAAATCTATGATAAAAGAAGCTTGTCTCATAAAAACTCTGCCTATAGATTTTATTATTTTACTAAATCAGAGTTTTAGAGAAGCCTATAGACATCACAGAAATAAATTTTCTGCTAGGGAGAAGTCTAGTTTTCACATGACATTTTTCACAATTCAGTCTCCTGTCTGAACTTGTGAAAGAGTTCATGACTACATCAAAGTAAAACTGAAAAACTAGTAAAAAAAAATACGTATTAGTGAAAATGATAAGCATATTCTTCCATTTTATTACCAAAACCAGGCTATTAAATAATCAGGCCTTGACGGGTTCAAGGTTTATTCTGAGCCAAAAAATAACTTGATAGCACAAAGCTGATTTGTGAAAAAAAAAATGGCTAAATGATAGCCATAATACATGTAACCACTCAAACATCTTTGGAGAGAAGCTGAAGAGTACCATTAGCATTTTAAACGGAAAGAATCTAAATGCACATTATCTAAGCCCTGCCACAGAAACTGGTTGCCACGTTTGTAGATTCCTAACCATCTGCTTTCATTGGCTAGTGTATTGTAAAACTTGCAAATGATGCTGTCGATTTCTGGAGATACTTCATTTTCAAGACATGGATCATGAAATAGCTTCTCTTTTTCCTGCCATCCATATGAGGATCCTCAGCAATAAAGTGATAGATAATGGGCAGTTCTATCATCATCATCATCATCATCATCATCATCATCATCATCATCATCATCATTATATTTATAGATTGTGGGGCTTGAACTCAGGGCCTGGGACCTGTTCTAGTGTTTTTTGGTTTTTTTTTTTTCCCTCAAAGCTAGTGCTCTACCACTTTGAAGTACAGCTCCACTTCTGGTTTTCTGATATTAACTAGGGATAAGAGTTGCACAGACTTTTCTGCCCTGGCTGGGTTTGAACCGCTATCTTCAGATCTCAGTCTTCTGAGTAGCTAGCATTCTAGGAGTGAGCCACCAGCATGGAACTCTAGGACATTCTTAAAGCCCAATGAATCCTAGCTCAGGAGAAGATGTCACAAAAGATGCTTTGTTTTCAATCTTTAAATCTCTGAAACTCTGTTAGTGATGAGCCCTCTCCGTTTCCTCTGTCACAGTAGCAAGAAAAATCACACCCTTGTTACACACCCATGTTCACAGACCAAGCTCTGCTTATTTGTCTACTCCATTGTAAAAAGAAGCTTATTATAAGCAGTTCTCTTTATCCAAGATAGTAAGCAAAGCACAGAAAAATAATAAAATATCCCAAGAGTGTTGCATTGATACCTTTTTGTTCCACTTAGCTTACCTTGTTATCTGGTATATTGTATATACGTTTATTCGCTTATTTGGAACAGGAAAGGGAAGGGGGAAAAACAAGATGAGGGGAGGGGTGCGGATGAAGGAAATGGGGACATAAACATGAAAAGGGGTATCATTGTGTGTGAAGTAATGCACCTATTATCTGGTGAATATAATTGTAACCTCTATTAATTACAATATACAAAGAAGAAACTTACTTAGCACAACACGCAATCAACCCCTTCACTGTGGAGTATAGCTCGGATCCTACTAATTACTTTGGATTGACAAGAGAAACAGTTCCACCAACAGAGCAATTTTCAGTTGTACTCTTTTGGAAGGGTGACAAAAAACAGCACATACTTCGACAAAAGGTATCCCATATTTCCTTGTTCATGCGATGTTTAATACATAATTGAAACTCTTGATGACTTCCTACAAGATGTCAACAGTATTTTGTGATAAAAAAAATATTCTCAAAATGGATCAAAGACCTCAATATCAGACCAGAAACCTTGCAACTGCTACACGATAGAGTTAGAGAGACACTGGAACTCATAGGCACAGGCAAAAACTTCCTGAACAGAATCCCAGGGTCACAACAGATTGCAGAGAGACTCAATAAATGGGACTACCTAAAAATAAAAAGTTTCTGCACAGATAAAAGCGTAGCTACTAAAGTAGAAAGACAGCCAACCAACTGGGAAAAGATATTTACCAATAATACATCAGACGAATGCATAATATCCAGTATCTACAGGGAACTCAAGAACCTAATCTCCCCCGAACCCAACAAACCAATCATTAAATGGGCAAGAGAACTAAAGAGAGACATCAAAAGAAGAGGTTCAAATGGCAGAAAAGCATATGAGAAAATGTTCATCATCCATGGTCATAAAGGAAATGCAAATAAAAACAACGCTATGATACCACCTTACCCCAATAAGAATGGCCAAGATTTTGAACTCAGACAATCACAGAGGTTGGCAGGGTTGTGGAGAAGAAGGAACCCTACTGCAGTGTTGGTGGGATTGTAAGCTAGTTTAGCCACTCAGTGTGGAGGTTTCTTAAAGAACTGAAAATAGACCTTCCCTATGATCCCGCCATACCACTCCTGGGCATCTACCCTGAACATCATAACCCAGGATATGATAAGGACACCTGCTCAGCTATGTTCATCCCTGCACTATTCACAATAGCCAGGTGATGGAAACAATCCAGATGCCTTACTGAAGATGAATGGATACAAACAATGTGGTATATATATATACACACAATGGAATTCTACATAGCCAACAGACAAGATAAAATAATGGCATTCGCAGGGAAGTGGATGAAACTAGAGCAACTCATGTTGACTGAGACAAGTCAAGACCAAAGGAACAAAAGGTGCATGGTATCCTTAATATGTGGCTATTACATCCACACAGTACAAGAGCAAGGACTCAGTATTTGTGTACCCAATGCTATTGACATGGTATTGGAAATATAAACACAACTACATAGACTTAATAATTTGTGACTCTATAGACATAATGTTTTATTACTGAGATTAATGTGTCTATGACATATAAACCTTCAGCCTAATTTTAATTATGTCCTAAAATCTAAGTGCCACTGATTGCACAGATTCCCTTCTTGAATAATTGTTTGTTAAATACGTCATTTGAAATACGATGTAAAAATCAATGTTAAAAAATTCTTTAAATATATATATATATGAAAAAAACATATTGTCAGATATTTAGGAGATACTAATGACAAAGTGGTATGTGTGCATGTGTGCATGTGGGCAAATGAGTAGACATATAAGACCTAAATAATATAATGGCATGTGCGCATGCATGTGCACTCACTTTCAATCTTTGTTTAGCTTTTTCTGTCAAGGTTGTTGGTATTGCCACTTGAGCACAACTCTACTCTGGGCTTTTTGTTTGTTTCTCTTTTGCTGATTAATTGAAGTTAAGAGTCTGACAAAATTTCCTATCCAAACTGGCTTCAAACCCTGGCCCTCAGATCCCTGCCTCCAGAGTAGTCAGGATTACAAGTGTCAGTCAACAATATGCATCTTGGAATGTCCGTTTTTCTCTTGAAATTTTGTTAGGATTTTAGTACTAAAGAGGAAATTAAATGATAAGAGAGCCCACATGAATTTAGGTTTAAAACTAATTTCCCCCTCAATGTGAACCATTCAACAAAACAGACCATTTGTTACAATCTTTGTTTATGTTTTTTGCCAGTCCTGGGGCTTGAACTCAGGGCCTGGACACTACTATCCTTGGACACTTTTTGCTCAAGGCTAGTACTCTACCACCTGAGCCATAGAGCCACTTCCAGCTTTTTCTATGTATATGGTACCAAGGGCTTTGTGCATGCTAGGTGAGTACTCTACCACTAGGCTATGTTCCCAACCTGTTAACAATCTTTATAGATAATCATTTAGTAATTATAGCATATCATTTACCATGAAGAAACTGTTTGATCTCTCTAGTTCAAAACCATCCTAATTATTTTAGACACTGGAAGACTTTTAATGAACAAAGAGGTTATTTCTTTACAGTGAACAAAATAACAGTGTACATATAACTCATCTTCCATGCATAACATTTGAAGCATTGTGCGTTTTCAGATAGTAATAAGGATAATGATTTAGAATTCTTCAGACCTGTCACAAAAGAAAACAACCCCCTTCAAGGGGAAAAGATTCTTGGGCTACTTACTTTACTTACCACACCCCAGTGAATTTTTGAAAGGGTCTCTGTGCAATGAATTTTTTTTTAAAGTGTTTATCAGCAAACATGGTGCCAGCAGGAGCTTCTTTAATAAACAAAACAGAACAGTGCTTACCTCAGCGTTTCCACGTACAAGGTACTTTCTCAACATTAAGTAATTTTTCTAATGCTCTTGAGAACTGACAATGACACTTTTACTTTCTCACTTTGACAAGCACTGAAGAATGCAAAAAGTTTCCACAAAGATGAACTTTTATCCTTTCTCAATTGATTTTATATGGGAGAAGAGAACCACAAAGAAAACTAACCAGCAGCTGGAAATAGAATCCCTATGTCATTAGCATTTAGAATTACTGATTTTAGATATGGTTCTGACCACCTGACAGCATTTGTGAAGGTTGCTACATGGAAGAATGTTGAAGAAACAGTTTCAAAAGTTGCAATAGGGCTGGGTGCTAGTGGCTCATGCCTGTAATCCTATCTACTCAGGAGGCTGGGAAAGATCTGAGGAGTGCAGTTCAAAGGCAGCTTCAGCAGAAAAAGTACATGAGATTCATCTCCAATTAACTACCAAAAATGCCAGAGATGGAGTGTTAGAACAGCTTGAGTGATCAAGCTAAGGGAGAGTAATAGCCCAGCGTTTAAGCCCCACCCACACCTGCAGGCAGGCAGGCAGGCAGGCAGACACACACACACACACACACACACACACACACACACACACACACACACACACACACACTCTTACTTGATGTAACAGCACTGATACTAATTAAAAGCTACCAGACTTACAGTCTGCATCTTATTTTTATTTACTTCCTGCTTACTAGTGGAATCTGGCCATCTCCTCATTATCCTGCTGAATGAAAAGGAGTCAGGCTCTGATAACCTTTAATGTAATACAAAAGACACTCACAGTGCACCTTCAATGAGTCAAAAGCTCTCCTCATGGTAAATTGCACTTTCTGAATGGTGTGTTTCAAAACACAGCACTGAAATTATTGTACATTTAATGAATAGTAAAGAATGCCATGATTACTGATGGAAATCTGCCCAGATTATTCTTGAAAAATCAATATTTTTACCAGGTACCAGTTACTTAACACAGTGAATAATCAATTTCCAGTTATCCCAGGGAGCTCTATGAATCAATGTTTTAGTGATTTGTAAAAAAATAGGTATAATTCTTTTCTTTATATGTACACAATGCATATATGTCAATTCATGTATACACAAATATAATTACATATCACATAACTAAGTTGTAAAATTATGGAAAGTTTATAGCAAATGACAAGTATTGCTTTCAGTGTTTGAGAGATGAATGTACTGATTCAGCAATATAACTTACCTAAGTGGATCTGTTTAGTGACTGGTGTTGACAGGACTCAAATTTAGTCCGCTACTGGAGCCTGTGGCTTTAAAGCAGTATCTCAGAATCAGTCATCTCTCTGAAGATAACAGGCATAATAAACTAGTAATGCTAACAGAGGTCAGGCAAAAAGCTCTATGGATACTTCAGGACACAAGAAGAATGAAAACTCAGAGTAAATAATTCTTGAATTCCATCCCGAATCTCATGTGGAAAATTTTTGTATGTTGCTCTATTTACCCCGTATGTCACCAATGTACTTTGTCAACTTCTGTTGTGGACAAAAAAAGCTTGAGTTACAGAGTAACAGTCTTGAAGGCCCCTGCTTATCCAATCTGCTTCTATTACTCATGACTGGAAAAATTAGGCTGAGGTAAAGTAACACCCATCTTACATTAAATCAATGAGTAATGCATAATAGTATAATCATCAGTAGGTTAAATAATTAATATTATAGCCACTGTGGCTTCGGGTTTCCCTTAGAAGTCCCCTGTGTAGGTGGGGGTGTGTTCACACATACAAACATCCCTACAGCTGGGCACAGTGGCTCATGCCACTGCTAAGAAGTCTGAGATCTGAGGATCTGAGAATCAAGGTTCAAAGCCAGCCCCAGCACAAAAGGACCTGAGACTCTTATCTCCAATTAACCTCTAGAAAATGGGAAGTGGGTCTTGGCTCAAGGGTTGGGGCAGTAGCAGTGAGCTGAAGGGCTCAGGAACAGTGCCCGGCAGAGTTTAAGTCCTATGACCCTCACCCCCCCCAAAAAAAAAACACTGACATGTAAATTTACTATGCATAGTTTTCCTTTGTATCGTGATTCTTCCTTGAAATTCAGAAAAGTCTTTCTTGAAGGATGAGAAAAAGCTAAATGGCAAAGAATTTCCACAATAGTTGAGAGGATACATAGAGGGAGTAAAAGGGAGGAGAGAGCTGTGGAGACTTTAAGCCAGCTTGATTGGAGAAAGATAATCTAAAACTAAAGATGAAATACAAAATGTGTCACGAGAACCACTTAAAGGGAGGTTCTGCTAATGCAATTGAATTAAGCTGAAAAGTCCAAGACAGAGCATGACAAAACATTGCTGTGACACAGTAAAGAATGGTAAGGTACCAGATTGGAGAGCAGAGAGCCAGGCAGAGAGGTCAGGAAGGAATTCATAGGTCTTTGTAAGTATTACAATACTTAAAAACCACTGGAAGAAAATAAGAAAAAAATTTAACTGCTCATAGTGTGGACTATTATGTTCAGTGAAATATTATTTTTAACATGTTAATATTCAAAGATTCTTTCACATGACCTTTTAATATCTGCTACTTTCCATATACCTTGTTATTATATAAATACTCAAAACAAGGTGTCAGTCTTTTCCTCCCCCATCAGGAATCAGAAATAGCTAGAACCTTGAAAATTTAATTAGCAATGCCTTTATTCAGATCTGACTGAGTTTTATATTTAATATTTCCCTTGCGCTCTTTTGCTCTTCATTTTCGGTTTGCACTGTTTTTAGAGATTGAACATGAAAACTGATGTTTCTGGATTGAATTTTACCCACCATAAGAGGATAGAAAAGTTTATTTGAGATATATATGTGTGTGTATATATATTTGCTGTCTTTTTTTATTACTTTTTTATTGAAGTTCTAGGAAATTGCTGATTTTTTTTTTTTGCCAGTCCTGGGCTTGAGCTCAGGGCCTGAGCACTGTCCTTGGAATTTCTCAAGGCTAGAACTCTACCACTTGAGCCTCAGCACCACTTCCGGCTTTTTTCTATGTATGTGGTACCGAGGAATCGAACCCGGGTCTTCGTGCATGCTAGGCAAGCACTTCAACCACTAGGCCAAACTCCCGGCCCAATTGCTGAAATTTTAAGTCTAAATATTTTTTAGGATTTTACTTATCCCTTCTTGTATGAGAAAACCTGGCTTTTATTCTTCAAGAAAGATAAAATCCTTAAAGATATGTATACAATGAATTTTAATCAAACCATCAATACCTTAGTCTGTAGACATAGTCATATGAACCCATTAAGACTTTCATGTGTTAGGAACACTGGCTGAATGAATTTCTCTGGTCTCCTACAACAGAGATGGCTCTTCACATCACTCATATATATATATACATTGACAAACTACTGAGTGTCCAGTAAGAACATAAAACTTTCTCCCTGTATTGCACTGCCAATGGACAGCTAGGGAACAGAACTGAGGCTGCCCTTGTTAACATGGGATTCTGCAGTTGAAAAGAATATGGCAGATGGAGAGCTGCTTCTCATTAACCTCCTCTTCCTTTATTCTCTGTGGGATCTTGGGAGCTCACCCTGGGCCACAGCATCCTATTTTCACGATGAGGATACTGGCTCATCTGACAAATAGCCAGCTCACATCCACTGCCTTTTAAAGTCCTTTAGGAACCTGTCTGATTAGCCAAGGGGACATAAAAGTACCATAGGTATAAGCATAGGAGTCATCAAAACTGGAGCAGTAGATCAATAATTCTCCATCTACTGACTCCTGACATCAAAGTTACTGGTAGAGCTATGATATTCAGATATTCCTATGTCTAAAAGGAATTATCAACACCCTGCTTCCATTAAAAAAATTAACAGAAGAATTACACCAAAATGGTTTTCAATTATATTTGGGAATGCACAGAGAGACATATAAATAGCTATTCTTGGTAGATTTATTCTAATGGAGCCTTCATTGCGAGCTTTAATGATGTTAGAGGCAACTAAACTGACAGTTGTGGAGGCAGAACCTGGAGTGCGTCATTTCGGAAAGGGAAGGAGAGAACGAATCCAATTAAAGAAGATGACAAAGCTGTCACCTCGTCCAACTTATTTTCATTATTAGTTGCATTTTGCTTTCCTCATTTTTGCAAAGGAGATGGTATGCAGACAATTCATGTATCAAATATATTTCCAACTTCTGGGGCTGCCTTGGAAATTAAAATACCAAGGTAGGTGTGTGTGTGTGTGTGTGTGTGTGTGTGTGTGTGTGTGTGTGTGTGTACATCTCCTTGTTGCAACTGTATATCATTTCCATTCTTAGATTTTTCTCCTCAATTTCATCTATTCTCTTTTCTTACATACCTTAATTAAAGAAATAAGTCCTTTCTATTTCTTTTAGTTTAAAACTGAAATGTAGAAGAGGGTAGAGTGTAGATGAATGCAATTTGTCTCTGCCCTGTTCAAGGTGGATTTCAGCTAAGGCCTTCCATATCTCTTGAGGACTGCTGCCACCACTTCACAGGCTTCTGTTCTGTGATTCAGAGAACCTGGTTACAGAATCACCACACCAGGCACTGAAAGGTCAGTAACATTACTTTCCACCATCCAGGCAATCGATTTGTGGATCCCTATTTGTTTAACAATAACTTATCTAGTATTGGAAGGATGATATGGGAAGAAAGAACAAGCTCTTAGCAAACTTGCTGTTCAGATCTGTCTAAAATCAGCATAGAAAAAGTAATTGTGTAAAGGAGCAACAGGGCCTGGAGTTTGGCCTAGTGGTAGTGTGCTGGCCGGGCATACATGAAGACCCAGGTTCGACCCACATACATAGACAAAGCTGGAAGTGGCGCTGTGGCTCAAGTGGGAGCTCTGGGCCTGAGGAAAGCCCAAGGAAAGAGCTCAGGCCCTGAATTCAAGCCCCAGGACTAGCCAGGGGAAGAAATGCAGGTAAAAGCAACAAGTAAGTTTTCTGAGTAACGTGGTTTAGGGAAATCCAGATCAATCAGGGTCACTGAGATATCCTCTGAATGAAAGGAAAATTACATCTTAAAATAATCCAGGTAGGACAAGCATTCACTCCTTCAATAGAGGAGAAAGGAACCTAGGAGTAACTCTTTCATTTTAGTACTAAGACAGGAACAGCAGGAATCAAATTTGCAGACAACAACTTTCTGGAAGTTAACAAGGAATTTAAAAAGCAAAGAAGATTTGAAAAAGAAATCTGATGTGTAATAGGCTTTACGGTGAACTCACTAGTATAATCATGTAGAAAGACTGCATCAAAATCAGCACTAGGAAATGAGTATATCCCAAATGAAGTGGGGGAGGGGAATGAGGGGAGAAGAAAATGAATGGGAGGGAAAAGACAGTTAAGAAGCCATTGTATATACCACAAAACTAAGTACAATGAAGGAATGGGTAGGTGGAAGAATAGGGAGAATGTTGAAACGAATGACTTTGGTCAGGATGCATTATATTCATAAATGGCTTTGTGATGTGGCACAAACCAAGCTTAGATGTAATCAACTGCCTCAAATACACAGCATTTTAAGAAGGTACACAAAGAGCTCGATTGACCACTGTTGACAACCAATCTGTCCTTCATTTGTATACACTTCAACAAACTTTTTAATTTCATTAACTGTACTTCAGATAAACAGTAAATAAGAAGAGCATACAGCATGAAGTAGAACAAACTGGAAGCAAGCTCCAAAAAGAAGGAAAGGGAATCTAACAGCATAGATATAAATAGCACATTTTGAACAACCGTTTGTGTAATAATGCAGTCTTATATACATCCATTACCCAATATCTAAAAGCTGTGTGTATGATGATGACAGTTTAGGAAAACATTACATTTAATATTATTAAGTAAATCTAAAGTAGCTCTGCTTAAAAAACAATTAAAGATGCTCATTTATTTTCTTAATGTAAATCATCCCAAGATGTAGCTCAAAGTTTTTTAAAGGCCCTACAAAACATCCGGCTAAAAGCAAATGAAGACCCGTGTTCACAAAAATGTCTGTGCACAAATGCTTATTTTGGTTTTATTATCAATCACTGAGGAGTCTAAACTCAAATGCTCCTCAACTGGTGAGTGAGTAAACCAACCACAAAATACCTATGCAAATGAATACTACTCAGGGAAGAAAATAAATTGACTATTTTTACATCCAAAACACGTCTATATTTCGAAATCATTTTCTTCATTCATCCTTAGTGAAGAAAACTACAGGAACCGACTGAATATTGTATGATTATATGCTATACTCTTCATAGTCTGAGGAAAAATAAAACCAAAAAACTACTGGGGAAGAAAAAAAATACTATTGGTAAAGAAAACGATGACTGTTGTCAGGGAAGAACAAAAGAGAACACCACCTGAAGACGTATGTGGAGGTGAAGGAAATGTTCACTGGCAAACAGCCGGTGAAAGTTTCAGATTGAAAATTAAAATTTTAGCTTGCCTAATTTCAGATTCATGGAATCATAATGATAAGCATTCTATCTTGATCATCTTGCTCTGTTTTGAAAGTAAAGGCTAGTGCCATAGCACAAGGGTAATACACTGGCAAGCTGTCAGTGACACCTGCACACTCTTTGGAGATGACCATTTTTTACATCATTTTATGACACATGCTATCAGGATACTACAGTGTTTCCCATGCAATTTCTGGCTATTCGAACTTGGAAACTGCTCTGATTTCCTATCTCTTCTAGATTCCTATTTTCTTTGGGCCTCTATGGATGTTGATTCATCAAATGTTGTGATGCCATTTGATACATGGGTTGGCCAGGTCAAACCAATAACCCTTGCTCTGTTTTCCAGTCCTCACATTGTATGTAGGCAGGCTTACTCCTACTGAAAAGTGAAAGTGCATAAAATTGAACAGCCTTTTGACGTTGACACAATCATAGATGTGACAAAACCCCTGGCTGTGTCTGAATCAGTTACCAAATGGAAGATGACAATGTCATGGTTCCCCTCTAAGCAGCAACCACACTAAGCCAATAGTATAGGACATTTATCTCTCACATTCTACATATTTGTGTTCAAGGAACCCCTAAACAAGGAGAAGAACATTGCCTTAACAGCAGAAATGCAGACCCTCATGATGTCAAAAGGCCAGACATCTAAAAATAATCATGACTGGTAGTTAGGAATTGAATACCAGAATTTTAATTTTATGAGATTCATACATGAGAAAATTTCTAAATTTGTCACAGTGATGCTTTACATGCTGTATATTGTATGTACACATTATATATTGTTTGTGCTGATGGAGTAGTATCAGCAATCTGAGCTAGTTTTCTCAGACTCATGAAATATATAAATATTTCTACCCTATAATTTACAAATATTTCTCATAGTAATTACATTGACAGAAAACATGAAAAGTGATAGATATAAATATAACTATAGAAGGTTGTTTAAGGAACTAAATCGAGCTGGGCATTGGTAGATCACACATCTATGATCCTAGCTACTCAGGAGGCTGAGATTTGAGGATTGTGGTTTAAAAAAAGACTGGGCAGTAAAGTCTCTGCAAAACTCCTATCTCTAATACTCAAAAATTGGAAGTGGTGCTGATGCTCAAGTGATAGAGTATTAACCCTGAGCACAAAGAAGCTCAGAGACAGCACTGAGGCCCTGAGTTCAAGCCTTGAAACTGACAAATTTAAAAAAAAAGAACCAAGAATTAAATACAAGACTTTGTAATATTTGAAGTCTATAACTGGTCCATTCTATACAGATAGCTCACATATAGTACTGACTTTGCTCATAACTTTAACCTATGGTCACTGAAACAGTAAAAATCATTTGAATTTCACAGCTATATTTTATTATTCTTTGATCAAGAAAAATCCTAGGTATCAAGGATCTTTAAAGATTTTAGTAGGAAGTGGCGGCCGCTCCGGCTCCCCTACTTAAATCAAAGGAGTTCAATTGCAATGAAGAACTTAGCCCAAAACTAAACCTCATGCCCTCTTCATCTAAGACAAACAACCCTTAGTACTTCAACGCACATTTACTTCTCTTGATTTAGTTTTGTCCTCAGGAGTAGGAAGAGTTTGATTGTATAAGAGTCTTTCTGTTTCAGTCTACAGCTGTCACTTAAAGAGACTAGATAACAACTCTGCCCTGTCCACTAAGTCATAATTACCTCTAATCATTATGGGTAATTTGGCACTAGTTAAGCTGTGCGGCAGTAGTTCTTATATCAAAATTCTGATATTGCTATATCCCACTGAAAAAAAGAAAGGGATGTAATGGTAACATTCCTTTAGTTTTGTCCTCAAGCTTCTTTTCTTCAATACAATTTGTTTTTAATTGTCTATAGTGCTACTTAAATGTCTAATCTGTCAAGTGCTCTTTTAAACATGGTGTGTGACTTAGGATAAACTGAACCAGTCAACTGTGTAGTACGTATTTTCTAAGTTGCCATTTGCAAGAAGGAAAATATATACAATCATCAGTTATCATATCTGGACTGAAATAATGTGATGCTTTTTACCAGTTGAATAAATATGTCTTGAGTTCCTATCAGTTTCTAGGGACAGTGGTAGTACTGGGGCAAAGAGGACGGAGCTATCTTTCCTCTTATACAAGCTTGGAAGCCTTGCAAAATTAATGTAATATATAAATTAAGGTAAATAGGCCTAGAGTTTTGTTTGACACACAGTATTCAACAAATGCCAATGACAGAATTTAGTGGTATTGGTCTATATTGATTCCATAAGATATAAATCCTATACTAGTTTCATAAAATATAACAGATTTATAATTTAAGCAGAAATTAGTTGAACATCCCTAACAGCATATGTGTGGCATTTAGAATTCTCTTAAACATCACTCTGGAAATATTTTTGGCAACTGAACCCAATGACACATTGAAATAAACAGCTCTGTAGAAGCCATATTAAAAATGCCAGGCGTTACTGATTTCAGTGAAATGTGAAGTCTACCCCAGCAGCTTGCAAGTCTTCTTTTCAACTTAGTAATGTCCATTTCCAGAAAAGAGATACTCACTAGAGTAGCATCACTTCTTATTCTTGAAAAAAAATGTGCTACGTGGTATAATCATTTAATGCCCAATATAGCCAGAATTAAAGCTGAAACCAGTGAACCATCAGCTTGTCATGATAGAACATTGTCACAAATGTTTATCCTTTGATAAAGTAGAGCAAGTCCTAGCATAAACAGGTGTAATGGGAATACAGAAAAATCTGAATATGTGCTTAACTTCAAATCATATTTATTATTTTATTAGCCAGAAAGAATATTACCCTACTACTTTTGTTTTGTCTGAGACTGATAAGATTGATGAAAAGTAATAAAATATATAGAAAAAAGGCACTATATTACTTCATATCTAAGACAACCCAGAAAGCAAATACATTTTTCAACTGAGAATTCTTTAGCAAGGATAGACTTAGTACAATTATAGGCATTGCAATATAGTGAGATTAATGTTCAATTATTAATATAACAGCTTAGAAGCTACATTTGTTTTCTATCTTAACATATATATATATATAAATTTCCTTTCAAAAAAGCCTCAGAGAGAATTTGTTTTCAAAAGCCTCAGAGACAGTCATCATTATGAGACATTTTTCTAAGATGAAAAGTAGAAAAAAATAGGTTGAGGAAGAATTTTTCTTATGGAAGATAATCTTTCAAGCAAATACTTATTGTTCTGTACATGTCTCCCATTGGTTAAAACAAAGTAACAAAGTGCATAATACATTATTTTGAAACGGTGCATTCTAAAGCTTTGCTTTGATGCTAGCTATCCCTCATTTCCAAAAGTATGAAATTTTCACACAGGACTTTTTTCTCTCTATCTCTACTGAGAAGAACTGGTTAACACACAAAATGAATATGCTATAATGCTTTCTTTTAAACCCAGCAGTGAACCCACTGCATCTAACTTTCCAATAGAAAAAAAATCCCACATACTTCACTTTCCCTAAAGAACAGCATGAGATTACCAATCCTTTGCTTGAACACATAAAATATTAAGAGCCAATTTTCAGCTGCACCTCTGTCATTTCCATTATCATTCTACACGTCTAGAGGTGATAATGCACTCTGCAAATTGCGGTTCTTTCTCCATCCCAGACCACTGAGGGTTTCACTGGGGGACAGTTCCACACAAAGGGTGGCCCAGATGTATGCTAATGGTACTGCACAGCAAGCAGCAGACACGACCACACAAGATAATGTGATGTGATGCTCAAGGGATAGGCAAAATGTGCAGAGAACAGTTTTCCTGGGAATCTGGCAAAATAAACAACCTATTCATTCCCCCAAATCACATGGATACATTATCTTCCCAGAACTTTGAAAAGAGAAGATTAAAATCCACTCATAATGCCCCATCCTAGAGAAAGAATCATTTCTCTAAGCCAGCACAGAACGAAGCCTGGTGGAGGCGGGAGTCGAAGGGATTATGGACAGGCTGCTATTTCCCATCAGCTTTTATCAGACACACCTCACAGATCTGCTAGCGTATGTTAGATCTGCAATTATTATCTTCAAAAAATATTAGATCAAAAGGAAAAGAAAAGAAGGAAAAGGTGAAAGGGATTTTTCAAAAATCCTTGGCAGAAATGATGGTTCTTATACGTGGTGATAGATATTCTGTCTTCTTGAAACAAGTTGTAAGAAATGGATTAAGACTAACACTGGGTTTCCGAATTATTATGTTTCTCTTTATCTTATGTGACATACTCACATTTTAGGAAAAATATAGAAGACAAATGATGACACATGAAGCTAGAATCTATGTCTTTCCATAAAGTAGTCTTCCATAAATGGTCCCAGTCTACCACTGGTTGAGATGTTCATCCTCACACCGAGCAGATACTGCTGTTTGGCAAAGGGCAGGGCTGGGTCAGAAAACAAAGGCTGAGTCACAGGAAAGAAAAGTTCTAGAAAGGTAAAAAAATAGGCAAAACAAAATAAGACCCTCTCACTGTGATCACTGAAGAACATGAAGAACTTGATACCAACCCCTACCTGACAAGCTCATGGAGCTCAATGTTGACTGAGCTAAGTCCTGTTTCAATTTCCTACACACACTTTGAAATCACCTTGGAATGTTTCCAACAAACTTCAGAAAGGCCACATAAAGCAAGATAAAGAACTGGAGTAATGCGAGAGGAAAAGAAAGGAAAAAACATTGGCGGCATCATTTCGCAATTCATGACTTTAAGATCAAATACCATCCAAGAGCTCTTCCAAGCCTTTCTTCTTTACATTCCCTTCACTGAGCACTCAAACATAACGGCACTCCACCAACCACTCTAGCCAAAGGGAAACAGTGTCCACCAGTGATTACCAGTGTGAAGTGGACCACTGAGGAAGTAAAACATTGCAGTCAAGTGGAGACTTGCTCCAGGAAGGGTAGCCTGGGGCTGCTTCTGGTAACACTTAACTCTCCTGCTGTGGTAGCTAGGACTCACTTTTAGCATCTCACACATGGTTTTCCTCTGCATTTCTCTCCCCCAAGTAAAATGCATAAACAGAATTTCAAATTTATACACATTTATAAGCAGAATGAACTGCCAGGTTTATACTGAAATATAGAATAGTAAAATTCATTTGAAAAATGAAGACTGGAGGAGAGAAAAATAGAGAGTTTGCTTAAAAGGTAAAGGGTATTTCTGGATAAAGAAAAAAAATTTTTGATCTAGGAGGATATGGTGTTTGCCCACCCATGGTTAATGCACTAAATATCAATAAAACAAAGGTCAAATGGATAATTATGTGTTATATAAACTTCTTACTAATAATAACCAAAAGGAACTAAAATATTTTGATGGTTTATAGCAATTTGAAAAACCACCCTGAAGTATCAAATACGTTTAAAGAATCAGTTAGTTTCATGTCTTCATTTATCTTCCTCACTCTGAATATGTAGAAATCTGTCTGATTCTACTTGAAAATAAAAATCAAGAGAAATTTTTGATCCAATTAGATAACAACAGAGCAAGATCCATGCCATTGAGCTACTTTCTAAAATGCATAAGATAGGGCTTAAGAACCATAACTGAGGTTCTATATGACAGGGTAGTGTAGTATTCTCATAAAACTTGATTTTCTATGAATTTTTAATGATGCAAGTAATTTTTCAAGGTCATTGAGCGAGCAATCAGTTATTCAGACATTAAATTTTTTCACAGTTTCTTGGCAGCCTGTCAGGAAAACAAGCAAGTGGGATTTGTGGAGGAGGGGAACTGATACACTGAAGAAGAGGAGAATTAGGCATACTATATAATTAGCTGCAGGTAGACTTGATTCACTCCTCAACCTGCCAGGCTCTGGGAAGTCTTCAGAAGATGTTCAGAATAGAATGAGGTGTTAGAATTAAGGATTATCCCTTTACCACCTGTTTAATGTATATATATATATATGTATATAATAATATATAGCATATATATGTAGTTTTAAATGGTCTACACATATACAACTAGCAATTAGGATGCAAATATTTCTAATTTTATAGTTAAATATATGAGAAGGAAAATTAAGAAATATTCACTTGTAGCACTTGTGGGTTTTCATTTAACTTGTGGACAAAGACTTATCAGTTGCTAAAAGAAAATTCTCTTTGCTACCCAGAATCCATGGTTCTGCCTGAGTTTTGGTACATGTAAGAAGGAAAGTAATGATAACTAAGACAGTTGAATATGTTAAGGATATTAATACCCATAAGAAGTGGTTCAAGGATTGGGATGTGTTCATTAAAAGGCAGGAACTTTTGAAACGGTGATTCATTTTTTTTTTACATTTTTAAATTTTTTTGTTGGGTCATGGGGCTTGAACTCTGGGCCTGGATGCTGCCCCTGACCTCTTCAGCTCAAGGCTAGCACTCTACTATTTGAACCACAGCAATACTTCCGGTTTTGTGATTGTTAGAGAGAAGAGTCTCACTGACTTTTCTGCCCAGGCTGGCTTTGAATGGTGATCCTCAGATCTTAGCCTCCTGAGGTTGCTAGAATGACAGGCAGTACCCTCCTGCACCTGGCTGCTACATGGATTTTTTAAATTACAATTTTCATGTTGGTATGATTCCTCAAGATGACCTCTTACGTTGTGTTTCTTTAAATCCTTTCATCTTGAGAATATTTTAAAAACAAAATGTTTGAGCTTCTTAGAGAGAATGCCTAAAGTAGAGAACCAGGAAAAATGCATGTACTGTAATAATGACCCTGAAGTAAACTTGTTGACAAGATCAGCGAGATCCCAAAGATCTTTAATGGTGAATGTTGAAATTGTCCTCAACATGACTATATCTGAAGCCCAGAATATAGAAATGAAAGGACAGTGACAAATCTCTGTGGAAGTTGAATGAGGTCTCAAGTTTTAAGACAGTACGAGTGACCCTGGTGGCTGGAGGGACCATAACTAAAACTCCTTCAATGAAAACTTGCTGACTTGAAGTAAAAAATAAACAACATATACATATTACTACTTGCATCCTAGAATCAAATGCCCCTTTGAACTTGAAAACAAAAGAAATTATGATGTTATTTTGATAGTCAGCTATAAACACACAACAGAAAAGCAAGAAAAGGTTGTGGAATAGGTATATATATATGAAAGGAGCATCTTTGTTCCTGAAGAAAGGAAATTACTGCTTATTTATAGTATTATTCAGAACTACAGAAGTCAAAGTATCTTTGAAATATTGTTCAAGAGAGAGTCGACTTTGGGCTATAAAGCTCAAGCATTCTTTCCCGTTGGCTAAGTATGCCTATGCCAGACAGAGATACAAGAATTTATTCTGTTCACATTCAATAAGCAAAACCTTTTCTACTGCATTTAGTGTTCTTCTATAATGGTATAAAGCACCTTACTTATCTAATTATCCTTAGTCTTGTTTCCAAGTAACCTTTATTACTTACATATCCAGGTACATCTGCCTACAGAGAGAAATTATTTTGCTCATACTGACTTTAATGCTCTTGTTTCAATGATACCAATCCTTACTGCAAGTGAGTAACTTGTCATACTGTATGCTTTTATCTTTAGAACAAAATTACCTCCTGTATCCATTAGATAATTATACTCCACGTGCCCCTGATAGGTTTTATTTTAAATTGTAATTTCAGTATACATACAAGATAGGATGAAATCCACCAATGTCTGGAACCAGAAATATGAAAGCCAGTCTGACGGGCACTAATTAGCTAAAGAAATGATTTTTATCTAGTGAGGCAGAGGAGTACTTGATCCAGGAGGAGAATGCAGCCCTCCATGTGACTGAATGGCTGCAGGTAGAAGTATGCCCATCCCTTACGTCCTAACTGTGGTGTCTATAATGCTAATGATTACAATCAGGCCTGAAGAACTTTCAAAGATCAACTACCTAAAGATGATATACAATTTTTTTAAATGAGAGAAAATACACTTACATATTACAAAGTATGGGGATAAGTTCATTACCCATGTCAATCTACTAAATATAAGGAGGGTATACAAATTGAACGACATGATTATTGGAGGGTTCATCATAAGAAGGGATAGCCTGTTGAATAGAAGGAACTGAATCACAGCAGTGAGAAAACAGGGTAACTTCCTTTGACAAATGTAACATAGGGTCCATACATTTTCAGTGATGTCACTTCAACTTGTCATATCTAGAGATAATACTGTTCCATATAAGAATCATGAAAAGAAACAAAACAGCTATTACAAAATGTCATTTTCAGATAACAGAAACTCCCTGATTTTACTAATTTTTTTTCTCTTTTGTGTGACTGACTCATTATATGTATATATATATTCACTGAAAATTAATATTTTTAAAAAGTAGATAAAGGAATCATGTTTCTTATAGAGAAAATATTTGTCCAAGAATAGGTAAGACGTATTTCTTTAAAACAACAACAACAAATATGCACCATAGCTCACATCTATAATCTTAGCTACTGAGAAGGCTGAGACCTGAGGATTGCAGTTCAAAGCCAGCTGCAGCAGGGAAGTCTGTGACAATCTTAACTCCAGTTAATTTTGCTTTCCAAGTACTGTGGTGATAATACCAAATGGACCCATCATTCTCTTCATTCTGGGAAAGATGCAAGGGATTCTCTTCCAAGGAATCAACAAACTAAGCAGACACAGCTTAAGGCGTTTAGTCCACCCCTATTTTCATTCTTTGCCTGCATTAAATATCATTTACATTTCAGCAGCTATAGTACTAGCGTGAAAATGAAGTTTTTACTTTAATTCTGAATTCTTAATCATGGAGAACAAGAAAGATACTCATCTAGAAGTAGAGATGATTATTAGTGAGAGAGAGAAGTAAAGAGAAGCTGATTCTCTTTTTAAGGGCTGACAGACAACCCTTAAATTAGTACCCATGTCTTTCAAGTAATAGGAACTTCCTTTCAACAACACAACTAGAGAGCTCAGACAAGGGCCTGAATTTCAAATGAGATGTTAGCCAGAGCCAAAACCTTGCTTTGATACATAGGAGAGAGGCTTAACAAAGAGCCTTGATAAGGAATTCCTGGGACTCTGTCCTAAGAAATTCTGGGAAATGTGACCACTTTTCTTTGTAGTGCTAAATGAAGAAAATCAATCCATCTTTAGAAATGAGTACAAAATTTCCAATCTAAGATCAGTTTGCCTACTTGATAAGAATATGCATAAAAATGTAAATGATGGGCCACTGGTGGCTCATGCCTGTAATCCTTGCTTCTCAGAAGGATGAGATTTGAGGATTGAAGTTCAAAGTCAGCCCTGGGAGAAATATCCAGTTAACCACCAGAAAATTGGAAGTGGGACTGTAGCACAATGTAGCACAGTGCTAGCCCTGAGGGGGAAAAAAATCTCAGTAGCAGTGCCCAGGGCCTAAGTTCAAACCCTTCAACTGACAAAAACAAACAAAAAAGAAAAGAAAAGAAAAGAAAAGGGAAAAATGTAAATGACATATGAAGTTTGATATAGCATTCAGGCTTCAATCCAGAAATATTAAGAGAGGTATCTTTATATATTTTCATTTCTTTCATAAATCCATGTCTACTTTGTGTATACAGTTTATTTTCTCTCTGGCTTATAGTTTTATATTACAGGTTTCATTGCAGCTTCAAAAAATGAGGCCCCACACTGGCTATTTAATAACTGAAGGGCAAAATTTTCTTAGGGGTTTAGGTCTAGTGTTGGAAAGAGCGGGATCATTCCATTCTAGTATTAAATTTCTACTTCTTTGATTATAAAATAGAGATGACTGACATAAAAATGTTGTTTATATATATATATATATGTCACATCATTCTACTGACAGAATTGTTTTGTTGGATAGAAATATTTGTCAAACAAAAATTGCAAAATAAAAGTAATCCAATTTTTTTTGTCTGTCCCTTGGAAAACTATATTTCTTTTCACAAAACTGATTTGTAGCTTTAGTTTGTCCTTTTCATGTCTTTCTTTTTAACTTCTAAAATTGTAATATCTTCCTTATTTCTTTGATGACAAAAATATCTAAACATCATACTAGAACTAACAGAACAGCAAGCCTTCATTGAGACCTCTTCTAAGGCCTTCAAGATGAAAATTCAATTTTGAGTATAGGTTAATTATTAAAATATATTTTCTCTCTCAGACAGGTAATAGATACTCATGACATTTTGGTTCAATGGAATAAATGAGCAATAAAGATTAAATTTTATTGGATACTTTTATTGGATACTGTAGGTTTATATGTTAATCATTCTAATTCCTATAATGACTGAAAGAGAAATGTTATTACTATTATTTAATAGAATAGTGAGGTCCACAGTGACCCCAAAACGTAAATAATATGGCAGTAATTTATGTGTCAGTTGAACTTTTATCTACAGCTTGTATTCATTGACATATAAATGAATTCTAAAATCATACTTTTGCTTGCATGTTCAAAAGGACAGCTGGTTTCTCTTTATTTATTTATTTTTTTTTGCAAGTCCTGGGCTTGACTTCAGGGCCTGAGCACTGTCCTTAGACTTTCCTCAAGGCTAGTGTTCTACCCTGAGCCACCGCACCACTTCTGGCTTTTTCTATGTATGAGGTACCGAGGAATCGAACCTGGGTCTTCGTGCATGCTAGGCAGGCACTCTACCACTAGGCCAAACTCCTGGCCCGACAGCTGGTTTGTCTTATTTTGTACATGTTGTGTGGATTTTCCTATCCTCTTTGCATCTACATTCCAGTTTTGCTCTTATTGATTTTTCTTGGGTTATTTGTTCCCTGTATCTATTTTATAGAAGAACAAAGTGAAAAGAAATCTCAAATATCATGTTAAACTTTCCTTGATTAGAGAAAACAGCTTGGAGTTAAGCAACTCATATATTTTTCACATATACATATTTTTCAGTGTCCTCTTTATTAGAAATACTAAAATATACCTGGAATTCCAGTCCGTTAATGCTGCATTATACTTTCTTCTTCATGCTCTAAGAACTTACTTCTTTGGTTTGTCCCTAACACACACACACACACACACACACACACACACACACACACACACACACACACACACACATATATCTGAATGTACGAAGTCATTCAGAAGATTGACATAGTATCATTCCGGTAATCAGTATATGAAAAGTCTCTAAATGCCCATTAAGGTATCAGACTATGCTGGCTCCAGTCATGACATTGTCTATTTTGGTTCAATAATGATTATGCACATATAATTGACTGAGAGTATGTCAGACCCAGAAGTCACATTGTAAATGGACCAACTACACTAAATGTATACAAATAGATTGTAATTAGAAGCCAGTTCAATAACATGAATCTGATAAACTTCATTGTAAGTTATAAATATTCTAACAACCTTGTGAATCACTCGACCCACCATTTTATCAAAGACAAGGCTAGAAGTAGAGCAGTCATTGTGAATTCCAACTTCTTCCATAATGATACACTTGAAAATACATTCCACATTATTTTGAGACCTGACCATATGATTACATAATAATCTGAAACCATTACTCCAATGGATTCTAAATTATGGGTGAACCATCATTCACTACCACAATCATCTACCTATCTACGTATCTATCTATCTATCTATCTATCTATGAAATGTATTTATCATCATTCCCTGATAAGGCATGTTTCTGTCATATTGTTTTAGTCTTTTTCACCAACACCATCAAAGACAACAGTGTGAGTCCAGTGTTTGGTCAGTCTCCACTGTTAGCATGCTGGGTCATAGCTTCCTCCTATTCCCTGCCTGTCGCAGTTTCTGTGACAGAGAAAGGCTCCAGTGGGGTTTCCATGCAGTGATGCTGGGGCTTCCTGGACTCTGGGGAAAGTCAACCAGCTTATGTAACACACCCGTGCAAGTAAAAACCATCATTTGAATAAAAGGAAACACTTCATTGCTTCTTTTGGTATTCTTACATTTATGTGGTGGTTATATGATGACAGTTGAATCATTTATTACATTTTATCTGCTTACTGATTCCACAAATCTCTCCTCAAGCTATTTGATAGAGCCTTGGGTTTTTTAGGTAAGTGAGCAAAGAGAAAAATGCATGCTGAAATACCATATAATATAACCACATTCAAAAATGGCCACTGATGCTTTTCAACTATTATGGCATGGGCTAAATATTTCCTCAGCATACTGTTCCTTTCTCCATATAAATACTTCCGATAGCTGGATACTGGTTACCTCTGTAATTCTAGTCAGGCAGAAAGGTGAGATCTAAGGATCAGTCTGGCCAGAAGAGTCTATGAGACTGTGGCTCCCAATTAATAAGCAAAATGCTGGATGTGGATACCTGATGTGCACGCGCGCACACACACACACACACACACACACACACACAATTTTCCATTTGGTATATATATGTAGATAGAAGGTGGACATACCATAAACATGTGGCTGTAACTTAGACAAAAAAACTAAAGGATATTCAAGCCAGTGATAGAATAACTGCTCAGGTATATTCTGGATTTATTGATAAAGTCAACAAATATTTATTGAATGGCAAACTTGTCTGCTATATTAAGCAGAAGGAATAAAATCATAAACAAGACTCACCTCCCACCCATAAAGGCTTTAGTGAAGAACACATTCAAATTAACCCGGATGCAAAATTGTGAATCTTAAGCTGTAACTCCTTGTTCATGGGTAAGTTCTTGTAAGGCAACAGCCATGAGGTAATTCATTCTTATGGGAAAGTCAGAGAAAGCTTTCTGATTTAACCCTGAGTGAGAATTAACCTCTGTTAAGATCTTAGCCTTCCTTAACCAAATGAAAGCTTCAACCCTCATTTGCATGTATCCTGACTTTTGTGGCAAATTTTAAAAACAACTTATGTAGATGAATTACTCCCATGCTTTTCAAACAATTAGCAGTGGCCTGACTCTTCTTGATATTCAAGAAGGCGCATTTAAGTGCCATTTGATTTTCCAGACTCTTTGATTAAGGTAGACAGTCAAATGACACAGGGCAAAGTCACCACAAACACCGCAGTTAAGGGTCATGTAGGGGTGACGGCCTTGTGACTGCTCTGCTAGTCTTCAAATCTTTGAAGGTGACAGTGTCTTTGATCTGTTCTGCCTTTTAAACAAGAAAACCTGGATTGATCTCAGATGATCATTTGATCTGTTTCTGACAGGGAGAGGAGCCCTCCCTTGCTACCTGCAAACATGCTGTACATTGCTCCACTGGCTAAACCCTGGGCTTTTATGTTAGAGAAAACCCAGGCTTCCAGACACAGAGAAAACTAAAGGAAAGCTGGGTGAATAAGATTAGTGTGGTAGCCAGGACGCAATATCCAACTTCCATATACATATGGCACCCAACATCCCCAGATCTGTGCTCAGCTAGATGCATAGAATCATTCATAACAAAAGTGAGCACTGGCAGCTAATGGGAAGAGTGTTGAGGAAGAGGTTGGAACAGAAGAAATCACAGCTTACCATTCTCTGATTTAAAGGGCAAAAGTCCCTTTATGCTGCCAGAGGGTAAAAGGTAGGAGGCATAGGCAGAGGCTCGGGAACAAAGCAGGATGGCAGATGGACTTCATTGGAACTAGAAGGTGGAGCCTGGGGCAGAGGTCAGAGCAGGAAACCCGCCAATGACTGAAAAACTTGCAGAGTAAAAACTATAAGTAACCCTTACCAGTTACATAACATAGAAGTCAAAAAAAAAAAAAAAGGAAGGAGGGAAGAAAGCAGGGAGGGAGACAGGGAGGGAGAGAAATAGTGGGAAAATGGTTCTCAGATTACTGAATATCCCAAGAATGACTCTCAACATATGGCAGTATTTATATCCATTTATATGTAATATATACCCACATAAAAAACTATATCACAGAAGTATGCTGGATCTAGGGCTAGATTGTATTAGCACAATTCAATGGGAAAACTCTTGGTTTTGAACTGTACCATATGATACAATGGAAATACCTTAAAGAAGCTCCATATTGGTCTATTTTTAAAGGAATCCATCGGTGAGGACTAAGTTGGCACACTGGAGGAGCTGTAACAACAGAGCCTCACAGAGATAGAGTGATAATGAATTGGTTCCTACAGAAATAAAATGGTTACTGTTCGTTTTTGTCACTTACGATTGATTCATGGGCTGCATCTGGCATTTTAATCTGAGCATTTGAGAGCCATCCATCTTTCTTGAAGATGTGAGAATTGGTCAAAGACAGTTAAAGACGATAAGTATCAAACACATCATTATGAGGAGGAAACTTATTAGAGGAGTTTCCAAGGTTTTGAACTGCTATTCCTGTGCAGTACATGGGAAAGGACTTCTAAGTCAGAATTGTAACACAACCTAAAACAGTGTTGTGCACAATTCTTTCATTTGTGAACATAATCACACATGATTATGTATTGTCAAAATGCAAGTGTAGTTTCATTTCGCTAATGATACTTACAAATGTAATGGATGCATTTCCTAATTCATGTGAATTCATGACATTTTGTAATTGGAATGATTTAAGAGAATGCCTTGTATGAATGCCTTTTACAAATCAGTCATATGTTCTTATTATCAGCTTGGAACAAATTCCCAACAGGTTTTGATTTCAACCTAAGTGTATTTTCCCAAGTTCTTCTTACAGTTTTGAAACTGAAGGGGGGAAAAGTTAGAAGTCTTTCCCTATTTTTCAGAATGAAGTTCCTTTACCATTTTCCAGAATGGTGCTAAGTGCTCTGTTTCAATTAGGGGCCAAACAAGCAAAACTAAGAAATCCAATTTTCACATGAAACACTCCATTGGGTGTTAAATAATGAACAACACAGGGTTTTGGAGTCTTCCTCTGAGGGTTGGTCTGAACTTGAACATCTTGACAAGTCATGGAAGTCAAACACAACTGCTGACAGCTTCAGGATATCATAAAAGCCTTTCTAAGGTACACAGTTCCAAATGAAAACTGCACGGGTCACTTGCAGGCTATGTTAAATAAACAATAAAAAATTTAAAACAACCTGCCACAGTGACTTAGGAACATTCAGGAAGAGGAATGGAGGAGTTATTTTGATGTGATTCCTTCCTGCATCTCTTTCTGCCAGTGGGTAGATTCTCAACTCATATAAATCAATTATTTCCATCTCTAATGTTGGAATCATGAAGATGGTTGGCAAAGTTGGCCCTATTAACATTTTAGGAGTGGGGGTTGTCCCCATAATCTCAGGCTATATGAGGAGACTAAGGTCTCTAAAGTCACTTTGAACTGTATTCTTAATTTGAATCTGTGTGACTCTTTCATTATAGAATCGAGTTCACGAAAAACATCACTCTTCTATTTGCATTGACATTTCTCATTCAGAGGAAGAAAGTCAAGTAGCCTTTTGCTCAATGCTTTCCTTTCTGAAAAAAAATTGGTGAATATTTTTTAAGGTAAATGTATCCTCATTTTGGGTAACATGTGGGATGAATAAAAATGCATAGAGAATATTCAGTAGCTTATTTTAGGATTTATAGCAAAATATATTCTAGAAATCAGAAAACCTAATGCTGATGAATAAATAGAAATGGATACAAAGCATCCAGGTTAAAAAAAAACTACTTGAATTGCTATTTCATTTCTAATTTCAGGGCTAGAATTACAAATAAGTGATTTCTTCCATGATCTTTCTGTTATTTTTGTATCTTGGCCCAATATCTACACAAATATATATTCTAGAATCAGAAAACCTAATGACTGTATCTATGTACCCATAGGTACAAAGTGTCCAAGTTTTGAAGAAGTTTGGTTTGGATCATGTTATTTCATTTCTGACTTCAGGACCAGAATTACAAATAAGCAATTTGTCCCATAATCATCTTGCTTTCTGTACTCTAGCCCAGGATCTGGGCCACATTTGCTATCTTCATTAGTATTCAGAGCTCTTCTTTGTTATATTTCGACTGTAAAATTCTACTAACTCACTTCTAAGCCTATATTTTCCAAAGTACCAACAGAATAATCAAGTGCACAAGGTCATTCTGACAAGGTTGTGCCTCTGCAATAGCAGTATTTGTTTCAGTGACAGGCTTTGACATCTAATTCTTTAATATTGAACCCTTAGACCAGAGAAGAGAGCTGTTTGAAAGATCTGCAAAGAGATTTTCCCATGTATAAGTTAAATAGCTGAAAACAACCATCTAAGGTTCTGATATGCTTTGTTTACCAAAACTGTTAATTAATTTCTTTAATACTCATCCAGATTGCTTATGCTATATCAAACAATTCTTAGGTCCAGGAATACTACATTATGACAGAACAGTTGAAAGTCCTGGTTTTAATGGTGCTTAAAATCAAATGAAGATGGATGGCTGGTTATTAAGAAGGGATATGTATTTTGGATAGTCAGGAGATAAATGGAGATGTTTTAAAGTCTCCCAAACTAGTTTTTAAAGTTCAATGGAATAAACACATACATCTGTTACTCCTTTCATTTCCTATTATTGAAAGCAGAACCAGAGGAACAAATGTTGGCACTGAAATCTTAAATTTCAGGGAAATATATTACAGCATTTTAAGACAATTAATTCCATAATCCTCCAGTACAGGGTACTATATGACAGATTCAATGCTGGAATTGAGCTATGGATATGAAAATGAATAAGATAAAGCAAAACAAAAATAATACCTCCCCTCAAAATCAACTTATACTGTTATATTTTTAAAGGGCACTCATAAATCTCATGCTGGCATTACTGGAGTAGCTAAACATATTTTTGTTCTTCTAGGATAACCATAGTGGTTTAAAGAGATTTCCTGAAATTCCAGGCTATTAATTCCCCCAAGAGGTAGAGTATTACTCCAATCCCCCTGTACAGAAGCAGAATCTGCCATTTAATTCTACTGACCAGAATAAAGAGGATGTACGGAGAGGTTTAGGAATGGAGACTAGACTATGGATACCTGCTTACACCCTCATTCTATAAAAGCCATTCATTCTGCTCAAGTCAGCTGTCATGTTGCAAAGACATCCAGCCATGATGAGAAACCAAAGTCTCCAGACAACAGCCATAGGAACAGGCCAGGTTGGTGGAAAATCTGATGCTCAGGATGTGCTCAGATGATTTGGGCCTCATGAGAGATTCAGAACCTGGAAAAACTCACTATACCACAGCCAGTTCCTGACTTTATATCCCTGAGTGATGTTTTAGGATAACTTCACAAGATCCGGGTGCTGGTGTCTTACACCTGTATTCCTAGCTACTCCGGAAGCTGAGAGCTATGATTGAGGTTCAAAGCCAGCCTGAGCACTAAAGTCCATGAGACTCTTACATCCAATTCATCATCAGAAAACTGGAAGTGGCGCTGTGGATTAAGGGGTAGGGTGGTAATCTTGAACTGAAGAGCTCAGGGACAGTGCCCAGGCCCAGAGTTCAAGTCCCATGACCAGGAAAGAAAGAAAGAAAGAAAGAAAGAAAGAAAGAAAGAAAGAGAGAGAGAGAGAGAGAGAGAGAGAGAGGGAGGGAGGGAGGGAGGGAGGGAGGGAGGGAGGGAGGGAGGGAGGGAGGGAGGGAGGGAAGGAAAGGTACTTCATTGGAGGTTTTGTTTTTTTTTTTTTTTAAACAAAGCCATAGATAACGAATACAATCACTTTGGAGAGCACAGAATAGAAAAATAAGAGGAAATGTAATTGTGTGTGCTGCGTGTGTGGTATGGAAAAGAAGACAAGGAAAAGTAGCTGGTAGCTATACAAAGGGAAGTGACCAAAGAGGGATGGAGGTTGGAAAGAAAAGCATGCAGAACCCTCCCAGACCTAATGCCCTCTCAGGATCATCACTGGAATTTAGAGTCCTTATTCTATGAATATAGTCCATGGTGACCTAAAATTGATACATGGTTCCTCAAGATATATTTTGAAGCAATAACAAATCATTCAGTGTTAGAAAAGGATTTTTTCTATGTAGTCATTGCCTGAAAGAGTAATACTGATTCCAGGAGGGCCTCTGAAGAAGGGTCAGTATTTTAAAGAGAGGAATGAGGACGCTGGATTTAACTGGAAAAGAGAAGCAACCATGCCATAAGTATATCTCAACATCTAAGAAGGAGATTAAGAGCATAATACTGGATTTTACTCTTTACAAGGGGCTGCTTACCTTGAATAGTTCCTATCCAAGAACAGAAAAGAAGGCCAAGAAAAATAAACTGATTTATCATGACAATAAACAGTGTGAGTACTCGAAGTAAAGCTATTAATAGTCTTTGAGATGGGTCACATATTTATCAAATTTTATGCAAAACAAACATTTATAACTAGAGCAGGAAATCAAGCAATCTTCTGATTTGATAAATATTTTAAGAAAGTGATAAAGAGCACTCCAGCAAATTCATATTACCCTTATGATGTGCTTGCTTAGCTAAGCAGAAACTGCTAATTACTGTTTTGTAAATTTTCAAGCCTTGGTCTTGTTCTAAAAAGTTTAAACAAAAGTATGAAATATCTAACCTTTCAAGACAGATAAATGATGCTAGAAAGAAAAATTCTAGCGATAGTGAATAGTGGAAATATTTAAAGTTGCTTTCTTTTTGTTTTATCCCTATCAGAGAACAGATTGAGTGATGAAAACCATGATCCAAGTAAAATGAATCTAAATTAAGAAAATAAAATATCTCTCTAAGAAAATAAAATCTCTCTAAATTGCCTTATATTTAAATATACAGGAAGTGGGGTGAAACCACAAACACATTTCAGTGAGGGAGAGGTAGAGTGGTAAGCTAATAGTGGGAAAGTCAAAATTAAAAGGGGAATGTAACTTACATTACAAATACAATAAGTTACATGACAAATATAATAATGATTTCTGTGCATCAGACTTGATGGGCAAGAGATTTCATACAAGCAAACCGATGTACAGTACACAGCCCTTTGCAGTCTCTGAGACATAGAAAGACGACAGTGCTCAGAAATAAGATCAGTAATCATGGGTGGTTTAAAGAGGAAACCACCTTGATAAAAGAGTACCACAGCAGAGGAAATTAGCCACTGAAGCCACTATGGCAGATGGTCAAGTAAGCAGCCCCTGTAACTTGCATCCTAGATGAGACTTGCTCTCCACCTGCAAGCAGTCTGACACAAGTCTGACCCAAGATCACCTGTCAACCTGACTTGAGTTCCTTTGTTGCCATGACTTCCCAAGGCCTTTCCTTTGCACCACTTGCTTTCTAGATACTTTGTAGCACTTTTTTGGGTTGATTTTCCTCATATGCAGATTAAAATGTATCATGTGCCATCATACTGTTTTATCTGTGTGCAGTTCAGTTAAAAATATCTACACACACACATACACAAAAGAGAAACAATGAAGAACCATGAGGTAAAACAGATTGAAGGTACTCAAGGAAAAGGGGAGGCCAAAGCAAGAAGGTAAAGGAAGATAAATAAATAAATATCCCTACGTGTGAAATGCAGCAATGAAATTTAGTGAGAGCGAATTTGGAAGGAAGGAGAGAGAATGGCTGAGGGAGTCTGATCAAAGTACGTTCTGCTTTGGACATGTCAAAATGAAATCCCCCTATCTATTGGATATGAAAAAAATGTAAAAGAAAATACATTATTTTTTCTTTTTTCAATTTAATTTTGTCTTTTTAATCAGAAAAAAACGAAATCATATTCAATTATCAACAAGATTAAGACAATATTATTTCCAAAAAATGAGTATGGTTAATTTTATAAAGGATTACACAAGTATGTTTAGAAATAAATTCACTACTTCTTAAATTTCTACCTATCCTCTAAGACAAGTCAAGTTAAAGATATTTTAGGCCTTCAATGTCTCCTTTGATTCTGAAAAGGGATTTAGTACTAAAGAAACTAGGAATGACATGCAAACTGTATTTCTCTCTTTTTATCCCTCTCTATTTCTCTGTTTCTATTTGTCACTGCTGTCTATTTCTCTTTCTCTCTCTCTCTCTCTCTCTCTCTCTCTCTCTCTCTCTCTCTCTCTCTCTCTCTCTCTCTCTCTCTCCCTCCCTCCCTCCCTCCCTCCCTCCCTCCCTCTCTCCAAATAAGGCAACTAGTTTTACCAACACCAAGATACTAAGAAGACCAAAGTGAAAAAATATTTCGTAGCTTCTATATGATGGCTTCACTGTGAGAATCTGAGATTTTAATCTGTGCAAGTATAAATTTAAATCTTCTCATAAAAAAAGAAAGAAGCTGGGCAGGGAGTTTGGCCTAGTGGTTAAAGTGCTTGCCTAGCATGCATGAAGACCCGGGTTCGATTCCTCGGTACCACATACATAGAAAAAAGCCGGAAGTGATGCTGAGGCTCAAGTGGTAGAGCTCTAGCCTTGAGAAAGTCCAAGGACAGTGCTCAGGCCCTGAGCTCAAGCCCAGGACTGGCAAAAAAAAAGGAAAGAAGCTTTTCATTTCAAATTTCTATACTTCTTGACATTTCAAATTAAAGTACCCAAAATGTTTTTTGATGATATAGGTTCTAACATATTTACTTGCCTTTTTGTAGTAGTTGTTGTTTCTTGGTCAAGAACCCACAGGTAAGTGTGGAAGGCTGAAGATTTTCACCTTTCAAATCATTAATAAAATGCATAGTTGTAGAATTATTTTCAAGGTAGTAGCTCTGTCTCATTATTTTCCATATATATAAATAACTTTAAAGTATACACATAAAGACTAAGGAATGGAAATTCATTTTACACTCTAGCATGACTTCATTGAAGCCTCGTACAGAACCCCATGCTACAAATATAAATTCACCTTTCAATCATCTGTATGGGTTAATGACACTGAGTAATGGTGCATTAGTAAAGTGCCATTGCAGACACCAGCCAGGCATGCCAAACAGATAATCTCACAATCGTTTCAGATTCATTTTCCATGAACAGAGACACTGTTCGGCTTATTAAATCTGCGTAGGGCAAAACAGAGAGCACGGAGCCTCCATTAAAAGTAGCAATCTATCTCATTAATGTAATTTACAAGAATATTTGGTCCATTCTATTGCTGTAAAATCTTACTATATTACATATTATGTGTGTGTGTGTTTCTGTTCAACAAAGCAGGAACTTTATTTGTCACAAATTTTTATCATGTCCTTTATGAGCCTCAGAAAGGAAGGGGATATAAATTAGTTAATAGCAAAACTGCTATTCAAATATCTTGTATTTTGCTGATAGTGACACAGAGTTGGGAACAGCATTCCTAAAATCTTCCCCTGAAACTAATCTGATGAGAGATATACCCAAGAATAATACGTAGTGATTCCTTTTCTTTTGTATTTGAACTTTTTGTCTAGTTACAAGTTACCTCAAACCTTCCCCATTGGAAAATGTAATCAGGGATGCTGTGCTGAAAATATCTCAACTTGATTTTAATAAAGATACGCTTACTTGCAATTTCTACCATATCTCCATCCATGGTAACCTATGGTGTGGTTTCATTTATACATCTAGAAATGGAGAGCACAAGTTCTCATTCAACAGATTAGCAACACATTCCTTCTTTTGTCTCTTGAAAGCCAGTTGCTTCTTTGTGTTTTATGAGCAATGTGTCCTGCCTCTGCTGAGAAATTTTCCTGGCTTCATCTTCAGATTATTGTGATAACAGCAAATTCTGCTTCGAAATCATTTTTCTTTCACTATGGTTTAATTTGCTATTATGGTCTCCTGATATAGGAATATCTCATGCTAAATTGAGGTGACCTGCTCTGAAGCAGTTATTTTCAAGAAAGTTATTATATGAGGAGTTTTAGTATAGACTGTCACACAGAGAGAAATAGGCTGTCAAACGCAGTGACATGGGTTAGATTTACTTCCTAAGCAGTGAGATTCCCATCCTCTGAGCCATGTCCCAAGTTTAACTGATCTCTGGCATGGAAATCTTCTGCATGAGGGGAGGTATCTGTAAAGGACTTGAATATAAGAGAGTGAAACCACACATGAGCTCAAAAGGACAAAATTTGGCAAAGGGAATTTGTGAAGATAATAATTTCTACCTGACAATCTGTTTCAAGATCCCTCCCACTTTCTGTGATAGACCCCAGGTTTCTTCAAATCCAGTAAGCTGGAATTCCTTGAAGCTCCAAAGCTTTCCTCAGCCTTCAAATTCCTTTGTGATATTTCAAACAAACAAGCTCTTTGCTTATGGCGCCTGAACCTTCAATGACAAATTCTTCCATTGATGGTTCTTTACTTGATATTTTCTTGTCATTTGCAAAACCATTAGTGCTACTATTTTGTTCAACATGGCTATTAGTGCTACAGTTTTTATACTGTAGGATATGTGCTTCCATTTCCCGGTTGATTTGCCTTTTCTGTTTGTTTCACTGCCACCACGTTCACATTCCATCACACTGGACTTGCTACAGGTAAAGATGGTGGACCGTAGGTCCTGTAGCCATGCTTCTGTGGACTCAAGAAACCATGTGGAAAAATATTCAGAAAAAAAATTCATTTGTATTTCACAGATGAAAATGGACATTTTCTGTGTCACTACTCCCGAAACAGTAGAGCACAACTCTTTACACAGCATTTACCTTGTATCTGGCATTAGAAGGAATCTAGAGAAGATTTTGAGCATACAGGAGAATGCCTATAGGTTATATGCAAATGGTTAAGCCAGTTTATATAAAGGATTTGAGATCCACAGATTTGCATATTTTGGGAGGATACTGGAATCAATGCCTTATAGATACTGACGGAGGACTATTTGTATACACATATGTATGTGCTGATATACAGTTATTCATACAGCTGTAAAGACACTGACTATCCATTTGATCCTTAAGAATTAAATGATATAGAAGTCAAAGCGCAATTATATATACCTATACATACAAAATAAGCATGATGGATGGTTTATTTAAAAACAGCTTAGAAAGTTATATGAGTTTTAATTCCAGCAACTAAAAAAATTCACAAATTGTATATACCTCTTAAGAGGGTCATCTGTCCAAGCGCCCCTGGCCTGGCGTTAAGTTCAACCTGAACCTGACTTCTGACAATTAATGCCACAGGTTATTCTTCCAGATTGTTTTAACTGTATATGTTTGCCTTTCAGTAGCTTAGTGTGAAATGACTCCTAGTTTGTGCATATCATGAGACATATGTTTCACTGATTCTCTCAGCTGCTCCATTTCATTGAAGAGAGCCCCTGACTGCAGCTCTTCTCTGGAGGCTGTGGTGCAAATCCCACACCCAAGTCTGCCAGCAAGAAACCTTAGGGCTCTTCCTTCTGCACCACTCACTCATGTCGCTAGATAAGCTACAGCTTATCCAATGCGGAAGACACGGTCTAGTCTTAAGTGAGGAGGTATCTTTAAACAATCTTTTCCTGGCTTAAGGAACCACATAGAGGACAGATAAAACTGAAGAGAGGATGTAAAAACATGGAATTTGAATAAAAGGCCCCACTGAATAAAAGGCTAGTCCTCACTTGGCTCAGTCTCCAGTTTAAAAATGAGGAGTAACAAGAAAACCCATGATCTTTGCAGGATTGCTGAGACAGTTAAATGTGAGTGGGGGTGAGGCTCAGTGGTAGAACACTTGCCTAGCACTTACAAACCCCAGCACTGAGAAAATTATCAATGAGTAACCAACTGGTAGTAATGGATCTTCCATTGGCAGATTGCTTGTCATGTGACATTCAGAACATATTTGTGCATAAACACACATATGTAATAAAATGAGAAAGTAGAATAAATTTTTTTGCAGGATCTGGGTAATTAAATTCATTCATATCCCAGTTGGGAAACCCCAGAACTGACCATTGAATGGTCTCATATCAGCTATTCCTCTTTTAGCAAAATGAACAGAACAAAAATCTCTTCTTTAATCCTGGCTCAAAACTATTTCCAATGCACTCTTTATGTAAACAGGCGGAAAGATGTCTAGTTTTAAATAGGGGTCCCCACTACATTTCTCAGAAAAATGAAGTCTTTCTTTCATAATTCACATAATGATGCCAGCCACATATTAGGGTGTTACATTGTTACATGGTTACTATGTACTATTAAGTACCAATCCACAATCCTACTTCAATACATAAATACCTCCAAATATAAACCATGTGAGGCTTTGTAAAAAAATCATCCAGGTCTGTTTTGCTCATTTTTTTTTACTATTCTGGCACTAATGTCAGTTCATCCAAATCTTAACACTCTATTTAAATACATCATCTGATTTAAGCCTGTTTTTCTACACTTCTTTTGAAGCCATTTTTTTCTGGGAAGACATTGACCCAGATATCAGCCTCCATTTCAGGTCTGATACACGGACTAGCTTTCACTAAACATTCCTGCTGAAAGCATGGCCTTCTATCTATGTGAAGTCTTAAAAGACCAGCATCACAGGGTCCTTTATAGTTAAAAAGCAATGTCACCATTTGGAGATGACAGTAAGCTCTTTTTCTATCATAAGGTAGTGGTAGATTACTGGGAACACACTGTACAAATGACATAAAATGTCAGGTGGCCATGTGAAATATAACATTTGAGAACACACATATTTATGTATATATACATATATACTTTAGGTGTAATATACATATGTATATAGACATGTATATATAGGTAGACCACAAATTTGAAAATGAGGTTGTGTTGTGAAAGTTAAGCTAGGAAATCAATGTAAAATATATGGGAAGAAAAATTATGACACTGAAGAGATTTCTGCTCCCCAAGAGAAAGTCTTAGGTGATATTAATAGATCCAACATAACAGAAAATGAGAACGTTGTGAGAAAATAAAACTTGTGTCCCCAGTTAGGCAATGGTCATTAGGAAAGGGGCTGGAGTCCAGCAGAGGGCTTGGGAAGCTGTCAGAGCTAGACTTCCTCCACCAGTGTCCACTGGCTGACATTGATCAAAGTTCCATTAGTAACAGACACAATAGAGTCTGTCCCAAATCCAAGATTTTAGTTGACATCAACCTTTAGGATCTGTGTACCTGCTCTATCCTAACACTGAGTCATAGGCAGATCTATGTTTTTGTCATCTTAGTGATTTTTCCAGATTATTTTTTAATGAAATAGAAGCTCAGGTACTCTCAATTGCCAGAGACTCTATGACTTGAGTTATGCCTTTGGGTATTTTGTTCTTTAGATATTTCTTAAGTAGGGTCTCACTTTGTTTTACTTGGTTAGAGCAGGTACATAGTTCTACTGACACCGCCTATGAAGCTTGGATGACATATATTTGTCTTGATAACTTCAGGTCCAAGCTGGCCTTAGAACAACAGCATTCCAAGCCCTTGGTTTCTGAACAGAACTATAGGCATTAGCCACTATGAATGGCTTCTCTGAAATCATTCTTGATTTCAAATATTTTCTCCCATTATCATTAGGTGCACATTTTTTCTCACATACTTTTGTGGGGGGTGGGGTGGGGTCATGGGACTTGAACTCTGGGGATGGGAGTTGTCCCTGAGCGATCCTCAGATCTGAGACTCCTGAGTAGCTAGGATTACAGGCGTGAGTCACCTCACCCTGCTTTCCTCACACATATTTTATAATTAGTTGCAGAAAACTGCAATCAGTCTTCTGATGTGGAATTAAATGGTATGTAATTTTATAAATTGGAACAGAAGGTGGGATTCAAAATTATTCCAGGAGCAAGAAGGTATTCTCCCAAGATGATATGCCAGCTTTGAGAATTTATAGACTACATCTCCATTACTGAACTAAAAACTATTACCATTTGAGCAGAGGGTGTTATTTTTCCTTACCAAAAGAACATTTAAACAATATGAAGGCTCTGAACCTAACAGTTACAATCCACAATAGAAGATCAAAAATGAGCAAATGAATTAGCAGACTAGACGTCTCATATTTATAGACTAGTTTATAGATGCCCACATTGAGTTATACTTTTCATCTAGAAATCCATCTGCTTTTCATCAAAGTAATTTATTTTTCATGGATATAATGCTTAATTTCATGTGTTAACTTACTGGACCTCGAAGTATCCAAATATATGATTAATCACAGTATTTTGCATGTTTGTAGAGTTTTTTTCATGATATTAATATTTGAATCAGTGGGCTGAATAAAGCATATTGCATTGTCCAAGGTGAGCAGGGATCGGCCAGTTTGTTAACTGCATATATTGGAATATAACAAAAAGGCTGAGGGTGAATTCTCACTTAATATCAATGGTTTTGCAATGGGACATCGGTCTTCTATCTTTGGACTGGAAATGACTCTATTAACTCTTCTGCTTTATAACGTCTTTGCACTCAGATTCCAAATGTCATTTTAGATTTTGAGGTTTCTGAGTTTTTATCATTGGGGGAGCCAAATTTTTATAATAAATGTTTTTGTGCACACACAGATATGCATGTATCCTGTTAGTTCTGTTTCTCTGGAGATCTGTAATTAATACAATGTGTTTCAGTTTACTACTTCTGAAATACTTATTATTTTGGGGAAACAATTGCCTAAAAACACAAGCTGGCTATGTTCTCAGAAATGAGTCATAAATGTTGCGATTTGAATGTATATATAACGGAATCAAGCTGAGAATTTTCTCAAAGCCCACCAACTGTCATTTTCCTGCCATTGTACTGAGCCTGCTTGTTATGCTTCAGATGGAAAGAGGGCTGTTAAAATGAGTACAATGGAACTCAAGGCATCAACAGCAGGGAGTTGTAGCAGTTCCCACAACCCAGGCTTTGATACACACCAGCCCCTCACTACCTTGTTTCGAAGACCTCCTGCTAATAGGAACTGTCTGGGCTTTGGTTCTGGTATATTAGACTGTCCACTGGCAAGGAACTCAAGTTCCACTCAGGCATAATAAATCATTGGTTTCACACTAACAAATAACTCACCCAGGCTCCCTCTGTCTTTCCTTCTTTTGACAGTTCATCTCCTGTCAAGTGAACTAAAGAGGATATTAATGTTCTTTATTTTGCAACTATTAAAGTCAAATCAGCACTTTTATATTCTCTTTAACTCTGTGTTTTATAAATGTGCACCCTTAAGTCTGTCAGAATTAATATGTATATATGTACACCTATGTATTTTTCTCTATTTGTTATGTTGAGACCACTGTCTACTAGATACTTCAGAAGCATTATAAATTTAAATTAGAAGACTATGGCTGTATTATATAAAATAGCTTCATAAGCTTTCTCCACTTTGAAAATCAAACACAATCAGAAACAACTAAGCTAATATAGAAATGTAGTTATTTGTTATATTGGCATAGAATTAATTTAACTCAGAAGCCACAGAAACATTCACATCAAGTCAAGTTTCTGCTTATCAACGTAGCTGCTACTCTTTGATACAATTTCCTAAATAAGGAATAGGACTGCTATTTATGTTCTCTCATGGTTATAGTTTATAGCCTGGATCCTAATACACACGGAACAAATCTTTTGACAACTGATTCTAATACATCTTAAGAAACAACAGAAAAAGAAAACATGATGTTTGTGAAATCATATATGATAAACAAGAGGAAAAAACATTCTCAACACAGTTATCAAGGCATTTAATTCCTCCCCCATACACAGATCTGTTAGAGGCTCTTAGAATGACTGGATTAGACCAAACATCACTGGAGGTGAAATTCTGGATAAATGATGAAGGTAAAACTAAACCATTTGGCAAATGATTGCTATTATTTTTAAAGTATTATTATTGTTATTATTATTATTTCAGCAGTACTGGGATTAAATCAGGGCCACATACCTGATATCTTGACCCTCTACCATTTGAGCAAGTCCTTTAATACTTTTCATTAGTTAATTTTGAGATAGAGTCATAAACTTTTCTTTTTTTCTTTTTGATATTTTTTATTATAATTAATAAAAGGGTTACATGATATTTGCCAGATAGAAGGTGCATTAATTCACATACATTGATACCCTTTCACATGTCTTGGTCCCCATTACCCTCCCCCGATCTTGTTTCCCCCCTTCCCTATCCAATTTCAAATAACCAAATACAAATATATCCGATATATCAGATAACAAAGTGAGATACTGTAACAATATGAGATAACCAAGGGACAGCAAAAGAAATGAGAGATAACATAGTACCTTAAGGACAACAATCATTCATTATATGACTTTTTTTTTTTTTTTGCCAGTCCTGGCCTTGAGCTCAGGGCCTGAGCACTGTCCTTGGACTTTCTCAAGGCTAGCGCTCTACCACTTGAGCTTCAGCACCACTTCTGGCTTTTTTTCTATGTATGTGGTACCGAGGACTCGAATCCGGGTCTTCGTGCATGCTAGGCAAGCACTTTAACCACTAGGCCAAACTCCCAGCCCCTCATTATATGACTTTTGTTTCTATATCTTAGAGGTCCTTTCAATTAGCGTCATACTATACGGCCTTATGTATCAAGGATTTTGCTCTATTGCAAATCTCTGCTAGGAGAGCCCAAGGTTTCTCATTTGTCATAACCATATAAACTTTTCTGTCTGGAGGAGCCTCAAAACATGGTGCTTCTACTCACAGCCTCCCAAATATCAAAGATTATAAGTATAAGCCACTTGCACAGGTATGCCACAAGCCAACATTTATTGTTGAGCCTGAAAATGCTATCTAGACTCATATCAGTGGTAAAACTGGTTGATAACTGTAACTCTCTCAAGTTTATATGATCTCTTTAGTCTGATGTAAGATAATTTCTATAAATGCTCTAGAAAAGAAAAGCAGTTACCTGGGTAGAGTAACTCCTGCCAATAATTTCACTTGCTGGGGACATGGACATCTAGAGGATCGATTCAAGGCCAACATTGGGGAAAAATAGTAGAAAGACATCATATCAACATATAAATCAGAAGTTTTGGTGCACTACCATAAATCCAAGCTACAGAGAAGGTGGAGGAGGATGGTCCAAACCTAGCCTGAACAAAAATGTGAATGACTCTTTCTGAAAAATCACTAAAGTCAAAAGGACTAGAGAGATGGCTCACGTGGTAGGACACCTACATAGAAACCCCTTTGTCAACAAAAAAAAACCCTAAATATATAAATAATTGAGTAAATAACACAGACGTTAATATCCAACATCTACCTTCTCTTTTCCTCTCTTTAGTTATGAGGATTCTTTTGAAAAATATATAAATCTCCACTTAGTAGAAACTCCTATCATAACAATGACATGTTCTGACAACAACTTCCAAAAAGAAGTCATAATTTTTTAAAAACTCATCTCACTAAATTGCTTTGGGAATTACTGAATGTGTTATGCTAATACCGAGTCTGACAGCTCCACTGCTTTAACGATAGTGAGCTGAAGTTATGCCTAGAGCCAAATATGTATCTAAAGATAAGTATCATCCACACAACAACTTAGTACAAAGAAAAGTTATGTATGGGAACTTGTACTGGTCATGTCAGTCACAATCAAATAAAGAACTGTCTGATCTCTCTATAGTCAATATCCACTGTCTTTAATTAAGCCACTTTATAATGTGGCTTAATTAAACTAGAAGAAATTACCAGTTACAATATAATCTCAGTCTAATGTGATTATTCATGGAATGCTTTCACTTACGTTCTGTAAATTTCATAACATCCATACTAGAAAGCTGAATAGTTGTCATATTGGTGATATTAAAATGGAACAGAATCAACACAGGACAAATCCATAATGTATGTTAATGTTTGGTTATCATCTTTGAAGGTAAAACAAAAGTCACTGAGAAAGGCTTGTTGTTTACTTCTGTCACCTATTTTCACATCACATCTCAACTGAAGAGTAAAGATCAGCAGGAAAACCAAATTTATCCTCTGCCAACGTGGCTGAATATCATGATATCCACAGGCCCATTTAATTATGCAAACCTTTCCCACGTTTCCCTTAAGAATTAAGAACATTGTGAGAGCAAGGTAATGTGAAATGACATAAAATGATTTTACAAATGTGTGTTAGAAAATTTTTTCTGAAAAATATCTGATTACCTAAAAGACAGCCTTTTTGAGGAAATTTTTTTGACTAATTCAACCTGCTTTGATTTAGCAAGAATGTCAGGCTTTTCTCATTTTGTTTGTTTCTTATTAATTCAAGTTCAAAATGTCAAATATTCACAAAACAAAACATTGATTATTTCAGAATCCACAACCTTAGTTTTCATTCGTATTAATCCTTAAGAGTATATAGAATGTTTCTATAATTCTCTGTAACCCCCCTGACAAAATGTAAGCCTTAAGATTCTTTTTGACAATATGTAACCACTACTGTCTGGGCTTTTGTATCCTAAGAGATAAAATGAAGGGCATCCCTACTGACATTCTCAATCTTTCCAACATTCTCTGACTACAGGTTGTTGCTGCTTCAATACCTTGGCCTGGCATCCATCCTTGACATTTCTGTCTGCCTTACCAAGGTCTTATTTTCTTGTCCTTCAATGATACCAGTGCCTTTCCAAGAGGACAATGCTCTTGTTTCTAGTATGGAGCACACTCACTAGCTTCCAAAGAGATACCAAAAGAACTGTTTCCAAATGTGAATCTGACCATTTCAGTTATCCTTAGCTTTACACTATTTTTCATGTATTCCGTCTTCCAGAACACCTCATGGATCCCATTTGATTTAGATGCTTCTCTACTGTAACCCAGATACCCAGCACATTTCTCATTAATCGAATCTATCACAGTAGAATATGATAGTAAATACACTGCCATCTTTCTTTGTCGAGAGTGAAAAAGAACATTTGATTTGGGCACAAGAAGACATTGTGCTGTACCTAGTCGTGAATAGCACGTGCTTGTGGAATAAATGAGGGTTGTAAATCAACACCTATCTCTAATATCAGAATGCAAAATTATACCCAATGACCCAAGTTGCATATTCTTTAAGACTCTATACGTATTTCTTCCCATTTGAAAATATATCCATAAATCTCTAGTGTATATGCTGGTACTGAGGTTCAAAAAAGCATCTCTAGATAAACATTGAAATCTCTGCGGAATACCTTTTCATATTCATGCAGAGAAAAATATAACATGGTTTTTTGTCTAATATATTTTCTTTAGACAAGGAAACCAGACATGTTAGATTTATGAGTTAGTTAGATGTGCTATGTATTGATTTACACTACTATAAATGTTTACATGTCATCAAAAAAGTTTTTTGTTTCAAGTAAGAAACTGCAAATGTTGAGTTAAATTAAGAGAACACATGCAAATTTCACATAGTAGAATTTAAAAGGGGAAGTTACCCTGGTAACCATACATGGGTTGGCAAGAAAAGAAACTATAGCCTTAGGTTAGTGTAATGAAGTAGGGAGTATATTTTATGACCTTGAATTTATACTTAGTTAAGTCTTAGTCCTGGGCTATATATTCTTTTCTCTTTCTTTTTTCAAAGTTCATGTTTGTCTTCCTTGTGTAAGTTGACTTTTGAACAAAATTCTATTTTTTTGAAGACTTACTGATGTTTTGCATTTGGATAAACAATGGAGATAACTTTATGCTTTCCTTACTTAGCACACTGATCCAATCGATAAAGCAATCCAGGCTTTGTCTGTGACAGAACAATAAATCCAAATGAGTTTTTAAGTTTCCTCCATCATGGAAATGTTCTGAAAATAACCACAGAGTCAAGAGCAGGGATTCAGCTGTTGAACTAAGTATGCACTTAATGTGATTTTCATGAGCATAAATGAAAAACTTAAAAAAAAACAAGGCCTTATTTATGCAATGTACTATTATTATCCAAACCAATAATATTACTATTCATCATAATCATAATACCACTATGATTATTCATAATGGCAATTAAACAGAATTAGCATGTTCTAGGAAGAATTTTTGCATTCATTTACTTGATATCACATAAGAAAAGAAGACAAGTGAACTATATACTTTCTACAGTCCCTGACAACAATAATGACAGAGTATCTAATGTTGTTTAAACCAATTCTTAAAGAAAATTTCTAGTAGGGAGATCAAACAATACAATACTTTATGGCCGCTGAACATTAGATCTTTTTTAACAGGCTAACCTAACATGTTTTAAAGAACTACCAGATCTTTGGTTTCTGTGATTCTTAGCAACCAATGCTCTAATCATTACATATGATTTAAGGAGAAAAATGCATGCTCAGGCAAATTCTACCATTAGAAACAGGAACTCATAACACAAATTAATGGTAGCATAAGTTCCTTAGTGGTTAATATAACATTTACAAAAGCTTTATGTTAAGTTTCTCAATATGCTGAGCCTTCGACACCATCTGGAAATAATTCTATTCCCAGTCTCAGGAGGAGGCAAGAGTTGTTAGCACAGAATATTTCAAATATTTAGATAACTTCAGATAAGGATAATGTCAAATGAAGGAATAAGTTACTCTCCTATGAGCATGGATGCTCTCCAGATTTCAGAAGTAGCTTTAGAAACTTTAATTGATCCATAAAATTTGCAGATACTTATTCTTTGTTAAATTATATTATGCATTGTGTTATATAATAAAATGAAGATCAAAAAGAAAGAAAGCAGGAAGGGAAAGTTATAGATATACTTGTCAAGATTTAATAAATTGTGGTAGTGTATGAAATGCAGATACCTGTAAAAAGGACAAGAAATTTACTTTCTGCAAGGTGGGACATTGAAAGTATAGAAACCAAAGGAAGATGTGTTCACAGTTCCCAAGAAATAAAATGGAGGCCAGTGAAACCCAGTGTGAAACGGAGAGTATGGAATACCATGTGAGATTAAAAGTATCAAGAAATTAGATGATACTAATTAAAATATGCAAATTAATGTGTCTATAGATTGGGCATAGTTGTTGACACCTGTAATCCTAGCACTCGGGAGGCTGGTACAATCTCACTACAATCTCAGTCCCAGGCTAGCCTGGACTCTGTTTCAAACAGACAAAAGAAAATAGAAAGTTCCAGTGATTATAACCAAAATAAATTTTATAGAGTGGAATAAATCTCTACCTCAAAGTAGAATATATTCCCTCAGCTTCAGAAGTAAGTGTATATAATTTGGGAGATATTTTATATATTATTGCCTAGCTATACCACATAGTTTTCTGTTCATAATGAGTGGCCATTTTTAGAATTGTTCAACACTCTTTGCTTGTATTTGTATTATACACTTTTTTTTTTTACCAATTTTACTTGACTTAAAAAAACAGTGCAACAGATAACAGTTTTTTTTAAGAAAACATATTTGTATAAGTCTGAGAGAAGCCAGAATTGTTTATAACTACTCTGAAAACCTAAAATGTAATCAATAAATTGTATTACTACACACACACACACACACACACACACACACACACACACACACACACCTCACCTTCAACTCCCATGCCAAATAAGCTACTAGTAAAAATTCCTTGGTGAGGTTGACTAGTAGTTTTAGACAGACTCTTAATGTAATGAGATCAGGAGAGTAATTGTTTGGAATCAGAAAGTCTCTCTAGCTAGATAAGTTCATTTTACTTAAATAAAGTCCATCCCAGGCCCCAAGCCTTTCTGCTTTAGCTATTTTTTAAGTAGAGGATTTTGTGCTTTTGACCAGGCCACTTCAAACCATGATTCTCCTATCACTACTACCTTTGTAGCTATGATCATATGTTTCTGCCACAATATTTAGACAGACTACAATTTCATAAACATCACATTTAAATAGCAAAACTTTCTATTGATAAAGTAGGGGTCTTGATTTATATTACCTCAGTCTCATCTGTGTGTAACGCAGTTGTCCAAGTGCAAGTAGTTCATATTTGTATACTTAAGCAAACATTTGGGGGTAACTAACAATTTTTTGAAGCATTAATATAAACTTCTGGTATTTCTTGATTAACTCTACTCTCTTTAATTGCAGAATAGTATAAAGTCTTTATTAAATACTCACTGTATACTGAGATAAACAAATATAGGTTATATATGAGGAAAGCTTTAAAAGTGATTAACATTATTATAACACAATGTAGATTCAGGAAAGTATTAGAATAACGGCAATAAGTAACAAGTTTAGGTAAAGAATTATCTGGGTTAATCAGAATTGAGAAGTTCAATGAGCTGCAGCCTGAGATCCAGTTAGAATGGAAAGATATGGATAGCGGTCAAGGCAATAACACTATAAACAGCCATGAAGCAGGAATTAACTAGACATACTTGGAAAACTCAAAGCATAACAGTCTATTTACAATATACAGTGCATGTCTGGAAAGACAGCAAAAAAAATGTCAGTTGGAAATGGACTGTTAAACACTGAATATCAAACTAAGATTTTATTGTGTCCACTATTTTTAAAGAGACATTTATCCAATAATGTACTTTTTTATTCAGTGAATTGGAACAGTAGATGATGAGCTTTATTAAACTTGGAAAATGGGAGGGAGTAATCAATAGTACTATAAAAAAGTAGAAAGTAAGCACACTGCACCATTTTCAATAATTTTATTTCATTTCCAAACTGTGTTAAAGAATTTGTTTTCATTTATGGGGTCATGTAGCTTTTGAAGACATCCACAAATGGGTCTTGAGTTTTAAAAAGTTGACTCAGTCTTGGTGCACACTCCTGCTTATTTCAGAAAGCTTTGCAAATAATCATTTCTGTGTCAACACAGAATTAAAGATGGCTGTTTGATCAACAACAGGCCAATCCAAGGGCCAAGTTAGTTATTAAGAAGCAATCTGAAGGCAAATGATAGATATTAAATCATCACTACTATTTCTAGCTAATATTAGATTTCAATTACAATGGCATTTTTAGTTAAAAAAATTAAATCTGCCAAGGATGCCAAATATATGGCACATTTAATGATTAAATCAAAACTGTGAGATCAAAATGTAATTGGGAGATATTAAAACTGCAGGCAATGTTATCTTGATTTACTCTGAGGTTCTCAAAAAATCCTGAGCAAAAATGGAAGGAAAGAAAAATCACCCATCAATGAAAAAGAAAATATGTCTTCCTGAACACAGCTCAACTCACCAGATGAGTTACAAGAGTCATTCTAGTTGGCAAATGTGAATGGGGAATTAGTTGATATTTATTTACATTTTATAGAAGAGTAAGTCACTTACCATTTAGTGCTAGCATCCACATTGTTCTCATAATAATGATAGTTTTATTAGATAGCAATTTTGTTTTTATGGCATACAAATAAACTTGAGATTCATTCAAAATCTGATTCTTTAAAAGACTCCCTATGGAAAAAAAATCTCTAAAGAATTTTAGGCATTGAAAGTTATCATAGAGAATTTCGTATTTTGTTGTCCTCAATCGTTTTTCAGTTTTTCTTATAAAATTCAATACTATTAAAGGAAAGTGCATAGAATGCTTCTCAAAATCTTATCACTGTTTAGAAGGCCTTCCTACAATCAGAGTTAAACTTAGAGCACTTCAAGAGAAAAAGAGAGAGAAAAACTTCATGAGTGAAGGAGAGGTGTCTTCTATATCTAAAAGGAAAGGCTAAAATTAAAACTGATTTTAAAATCAAATTTAAAATGAAGATGTTCGAGTAAGCATATGTTCTCCAAGTATAGAACTGGTAGAAAAGTTTTAAAATCACTAATTGTTATGATGTCTTTATCAACTCTACACTCCAGACAGAATTCAGACTTCCACTAAGAACAAGTTAACTGGAGGAAAATTGATATCTTGATAAACTATATATCGTTTGTTAATCTTTATGGTTACATGAAGGAACTCTCTGGAAATGAGATTTTTCTATGACATTTCTCCAAACTCTGTGCAGTTAAGCAAGTAAATCACTTGTAATTATTTCTAATGGAAGTTTTCTCACCAGTAAGTTGGAAAGTGTGCACATTTCCCCTACCCCCCCTGTGATCTATAGCCATTTTATTTTATTTTTACATTTTATTTTCCTTGTTTCATGGGGGAAATTACTGTTCCCTAATTCCTCCCTTCTATTTAATCTCTTTCTACATCTGCATGGTCAGAAGACAAATTCTCTGTCAGTTGTCTTGGGAAAATTTTCAACAACAGGATATTTATTTTTATCATCTGTGACTTTATTTTATCTATTTATCTATTTTAAGACATATCACAGAAAGTATACAGATTTAGCACCTTCCACATCTAATAGCATCTTGGAGAATATTTTCAGAGTGATCAATGATTTCTTCCATGTAAGACTTTTCAAGATAATTGTGTGTGCATATGTGTGCCCATGCATATACATGTCAAAGCTATCCTCTTAGGTCAGAGATATTTATTTCTTGATGGGAAACATGTGATGATAAAGCCAGAATCAAAGGAGAGCAATTTGTCCTCTGCTTGGTTTTATATTCACATACAAGGTCACCAAGGAATGACCACTGTTGAATGTCTTCAGCGATGTGGGTTATCAGTTGAGAAATGCTTATTTAGTTTCCACACTCCTAGAGTAGTACTGTGATTTTGCTTCTGACTCACTGGCTTTGACAGAAGCAGCAGATGGGCATTCATACCCATTCTTTTCATGAAGAATGTGCTATTTCTCCCAGGATGGTTATTTGCTACATGTGATTTCTCCCAGCCCCAGTCATGTAGAAAAAACTGCGTTAGAAACTTCCTTTGAACTGTAACCAAAAAAAAAAAACCTCATATAACTTTTTTTAGGCAACTGTCATCATCAACATTTTGTGCTGGACTCATGATTAATCAGTGCAGTGGCACGGTCATGTGACATGTTGGCCACACATCACATCTGGAAAGCACTCCGCACATCCCAGTAACCATTCTTGTCACCATTACCAAAAAGCTGTGCACATCACACATTTTCATTGTATGAAAAACTTAATAAAACTATCCTCCATTACTACCTGCTAGGGAAAAGCATAGATGTTATTTCAGGCAATTCTGGATATTGTAGTATTAACAACTACCAGTAAGTTCAAAATCTCTGTCCTCATACCTGAGAACTCTGGAACATTTTGACCAGCTTTTTACCTTTAAAAATAATATGCTCATTTATTTTTGTTCATAGACCCTCAAATGTCTACATATTAGCTTTAAGTGTATAAATATTGGCAATATTTCCTTTAGTAATGTTAGTAGATTGACTTTTAGGTTTTTCATCAATATGCCTAATTTTTCCTTTAGTAATATTGAGGCTGGCATTAACTTTTGTACTTATTATAGCATTTATATGTAATATATAGCATATGATACTACAATTATATAACACTTGTATAATTATAGTACTATAATTTTGTACTTATTATTATAATTTATTTTCTATTAGAATAATTTGACATTTCCTTTAATGCATTTTCGCAAGAATTTGACTGCAATTATGACATAGAAACCAAAGGGAACAGAAACTCAATAATTCTTAAAAGCAGTACTAAAACAGTAGAGTAATTACAGGACTTACACTTTTATTATAGTATTTCTGTTCTATATTTGAATATGTAAAATCAGCTTACTACCTCTATAGAAAAATATCCAGTGACACAGCCCTTACCATCTTATGAGGTTTTACTGCTGTCAGTCATCCATCTTCTCTACAGCTATCCTTCCCAACAATCCAGTGGAAACTTTTCCCAGGTATCATCAACAAAGCAAATACAATACTGGAAAATAACTTTTTTGCCACTATCCCTAATTGTTGCTTCACATCAATCTGAGAGGAATGTCACATCTACATCATTTCATCTATTGCCAATATCTACTATTGCTAAGAATCTTGAAATTTTATTTCCTATAACTGTGCAAGAAATGATTGTATTTCAACCGTCTTTAAATTATACTACAAAAAATGCCTTCTCTTCTTGAAGTACCACTGACATTTTCTCTGATACTCTTAGACTTGAAATGTAAGATGGCACTTCTAGGTTATGTAATCTGGCAAAGTTTTACATTCCTGTCTCTGAACACTAGAGGAACTTCCCAACTTCTTATCATAAATAAGTTTATCCATCACTGAGTTCTAGATCTCGTAGAAGCTACATGGATCCCTTTCATGCTTCCTTACCATCCCATTTTCCAATCAAATCCTCACTTGATCCACATCTGACCCACACATTTCCATATACACATGCATTTACATAGAACACATATAAAGAATACACACAGGCGGGGAGTTTGGCCTAGTGGTTAAAGTGCTTGCCTAGCATGCATGAAGACCCGGGTTCGATTCCTCGGCACCACATGCATAGAAAAAAGCCAGAAATGGTGCTGAGGCTCAAGTGGTAGAGCTCTAGCCTTGAGAAAGTCCAAGGACAGTGCTCAGGCCCTGAGCTCAAGCCCAGGACTGGAAAAAAAAAAAACAAAAACAAAAACGAAGAATACACACATTTGTTATATAACTCACACCTTTGCAGAGTTGAGCTCTTAACAGCTTTCTTGAAAATATGGACAAGAATTATAATCTTGCCTGTGGTATTGAGCAATTAAAAGGAATTCTTCATTACTGTTTCTGTCTACTATTTAAATGGCAAGGAATAATTATGAATTGAAGAAGAATATTTATATTTCAAGCTTAGAAAACTACTAACAAGCTTGAGCTCTGTTGAGCCCTGTTGGACAACCCTGTTGTCAAAATCAAATTAAGAGTTCTTTTGAACCAGGCATTTGTGGATCATGCCTGTAATCTCAGCTACTCAGAAAGGCTAAGATCTGAAGACTGTGATTCAAAGACATCACACTCCAAAAAAATCTGAAAGATTCTCATCCCCAATTAACAAGAAGAAGCTGGAAGCAGAGATTCAAATAGTGGTTCAAATAGTAGAGCACCAGCTTTGAGTGAAAAAGCCAAGTGAGAATATAAGGTCCTATATTCACGCCACCGTACCTTCTTAAAAAGGTATTTTGGGGCTGGGAGTTTGGCCTAGCGGTTAAAGTGCTTGCCTAGCATGCACAAAGACCCTGGTTCGATTCCTTGGTACCACATACATACAAAAAAAAAAAGCCGGCTGGGCCGGGAGTTTGGCCTAGTGGTAGAGTGCTGGCCTAGCATGCACGAAGACCCAGGTTTGATTCCTTGGTACCATATGCATAGAAAAAAGCCAGAAATGGTGCTGAGGCTCAAGTGGTAGAGCTCTAACCTTGAGAAAATCCAAGGACAGTGCTCAGGCCCTGAGCTCAAGCCCAGGACTGGCCAAAAAAAAAAAAAAAAAAAAAGGTATTTTTAAGAAACATAGGCTATTATATAAGCATACATTCATTTCATTAATAGGAATCACTGAATATTGACATGACACAACAAATACTTCAATTTAAACTTAAAGTTGATCTGTTTTACAATTTTAATTACACTTTCCTATCGAATTTTCACTATGAATGAATTTGGAAGAAATGATTTCTATAATTTTAGATACTCGAATTCAACCAATGTAAACGCAGAATCTTATTGACTTATATACTCTTGATGTCTCCTAAAAATGAAAACCGGCATTGTTAGGGGGAAAATCAACACCATTCACATCATAACTTCAGAACTTTTTGCTTCCTGCTTAAACTAGTGAACTCTCAGGATTTGTTTATGATCATACATTAACAAAGCACAATTTCTCAATTAAGACCAGCAGTAAATGAACAAGCTATGGTCTGCAACATGTAGTTAGTTACCCTGGAACAGATCAATAGAAGCAGGCAAACAAGAGACCAATTCAAAAGTTTCTTCCCAATTTCCTTCCCTAGCCAGGTCTTTATGAGCCAGCAGTCATGGAAAAGATCCTAGAAAAATAAACTGTGGAAACATTTCAGCAACTTCATTGAGATTTCGCAAAGCTCTCAAAGCGGGCATTGTTACAGTCCACTCCCATCAAAGGCCGGGGATTCGGTTTCAGGAATGGTGCTATGCAAACCCATTAGCTACATAGCTTAGGAATGTGACTTTCTAATTGTGCTGTATGCCTTACAAACACTTTGCTTGTTCTGTCCTTGGGTAACATAAAATTGAAAGGTGAGTAAAGCAAATGATCATTATTTTGAAAAGTTCTTCCTCTACAACTTGCCAAAGTTAGTTTATGGGAGCACACTGCATTTCTAGGCTGGAAACTTCAAGAATCTCTGAATAAGCTTATCACTCACTCCACCACTGAGAAAAATACGGATGTATATAACCTTACATCTACTCATCTACTGGAAATGTTTGAGAGGACAGAAGACTGAACTCATTCAACAGAATAGATAACACCACAGCGATTCTTTTTTTTTTCCTGGTTGAGCTGATATGTTTCTACATGGTTGTATGAAAGCAAAAACAAGTCATTCGGAACTAAGATCAATAAGTAGCTACAATACACTAAAATCGGGAGAAATAAGTAAACGCAGTATTTTGGTTTAGGATGTTGCTTTTATGTGGCTAAGGTGAGTAGTTATCATAAATTATTACTGTTGATTGATGCCCAGTAGTACAAATCATTCCAGATAAAATATGTCATCAAACCACCACTATAACATGATATTCTTCAGTCTCAGGTAATAGTAAATATTAAACAGAATACTCAGTAGTAATTGTTTCTTGTCACTTGCACTGTTTAAAAGTTTTAGTTTGAATGGTATTGGATGGAGCAATATGTTAGGTGTTACCTTACGTGCTATTAAAAAGCCAATACACTGGGCAATTTTAATTGCCACAAAAGAAAGGCATATCTCATAAAAAGACTACAAAGATGGCTGAGGCAGATGGTGAATCAGATCTGAAATAGCTGTACTGTATAATACAGAAGAAATGATTTCTGATGAATGAGGGTATGTTAATATCCAGGATATAGCTGGAAGTTTTTTCCATAATTACCTTGTGCCTTGATTGTTGAGGGTAATTATATAATAAATTACTAAAAGACAGGTTTCTTGATAAAATAAAATACAACTAACAGTAGGTGTGTACATATGTCACATAAACACACAAAAATATTCTAGTTGATCAGAGATTATACATGAAGCCATCTCAAAAAGCAATTCAAGTTTATGTTGAAGCCTGGAGTGAGAACTTTGTAAGTACTCAGAGATGCACTAAATACGTTACAAAGTTCACTTTTCAGTTTTCACACCCATGAATTTGAGCATATGAGGCATACACTGAAGAAGACTAGAGAATAATCAATTTCTCTAATGAAATACCATGCTGAGGAAAGTAATTGACATACAAAGGAAAGCGATTATCTCTTTAATCTTACCAGAAAAAAAATGAGCTAATGGTACATCATTAGATAATTAAGATAGATAAATGATAGCTAGTAACTCCAGAATGAGCTCTTTCTAATGTCAGATAAACAGTCCAGCCCATTGAACTGGTTTTGCTACCTACTCCTTTTCTTGCCTCTTTTAATCTTTAACAATATTGCAAATCACTTCCTTCAACATTTTTTTCTAGGTAGGCTTGAAACATTGTTATATCCCTTTTTTGAAAATTTCTTAGCTGTCTTTTGCTTCTTCCATATACTTATACCATTGAACAGACCGGAGGACCTTGTCTTCAACTTCAACTCTTCCTATCCCATTCCTCATCTACTCCTTTGGTCTCAACCATTATGTATTTGCTACAGTCACTAAGTCCTTTCCTGTGGCTCTCATTTCCTTCCCGTTATCTGGCAATTACATAATTGCAGAGTGCTGATGAAATTTCCAACTAGAGGTCTTTAAAACAAACTCATCACATCCCCTGTATTATAATTTCTCCACAGATGTGATCGACCTGCCTCTACCACCTGTAATCAGTACAATGAACTTCACTTATGAAGTCATGGGAAGCCATTGTCAAAGTAGAAGGTTTACAAGCAATGTTTTCCTCTTCAGAATCTCTAAATCTCACCTTTTCTTTTTGCATTCCCTAATGCCATCACATTGGGATCTCACATTTTATTGATTAAGAACAGTCTAACCAAAACTATTTTCCTTACAGTCTTATTCATCATGGATCTACTTTTCATACGTTTCCAGATCATTCTCCTAATCTAAGATTTCTTTAGACAAGGGAATTCATGATAAAGGCAAAGCTTCTGGAATCACAGGACATGCTCCTATATGGATGTCATATCCATCTTCACTGGGTCACTCGTATGGGAAAAAAAAAAAAAACGACTATTCAATAGTTGTCTTATCCTCTTTGTGCAACTGAGAGCTACTATGTGTTAACAGAAATCCACAAGTTAATACATGTAAAACACTCAGGAAAGTTCTAAAGGTGAGTGCTAAACCAATGACAATCACTGCTATTTCACCACCACCCTCTTCTTGTAACAGCTTTTTCTACTCTATCTGGAAAATTCCAGATTGCTAACCCAGCTAATATAACAATTTCACACTATGCAAGTGGCAGAGACCAATGAGTGGTCTCTGACTCACAAATTCTCAGTACCAGCAAAAGTGACCTAACAAATATATTCTGAAGTGATGTTTTCTTTCTTACTATGACTTGTGGAATTTCTCCCCTTCTCCTGATGTGTTTGATTATCTCTACCTTTATGATACTCCTTAGTGCTGACTTAAGGAATTCCTCAATTCTGGTTTGTCCCCAAAGGAGATAAAGGATCTTATATATGGCACAGTTTTGGAAAAAGGATTCATCAAATAAACTTAAAAAGATCTAAAAGTCAGAAGTCATCCCAGAGATAAATACTATCTACTGATATTTAATGGGCTCTGAGGGGTTCTACTGTAAAGAAATTTTTAGCAGAAATTATTTAAGTTATTATTAATTTAAGTTATTAATTATTTGAAGATGAAATATCTTTTTTCCTTACAATCGGTTCAGAACCTGAATATTCTAGAGATAAGAACATTGTAACAAACAAAATGAAAGCTATTGCAACACTTCAATTGTAAAATGAGCATTCATCACAAGCATAATTCCTATAATCATATGTAAATTTTTTAAAATTGAAATTAGTTTATATGTTATACTCATGATTACCTACTGGAATTCTTAATTTCAAATCTGAATTCAAATAAATACTGTTAATGATATAAAAAGTTAATTTTCTGCTGGGCACAGTGGCTCATACCTGTAATCTCAGCTACTTAGGAGGCTGAGATCTGAGGATCCATGTTCAAAGCCAGCCAGGGTACAAAAGGACCTGAGGCTCTTTTTTTCATATATTTTTATTGTAATTAATAGAAAGGTTACATTTTATTCACCAGATAGAAGGTGCATTACTTCACAAACATTGATACCCTTTCTCATATCTTGGTCCCCATTTCCCTCCCTGCACCCCGCCCCTCATCTTGTTTTCCCTCCTTCCTGATCCTATTTCAAATAACCTAATAAGCATATATACAATATATCAGGTTACAAGGTAAAATATCTCCAATTAACCTCTAGAAAACAGGAAGTTGGGCTTGGCTGAAGGGTAGTATGGTACCCTTGAGCTGAAGGGCTTAGGGGCAGCGCCCAGGTCCAGGGGTAGGATGGTAGCCTTCAGCTAAAGAGCTCGGGGACAGCGCCAGGCCGGGTTCAAGCCCCATGACCCACAAAAAAAAAAAAAAAAACTCTTACTGGGGCCGGGAATTTGGCCTAGTGGTAGAGTACTTGCCTAGCATGCACAAAGACCCGGGTTCAATTTCTCGGTGCCACATACATAGAAAAAAGCTGGAAGTGGTGCTGAGGCTCAAGTGGTAGAGCTTTAGCCTTGAGAAAGTCCAAGGACAGTGCTCAGGCCCTGAGCTCAAGCCCAGGACTGGCAAAAATAACAATAATAAAATAAAATAAAATTTAAAAAAATATTCATAACATCTAATTAAGTTTATTCTTGATAAATGTTACCATATCAATTAAAAACCCTGAAAAGTCAGAGAAAGACTTTTAATAGCCTTTTAAAAAGCCATTTTAAGGAGCTGGGGCTTCAGCCAAGTAGTAGATGCTTGCCTAGCATGCACGAAGACCCAGTTTCCATTTTTCTCGGTACCACATAAATAGAAAAAAACAAAAGTGGTGGTGTGGCTCAAGTGGTAGAGCTCTGGCCTTGAGAAAGTCCAAGGACAGTGCTCAGGCCTTGAGCTCAAGCCCAGGACTGGCAAAAAAAAAAAAGGAGTTACATCCAATGCTGGCTAAAGTATTTCTTGATACTACTTTATCCATAGATTCCTTACTATATCTTCGTTCAAAATGTAGGCTTTTCTACACACATTCAGTTTCCAGCTCTTAATTTCTGGGCATTGCTTCCTTGTTACAAAACAGTCACATTTTCTCTCTATTCCATAAACTATAAACTAAAACAAAGAAAGGAGATTATATGCTGAAATAGAATAAATAAGAAGAAGAAATTTAATTAAAAGGCTGAAGATTGGCATCCAGGCAGTACAATAAGTGATTGAACCACTGCTTAAAATATAATTTAAAGTGAATGTTCCCTGCTGTCAGTTCATTAAAAACATACAGACCATATAGGCTGAGCACAATTAGTGTACAATTAATGTGCTGCAGAGAGAAAGACCCTGCCTTAGAAATGCAAGCTTGTATGGATGTTCTTTCCATTTTCTTCTCATTAGATTTTTATACTTGTTCAAGTAGCAGATCACTTTAATCCAAATAATTACTTGTGTAATCAACAAACAAGAAGGAGAATGATATGAAATAAAGAATAGCTGCTAATCGATAAAGCAAATGGCTAAATTTTAATAGTAATCTAAGTAGTTATATCAGAATATATGTTCCTTTACATTACAAATGAAGTACTTCTAGGCTTTGTTTCTAACTTGTGAAGTACTTGACCTCTAGTAGTTAGATAAATCTGACTAAAATTTTATCTCTATTTTACTTAAGGTTTAACAAATTAGAAGCATACCAAGAATACAATAATACTTGACTCAAAACAGTGTCACATATAAAATGTTTCCATTTTGCTAAAAAGAAAAGTCTTAGGCTTGGTTTCCCAAATTCTTCTTGAATCAGAAAGCTTAGTTAGGCATGTATTTATTAAACGTGAAAATTATCTTAGTATTGATCTATTAATTCTTTCCTGTAAACACGTATGATCATCAAGTCAATTGTTAATCTTTGAAAAGCTAAGATTAAAATTCATTAAAATAGACCACTAGAGGGCAAGCAATACTCTAAGCTCAGTTAAAAATTAAGTGTTTGGATATAGCTTCTTATACCTCTAGTTCTATTTAATACTTATTCTTTTTTTCCTCCTTCCTTTAGTCTTTCATCAAAACTTATTTTTTTTCAGTGCAGAATTAGACAAGGTTGATTATTTCTGTCTTTAGTGTTAGCTGTCTCAATCCATGAGTGGATTTGAGAAATAAAATTTCTACACAGTGCCTCCAAACTGTCCTAATTCCATTTGTCCTTTCTTTTATAAGATGGCTTAGGCTCATTATACAAAGAAAAAGTGGCAGTGTTATTGTGAGAGGCAATCAAAGTTTTCTTTGAGTCTCCATTACCAGTGCCCTGAAAAAGGGGTGGAATGATTCCATAATTTCTATTGAATAGAAAAGGACATTGATACCCTAGGGATATTGATTTAGAAAGACAGGAAGAAGAGTTAAGAAGCACTTTCAATGATACAGAAGTTAATGATTTGTGATTCATCCAAGAGAAATGCCCTACAACCTTTGATAATTGCAAGGCAGAAAGGCACTGCTGACCTGTCAAATTAGCAAGGGCTGATATCACCACAGATAGATGCCAAGCCTGAGCACCATGAGATGTGTAGCAAGGCTCACATATTTTCAACTGTGTTTGTATATGTAGTTGGGTCGGGGTAACAGGACTCTCTAAGAATAGATTGCTTTAAATACCTGTCAATCTCAGGATCAAAGTATACTGATTCATTGACTGATTAGTGTCTTGGTTGATTACTACTGATACTGAGGCTTGAATTCAGGGTACTATCGCTTAGCTTTTTTCTGCTCAAAGCTGGCTACCACTTGAAACACAACTCTATTTCTGGCTTTTTTTGTTAATTAGAAATAAGAGGCTGACAGACTTTCCTGTCTTCCAAATTGCAGTCCTCCGTGCTCAGCCTCATGAGTATTACAGACATAGGCCACCAGTATCAGGCAAATTTTAAGTGGTTTATGTCATGTCAGCTATACCAGAAGCACATTGATAAGTTATTAAGGAAAATGAAAGCTGCCTCTTCTCAACATGCAAGAAATAAGAGACACAGTTCTAGTGTCTAGGTATTAAATGTTCTTCACCATGATTGAATTCCATAGGGGTGGCAAAATGGATACTAAGGTATAGATATCGTTCATGTATATCTACACTTCAGTTATCTACACATGTTCTGCTATATCGCGTGCATGCTGGGTTCTGGTGCGTCTTTCAGCTGGTTATAGGAGGCTGCTGGGATGCTTTAGCTCGAACTAGATGAGGAAATATTTGAAAAGTATGGAAAAAATACTTTCCTTGTCTCACATATAATAACATCCTCAGTGACTCTGATGGATCTGTGTGAAACATACTTTGAAGTCAGGCAATTATTCTTATGCTTACAGAATGGGATACTGACACAGCATCTGGATGGACTATATTCAACTAATGAATAGTGACAGATTCTCATGTACAGCTAGTAATAGTCTAATTCTGTTCTCCCAGAACAGGGTACTTTGGAAAGCCTCATTGTTCTGGAAAAAAAATCCACATACAAAGAAAACATGAAAACTTCACTTTTCAATGTCACAAGCCCTTAAGCCTTCAAGCTATCCCAGACAGAAATAGTTCACTTCAATAACACTGTTTGAAGTGTGTTTTAAGTTGATCTCTTCACATACAATTGAATTTCTCAAAATTCACCATATCACTCATTTCCAAAAAGGGTCAAGAAAAAGAAATCTCTTCATGAGATTAGGTTTAACCAAAGATTCAGATGAGTTCAATTTTCAATATTTTAATACCAGGTTCCAAACCAAGCTTAGAGATTTGCTATTAAATAAAACTAGTATTTTTATTCCTTTACTTTTAAAAGTCAGGGGAGATAGTAAAAAGTTAAAATAAAATGTACATTTCTGGCAAGGAAAGCCATTTCTCAGAAGGCTTGCCCTCATAATAGAGTCAATATTTTCTAGGACATTAAGGTCCTTGATAAATTAATAAGTTTACTTTTACAATGCTGAGTGTTTTATGTGCTTTACTCTCTGGCACAGTGTCCTCTCAGGGAAAGAAAAATAAAACAACAAAAGCTCTCCCTAATAAGTTAACATAGCAATCTCCACAAGTGGTTTGACAAACCCAGCTCTTGTCATGATGCTAAATATGTAAATTATACTGAATGACTGAGACTAAAAGCAAAGTGACAGTTGAGTGAAGCAGCTATTAAGTGTGGATCACATCCCTGCATGTAACACAATTATATGGCAGGAAACAATGAATGTGGGCCATTCTGGTGGGAGAGGGTTGAAAATATTGAATTTTTCTTTGTAATCTATTTATGCCTTGCAAGGGGAGCATTAGCTAGATTAAAGTTCAACATGCCAGGCATACAACCCGCACAGTGGGCTAAATGGTCCCTCCATTCATAACGTGATAAGAAGGTAATGGTTACAGAAACAAATACGTTATAATTCCACTGAGTCAGAGGGCAATTTTCTCTTATAAACTTCACTTTCTGTTACACCAGCTCGTGACATACACCAAAATGTCTCAGAAATGTTGAAGTTAGTGAGGCTGAATGCTACTTTCCCATTTCTTCAGCAAACAAATTATATTGAAATTTTCGTGGTGATTCAAATGAATTTGCTCACAAAGTTCAAGCTTAGTATGCATTATCAGGCACTGTGAACCATTCTGTTAAAATGTACCTGCCCTCGATGTTTTTATTTGTATTGCTAGATAAATAGATGATAGACAAACAGATCGATTATAGATAGACCAAATATAGATAGTCAGATGATAGGTGATAGATTATATAAAAATAGATGATGAATGGGTAAAAAGATGACACCAATTTTTTTTTTGCCGGTCCTGGGCTTGAGCTCAGGGCCTGAGCACTGTCCTTGGACTTTCTCAAGGCTAGAGCTTTACCACTTGAGCCTCAGCACCCCTTCCAGCTTTTTTTCTATATGTGGTACCAAGGAATCGAACCCGGGTCTTCATGCATGCTAGGCAAGCACTTTAACCACTAGGCCAAACTCCTGGCCCCGACACCAATTTTTAAAGAGAGAAATGGATGAAGGAAGATGGGATTTTATGCACCAGCTTCATATCAGCTTTCAAATCCCTCAAAAAATATTCTGGAAATTTGTAACTCCAAATATAAGTATGATTTTCTTGGATGCTCATAAATCATTAACTATCAGGATGGCTTCTTGCCTAATTTGTTGAGACAGTTAACATGCTTTGGGAACACTTGGATTTTAATTTTAAAATGCCTAAATCAATTACCTGACTTTTAACTTTAAGGCATATCACTTAAATAATGTTAGGGCTATATTAAATATGTGCTACCTTATACTCTGAGCAGAAGGTGTAGTTAAGAAGCAAAATTGGGGTTGGTAAGTTAGGCACCTACAGATAAATTCCACTGTGTCTCAGTGTAGCTTTGTGAGAACAATCAATTTGACTAATCTTAGTCACATTTTCCAAGGTCTCTTTCCCCAGAAAGTATGTATACAAGCTAAAATTCAGCAATCATGAACCATATACAACAGATCTGATGTTGACAAATTTACTGTTCAAAAAAAGGAGCTAAAAAAACAAAATTTGCATTTACATCTAAATAGCTCTACTTATTTCTCATGTCTGAAGTAAATGAAGACTAGAAAGAATGCATTTTCCTCACCAGGTAGAAAGACACAATACATCTAATCATCAAAAAATGTGTGTAATGTTAGTATGCTTTCATGAATTTACCAACTTCACTGTGTGGTCATATCTTGACTGTGGAACAGAATAACCTTTGCGCTGGGTTCATTCCTGAGCATCTTTAAAAAATTTGCTCTGGGAAGTCTTCCTTGAGAATACCCATAGTTTACCATCCATCTCCACAGTGCACAGCCTTGTCCCTTTAAGATGCTTACAAAAGTGCAATTAAATAAGTACCATGCTTCTCCTTGCTTTATTCTCTTACACACCCTGTGCATTCCACAAGGCAGGAAGGTCCTCAGCCTTACATTGAATCTCTACATATATACAAGAAGGTGCCCAACAAAGAGCAAGGACTCAACTATTTACCAAATCAATAAATACATTAGTGGTGCTATATTCCTGGATATTTCCTCATGTCCATAATAGACTATTTTGCCTCTCTAATTTGCACAGAGAGCCCATAAGGTTATTTAGAATATATAAGTAATTAGAAATGACTGCTTTGCATATGTAATGTGAAAACAATGATTCAGATATAGCAAAAAAGACTATCTTCTTATAAAACTTGTGTTTCTATCAATATGCATGTGATTAATTTATGCATTATAATACAGTTTCTAATTTTAGTATGGTAATCAAACATACTGCTTGCACATATGTCTTCTGAAGAAACCATTCCTAGAGCCAGGCACACTAGCTTGGGCATCTAAACTTAACTTCTCGGGAGGCAGACACATAAGGACCAAGCTTGAGTTTGAGAACATCTCAGGCAAAAGCACCTACGTGAAATACATCTTAGTCAGTGGCTGGGCATGGTTTCACAAACCTCTTATCCCAGCTACTATGGAAGGGAGTGACACTCACCACACCGATTATCACTAGAGCATAGTGAAGCACAAGTAGGAGAATCACAGTGTAGCCCAGTCTGGGTTTAAAAAAAAAAGATATTGAAAATAACTCATGTAAAAATGAGTTTTAGATGCAGCTTCTACCTAATGAGCGTAAGGTTCTGTCCAGCCATCTCCCTGGGTAAGTATAAGAAAGGGGAAGAAGGAGAGGGAAGAGGGAAAAGGGGGGGGAAGGGAGGGGAGGGGAGAGGAGAGGAGAGGGGAAAGAGAGAAAGGCAAGAAGTGAGTGGAAGGAAAGGAAAAAAAGAAAAAAATGAGGGAGGGAGGGAGGGAGGGAGGGAGGGAGGGAGGGAGGAAGGAAGGAAGGAAGGAAGGAAGGAAGGAAGGAAGGAAGGAAGGAAGGGTGAGAGAGAGAAAGAAAGAGGGACAAGAGTCTGGGTGAGGTGTTAATGCCTTATTTTACAAATGATCCAATGGAGGATGAAGTTATTAAGGGCCCTACCAATTTAAACACCTAGTAAACAGTGCTGACAGAGCGGAGTCTGCATATAGCCACACATTCTAAATGAAATGCTAATGGCAGATTTGTTAATGGCTATTTTAACAGCTTGCCCTTTAAGGTATTTGTGCTTAACCTTCTAGTTTTTTTCTCAGTGTGCCTAAGTTTTGTTCAGTGAATGAAATGGATAATTGAAAGCATCTAAGAGTTCCCTTTATGGTAGAGAGAAACATGAATGTTAAGCATGAATAATGTAGTTAAATAGCTGTAATCATCCACTATGCCTAGCCAATGGTAAACAGATGTTCAACATAGATCTAAGGACACAACACCTAACTCATCTAACTAAATTTTATTTGAAAAATATATCTTAAAGATAAATTCTCTCTCTCTCTCTCTCTCTCTCTCTCTCTCTCTCTCTCTCTCTCTCTCTCACACACACACACACACACACACACACACACACACACAGACACACACACACAGTCACCACTTTTTAGCAATACTTAATTTAGAAATCACATTTTTCCATTGTGGCTTCAGCCAAATTAAAATTTGTCGGAATAAAGTGTTCCCATAGATGTTCCAAAAAATTTGACATTAACCAAATATTCCCTAACTGTATGTATGTATATTAATTCTGTGTGCACATATGCGAGTGCATATTACATTTTACATTGAACTTTGTAGCCAGTTCCTACACAGTCAAGTAAAAAGTAACTATAAACTCTATACGCCCTAGGACTGGGATCACCCGTGCAGAAAAATCTTTTTTCTTATATGATGGTAGTAAGGTTTACTTACTAAGGTTACTTAGGTAGTGAATCCTTACAATATAATTCATAGCCAATTATCTTGAGATGAAAGGAATTAAAATGAGTTCCTATTTTATATTTGAATACAATACCGTGCACTAGCCTTTGTTTAGCTCCTCAAAGAAAATTCTTCTGAATGTAGATTCTGGACTAAGAAACTCTAAATGTTATCAAAACGTAAACAGGACTGCCCAGGACAGAATACTTTGTGGTTCATTCATTGAACCAAAGTCTAAGCACAGGTCTCAGGAAACAATCGCAGGACCCTATATGTTAGTGACACTTGAATCAAAGGCCATGATTTCCAAGACATTCAGTGGGCACAAAGTCAGCTGTTGGGGAGGGGTGGATGCACACACCATGCTGGCTTGCTGCCCTCTTTAGAGTGGGCACAGGAGCGGCTGGAGCATACGGAGCAATGAGTCTAGGAAATGTCCTGAGGCCCCCAGAGCTCTTCCAGGCACTGCCCCTCTGCCCACTCCTCTTGTAATCAAAGTAACAAGCTCATCAGCCTGGATAATTGTTGTCACATTAGTGTCTGCATCTGGTGTTTATCATCTAGGAGAGCCAGGCCACAGAAGGCTCCATGTTGACTGGGCATGTTTAAATCTCTTCTTGGAAGGACACTTCCTGTGTGCCCTGAAGGACTAAGAAAGACACAGAAGTTTTCAGCAGTACCCAGTCAAGAAAGAATTCAGAGGGGAAGGATGTATCCGTATCTCAGCCACTAACTGTTTTATTTTCTCCTACATAAATCTAGGAATGATATCAATGTCTTTTTATTCTCCTTCAAAGGCACATAACAAAGGTTATCTTCCAGGAGGCACAGGAAGCCTGCTTCGTAAGTTATAAAAGTACATAGGAAACTAGTAGTAATTTTATTTGTGATACAATATTAAAGAACTTTAAATGCAAGATCTTCTTGCTGTCTTATTCCTTTTCTACAATGGAAAAAAATTCCTACTTGGGTATAAATATGATTTTTGTTTGAAACCCAAGCTTTTATTTTGCTGTTCGTTTATGCTGTAACCTGCTTATTTAAAGCTTTCCAATCCCTAGTCATCTTATATTGGAGTTATATTTATTGGTTATACATATATCAGTCTTCCTGGGGCTGGTGGGCTAGTATGAACATCAGATGGTAAAAGGCACACCAGCTTTGTCACAAACACACAAGTACATCCAACTAAAACTGAAACAACACACACAAGTGAAACAAAATAAACAGAAAAGCCTATTCAATTAAAGAAGTCCTAAGCATATGATAAAGTGATCATTTTGAGAGGTTTAAAAAGTCACCCAATATTATGCCCAACAAACAGTGGAAAAGAAAGAATAGTTTGTGGTCATAAAAAAATCTTATTTCAGGACAGTATTTAAGCAAAAGTATACCATGAAAAGAAGACATATGGTCATTTTGGCATGATCACATTTTTGTTATGGGATGCAAATCCATTCTTTATGTGAAGTTGGCATTCATTACATACTTTGTTGCTAAACATACTGTAAATTACATTAAGTAATGCACTGAATCTCTGAGGTAGATTTTTTTTTAATTCTCAAGCAGAATGAGTAAAATGTTTGTTCCAAAAAAAAAGTATAACGTAGTAGACAAATCCCATGTATATAAACTCCACAAATGACATGAGCGACAGCAAAGCATCTGGGAAATGTTAGAGCCCACATTTGCTCTAATCATGAATCACATTATGGCAGCATGTTTTCTCCTTAATGGGGAGGAGACGCTGAGATAGTGGATGTGTTACTCAACAGGACCCTGCAGTCCTTGTCCAAAAACTGATAAAGTGCTGGAGGGAAGGGCTTGCCCTGCAGATTTCCAGAACTGAAGCTATGTGATCTTCAGTATGTATGGCCAATGTGTCACCAGTGACAGTTTCTAAAAAAACAAAGCCCATTTCTCACTCCAAATAAATCACGTGGCACCCAGCAGCCAGCATTTACATTGGGCAAGAAGACAATCCTTAGCCCTTTTGTCTAATAACACTCCATTTATCTGTATGTTGAGAAACTGAAACAAGTTGCCATAGACAACCTTAAGATTTAAACGCCATAGAACTATAATATGCTTTGTGAAAACCTTGCTTTGGTAATTTTATTCAAATTTTGATCCAAATATTTTAAAATTTTAAGTATGCCTGTTTCTCAAGAAAAGCATAGGAATACTCAATGTAAAATATATAGAGATGAAAGCAGGCCTAGACAATTGATTGTGCCAGCAAGTAGTTTACCTCAAAAAAAAAAATGTGTGTTATTTTCAGTTTTCAGAAGGTTGTCTCAGTTCTGTAATTTAATAATTTTAATAATTTTATTACATTTACAGAAAAGTAACACTTTGGGTTTTGAACTCAATGTTCAGTTAAACAAAATGGTACTATACATTTGTGAAGAATTCGTTTTGGTATGATTTTAGCCTTCAATAATAAACTCTTTTTTAAAGGAGGTTCTAGTGAAAATATTGATGTGGGTGTTTTGGTACTAGAGAATTAGACTAATTCAAAAGTATTTCAGAGAGAGAGAGAGAGAGAGAGAGAGAGAGAGAGAGAGAGAGAGAGAGAGAGAGAGAGAGAGAGGACAATAGACAGATTATTTGACTAAACTCTCCAGTATCCATTGTATATTTTAGATGATCTTTCAGAAGCAATATTCCATGAATCACATTTGAACAATGTTCCTTTAAACATACAGAAAAAGAAGCTGAAGATAATTGTTTGCTAAAAGCAACCACTGATTGAAACTATTCTAGAACACTGAACAACCTCAGGAGTGGGGGTGGGTTCAGGTACCTAGCTTGTAGAGCAAGGCTAAATAAGGGTCTGAAGGCCCTGGAAAAAAGCATTAATTTGTAGGGAGAAATGAGTCACTCTGGGGTAATTAAGTGATTCTCTGTCTCTATGGACCATCAAATGATATGCAGCTATTTCATCATGACAGGTATCACTATTATGTATGTCCAATGGCCAAAATATTGCCTCACTTATGAACACAGAGGACTTCAACAGAAAACAAATATAAACTTCCACCACACACTATATTCTTTACCTAATAAACAAATAAACATGCTGTATTTCCAGTGATAACTGAGACAACTTTATGACTAAAACTCCTTTGGACTATAGTAAAATCAACCCATGTGTCTTCCTGTAACCCAGCCAACACTCTTCTAAGTCAATAAAAGTGATGGAATTAATTGGGAGAGTATTCATTAACTATCTTTTTAATTGTCTAGAGTTTTTATGGATTTCTCACTTCTTCCACTGTCAGCCTTACTTACCTTCAAACCTAAGTTGCAGACATAGCTGAGGGTATTTTTGTCATGTGTAACTGCAAATGTCTACATCTTTCAGGGAGGTGATTTACAAAGAGGTTTTGAAACATGCTGACTTCATAATGAAAATGCTCTGTTCCCCAAAGTGCCATCAGCCGAGACATCACCAGTGTTGGAACCACAGTGAATGAATACACAGAATCATCCTATGAACAATAGACGATGGGTTCTTAGATTCTCAGGAAAGTGGAAGGATCCTAGGATGTCTCCTAACCCACTAAAATCTTTGGGATAAATACAGTAATTGAAGCCTCAAAGTGATAAAGGACCGAGGAGCTTAACCAGTCTCTGGACATTTACTTAATCTTGACAGAAATTTCTAGATCACTTTATGAAGCACATTGTTTCCACATTGAGAATATAAAATATATTTACTAATGGGCAGCTGTTATATATATTTGTTCTAATCAAAGCTAAGGCTTGTCTCACAAATAACCATACTATGGTCTGCACAGGGAAGAGGGTAACTCTTATGAACAACAAACTTATCAGTTTCACAAAATAAGTATCAGGAAGCTGGAACACGTGACGTCCTGCAAGGGAGTATGAGGTCAATTGGGAGGAAACAGATAAATAGAGCATGGAAAGGGTAGACACATTGGGAGAGGAAAGGTGGGCAAAAACAGTAATAATTTTCAGTGTCCCTGTGTGGAAATGGAGCCAGGCAAAGTGAAGGAGTTGGGAGGGAGAGGGGGTTGGGGAGAGATGGAGGAAAATCTACTGTAACTTCATGTGCAAGATGGTAAAACTGTGATAGAAACTTGTGTTACTCATATTCATATCCCTGTCTATAAAGAGAGGTCTTCAGAATTAAGGACCAAATTAATGGGACAAGGTAAAATGTTGAAGAAGCTGTCCTTGGAAAATTATTATCAGACTCTGTCCAGGCACATGCTTTTAAAAATCTGAGCACCTTCTGTTCCTATGTAACTTTGTAGTCATTCTCTTCTAATGTATCTCATGGAAACACTGTCTTCATTCATTCCCACAGACTGTGTGACTTAAGTAACAAACATTTAATTATCCTGGTTGTCAAGACCTAAAGTATGAAATAAGCGGGGCAGAATGGCTGGTCTTTGGTGCCTTCGTGAGGGCTTGTTTCCTGGCTGTAGCCTCACTTGGCCTTTCCTTGTCATGAACACCAAAGGAGAGACCAGTCAGGACTTAGTGACTTATCAGAACAGAGTCTTGCTCTGTAGTCTAGACTGGCCCCAAGTTCATGATCCTCTAGAATGGTGGGATTACAGGCCTAGACCACCACACCCAGTTCTTAGCTCTTTTCATAAGGACTTAATCCTATTATGGAGGTTCCACCCTCTGACTTCATCTAAGCCTAATCATCACCACTCTCATCACCCTGAGGATTAGCTTTTTCACCATATGGATTTAGAGGACACATTCAGCCCACAGTAAACACACACACACACACACATAAAAAACTGTAAGAAAATTATACAAAGCTTCATAAACTTCCCTAACTGTATGTTAAAAAAAGGGGAGGGGGCTCCAGAAAGTAATAATGATTTATATTTTAATTCTTACCCATTTTTGTGTGTTACAGAATATGAGGGGAAATGATAAAAAGAAAAATTAAATATACTTTTCTATTTAATCTTGTCATTCTTATTTAATTCTATCACTCTACATTGCTATTTAATTTCTGTTCTATTTGGCTTTGGCTAGGAGAATGAGAAAACTGGCAGTTACAAATTGTGTAATTCAACTAAATGTATATCAAACTGAAAATAAATGTCATAAATGTACATTTTCTCCCGAGGGGATAAAAATGACCACATTTTTTCCACCAATTTATTTCTACATTAATTTAATTGTATATACTAAATCACATTTAATTTTACAAAATCATCTACACAAAAATCCCAGACAGAATAGCTGAAAACATTTTTTAAGGATTGTATAAAGGTAAAATTTATGCACTAGGTTTCTATATATCAAATCATATATGTGAAATAATTCTTCTTTAAAAGAATTATAAACAAACTGTCCAATATGTCATATATCTTTGCTTAAAATGACCAGGGTTTATAATAGAGTGTTATTAACAATTTATTCTTAATAGAAAAGTTAACATGAAAAACAAAGTATTGAAACTGTTGTAATTTGTTTTTAATCTATGGGGAAAAGAATGCATCCTACATTTTGAATTTCTTTTAAGGTTCAGAGTTAAGCATCAATCTACAAAATTACAGTAGATTCTGTTCTCACCACTAACCTCTGATATAAAGGGCAGAATTATTGAAATTGTGGTCATCCTTTGATGTTAGAGTCTTTCTAATTCTTCTCCTGTTAGTGAATTTTTGTCAGAGATAATAGCTTGGATTCTGAGCACTATATTCTCATAGTTTTTTTCTATTTTTAAAAACAGACCAAGTCTTTTGTGATTTCTGTTCTTGCACAACACCAAAACCCACAGTGAAGAAAAAGGCAGAGGAGGAGCTAAACTCAAAAGTAGGTGCAGCAAAGGGTCAGGAGGCAGCCTCTTCCAGACCGTTGCACACTCATCCTTGCCTTGAAGAAGCCTATCCGGCAAGGCTGCTCCTGTGTCAGGAAAGGCAATTCTTAGGAAAAGGGAGAAGAAACAGTCGTGAGCCTCCAGAAGCCAGCATCACAGCAGCTGGGGAATGAGTGCACTGGGCCAGTAAAGGAGATCAGGACAGAGAAGCAACAGCATCCACCATGATACCCATTCCTGAGAGATTTCCCATCATGACTCTTTTGACATAACTGATAGTCTCTGCATGTAACAGAAACTGATGTAGGACAGATGAAAAAGTGCACGTTGCAGCTTCCACTGAAGTATTGCTGTGCAATATTTAGGGATATCATTTAGATAAAGAATGTATGTTTACACTGTACAGAGAGATAAGTAATAAAATGTTAGAAATTAATTTTTAAAATATGATTCTATTGTAAAATTGTAACCCCTCTGTACAACACCTTAATAATAACAATAATATTAATTTTTTAAAAGATTCTACTAGTTTGAATGAAGTGACAATGATCTTGTTCTATTTAAAGTTCAAAGAACAAAATATAATTATTAAGTAATTTTGTACTTGCATTTAAAAACAATATACTACAAAATCTAGCATGCAAACTTACTAGAATTTAATTTCCAACTACATAATAAATCAAATTGAAACCATGTTACCTTTAGGAATAAATGTCAAAAGTATCAATCCCTGAATAAAGTTTCTAAAAGCCTTAATTTCATCTCTATTAAAGTTGTACAAATAATTTATTGATTTTCTTCCAGAAGAAAAAATGAGAAGAAATACAGTGTCAACTCAGCTAAGAGCCAACTTAATCAGAAGTTATAATTTTTGTATGCCAGAGATGTGATTTAAATTCTAGAAATTATTATGTCATGCTTAAAATAATTATTTATTTACACATCTGACTCGTTCACCAAGCAAAATATCATGCTTATTACATCATTACTCTTCAACTTTTCTGTATTGGGATCCTTTTTCCTCCATGGTGATTCAATGCCTATTTGAAAAACTGAACAGAAATGGACTTTGGAAACCTCTACAAATTCACCATCACCTTTAATTCAACAAGTAATGGCTGAAACATTAGGGAGGCTCACTGGGTTAGCACAAGATTAAAAGCTGTGAGATCAGACAGAATCCTTCCCCTTTGGGCTCTGTATTTAACTATTTGACACTGGCAAATTACTTGGAACTGGTAGGGCCTCAGTTTCCTCACCTTTAACACCCCCTTGGGTTGTGAGGATTAAAACAGAAAATGCCTAAATTGTGCCTCGCCTGTCTTAGGCAACAGGAACTATTACGATTGCGGCTGTTAGGGAGAGGAGAAACACATGGGTGAGTGAGGACTGAAATCAAGCAGGCAGCTGGCAAATGTCCACCTTCAAGTATGTGTTCTTTGGCCTCCACTGCACGAGAGATTTCAAACAAAAATCAAGACCCGGCTTTACTTGAACAACTAGAAGCTGCCACCATATTGAGCTTGTCGCCCGCAGGGAGGATTGGGAGCGTCTCATATTAAATAGGCATGTGTGCTCCAGTTCTCCACCACGCCCCACTGGAGCTGCCATGCTACACTCCGCTCACTTACTCCGGTGACAATAAGGGGCCTAGTAGGAGATACCATTTGTGCCTGCTGGTTTTGCCAAGAAAGAATAAGGCTCAGAGGCATGAAATGTAAATCTGCATGTGGTAGTTGAAGATAGAGTGCTACGTGGTAGAAAGCAGCTGGACTGGAGACATGAGTTGTAGTCCCAGGTTGACATTAACACCTGTGTGAACTCTGAGCTCTACGGGGGTCTGTTTCCTCATCTGTAAAATATATGTGCTGCTTGAGTCGAGTTTCGAAACACCAGGCAAATGAGTTCCTCCTCTAGGTTTCAGTTTCACCTGGGTTCTTAAAAAAAGAGGAAAAGAAAAAGATGCCAAATTAGTGGGTTACTAGAGTCTCACTGAATTAAAGTAAGGCTTCTTCCATGCCCTTGTGGAAAAAAAAATATCCAGAACACATAAGGTTGATGAAATACATTCAGAAGCTCAAATGCCAGGAAGAAGTTTAATATACACAGAGTAGTAATTTTGAAAGTGCCTCTCCTGTAGGGCTGGTCTTTTTTTTTTATTTTATTTTTTTATTGCCAGAGTAATGTATAGAGGGGCTACAGTTACATTCATCAGGTAGTATGTGCATAACTTCTTACGCATTGATATTCCTTCTCATGTTATTGTCCCCATTTACCTCCTCCCACCCCCTCACAATCATCTTGTTTTCTCCCCTTCCCTTTCCTATTTCAAATAAGCAAATAAACATATATATATATATATATATATAATATGCTAGGTAACACAGTCCAATACAGTAACAATATGGCAAAAAAGGGCAAAAAAAGAGAAGAGAAATAACAGTACATTAAGAACAACAATCACACAAGATAAAGTTCTTATTTTCATAACCTGGAGACCGTTTCATTTAGTCTCATCCTATATGACCTTATGTACCTAGGTTTTAAGCTATTGCAATCCTCTGCTAGAAGAGTCTTAGGTGTGTACTAATTATTACAAATGAGGAAACTATTGAGCCTATGTTCCTTTGGGTCTGGCTTACTTCACTTAATATGATTTTTTTCTAGGTCTTTCCGTTTCCTTACAAATGGGGCGATGCCATTCTTTCTGATGGCAGCATAGAATTCCATTGTGTATAAGTACCAGTCTTCTTGATCCAGTCTTCTACTGAGTGGCATCTGGGTTGGTTCCATACCTTTGCTATGGTAAATAGTGCTGCAATGAACATCATTGTGCTAGTATGTCCTTGTTTATGGATGTTTGGATAAATGAGGCTGACCTTATTTTATGCCATAGGTTTAACTGAATGAAGAGAACTATTTGTTCTCCTCTAAGTTTATTTTTTCAAAACAGTAAGTAATATTTTACTTATTAAATACTGTTCGAAAACTTTGCTCACCCATAGAATGCTATTTAAGTTACACCTTTTATTCATTTATAATTTGGCTTAGCTTCTTAACAGAACTCATTCTGCTTATATACTTAATAACATGTAACAACTTCTTTTCATTATTTTCCTTTCTTTTTTGGGGGGGTCATGGGGCTTGAACTCTGGGCCTGGGCATTGTCCCTGAACGCTTCAGTTCAAGACTATCACACTACCCCTTGAGCCACAGTGCCAATTCTGCTTTTCTGGTGGTTACTTGGAGATAAGAGTCTAACAGACGTTCCTGCCTGGACTGGTTATGAACTAATCCTAGATCTCAGAATCCTGAGTAGAGAAGATTATAGGCAAGAGCCACCAGAGCCCAGCGTTCATCTTAGAAATGTTTATCCAACTGAAGTTTTGCAAATCCCACAAGATAAAAGGGAACAAAACACATGGGACGCAAAATGCATCCCCAAAACTTTCAACCATGATAGGTAGCACTCTTAGCAATCATCACAGTTAAAAATAATATCAGACTTTAAAAAAAACTACCATATGCAATTCTCATATCCATGTGCCAACACTATTTCTAAAAGCAAGGCTATATACATAATCATGTGTGCTTTAAGGACAAAGCACTTACTGAGAAGAAAATCACTAGCCTGTCCCATCTTTACAGTACTTGATGAATCAATATGGTGCTAAGATTGCTAGATGATATAGTAATATGAGATCTTTCTGGCGTAAACTCTCCACTGTGACTTCAATGTCATTTTGAGTGTTTGGCTAAAACATCTTTCTGATATTCAGGATATCTGTTTGTAACTGTTGCTTCCAGTTCAAAAGAAATTGGGGGGGGGGTATTCTAGCAAACTTCATTATGTGCTGAAGTAGAAATCAACTAAGGTACATACATCATCTCATAGGGAAGATGTGTGTGTGTGTGTGTGTGTGTGTGTGTGTGTGTAATTGTTGAATAAACTATTAGACTCAGAGGTAGAAGTTATTTGGCACAATTCCTATAGGAGTACTGACAGCTCACTAGAGTCAGAATATGTTTTTGGAAGCAGTTTTATGTCCCGCAATACACTTAATGGGCCAAAATGTTCAATGCAAGACTGAAGGTTTGCAGTTAATGGCTGCTTTGTTCATTAGCATAAACAGAAAAATAGCTGTTTGGGTTCATCGATTATTGACCTAAATTTCATGAAAGACAGTTACTTTGCAAAGTCATTAGGCACTACATTAAATTCTAAAGCCACCATCAATAAGGACTAACATTTTCCCCTGTGCTTAAGAAGCTATTGGAGTGTGCTGTTTGCTCATGCTTGTAATCCTGCATTTGTACGCTGAGATCTGAAAATCAAAGTCTCCCAGACCCTGTCTCCTACAGGCATGGTATAAGTAGCATAGAATCAGCTATGAGACAAAGTAGCTTAACAAGAGTTTAAGACCCTGAGTTCAAACTCCACAGGAAAAGGAGAAGGGGAAGTAGGAGAGGGAGAGATTTTGTGGCCTTGTAAAGTGATTATTCATGGCATCTACACAGGACAATCCCAATGTTTACCTGTTATAAAACAATAAATAGCAATACATTTCCTTTGGTATATAAATAGACTCATTTGTCACGATAATACAGCTAGTCTCTGAAAAACATTAAACCAGATGGAGAAAATACATTTTTAAAGGAATTATACAAAGTATACTTTCCCATGTATTTTAGTCAAGTTATGTAGTGAATGCAAGTTTGTAAGTAAATAAAAAAATCTTTATAACAAGTAAACAATGGTAAGAAATAAACAAATATAATTAGAGTGGTCATTCTAGAACAAATGGATTGCTTGCAATATTGATGATGCTTTAAAATTGTGCCTACAGCAAAATTAAACCTAGAGAATTTAAATAACCACCACAAACATCTGAATTGCTAGCTGAATAAGGAATTAACTTAGTAAAAATGTTCAAATATGGATCTTTTCATTTCTAACTATATTAGATTTGCTTTGTGTTCCTTTAGAGCAGCTCATGGAGAGCAGAACATGATCTTAACAAGTTATCATACTCGCACTACAAACTAAATATAAAAATACAAAAGAATGGATGTTTATTCTAATCTCTTCATAAATAAAAATTGCGGAGAATTTATTTTGGGTTTGCTAACAGAAAATATACACACTTAAAAACAAATAATGTGAACCAAATTTCTCTAGTACAGGCAAGGTATCATGGTGTGTAGGAAAATATTTCAAGTAATAACTTTAAAACAATGGAAAAACTACTAATACTTTTATACACATATGTATTTGCTCCTAAAAGCAAATACTCTAAAACAAATTGTGTTTTAAAAACAAATGAACAAGACTGCACTCAATTCAAGCAGCGCTGTCAATTTCAGCTCCCAATATTTTAATAATTAGTGATAAAAGCACATTGAAATATTAATAAATGCAATGTATCAGGATTTTAAATTTTTGTAAATTGCGTTTGATTTCATTATCATTTACTATTAATGATTTGTGACACTACCAAATTAGATGTTTACTTATATAACAATTAATATCTATATTTTATATTAATTTATGTAAGTATATATTAACTGTATAATTATATAACCAAATTATTTGAGACTATTACATTTACTGAAAATAACAAATTGGCTTTTTTATGTAAAAAATGTATTTTTGAGACATGAACTCAGCTTTGGTAGAACTCAAACTTTAATTCTCCTGCTTCATCCTGCCCCACCATTCACTGATTTAACTCATGTTAAATCACACTGATATACAGTGCCAAATTAAAATTCAAAATTGCGGCCTTTTCAACTTAAAGGGCCCTGCAGGATTTTAACGCATTCACTGACTTTGAAAAACTGTTTACCTGTCTCATACTTAACTCCTTCATCTTCCCACCCACAGAGATTCATACATTAGGTCCTAGTAACTCATGCAGTCTCCTCTTATAGCAATATCTAGAAAAACTATTCTTTACCTTCAAGCTCTGACATCATTTTATAAATATAAAAGCACCAAGGAGACTATTACTCAATACCCAAACAAACTTTAAAGGATGTGAAAGCGTATTTAAGAAGAAACAACAAACCCACTCCACTGGACAAAATCACAATCTGTGGCTGAGAGGTGCAGTCATGTGTGGCCTGAGTGGCTTAGCTACAGAGTATGTAATAAAACAGCTAAGTTTGGATTGGAGACTCATTTTGCTTTACAGAAATGGAATGTAGCCTCAGGAGAGTCAAGACAGAGAATGACTCCAGAAATCAGAGACCAGGTCTTTGTGTAACTCCTCACTTCAACATAAACAGGCGAGCTCTAAATAGAAGAAGCCTGAAGGAAAAATTGCTCTCAAGATTGAAAGGGGAAGAAAATGGAAAGTGGCGAAGAAAAGAATTCATTGCACACAGTTGCAACAAAACATTGTCAGTAGCCTTTCCACGCTTCAAGCAGCCCTTTCGAAGGCAAGGAATGACTCCCGTCCTTCTTCAAAATCAGCCGAGTTTCATCCCGGCACAAAGTTTTAGCAACAACCACATTTCTCTCTCCTTTTATCCCTTCTAAAATAGTTTTAAAAATCATTTTGTCATGTCCATCTACCACCTGGTGATTTTACTGGTGTCGCTTCCTAACAAAGTTTTAAGTTTCTTAAAGGTAAATCATATTTTTTAAATGATTATATCTCTTGGAGACATAGCAACTAATGCCATATAAAATAAATTGATTTCAGCTGTACAACATTTTTTTTCCTATGAGGAAAGCTAAAACAAAATCATGGTTTGAGAGCAAATTTATTATATATTGAAATGGAGATGTTTATTTTAACTTTCACTTCTACAGTGCTAGTACATCTTTATCCCTATGTAAACTTAAACTTTAGAGACTAAAGATCCTTAATTGCATTTAAAACTTAACCTGAATCAAGAATTCAAACAATTATAGGGATGTTTTTGCAGTTTTTATTTTTAACTTTAGTTTCATTTACTCAAGGACATGAAGGAAGAACTCCAAGTCAAAATATGCAGATAAATCAAAAAATTCCAAAAAATTCCAAAAATATTATTTTCTCTCCTCTATGAGCCATTTTCTTTTGGGTAATTCTCAAAACTCTTTTCCATATTTGATATTCACTTTTAACAAAACTGAATATATTGCAACAAATATAAATTGCAGAGAGTATGTGTGTATTTATATACATATACATGCATTTTTAGATAATGTTATCTTAAGCATAATTTTTGTCGAGTATAATTTAAGTTTATTTTGGTTTAGCCTCAGAGATCCTTTCCTACACATTTTTGAGGGCTGGTCTATTCTGGTAAGTTTCCAAAATAAATTTTATGTTTTTCTTTTAAAATAGAACAATATCATATTGTGTAACTACCATGGGAACTGAAGGCATTTCTAGCGATCACAGTGAGTGATTAGCTTGATTTCATAGTGATAAATATATAGTTACCATTAAGAAAGGTAAGAATGAGTGAGATCACCCAGGCATCCTCAACTTCTCTCTCTTATTAGGCTGTGTTCACGTCCATGAATTTCATTCCTTCAATTCCCTATACCTGACATAGTAACAACCAAAGGTATCCTTTACTAGGAAAAGGCAAATAAGTGAAGAAAGGCAACCTAAGGCTTCGGTGTTTTCTTTGGTCCATCTATGCCTCATAGATTTTCCTATAAGCTAATGTAATCGAGAGTGGTACATAGCTCATGTAGAAATTCACTGCATGATGGAATGTGGTATATACACTGGCTAAATGCATTTCTGAACATGGAAGTATTATCTTCAATCGACATTTAACACTGCTTTTGTAACTTGATTATATGCTTTTAGGGTATATAATTTATTATGATCATTATACTTACTAAAGTACCACTTTGAAAGGGTAATATTTTCTTTTCTTTCTGAAAGGGGGAGAGATTGAAAAAATGTTTCCACTGAGGGTAAAATTGTATACAGTGCTGGGCAAAAACTTTTGCTTATAAATAATCTATGAAATCAATATTTGGTGCCTTTTGCAGTCATGAAAATTATTTCACAAAAGGAAAATAAGTTCCATTCATTCAATTTATTCATATGGTACTTGCTAAAATAAAAAGGAAAGCTTTTTCAGCATCATAAATAAACCTTTTAACCAGCAATTAAAAAAAAAACCCACAACCTCTAATGCTACATCATTACTTTCCTGAAAGTGGCACCCAGTTTTGTTCATATCCTGAGAGTATTTGGGTGTTATGAAGGAAGAGGTAAATGAACACAAAAGGAATCTATTACATTTTTCTTTGTATTCAAAGTATTCTTTTAATGCTGCTCTCAAGCAAATTTTCATTCTAAATGCCTTTGGTCTAAATTGACAGTTTTGAACTCTTTCCTAAAGTAATATTTGTCTCTTTAAACATCTCTCTAGCATTCCATTATGGGCACCTGCTGCTGATAATTACAGGTCTGTCTCCTAACCACTTCCTCTGCTTTATGTCAAGGCAAGACCCAGGCTGGTTGATTACAAACAACTATCAGTTAAAGACCATTGCATAGCTCTCCTCCATAATTACTCAGGGCGAGTTGGGGATATGTTTACTGAAGTATTAAGCAAGAAAGAAGCAGTTAGTTGTTATCTTTTCTTTGTTTGCTAGCAGTGTAACATAATCCATGATATATTTTTGTCACCTCAAAATGTCCTATGAAAAGATCTGATTCAATGATGCTTTATAATGACACATTTCACTAGACTATCTCCTAGCCTAAAAATCAAACTATTCCACTGAAAAGTTATAGATTATGACCCTCATCACCAAAATCTTCTAGACAATATTATAATGTATTCCCTCAAATATCTTCCAGATACTAACCAATTATAAGGAATGGACTAGTTTAATTCACATTCCCAAACAACCTTTCTTCATGACTGTGGGCCATTTTGTACTCCACCTACAGTCAAAGTTCCCTCAACTCACACTTAACTCTCACACCTGACTAGAGAATTGTATGCTATGGAGTGGAGAGAAATAACAATACTCTATAGATCAATTTATTGGTGCACCCCCACACACACCCCAACCCACACCAATCCCAATAGAAAATAAAATGTCATCCCCTATTTGGAAAGTCTGTTTATATTACCAGTATTCTATATGATAGAATTCTACAACTGAATGGTATTGCCTGAATTGTTGAGCCCTGAAAATCCCATCTGTGTTTTGGTACACTGACCAAACCAGTTATGGACTAACTGTGCTTACACTGTCTGACCATCAATTTGGTCGAGTTTATTTGTTTCACATACAACAAAATCAAGATTCTTCCTTATTTAATAGCCACAAATTATAGGATAGAAAAACAAAACAGAACAAGAAACTAGGAATTCATTTCTGAGGTTAAGGAAACTGGCCATTAATGTGTTAGCATTCTGTCAATCTGAGATAATCGTCTCAGATAATATCTGAGAAGAAAACCTTTTGGTTTGAAGATTCCATAGGTTGTTCTCCTTTCCTCTCCTCGTCACTTAGCTCGGGTGCTTTTGGGTGGGGCCTTTGGTAAGTCGAGGTAAAATGGGGGTACAATGGTAGAACAAAGCTATTAAATCATGGTGGGTGATCCAGAATTGTATACATGGGGGAAGGAGAAAAAGAGAGGGGGAGAGGGTAGGAGGGAGGGAGGGAATGAGAGAGAAGGAAGGGAGAGAGAGAGAGAACAAGCACAGTCATTCCTTTTAAGGGCACTGACCTCCTTCAATTCCTCCCACAAGCCCTCAATTCTTAAAGGCTCACCACCTCCCTATAGGAATGGGGCAGCCCCATGTACCTCTGGGGGACATTTCAGATTCAAATTACAGCAATTAGTATCTAACAGATGGTAACTACTCTCTCAGTCCATCTTACTTCCGCCTCAGTTTCCTGTGCTGCAGAGCCACCTCATTAGTTCCAGGAGTCCTCAAAGCATATGAGGAGGCCCTTAAATCCATGACCATGAGTTGTCAGAAAAAGTCCCTCTGAGATGTGTTACTCATGCATAAACAAAATATGCCTTCATCCAGTAGTCATTACTATCATTCAATCATACTGGATGATTCAATGGGATACTGGTCACAAGCCATGTGTCACATGCAGGAAATGCCAGCATGAACAGGGATCTGCCCCTCCTGGTGCTGCTGTGAGAGATGAAGAAGCTCAAGCTGAGGACCCAGGAAAAGAAGAGCAATCCTGTTGGTGGCTTTATAAAAGAATGGATGTCTAACCCAAGATGGAATATTGAATGGAAGTCAGTCAGAAAGAAGGAAAGAATATGAGAAGTAAAACAGGAAAAGCCTGACTCAGAACTGGTCATGACTGACATCCTGACTGGCTGGAATGCCCTGAAAGATGTCCACATAGGGCCACAACAAAACAAACTGCAGCCAATTTGAGAAAAGGATGTGTTCTGAAGACTAGAAGCATAAAGGAGAATCCAGAGAAGAAATAAGAGGGACTGAAACCAGCAATCTATTAGTCATATTAAGAAAGTTAGAATCTACGGTTAAAAGCAATGGTTTTGAGAAAAGTTTTGTTGGCGAAGCTTGGTAGATTTTCCTGCAGTCAGCGTGGAGGATAGAAGGATGTGAGGAAGTACGGAGAGAGGAAGGAACTTCTTTAGCCAGTCATTTGAGAAATATGGACACATCTGAAGTGTCCATCTTTTCTAATATAGCATCATAAAATATTCGAATACGTTTACAGTTTTGCTAATAAATCATTATAGAAGATTCTAAGAAATAAGTTCAATTTTCATTTGGACCACTTGACTTTGTGAGTTAGTCTTATTTTCTCTCAATAAAATAATCTCAAGTAACCATAATTTCCAAAACAAGAGATATTGTTTATATCAGTTCGAAAAAATAAAAAAGTGGCAAAGAAGTCACACAAATAACTTTCTAAGGAAGTTAAACATTTAGAACATAAACATTTTCATAAAATTGATTTCATTTTAGCAAAACATAAAAAAATTTATTTTAACAGAGTAAAGTTAATTTTGATTTCACTAAGAAACTAAAAAAGAAACAATCTAATTATACATATATACACATATATATATGTATATATATATGTGTATATATGTGTACACACACACACACACACACACACACACACACACATATATATGACTCCTGGAAATCATCCAAGAAACCTATAACAAAGTAAACTGCTAGATATAGCACAAAACTCCAAACAAGCTTTTTAATCTTCATTAAAAGTATTCTGGATTTTTTCTGTTGGTTCTTTGAATGAAATGAGATCCTGTAAAGATAAGAAACCTCCATAATTAGGTAGTCAGAGCCGAACTGTGGATTCCAGAGTTCCTTTTAGATTCTCCTTACAATATTCATTGCACAGAACTTGAAGGTTTGGGAAAAGGATGTGTTGAGTTTAAAATTTAAAAAAAAAAGATTAAACTTTGGTTCTGGACAATGAAAATTACAAATGAAATTGGTATGTCCTATGGGGTCATTTTGATATGATGAATAAATTGCCCTGTATATGTATTTAATGAATCTATTATGCTTGTGAATGGTGCACAATTGCATTGAGTTATAACTGTATGCCATTGTGTTTTTCCTACTAAGGTAACATATTTTGAAAAAAAGAATTTTTGTGTTTTGTCTAAAAAAAGTTTAAATCAATCATCTTTAAGGAATAGAAAAAGACAAAAGAATTACTAATATCATAGTACACACACACACACATACACACACACACACACACACACACACTCACCCCTCCCCTCACACAACAATGAATATTATTTGTTTGAGAGGTCTATTTTTCTTTTCCAATATTTTTCTAATTAAAGTTGTTAGATCAACTATATATTTCTCCTTTGGAATTATATTTTTGTTGATGTTTTTAAAAGCAAAACTATAGGCATTTTTTTCTTTCACTTTTTATGTAACTCAAATGATACATATGTCTGAGAAATTATAGAGTCCAGTTAGTATGCTCATTCATCTATCAAAAATGTTTCATTAAATGTAGTATATAACAGTCATTATGTACATATTTAATAAGATATACATATTTAACATTACAATTTGTACAACAAAACATGTAAAACTCTGGCCTTCGTTGAAAATTTTGGCTTTTTTTTCCCTTGGAAACAGTAAATGCTTTCTCATATTAAAAGTAATGCTATGAATAATTAAGGATACTATTTACTCTTTCTTTTAAAAAAGTTTTAATATTAGATATTTGATAATTATTTTTCCCGAATCTTTATATTTAATAAGTGTTGTGAATGTATAATGGGGAAATGTGCTTGTTACCTAGTAGGTGAGAACAGCTATTGCAGTTAGAACTTATTCTAGATATAGAACATGGCTCAGAAGTAAACATTTCAGGGGCCGGGAGTTTGGCCTAGTGGTAGAGTGCTTGCCTAGCATGCACGAAGACCCGGGTTCAATTCCTCGGTACCACATACATAGAAAAAAGCTGGAGGTGGTGCTGAGGCTCAAGTGGTAGAGTGTTAGCCTTGAGAAAAGTCCAAGGACAGTGCTCAGGCCCTGAGCAAAAGCCCGGGACTGGCAAAAAAAAAAAAAAAAGAAGTAAACATTTCAGCTAAACTCACTTGTCTGTAAAAGTGAAACAAATACGCTGGCTTTCTAGAGAATATTAATGTTCAGTTTTCAAAGTGGGCATGAGAAGTCTAACTTTAAGATCTACCCTTCTTTCAAAATATTATCGTGAACTTTCAGTACAATGTCTAGTTCAGAAGATCTCTTTCCACATGAAGTGTGTCCACTTGCAATCTTCTCGCTCTTGTCACACACCCTACGATTTTTATAGGAATTCACTTCTGTACTTGAAGTACTATGGCAGCAATTATAAGTACTAATGTGTGCCAGTACCGGTGCCAGAAACCATCCTCAGTCCTTCAGTTTGGATTAACCTATTAATCTGACCAGCTCTGTGACATAAATGTTGTGATTATTTTTATCTCTGTTCCCAAATGGGACGTGACACTAAGCGATTTGAAGCCTGATTGAATGGCAGACCACAGGATTTCCAGATGGGCAATAGTTGTCCCTGGATTTCTCTTGGTCACATACATAACTTTTTCTTGGGAGAATTTCAATACATTGCTTGTATTCTGTATTATAAAATTACCAGATCCCAAACCATATGGGCTCGCACGCACAAACACATACAGAAGATATCTGATTTTCGTTCAGCAGATAGGAAAAGTTAAATGGGTAAGCAAAGAGAGAAAATGTTAGTTCAGAAAACGAGAGAGAAAATCACTCAATTTTCTGACCAGTCATAATACATTAAAGAGCAGACATCATTACAGACTATCTTAAGCAATTTTTTATAAACCTCATAAGCAAATTCACATGAGGACAAAAACTAAATGTTGTTTTACTCAAATTTTTAAAAAGGCTCTTCATACAAATAAAGGAACACTTGTCAAGTGACCCAAGAAAGTGTCAATATATTGTATTTCACACAATTTTTTCCTTAAAAGCTACTTGAACCTCTAATGTAATGATCATCCTATTTCAATCAATCCAGTGTCATCTTACTCTTTTCAACATAATTCAATTTCATAATACTAGTTCATAGATGTATATAAGTCTGTTAGGTGGTCAGATACAAAGACAGTCTTTCTTTTTTTCATCTTGGTAGGGAATTAAACTTTATGCAATACAAAGGAAAAATGTACAGAAAATAGTCACTCTAAAAAGATACTTTGCATAAAGAACAACAGTCACTCAAGATAAAGTTCGTCTCCATATTTTAGAGATCTTTTTCTCTAGTCTCATCCTATATGACCTTATATATCTAGGTTTTGTTAATCTCATATTAGTACTGTATCTGACTTTGTTACTTGGTACATTGTATACACATTTATTTGTTTATTTGAAATAGGAAAGGGAAGGAGGGAAAACAAGATATTGGGAGGGGCTTCAGGGAGGGAAATGGAGACAAAAACTTGAGAAGGGGTCTCAATGTGTGAGAAGTAATGCACACACTATCTGGTGAATGTAACTGTAACCTCTCTATATATTACCTCGGCAATAAAAAATAAAATAAGATATTTTAGCCTGAAAATAATAAAGTACAATCAAATCTTACTGATTTATTTATATTTCTCTCTATTAATAATGTTTGAGCTACACACTAAAGATGAGATTATTCAACAAGTAACCCCTATAATAGGTTACTAAATAGGGTTTGGGTTAATAACCGAATTGCAGAATCCAGGTCCACGCAATCTCCCAATTCATCCCAAACAGGCACTTACGTGAACTCACACGAATGAAAACAGTCAGCACCACCAAATAATACTTTTTTAATGTTACTAAGAACTGTTTTTTATAAAGACATAATGGCAAAAAAAAAAAATTAGGCTGGGAGTTTGGCCTAGTGGTAGAAAGCTTGCCTAGCATGCATGAAGACCGGGATTTGATTCCTTGATATCACACACATAGAAAAAAGTCAGAAATTATGCTATGGCTCAAGTGGTAGAGCTCTAGCCTTGAGAAAGTCTTAAGGACAGCACTCAGGCCCTGAGTTCAAGGCCCAGGACTGGCAACAAAAAAAGGGAATTCTGTCACGCCATTATGAATAAAGAGTAAGATCTTCCTCTTTAATTATTGTTTATCTTCAAGAACAGAACTTTCACAACTTGGAGGGGAGACATTGTAGAGGGTAGGGAAAGTGGGAGATAAATGGAGTAACAATGTTTGACAAGAAAGGTAATCACTATCTTACATATGTTACTATACCCCCTGCACACCATCTTGACAATAAAATTAAATGAAAAAAAAGAATCGAGCTGTGTGAGATTTTATTGTTTTAATCATGTAGGAAGAACAGGCACTTACAATTTTAAATAAAAACAAAGAAGGAAAAGGAGACATATCTGGTTAGACAACTGAATGTAATTTTTTTTTTATTTTGTGGTTAGCTGGAGATAAGCATCTCATGGACTTTCCTGTCCTTGCTGTCTTTGAACTTCTGCCGTCAGATCTCAGCCTCCTGCATATTATAGGATTACAGGTATGTGCCACCAACCTGTACCCAGATGATGGCATAAATTCTAAGAGTGTGGTAAGAATTCACGTGATCACTGTAAAAGTGCTCACAGAGCTTCTGCACAGCTTTTGGGGTCAGAATGCTGACTGAGGACTCCATTGGATACTTGTACTAATGGCCTGGTAATGAGAGAGGAGAGGTGGGAGGGAGTTTCTCCTATGGCTTCATAGTAGAGTGAGAAAGACAGCCACTGATTAATTACTACCCTACTCACCCATTAGATTACTGAGCAACCTTGTTGGTCTCCACAATGTTTTCCTAGTCATTGGCTTGGAAAGTCAGATGACTTATAAGAGATTCTGGGATTCTAATATAATTTGCCATAAAAACCCATCTTACAGATGATTGAAAATGTTGATTGCTAACATATAGCAACAGTAGAAAAATAGAATGTGAAGAAGGAGTCTAATAAGGTCATGTCAACCCAGAATTCTATTCCACACTGCACTAATACAACCTATAGCTTTCAAAAATAGCATTGTAGCAATCGCCTTACCATCTTAACACATATTATGTCATACCTGAGTTTTTATTTGTTTTCTTTGTCTTCTCTATTTATAGACCTAGCAGAGTCTAAGGAAGGGGAGGGAGCTTCCTGTAGTTTTGAAAAATATGGAAAAATTAATATTGCAGCAAATTAAAAACATTAATAACCACAACAAAACCCTTTTCCTTTAGTATGTATCTGGAAGTATCTCATGTGAGTATCAGTTTTAATGAAAAAACTCTGAAAGTCAAGCCTAAGTTCTACCATATGACTCTTCTCAAAGGCTCCTTTTTAAAAACCCTCACTTCCATGTATTATCTTGTTCTATAGGCTGTTACTTTTGTTTCATCACAAATCTCTGCCTATTTATTAGCAGCCTTGTAACTACTATCAGATGACATTTGTTTTACTTAGTGTACCTAGTTTTACAAAAAAATTATAGAACTGCTATTACTGCATTATATGGGGTAAAAAATCCCTGGGTCCATTTAGCTGACACTGCATCAGCTGCTATTTAAACTGGGCTTAGCTAATGGACTTTTAATGTCAGCGGGGTTATGTGCAGTTACTGGCTATTAGCAGAAATGGCTCCTTTCTATAAAAATCACTTCTCCTCAATGTGTTGTTTGAACATTCCTTTCTCTAATTTAGTGACTGTTGTTGAATGCAAAACAAACTCAAGGACTTGGGAGTCTGCTGTTATCTTTGAGACCCTTTTTTTAACCTTGCAATTCAGCATTAAACAGGCAACCTCTCCCATTAACATTTAAGACTTGCAATCACAAAACTTTGTGAAGAATTATTGTTTACTTTGACATGCTTAACAGCATACTAAGTATACTGCTAGGAAAACCCCATGTGATCAATGAAGAAGAATCAATGTGTGATAGTTTCTAAAACAGCTGTACAAATCTTAGAATTTACTTGCATACTTTAAAGGAAGCCCTAGTTCAAAAATGCCAAATGATCGGAAAGCAAATGACAAAAGCCACAATCTATATGCTTAATGGCCCATCACATAAATAGTTACACATTCCCATCATCATGATGGTGAATAGAAACAAAGAGACACATCACCAACTTATGAATTCTGTAGAATCTTTCACTAGCAATCAACTCTTCCTCTTCTCAATTAACTTCCTTTGTCACTTTAAATAAAGGATATCATGGATAATCCTGGAAATAAAGCCACCAATGTGGTAACTGAAGGAGTCAAGAGGTGAAAAAGAAATCAAACCTTATTCCATTTGATTAAAAGGTTAAAACAAATCATCACTGAATTCTGGTCAAGAAGAATGACACAGTAGATGTCTCTGATCACAGCACACAGGAGGTATCTACTGGAAGTCACTTACCATGACAAAGCTGACCCTAGGTCCTAGAGAACATGAAGAAAGAAAGGGTTCTAGAGTATTTTACCCCTGCTTTCCTGAACGTGGATGTTCTTCTCTGGCCAATGAATTACAGTTGACCAAAGGACTAAAGGAAAATAACTGTAGTTGCTTCCCTCTACTTCTCCTTCACTTCCTTTATTCACTGGAATAAGCCAGTGAACCTGGAGCTTAGTTAGATAACATGACAAAACTTCTGTCTCTCAGATAAGCCACACTTAATGAATATAGACATCTCTCTTCTGCACATGAGGGTGAGGCAATTTTTTTTTTTTGCTTAAAGTAAGATGTAATTTTTCACTGGGAAACCAGTGATTAAATCTGATTCCCTTGTCTACAATTACCTTCATGAATTTGTTATAAATGGAATTCATTTGTGTTCTGAGGCTATTACTAAGTCTGAAAATGAACTGTTTCTCCTAAAACAAGAAAAGTTACACCACACAGACAAACACACACACACACACACACACACAAATGCGTGCACATGTACAGATGTTACAAGCAAATATATTCCAAAAGGGAATTATTAAAATGTATTTTATACTCCTTGTGATTCTTTATCTCATTAAGAATGTGCCTAACATTTCCCTAGAAAATAATTTTATAGTTATTTAATCGAATATGTCTTTCTCATGATCACCATTTTGAATAACTCCTGTAAAATGATTCCCATCCTCTTGCTTCATGAAATAGCTATCCAATGTGATCACATTTTTAGCCATTTTTTCTGTTTTGCATGTCATAAGTAAACTATACTTTTTCATTCATATATAAAAGTGATTATTTTAACTTAATTCATAATATGTATGCTCTTACACAAAGTCCAAGCATAGACTTTGAATGATACCATGTATTTTTTATGCATCTTAATTTTATTATGGATAAATTCCACTTAAAGTAAACCTTTGAGGAAGAGGGACTATTGTTCCTAAAACTCCCAGGTAATCTTAACAGAATTCAATTCCTTATATGCAGTTTGGTTTTAAGATACAGCGGTACTGTTGTTATTAAAGACAATCTTTAGCAGAGTAGCTGGGGAATTGTCAGGACATTTTTTAATGATCATTGAATGATATTAGTATGGCCACTGATTTAATTCTACATTTCTTACAGGAAATGTACATCTGGCCAAAGTAGACTTTTTTTTTAATCCAGACTTAATTACTTTTACAAATGTGGTCTTGTGAAATGCATCCTAAATAGACATGTTATGCTAATTGCAGTAAATGTAAACCAAGACACTATTTAGATGACAGTTCTATGTCAAAGGCCTGTTGACTAATATGACCAACATTCAGCTGAGATCTCTCTGTTGAATAACACAGATAATGACTCGGGTGGGCGTGTCTGGTTTTCCCCAGTTTCTGAGAATGACTGAAATGAATGGTTTTGCACCAGGACACAGGCCCTGTGGGAGAGAAGATTGTGATACAATTGCTGGAGTGGACTGAGTGCCTATCAGCTTCTTTCGATCTTCAAACTGGGATTCTTAACATATTTTCAAGTTTATAATCTTTCCCTGGCTTACGGGGATCTAGAATAATGATAGAAAGTTGTGGGAGAAAATGATAGGTAGCCTAATTACTGCTCTATTTAGAATGATTTCAAGATTGTTAGGCACTAAACATGATGGCCTCCACTGCATGGTTATAATGTATATGTTGGTAAACTCCACATTCAAATGAAGATACAATATATTATTTACTCTTTACCCCAAACTAAATTCCCATTTGACTACATATCACAAAGACCCAATTCTCTAAGAGACATTACCACTATTTACTTTCCAATCTTAGCAATCATAATGTTTTGTTGTGGCAGTAATTTAGGCTTTTGTTTGTTTGGGATTAAAAGTAACACAGGTCTTTGAAAACCATGTACAACAAAAGTTGTGATAGCTATCATCTTAGTTTCTATAACAGTGTTGCCATTTCTTAAGGAAAACTTTTGAACTAGCCATTAAAAAGATGTTTTAGGTGCTTGAAGTTGCAGAAATAGATAAGAATGTAAATAGAAAGAAGTATCTGACAAATTCATAAACTAACTCAAATTATAGAGAACACACCAGTCCAAAATCAATTATTTTTTCTCGTCTGGAATTTAACTGGATATAACTACACCATCTACTCTAATACATTGCAATTTTACTGTGTAAGAACATGCATATTATGAATTAATTCAAAATATCTGTGAATGCCATATTTGTAAATTAATCATTTATATTATTACACATGCTAGTTTCCTTGAGTTCTGGAGGGAAAAAAAGTATTTTTCTCCTAAGATCTATTTTTCTTTATAATTCAACTAAAATTACTCTCACAATCCATTTTAATATGGAAACATCTATTTATTTTTATTGGAGAGAAATGTTCATCCATAAGGTTTTTCTTCTAAATAGAAAAAAAAACTATGAGGACAATGTATTATAGTTAAATTCAGGCAGTCCATGATTAAGTAATCAATTAAGACATTGACTAAAAATGAAAAATGTTAGCAATCATCAATAAACTTGTTAAATGGGCTGAGGAAATTTCTCTCTAGTCTCCTTAGAAGAAGAAATAATATGTATATGCCTACAGGAGGCATTTTATAATTCTTATAATTGCTGAGAAATGAAACTAGCTGTAGAAGCCCCATGACAAAATGATTAATGAAGGTACGCTGACCCCCTCCCCATCCTTACAACATTTTCAGATAAATAATGCTTACAACTCTGGAGCTAAATCTGACTAACCAACATCATGCGCTCAAATGCTTGTTCTAAGGCCTATCCTTTAAAATAAGAACTCTTCTCCCTCTCTCCTTTCTTTGCCATGGTGGCAATGAGATGTGGTCTGCTGTTTCATGGAAAGAGAGTGTACCCCAAATGCTGGAGTGTTCACACATGACATTTCACCTGGGCACTACAGCGCATTTGTGAGTCTCTCTGGGCAGAGGATTAGGTATGTCCTAGGTATCTAGAACAGCTGGTACATTCTTGCATGTATTTCAACTTGTATCCTACAGTCCGGAAAGTGAAGTGCAGAATGACAAATTACACTGTAACTTCATTAAGAAACTTCTGAAGAAGACTTCTCAAATCAAAACTCAATCTTCCTTTAATATTTGCAATATAATACACATGCATGATGTTCAATGGAAAGGCACAGACTCTCTGATTCTTCCAAACAGGTAGAGCAAATAGACAAATGTTTATTCCTTGTGATACTCCCATCCTGTTAGCTCACCAAACTATAAAATGTTTCTATTAAAATCTCCATAAATCTGGATATTAAAAAAGTACTTGCAACAACCGTCACTGGATTTCATTTTAGAAACTCGGGGGAAAGGAAACATTTGTATTTCACTATTGTATTGCACTAATAACACTTCAAAGAAGTATCATTTAAAAATGGCACTGAGTTTTTGTCAAAGATTTCTAAACTGATTAATACTGGGACAATCTCCACATAGTCAACCCTTGTTGGGGACCCAGTGTGGGGTCAGAGTGACCTTGGACCTGCACAGCTGAGTACACAAGGAAATAAACTATTAGCATGATTTTGGGCTATGCTAACTGCTTCTTGTTTAACATATGAATGCAACCCCTGGCAGTTTCCTGTTTTTAAGAAAAAGTATTTAAGATTGGAACTGAAAAATAAACTGGGCTACAGTCTTAAGCTCACAGCCCTAGGCTATAGTCTTAAGCTTGCCTTAGGCTACATTCTTGAGCTACTGACTTGAGCTGTAGACCTCTGGACCCCATCTGTTTGCTTCTTGTGTTCTTTTCCAAGTCCTCACCCCCTAAATCAGGAATTCTGGTTCACTGCCAGCTGGCTCCAGCAATCCTTCACCAATATATACACCATAATAATTATCCTTATAGAACCTATACTATGCATCGTTTTCAATTTATATGTATGGAAACTGAGGCACAGAGAGATAAAGTAATTGATCCATCCTCACAAAGCTAATGGGAATTGAAAGAAGAAATTATGAGCCATTGGTATTCTTTGTACTAATGGATAGAGTGGGAGGAATAGTACTAAAAATAGCATTAAAAGCCCTTCTTTGAATGTGCCTCTCCAATACTAGGTAAGATAAATAGAAGACAGATGGATGGACAATAAATATAGATTGCATATAAGCATATACATATGTAGAGAAAGAGGGGATATATAGAATATATATAATCTAATCCTATTTTCAACAATGTAAATTACCTACCATTGTAGGCACAATGCAAATATAGTTTCAGGAAAATCTCACATGGTATAATTCTGCCACTCTGGAGCCAGAGGCAGGAGGAGGGTCTAGAGTATAAAGCCAGTCCATCCTACATTCGTAGAAAACCATCTATACTTCCCCAAACTCCCGCTCTCATCACCAAAAGGAAAAAGAAAGAAAAACTAAAGCAAAGTTCACTCTCAACTAAATCACTTCTATCTAGAGAATTCACAACCCTCTCCCATTACATCAAAACTCCTGGCCTGGCCTGAATCCAGAAAGTACCACCACTCGTGCCCATATTTAGATTTCAGAAAGTGAGTTATGCTATATGTATTTGCAAGCCTGTCTTCTCAAGGAGGAGGCTGTCTCCTTGAAGCCTAATACAGAGCACAGGATCTGGGACACAGAATGAGAGTACAATAATTGTTCTTTGAATGCTTTCTTCCAATAGTATACTGTACCCATGAGATCCTCTGTTTCCAATTGGTACAAAGATAGGAGCAGGTTTATTTTTAAGTGCCACGGATGCAAAAGTCAACTAAAAAAAGATTTAGGCTGAAACTGCAAGGCAGGACCCTGGCATTTGCTCAATCTTTATCCCCACTGGTTTTATTCCTTCTCTTCCTTCCAGAAGTAGCTGCAACCTGCATGGTTAATGTTTCTTCTGAGAGTTACTCCCTCTGCTGCTCCAGCAAAGCCATGACTTAAATCAGAAATAGTGCTAAATGCAGTTAAGGACTAATAGAGCATCTCTCGCTGCTGTTGCACTAATTGGAGAATGCAGCATACATTAGAGGATGGTTGTATTTAAGTTTCAACAATAAATCCTAAATAAGCTAAAAGTGTCTGCCTACTGGAGCTCATGTCTTTTCCACATCCTTAGGGAGTTTGCTTAAAATAGATCAGGACTGTAATCACTATGAATTCTGATCACAGACAGTTCCCAAAGTGCAATAGGAGACAAGCAGGATGCAGTCTTGTTTAACTCTGAACCCACCCAGCATACAGCAGGTCACAGTGTTCAGAAATGCCTGTTATAATCAATGATCTTTGTGTTGTTAGTTATCTGCGTGTTTGTTGTTTTTTTATTTGTTTTGTTTTAAAGTTCTTGCTTCATAGCCCAGGCCGACCTTGAATTTGAGACTTGCCTGTCTCAGCCTCTGAAGTGCTGGTGTTATGTGTACATTATCATACCTGGCCATGATTCTTCCTTTTGTGCACTTGCTTGCAAAGTTTGTCCACTGCAGACTTTTAGCCATTCTCTAAGTTTGAACGTAAACACCATTTTTCTGAACCAGTATGTATTTGCCTACTTTTTCCTTATTGCACATTTGGTGGTCTCATAAATTTGTCTTTATCATGGAAATATATATGATACAATTAGAATGAAATTCAGTTGTCCACAATGACAATGATATCTGTAAAACACCAGCATGCCTAAAGGCATGGGAATTCTTTTTACCATATTCTAGGCAAGGCTGTGTTATTTGTTTGTTTTAAAACAACTATTAATTAATTTAAGATCATAGAGAATTCTCTCAAGTCTGACTAGTCATCAGTGACTTTCAGTTCTGTTCTAGGAGGTGTTAACACTCATAACACTAGTTGGTGCTAGATAATCAGAATATCAATGCTCTGTAAACCAGATAGAATATATTAATCAACAGGAGGCACAATTTCAGAAGCAAACTGATCAAGGCCACACACACACACACACACACACACACACACACACACACACGCACGCACGCACGCACATACAGGCACACACATAAGCTCCCTGCCTTCAGTAGTGAAATCTTTCATTCTTGGAACTCAGAAGCATCACAAACTCCCTGGAGCTAGGAGTTCCCTGCAATCCGGAATGAAACAATTAGAGCACAGCCAGAAAGGAGAAAGTTGTTGCCTAAAGCTTACAGAATTTCCCAAGGATCTCTTTAAAATGACTGCTGCCTGTCTTTAAAGCAGTTACAAAACTCAGTACACTCATAAAAAAAAAAAGTACACATTCTGGATTTCTATCTTAAATATCATAGGTTTTCCCCCTTACTTATCACTGAAGGGGCATCTATTTTCAAATATCACATTCTTCCATCCTTCTCCAAAATAAATTTTTAAAGCCTCGTTCACATTATAAGGTGGTACAAGGAACTTTCCTATCTTAATTGCATATGTATTTCCATTCATAAAAACAGTCCTCTGGGGTTGGATGAGTTCTCTTCAAAACAAGGAAATGACACCTTGAGGTTATAGGTGAGAGTTGGCTCTGTTGCAAGGTGAGGACAAAGAGACATGGAGGACTTGAGTCATTATCAGAAAAATTAATGATGGAAGAGGATAGTGTTAGCAGTGTTTCAGTAGGAAACAGGCCTGGATAATGGATAGTAGAGATGATGATGGCAGTTAATATTGGAGTTTGGCGCTTTCCACATTTGATATCTCCCAGACAATACAGGAACATGGGCAATAACAAAGAAGAAGGTCACAGAATACTGAATTCTGCAGGCAATATGAGGTTTTGTGTGTGTTGGTATTGGGATTTGAATTCAGGGCCTGGGTACTGTCCCTTAGCTTTATAATCTCAAGGAGGTGCTCTAACTTCTGAGCCACAGCTCCACCTCCTGCTTTTTGGTGGTTATTTGTAAGATTCTTGAGGACTTTTCTTGCCTAGGCTAGGTTCAAATCATGATCCTCTGAGCAGCCTGGGATATAGCCACTGGCACTTTACTCAAACCATAGGATTTAAACAACAACAACAACAAAAATCTGATTCATCCAGAACTAGAGGAACTAAATGGTAGATGGAAAAGAGCTGTAGTGAAATGCACACTACCAACGAATGAGTTTTCTTTCTCCACTTAAGATCAGAATCAATCCTTGCCTGGTCTACAAGAAGGGAAATAAAAAGATGCAAGCAGCTCTCATTCCCTGCGTTTGAGTGCTTTTTCTTTTCATCTCTTTTCCCTTCTTCTTTCAATATTAATCCACTTACATTCCCCAGTTTGATTATCTTTATCGATCCTTTTTTGTTTTCGACCCAGTCTATTTAATTTGGCTGTTGTAGGCTCTCAGCAGGACTCTTATCTCCTTTTGGTATCTTTGGGGGACTTTAACTTGTTCTTTCCTAAACAGTTCCCTCTTGGTCGTCCCACCCCGGCCCCCCCTCCCCCACGGTTTCAGTCTTTTCCCCCACCCCTCCTACTCTGGTAGCTTAGTCTTCCGGGAGCTCAATCTCAGCTGGAGAATTCAGCAGGGAGTCGCGAGGCTGATTCCAGAACTAAGCATCAGGTTGCTCACTTAGGATTCCAAACGTCCACCTTTGGGCATCCACAGCCGACTCTCGGAGAACTTCTTACCAATTGCAAGAAACCTACAGCCTTCCCCCATCCCCAATGTGGAGACTGCCTTGCAAAATGGGCAGAGAGATGAACTAGGAGATGTGCCCAAGAAAACCAGAGCAGAACCTCGGGGACCACAGACATCTGGGGAGAAAGGAAGGGAGGATTTATGAGCTGGGCCACTTAGCAGGGCAACAGGGAAATTCACCCCCGGGGATGTCGCTATCTTGAATTCACAAACCTTTGCGAATCGCTGACTTCTCCACCCCACCATGCTCATCAGGCCTCAGAGCTCCCACCAAACGCCTTTCAGGCCCCCGGGGCTCCCCCAGATCACTAAGGGACAGACACATCGGCCGCCCAGTGTCCCTCGGGAAGTTGGGGCCACCACGCGTCTAACCCAACCCTCCAGATCTGAGAAGGTATGGTAGGAGTGTGTGTGGAGAGATCCCTGCGTGGCCTCTTGCTCGAGTCCCTTACCAGATCCCCGCCCCACCCTCGGAAAGGCTCCCTCTCCCTCCATAGCCAGCCAGAAGATCCAGGTGAGAGCTCCACTCCGCCTGCGTCCCCGGGGACCCGAGACAGACCCAGGGGAGGACAGCCCTGACCCCTTCTCATCTCACCAGGCCCCAAAGGCTGGCTACAGCCTCCACCACTTCCAGCTCCCACCCCGGCGTCATGTCAATCCTCAACTCCGGCCCGTGTCCTCCCGGGCTGGCCTTGTCCACCGCGCGTCTCGCGGACATGTCAGCGGTCTCCCCAGCCTAGCCACGCGGGGGGGGGGGGGAATGGGGTGCAGATTTGGTGTGACCCAGCAGCCGCTCTCCTCAGAGCCTGTGGGATTTAAGTTTCTCTGTCCGGTGGTGCAAGGAGGGGGACACGGAGAGGGTGAGAATGGACACGGCGTGCCCGGGCCCGGACCCCCCCCCACTCCTGGCTGGGAGCGTGGGTCCGGGTGGGCGAGGTACGGGCTTCTGCCCACAAGGGCCTGGGCCACTCGGGTGGGTGCTGGCGGGGAATGGGCCCAGTCCTCCGGGAAGGGCTGGCAAGCCCCCCCCCCCCGTGACCTCACTGCACGCGCCCCGCGCGTCGGGGCGCCTGCACGGGTGTCCCCAAACCTCCGCGTGGACAACGGCGGAGCCCAAAGTGCAAGAGACACCCACACACACACACCCCAACCGCAACCCCAATCCCACCACCCCAGCCATCTGCACAGAGACGGACACGCGTCCACGCTCCGCGCGGCCCCTGCGTCCTGGCCCACAGATGGAAAATCCTAAAGCGTCCACGCTTGTGGACGAGTTGGAAAAGTGGCGTGGAAAGTGGTTTCCCGCGGGCAGAGCCGGGGAAGCCTGGAGAAGTGAGGATGGAGGAGGAGGAGGAGGAGGGGAGGGAAGGACGGAACCAAGAGAAGTCGCCGCGCAGCCCGGCGCCCGCGGCCGCGTCCTTACCTTGGGCGGCGGAGCCGGTGCCGCTGGCGCTGAGCAGGGCCAGGGCCGGGAGCACGAGCGTCTGCAGCAAGTATCCGAGCCCCAGCCCGCAGCGGGCCGCCGTGGCCCGCAGTCCTCTCCGCATACTGGACGGGTGGAGGGGTGCCCGGCGCGGTGGGGGCCCGGAGAAAGGCGAAGCCTCAGCGGGGTGGGGTGGAGTGGATGGGAGGCAACAGCAGCCGCAGCCGAATCCGCGCCCGGGCCGAAGCAGTCCGGAGGAATGGCCACCCGCGAGCGCGCCACACACTCCACTTTCTCCCGGGGCAAGGCCCCCCACCCCGACCCCGGAGACGGCGGCGATGGAGAGTTGGCGGCCGAGGGTTCTCCGTCTCTCCCCGGCGGCTTGGTGCCTTGGAACTGACGGTCTGATCGTCGTCGCCCGCCCCGGGGCGGCTGGGGTTCCCCCCACCCCGACTTCGGGGGAAAAGTCCAGGCAGGCGCGAGGCGGCCGCCGCCGCCGCCAGCCGAGCGCCGAGTGCTCGCCGGGTCCCGGCGCCCGCGCGGAACGCACGCAGCCACCGCGCCGCCGGGGGGCGGGGAGTGGGCGGGGGAGGGGGCGGCGGGACGCGGCTTCGATCTCCAATCTCCACGCGGCGCCCTGGGACGCAGAGATGCCAAAGGGGGCCAAGGACAGTCCGCTCCCCGAGCGGGGCGCACGCACGCACGCCCGCACGCACGCACGCCCGCCGAGGTGCCCAACTCTGGCTTGAGGAGGGGTGGTGGTGGTGGCAGTGGGGAGGACGGGGTGGGAGCGGGGGCGCCGAGCGGCGGCGGGAGCGCGCGCCCACCTTATGTAAGCTCAGGATGGAGCCAGAGCGTTGTCGGATGCTGAAGCTGGCCGTTGGTGTTCCTCACTTCCAGCCGTGGCGACAGACACCACCGAAGGAAGAGATGGCTGCTTCGGCGCCGGAGAGCGCGCCTGCCTCCCGCGGGGAGCCAGACTGGACTGGCGAGCGCTCCGCTGGCCACTTGGCTGTGACCAGTAAGCGCTCAGCCCCGCCGCCGCCTGCCAGCTTCACCGAGCGGGCAAAGCCGGAGCCAGATTTCCCTGAGACTGGCCTCTCGCTCTAGGACTTCATGGCTTTTTAATTTAATTTTTTTTTTAAATTGATTCAGCCTAGTGGATTCGAACTTGTCCCCCCCCTCCCTCAGTAATGGGGAAGAAGGCACGGTGCTTTGCCTTCAGGGTCCCAGTGCACTATGTGGGTTGGCCGCCGCCGCCGCGATCAGACTGTTTTCCTAGCTTTGCGAGTCGGTGTGTGACCTTCTTTGCAAATGGAACGGGAACCCAAGCGATGAGAGAAAGAAAACTCCTCTCTTCCACAGGGCATTCTTAGCGTGCGTCTCGGTGTGGCTGGCTGAGGTGGAGTATGTCAAGGTATTGACGCAAAACAGGAGGAGAAATGCTTCCAGGAAAAAAAAATAAAAATAAAAAAGGAAAGCAGAATAAAATTTATAGAGACCCAAAGTACTGTTGGAACATCTGACATATTTTCCAAATTCCTGACGGCATGTGTAAAGGCAGGCAGGCAGGAAGGAGGCTGTTCGGTTAGGATGGTTGGTTCCTGCTACAAGGATGAAGGGGGCATGTCAGCACGGGTGGGTAAAATATAACATAATCAAAGGAAAAAGAATGGGTTTAAAACAAATTTAATCACAGAGGCGCGGTGGGAGGGAGAAAAGGCCCTTTCTTAGTACATTTTTAAAGTAATAAATGCTATATTAAAGGAAGTGTCAAACTCTTGGTCCCAAGAAAACACACACACACACAGAGAGAGAGAGAGAGAGAGAGAGAGAGAGAGAGAGAGAGAGAGAGAGAGAGAGAGAGAGAGAGAGAGAGAGAGAGAGAGAGAGAGAGAGAGGGAGGGAGAGCGCGCAAACCTGGTGTCTATTTAGCACTTACAGTGGAGCTGCTATGAATTGGTAATTTTAAATTGTATTTAACTAATTCATTTAAATTTACATACTTGCACATAGGCAATAACTACCATATTATGTGATGCAGGCAGGCTACTACTAACCTGCTGATTATTCTAAATATATCACAAGAAGGGGCTGGTGTGATTATAACTGAACAAATTCTACTAAAGAAATATGCCTCTTCATACTCACTATCATCCACAAATTGCCAATGTTATTCGTTTATTCTTTTGTAAATCTGTCTTTAGGGTTTTTTTTGTTCCTAACTAGAATTTAACTCTTGGAAAGCAGAATCTCACCTCCAGCTCTCAATACAGAATTTGATATATAATTTGTATTTAATCAATACTGGTTGATTATCCAAAAAGGCTCACTTGGGAAAAATCCTCGAAGTTTAGTACAATTACAAGCGATTGAAATGATCACATCCTCATGCCTGAGACATTGAAGTGCTCAAGAGCAGCTTCTGCAGGAAATGTCTTACTTGGGAGAGTGAGAAAGAGATAAGGGAAAAAGTGGTTCAGTACTGAAATTCTGCCTAAAGAGGGCAGAAGAATGGTTTGAGAAGTGGGTTAGAGAGATAGAAGTGGAAAGGATCAAGAGCTTAGAGAAGGAAAACAAAAAAGGAACACACCAGCAAATGTCCTGACTTCACCACCCTCGCAAGCGTCTTGGTTAGCTATGGCTGCAGACAAAACATGCCAGTGTACCAGCCTCCTGCCAATTTTAGTTAACTGGCACATTTTTGTTCTTCAGGAAACCTATGATGCGTGTTTCATTGGCTCCTGAGAGTAGGCAGGCTAACAACACTTGCATCTGCGCTCCACTATCACTGCTTAGAGAGGCCTTCTCTGACCAGTTTACCCCCAAAGCCACCTTCATTTATGCTCACAAGTTTTGATTTGCTCTAGCACTTATTTTGTGTATGTGTATGCAATATTTTTATGTATGTATGCATATACTTATGCTTATAAATGCATATTCTCTGATGTTTATCAAGGGAAATTTTTTCTAGTATGATCAGTACTCTACAAAATTATACAAGTATAATTTATAATAAGATTATATCACCTATAATCTAGAACCCAGCCTGTAATTAGTAGTCAATCAATTTTTATTGAATATTAAAGAGATGAACAGGAGCCAATGGATTTTAAAAACTGGGCTAAATCTTATTACCACTCCCTCTTCCCCTAAGTTTTCAAATTATGGATGGATTTTTCTAGCTATTGAATAAAATCGTATTTGAACAAATATTAACCAAAAAATTATCTGGCTATGGCTTTGGGGTTGCTGTAGGTGTCTAAGGAACTGATATGAAATGCATCCTATTTTGATAAATGAAAAGCTTCATTTAAATCCATATATAAGAGCTTCCTATTTCTTGGCTGCAGTGAGTAGAGAATTAACTCTGGGATAATAAATCCCAGTGACAGGTGCTAATGGGAATTAAGCATGCAAATCCCTTGCATGCCCCTCCAGAAATCTATACCAAGAAAAGTATGCCATTTAGCATGTGGGCTGTTTAGTAATAATAGTATTTACTCTAAACTGATTTGGAAAAAAAAACTTTCCAGCTTAAGGCTTAAATAAGGAGCAGAACATACATTGTAATTATGGAAATAATTTATTTTTATCTCTGTCCTTATGTTTGATGCCTCATATTTTCTATTATTATGTAATTTTAGAAAGACTAAGTCTTCATACCAGAGATACAAATTGACAAAGTCAAGGGGGAATTTTAGTAACTAAATAGGACAATAATGAGGAAGACTCATTTCTAATTAGGGATCTTTTTATCTGAAGATTTCAGATGAAATTACTGATAGAAAGACATTATTAAAGGAGAGGGAGATGATCTATGTTCATTTGCTTCAATCCCCTTGCTCTGCCCCAGCTCAAAGAAAGAGACTTGACCCGCCATAAACTTATATACCCTACTACTTTGCTTTGTTAATTTAATTGTGTTATTAATATATTAATCAAGTTTATTTACTTGCAGGTTAAAGCAACCCAGCTCAAGCCACTTTAATAAAATGGAGAATTTATTGTTATACGCAACTTAAAATTTTATGGGAAATACCTGTGTATGCCTCACATTTATTCACCTATCACCTGTCGGGAATCATTCTCAACACTTGCTGTGTACTATCTCATTGAACCCTCAGAGTGAAGAATAAAGTACTTTTATTGTGCCTTGGTCCATTTATATGATTATAACAGAATACTGAATATCGGTAAATTTATAAGGAATAGAGAGTGACTTCCTCCTAGTTCTGAAAACATTTGAGAAGTCCTCCATTGAGGGGCTGACAGTCTCTGGCAGTGTCATCCAGTGGCAAAAAAACAAAGCAAGTGCAAGGAACGAGAGGGAGTGCCTATAGTAATGTCATTAATCCATTTATGCCAACAGACATTTATGCAGTTTCCACTCTACCTACTACACCATACATCTAGTTTCCACCACATGGACTTTGGGGATTTACTGAGCCTATTGATTATTATAACAGTAGCTGAATGGCTTTGGGCAAGTTCGTATAGCTAAGCACTTTTTAGTATCAGTTTAATTCCAGGGATCATGCTGTGGATCCAAGAACTTAAATATTAAGTATAGGAGCTGGGCACTGGTGCCTCACACCTGTAATCCTAGCTACTGAGGGGGCTGAGATCTGAAAATTGTAGTTCAAAGCTAGCCAGGGCAAGAATGTCTTTGAGATGCTTAATCTCCAATTAAACCACCAGAAAGCTAGAAGTGGTGCTGTGGCTCAAATTGGTAAAGCACTAGCCTTGAGCAAAAGAGTTCAAGGACAGTGCCTAGGCCTTGAGTTATAGCCCCAGGAGCAAACACACACACACACACACACACACACACACACACACACACACACACACACACACACACACACACACACACGGGAAATGGTTCCTTTTCCTCAACTCAAACATTAGTTTTTGGTTGGCCTTACTGTTTTGGTCCTGGGCACCGTACCAGAACTTCTTTGTGCTTAAGGCTAGCCCTCTACCATTTGAGCAATAGTGTCACTCTGGCTTTTTCTGTGTAGTTTGAGATAAGAGTATTTCTGAGTATTGGAGTATGGACTTTTCTACTCAGGCTGACTTCAAACTGAACTGCAATCCTCAGATACCAGTCTCCAGAGCAACTCAGATTACAGGTGTGAGCCATTGGTGCCTGGGTTATATGTCAATTTGGAGATGACTTTTTTTCTCATTTTACTGACTGAAGTACCAAGTTTATATATATATATATATATATATATATATATATAGAGAGAGAGAGAGAGAGAGAGAGAGAGAGAGAGAGGGAGAGAGAGAGAGAGAGGGAGAGAAACAGAGACATATGTATATACATACATATTTATTTAGTGTATATACATAGATATGTATACATAATCATTATCTTATATAACTACTAAGTTGTATATATGATATACATAAAGTCTCCTTTATACATATATGTATATATATATACTCTATATAAAGGAATGATGAGGAACACTGAATAAGATTACCTAGCTTGAGTCTCCATTTATCTGACTTATTTACCCAGAAACCTCTATCTGTTGGTACTATGTCAAAAGAAAAAATAAATAAAGAAATTTACTTGTAAATAAATAAAAAAGAAAAGTGAATTCAATCAACGAAATAGGAAATTCAGTGTAGTCGTAGGTTATGTGTTCCTTCATTCTTCTTCCTCTACCGCTTAGTTAGAGATGAAACTCCCTTATAATTGAGACCAAATAGTTCGATCTAGAATACATAAAGTTACTCTGGAGCTCAAAACAAAATGAAATTTGCTTTAGGCATATTTTCAGACAAGAAAGAAAAAGGGAAGTGGAGATAAGCAATACACACAGAAAGTTACTGTGAAGATGAAATGAGCATAGGCGTTTTGTAATGTGTCTATGGTTAACAATTATTATGATAAGATCAGTCTGGATTGTCCATTGTACTGAATTTACACCACCATCTCAAGTGACCGTGGCTCTCTGCACATGAATGATAACCACCCAAGAGTGAACTTGGAAATGGTTCTCAGTATCATTCTCCTTTGCCTAATTACATATTCAATTACTAAATCCATCCAGTTTTACTACTTAAAGCTCTGCAAAACCTTTTCCATTATCACTGTCTAGTTATATAACCACACTTATTTGCAGGTTCTAAGAAGTCTTATTATTTCTTTGTAGTTCATTTGCCCTCATTTCTCATCTACACATTCTCTGAATGACCTTTGAAAATTCATAACCTGTCATGTTACTGTTTTAATATATGTTCAATGGTCTTAGAGTTTTATACTTGCTTCCTAAAGTCATTTGATGAAGCCATGTCCTTACAAAAAGGAGCTCTGGAGTGAACCAGAGTAGTAGTATTATTACTATTACTGAAGGAGTGAAGCCAGAATAGTATTTTTCCCAATTTGTTACTCCTGTATCATTATGAATAGAATTATCCAGCCACTCCATTCTCCTTTACCTCTGTGCTTTCATCCACCCTACTGCATGCAGGAAAATGAGCTCAGTATACTTCCCGGACTTGCTTTTTGGCAGATGAATGGAGGCATTGCTCAGCAGGCAAATGTCTCCCAATAGATATGCTTGTGCAGTTTGTCGTGAGCTATGAGTACAATCTTCAGAAAGCCACCAAGTGAAGGTGCTGGAGAGAAATGTGGGAAGTCACGCAGGCTGGAGCCTGCTGGGATTCCTGTGAGGAATCTCAGAGTTGAGACTGGAACAGGTTACAATCTAGGTGCCTCACATCCAGGAAACAACAACAACAACTTACATTTCATCTACTCAGTTCGGAGATGAAGTTTCTTTTTATATACAGCATTGTTTCAGCAAGTGTGCTATGTCCAGTGTGAGAAATCATGTCCTGAAATTAGGTTCAAGATAAATGAGAGGATAGTCTCCCTTGAAGTGTTCATAAGATAGTAGAAAATAAGAGACCACAGCACACTAGTACGAGTGGGAAGGGCAGTGAGAACGGTACATGTTTAAAGAAGTGAAGAGAAATGAGCAATTACATCAAACTGAAGACTAGTACTCTTACATGAGAAATTAGGATCAAAGGACAAGCAGGATTTGTGTTTGCTGAATTGGAGCAGAAGGGCATTTTAGTCCGAAGAAACAGCAGGGGTAAAGGGAAAGTAAGAGAATTAGGGCATGCATAGCATAATTGCCAACTTCATTTGGATTAAAGAAAGCATTATTCTTATTATTACTACTACTACTACTACTACTACTTATTACTACTTTTACTACCATGAGTTGTAGCCTTGATTTGTACATATATGTGCAATGTGTGTTTAAAACATATCTTCATTTACAACACACCGTAATGAAATGGAGGCCAAGGAGTCTGGCCTAGCATGCACGAAGATCCAGGATCGATTCCTCCATACCACATACATAGAAAAAGTCTGTGAAGTGGTGTTGTGGTTCAAGTGACAGAGCTGTAGCATTGAGGAAGCTCAAGGAGAGTGATCAGGCTCTGAGTTCAAGCGCTAGGGTTAGCAAAAAAAAATTTTTTTAATGAAATGGAGAAGGAAGTGGTTCTGACTTGAAGCATGTAGAAGTGGAGTTCATGGCTTGTTCAGTAACTTGTTGGCACTAATTGAGGTAACCTTACCCACCATAGGGTATTTTCTAAAGCTTCATAGTTGGCTTTGTGAACTATCTTACCCGAGGCACACATTAGAAAGCTAACAAAGCACTCTGGCATTAACCATGTCTCAGCAACATGCAGATTAGATCAAATGTGAGAAAAGAATCACAGTGTTCATTTAGGAATCTACTCCAAGAATGGAGCTGAGAAGCAGAGTATGAATGTCATTTAGTGCACAGAAAACAAGCTATCTGCTTGTCCACTTGGGATAGGGTTATACTCCAGAACATAGGATGAACATTTTGCATTATTAAATATTCATAATATAATTAAGAATACACTAAGGTAACCCCGAAGAGCTACTTGCTACACTAAATTACCCTCAACTTAATTAAAGGCATTAAAGAATTAAAAGTAAGATTTAAAGGGTGAGAGGGACACATCAATTTCTTAGCATTGCTAGCATTCATTGGGACATAAAACATTGTACTCAAGTAATAGTGTGATGATTTACCGACATATATAACTGTGCTACTGGTTTTACATAATCCTTAACAATGTAGTTGGCATGGGAAAGCCAAATGGTATATATTTGTAAACTAAGTAAAAAAAATTACATTGTGAGAAGCTTATACTATATAGCCTAAATGAGTCATATGTGTAAGAAATATTTTACTGTCAGTTATCCTTTCTAAGTTTATTTGTTGGTTCATTGGTAGAAATGTGTTCTTTATAACATGCATGCCATAAATTATAGTCTGGAATACCACGTACATAATCCTATTAATCATGTGTTATTATGTGAAAAACAATACCATTAGAACACATATAATCCAATCAAAACCCAACTTATAATTAAATCAAACAAAAGGAGAAAATGTAAGATGTTATGGAGATTGTGAAGTCCATTTCATGATATTTCCAACAACTCTCAACAATACCACCATTCTTTTGTTTCTTGGCTGATTCTAACTGAAAGGAGAAACATTTTATTTTCTAAACACAGGGTTCACATTAGTGTTAACTATCCTTATGATTCGTGTTTTATTTCTGATAGAACAATAGAATGTTTTTAGCAGAAACAAAAAAGATGTAAAAGGGAAATTTTCTTATAACTAGGAGAAGAAAATGAGAAATAGATGGAAAAATAAATCTAGGCCAGGTGCTGGTGGCTCAGACCTGTAATCCTAGCCACTCAGAGGATGAGATCTGAGGATCGTGGTCTAAAGCTAGCCCGGGTTTGAAAGTCCACGAGACTCTTATCTTCATTTGACTGGGAGTTGGCATGGTGGCTAAAGTGGTAGAGTGCTAGCCTTGAGCTGAAGAGCTCAGGCTCAGCGAGGCTCAGAGTTCAAGCCCCACAACCAACAACAACAAAAAAAAAATGAGAATTTTCCAAAGTTATTTAAAACACACTTGGGTCAGAGAAAAATCAAAAGAAAAGAGCAGCTAAGTAGGAAGGGAGCTATGCCTCACAGGGTCAGTGCATCGTCCACTGGACAGCCCCACTGGCCAAGAGTAGCCTTGTGTTAATGAATACTCAGTGGGACCAAACACTCAGATTCATAAATGTGTTACCATCAGTTGTTTTAAGGAAAAGGTATATTTATTTGCAAATATTTTCCTTGTTTATTTACATTGGTGGCTATTATAGACTAGGATTTCTCAGACAGAAATTTAGTACAGTAAAATAATATTTATATTACAAGCATTGCCCACCTCAGTTCTTAACTCTGAGCCCCAAGTGGTTGTATAGAAATTAGGTAAAATTACTAAATTATATCATAAATTTGTGTGTCTTTTATTTTAATCAGTGCTCTTTTTTGTTGCCCTTTGCAACTTTATTTCTTGTGAGGACCAGGTGCATTTCTAGATCATTATTCTTCTAAGAATCACGTTTCACTTGGCATTTCTCTCACTAGTGAGGTCAAAGAGGGAACTTCACTGTTTATTCTTTTTTTTATGGTCTGTTGACATGGTGCTTTTGATAAAGCCATGGAGACCATTTAAAGGTAACAGTATATTTTGCCTTTATTGACCGATCAACCAAAGATTACAGTTATCTCATTTGTGAATTGCATTTAGGATTATAGAAGGATTATAAATAATCTGAAGGAAATGTAAAATGACTTATTTATGAATGAATACTGGGACCATGTTTGCATCCCACCTTTGTCTATGTGACATGGTTAGCTTTCCTTTCCCAGGACTCAAGCTTTTGGTTGTTCACAATTCCTTGGTAAATTGGACATTTCATGTCTATTAGTCTTGGTTCATGATCCCTACTTTACCTAACATTTCTTTTCTCAGATGTAAGCCAACTGTTCTGCAAATCTCAGCTCAACTGCTAACCCATGGGCAAAGCTTTCCTCAGTCACATCTTAGTCTTTCTTCTTTTTTTCAATACTCACATTCTTTTCTACCATCATCTATTGATGTCTCTGTAGATGTAAAATTTCCTACATGACATTTAGGTGTCATGTAAAGTCCAAAACAGACTGGTCTACGCCCAGTAAATGGGTGAAAAATTTGTAAAATTAGCAGACTTGAAAAAATAGCACTTTCATTCATCTTGAAGAGTTCATTTACCTGCAGAAGACAGAGAGGTTCCAAGAAATCATAGATAGCCATGGTTAGAGCAGAAAGGCGGAAGAGAAACAATTCATGTTGAATCTCTGAATTCCAAGATGAGATTTCCATATCTGCAGCCTAATAATGAGTTAGCTTCAACAGGAATAAAACTTATCTACTTCCAGTTTGGACTGAAGCCCTTAACTTCACTAGGTTAGAGGATACCAAAGGGAAATATGACACCCTAGCATGAACCCATATCCTCACTATTTCCAGGTATGGTGGTGAAAAGTAGAACTTGAAAGGAAGTAGGAAGTCATGTGGCTTCTTTCAGTCTCAAGGGAATGTGCTTAAGAGGATGAGAAGTTATATTCCACTTAACTTAAGGGAAACTCCAGTGATTAAGAAGAGATAGAGAACTAGCTTAGCATATGATGATATGCCTCTAGGGAAAGAAACAAAACATTCAATGAAGATTATGAATCTCTGAAGGCTTTAACTTAAAGCTAGAAAAGATCATGTTTATGAATATCACCCAGAATGAATTGTGAACTTACAGAAAACTCCATGAATAAAACCTTCTGTCCCAGAGAAGTTATGTTTATCTCATTACTACAAGGGACTAATCAAACGCATATATCATATATATATATATTTTAATATTATAAACATATCCATTTTTTCATGTGGCAGCATCCAGTTGAAAGATTGTCATTGACTTATGCTTCACGGATTCCTCTCCCTGCTTCACATATATATGAGAGACTCATGAGCAGAAACCTGCCCTTTTGGAGATAAAAAATAATGCTATTTGTAAGTGATCAGATGGTGTTCCTCAAGTTCAGAGGTACCTCTTAGATAGAATCTCAAAGGGAGAGGGGATTGTGTGTGGAGGAGGCCAGTGCAATTTCAAAGGCTTCCTGTGTGAGCTTCCAATATTTAGCGCTAATTCAGAGCTTAAAGATAGATAAATGTAATGGAGATGGTGAAATGAGAGAGAGAGAGAGAGAGAGAGAGAGAGAGAGAGAGAGAGAGAGAGAGAGAGAGAGAGAGAGACAGAGAGAGAGAGACAGAGAGAGAGAGAGACAGAGAGAGAGACAGAGAGAGAGACAGAGAGAGACAGAGAGAGAGAGAGACAGAGAGAGAGACAGAGAGAGACAGAGAGAGAGACAGAGAGAGAGACAGAGAGAGATTGATTTCCTGGTAGAAGAAATTTGTCTGATTACACTTCTTTGTATTTTATGTCATCATTTTGTAAAGTCTGAACATTTTCAAAATATCCTAAAGTTGGCTCCTTTTAAAACCTTCTGGGCCACTCAAATATTACAGTATTTCCACTTGTTTAGTGGCACTGACTTGTCAGTCTGAGTGGTCATTCAAAGGCAATTTTCATTTTGAGTTGGTTCCCATGTGCATAGATAGATCACAACCAATATTAATCATACATGTGACATCATAATGGAGCAACCACACCCACAAGCATTGTAATGGAAATATTTAATAAAGTATAATGTATGTGTTCAGTGTATATAAATTTGTACATTAACTCCTATGCATAGTAAATGTACACCATACTTTAAGCCAAAAGGTAAAAGGGAGGAAAGATTATTGGAGACATCTGAGCATTGACATCTATATGAATTTTACATAGTTATTTAATCCTCAGACATGAGCTGCTAGAGAATCATTCTGGAAAATTACCTTGGTTTCTTTTGAGGAGTAAATAAACTTCACCAGACCAAAGGAGAGTCGGTTGTATGTGTTTTCCTGGAAGCACTGAAGATTCTCATACTTGAGATAGTAGAACAACTCTGTTTTCTTTGTTTAGACAGAGTTTAAACAAACATTTGGAATATGTGAAGAGAGGATGTGATCAGAATTAGATAAATTTTCTCATCCTGAAGAAAAGATGGCTTCACTTTGAGAAAATAGTAGATTTCTGAATTCTTCCAGCTTACTTGTAAGCTCACATGTTTTCTAGAGGGAAATCTGATGGGATAAAAGCCCTGAGCAAATAAGAATTGTGCTACAATCTAAATTCTTACACCATTATCAAGGTCTTTGAGACAAAGCTTCAGGTTCTCAGAGTTACTTTTCTGCCAGACTGGACTTGAACTTGAGACCATCTGCCTCTGCCTACTGAATAGCTGGAATTACAGAGATTAACTCTGCTCTTTCAGACTTTTTGCCTAGCATTAACCTCAGTCTTCCATTTCTCATGGAAAAATGGCAGTTTTTAAATCCAACCTTTATCTTTAACTGTAGAGAATTTCCAATTGGACAGACTTACACAGTGTTAGTTCTCTAACACTTGCTGTTAGATAGCTCTAGCTCTTTTGATGATTTCCCCTATTCTTCTCATTTCTATAATCTCACCATACAAAACATGAGATGGATGACTGTTGATATTTTGTCATGTAATTCAAGGATGAAGATGAAGATCGGGATGAATAAATATAAAAGTGGTAAGAAGGAAATGGAAAGTAAATGGATCTCCCTCTTTCTTTAAAAGTGCCAAGGTAGTGAAGGTTATAAAATTAGTTTAAGCCATTAAACTACCTTGTAGAGTAAAGTTGTTTCAGTCTTGTCAAATACTGTCATTTGTGATGACAGCTTTTTGGGCTCAAGTGAGCAGAGGGTTCCTATCACAATCTGAGATTCCCACCTCATCTCCACATTTTGTCAGATTTTTCAATACTATTTTCTTCAGCACATTTACCATTATAGACTCTGCTGTCTTCTCAAACCAAATAAATACAAGTCACAGAGGAAGGACTCTTTCCATCCTATCAACATTGATTCCCAACCAAACTCTTATTATGCCTCATATATGCTAACTACCTTGAAACCACTACAATGATTGAACAAAAGTGATGAAACTGAAAAATAATGGTTGAATTTGAACTTCACTCTTGGGTTGTCTATCTTGGATTAACAAATGCAATTTTGAAATCAATGTGGTGTTTCTATTTAATTTCCCCAAATTATTGGAGTTAAGTAATATCCCCTTGGAGAATATTATTATAAAATGTTTCATTTGAAGAAGAGCATTTTAGGATGTAATATAGGTATTCATTACAAAATATGAATATGAGAAAATCATAATATTGTTAGGAAGAGGACCAAATTAGAGCATAAGAACTATCTTAAGAGAAACTAAGTCCTTAGAGATGAACAACCTTAGTCTGAGAGGCACAATTAGCAAAGTGCAGACTGGTGATTTCATAGCTCATATGCATAGCCGGCCACAGATAGCCCATTAATCATCCATACTGGAGTGCCTGCTTAAGTGGGTAATATTCAATATTTAAAATGCCTTATTCCAGCAAATATATACATCCTTATTAAAGTTTATGGAAACATAAATTCGAATACTGTAATTTGTCTAGCAATCCAGCAGATTCTGCTTCATTTCACAAAATAATATTTTGCTTCCCCATTTTCCTGTCAGATTTTCAAAATGTAGGTAATATGATGGTAAGTTGTTTTTAGGAGAAGTCCAAAAGAAGGCAGAAGCTAACATCATGTCGATGTGTTCTATTTTAGTACCTATATAAAGATGAATAAATCTTGGGAGAGGAGATGAACACACACAAATGTATACAAATATGTAAAAGTTCCGTGAGAACTGGTGAATTAATCTAAATAAGACATGATGTCAGGATGGAAAACTATCAAATGTTACAATCCTTTTCAAAGCAGGAAGTAGTTAAATCCTACACGTATCATTTTGGGAAGCTTGTATTAATATATGGAAAAATTCAAAGTCAGATAATGCGTAAGTTTTAAACAAGATTATGGTCATTAGCAGCAACCATAAATCCTAAAAAAAAACAAAACATTATCAACAATTATTGTTGCCTTGAGTATCTCAAGAAAATGTCATTGTGATAAAATCATTTTCTCCCATATAATGATTTAAAATGTGCAGTATTCCAACAAATAGAGCAAGTACAATCCAGCATAATCCAGGTAGTTAGTGAAAGAAATTTGAATCTCCAATTATCACAGAAAAAAAAAGATCTTCATGACACTGAATGGTGAGTGTGTTTAGGGACATGAGAGTAACATCCTGCTTTAAAAGTACAGAAGAGTTCTCCAGAGCGATGGCTCTGGATAAATTATTCAAAGCAAAACACCTTCAAGATGTTGGTTAGAATGAACATTATTCAGTTCCACTACTTTTCAGAAACTGAAAATCCAGAAGATTTGGAATCTCGAGCATGACAAAGATTCCTTTCCTCCACAGTCTTGAATCCATCTGTGAGTACATTACACGATACTGAAATTAGATTTTAATCTAATGAGAACAGAAAGGGCTGACCATAGCAGTTACTACACTTTAAGGTAGCTTAAGAATGGATTTGCTTTGGATAACAAACAGGACTTTGGACTATAACTTGGTAAGTACTAACAACACAGCATTGACTAGGGTTAGAAAACACGAAACCCAAACAATGTAGGCTAGCTTGCTTTCTTAATTATCTTTTTGCATTTTTCTTCCCTCCCTTCATAAGGGAGTACACTGCTTTACAGACATTGTTGAAATATCTTGGTGTGGAAGCCCTACTCTCAGCACAAAATGACAATTACAAATGTAGGTGTCTGTATCCAGGAGGTAAATGAATCTAATAACAATACAAAATCCATTTGCAAGTCAGATGGTTTCTAATTCTTTGCTTTCAACAAAATTGAAGGAGTATCTAATTGATTTGATGAAAGATCAAATGGAATGGAACTAAGGATGAACCCTATCTTATTCTGGTAATAAATAATATTCATCTCTGGCTACACAAATTAATTGGTGGAATAAAACTGCATCTATCTCAATAAGAAATGCATTTGTAGTAAAATTTTGCTCCGAATGTGTAATAATTATTACAAGACATGTTATATATTCATGTTGTTTTATCAGGTTTTACAACTAATCATTGTAATTACATCTCAGTCAAGAGATTATTTTTAGTACTTAAGAGCCTTGTAATCAGAGGAATATTCTTTTAAAATTAAGTTTTAATCTACATACATATTACATTCCAGAAAAGTATGATAAGGGATCAATAAAAATGGAAAGCTAATAATTTATTATATCCGAATAAACTTGTCAGAATAAGTGGAAATAAAATACAGCCCAAGAAGCAATCATAATGGAAATTTTCAAACAGTTGTAAAGACTATTTCATGTGGATAATACAAGTATAAAATTCCTACTATCATATTTAAATTGTACTAGGTATATTTTAAGTATTGTAAGATTTCTATTTTAAGACATCAATAATTTCAACATTTTAGAAATTATATAATTTAAGATTATTTGTATTCATTTCAAATATAATTTCTGTGAGATGTTTATAAGCTGCCAAAATCTGTTTAGATGGTAGAGGAGTAGAATTCTGAAGAACATGAGGCTAATTTTGGTGTTTTAACAGAATGCTTCTTTTTTTTTTTTGTCCATCATGGGACTTGAACTCTGGGCCTGGGCTTTGTCCTTGTGCCCTTAGCTCAAGGCTGCTGCCCTACCCCTTGAACCACAGAGCCACTTCCCGGTTTTCTGGTGATTAATTGCAGATAAGAGTCTCATGGACTTTAGTGCCTGGGCTAGCCTTGAACTGTAATCCTCAGATCTCAGCCTCCCTCCTGAGTAGCTAGAATTACGGGCATGAACCACCGCGCCTGACTTAACAAAATGCTTCTCATCCATATTATGAGAGAATTTACCCGACTGAGAAGAATTGCAAACAGTAAATTAAGCAACCATTCGGCCCACTTTTATGTGACTATCACGATGGTATGTTTTTTTGTCTTGAATTTTATAAACTGAGACCTACTTATTATAAACTAATAAGAATTGTTCCAGAACATAGATTTGTTATATAAACAGACTTTACTGCAATTATGAATCTGAGTTTAATTATGTTCAGTGTTTATCTATTTGAAAGGTAATAGCTGTTTATCTTGAAAAAATGAATATAATTTTCTAAATGTTTCCCATTTCAAATAATTATACACAGGTGAAAAAATATATAATCTAGTATATATGTAAGTCATTATTTCAAAATATAGCATGCAATATATAGTCAAATGTGATTGTTACTAAAGTATATAATACAAATAACTAGGTTATGACTTAAATTGTTTTAGGATAATATGTTTCTTACATGTAGCAGGTCCTTGATAAAGATATCAACTATAGTAGCGTTCACTTTCATGAAATAACATACTTCCTCACACAGATTCCATTTTCTGTATTTATTTGTACTTGTACCTTTAAAAAAAATAAGATTATTTTTACAATTTTCAGAAGATTCATCAACAGAATTTATCAAGTAATATACTGTAAAGTTAAAACTTGCCTAACTCAAAAATTTTAAGATGCCACTATAAAATCTGTAAAAGTAATTATCATTTAATAATATGTATTATAATTTATAATGGATCTGCATTCAGTTAGATTCTACAATTAACAACCTATTCAATTATCCTATAGTAAATTAGACTTCAGTGCATCAGATGTAATAGCTAAAACAAATTGTTTATATCTGGGTTGAAAATTGCAAGCAGATGAAAATAGCAGCTGTCCTAAATAATTGGATATGATTTTGCTTTATGTGTTTTAAATACATTTTTAGGTCTTTACTGAAGAGTTTATTAGATGAGAGATAATAACCATACCAGTGTGGTTTGTGTTATTATCCTAATTTAAATTGACAAGGTTCTTAATTTGAAATTGTTTTCCAGAAAACAGATGTACATTCTCTGGATGAATCATATTTTTTATAAAGACAACTTGAGTTATAATGACAACTTTATCACATTTCTATATGGAAGCCAGCCTAATAAAGAAAAGACTTGTACTTAAATGCTTTTGAGATCTTGTCTGGAAATGAATGCACTGATAATGGTTGAATTTTTCCCATTAAAATATATTGTGGTAAGGATCATAAACTGATATCTCTGTGTGTGTGTGTGTGTGTGTGTGTGTGTGTGTGTGTGTGTGTGTGTATGCGCGTGCGTGTGTTTTACTTTGGAAATCCTGAGGTTCTTGTAATTATGTAAGTAGAAAGCATGGTAGGTGAATCAAGAGGTCCCAACCTTGGTATGTTTATCAGAAAAGCTTATGTGTAGCTTTAGTTTTAAATTGTTTTAAAATGGTGATAGAGCAACAAAATCAATAAATCATTGCACACAGTGCTGATCAAACCACAATTGTAGTACAATGTTGAACTTCGCCAAAGTTTAAAACTGTATTTCATAAGCACTACATATACATAAACGTGCACATACGCATGTGCACGCCCCCCCCCCCAATATTGTACTTCTCAAATGCAGGCATGCATTTTAGGAGCACTGATAACTAGAAAGGAAGGTATGGAGTGTTTTAAGAACTCCAAAAACCATGTTTTGCAGAAGCTGCTGCAATTATTTAGTTTGGGGACAGTAGATTCAGCAGAATCATCCTTAAATATTTAAAGAACTCTGAAATAATAAGAGCAAAAAGATGCTTTTCTTATATTGTTCCAGAATGCAGGATTAATTGTGGGAGCAAAATGAATATAGGTTCAGTCTTATTGTAAAAATTACTTCAAAGCCCAGTTTTTTGGTAACAGAATAAATATAAGAGATTGGATTATTCACAATGGAGCTATTTCAGTCCATTATCTTGTAGAAACACTGTAAAATATATTAAATACCAAGATTCCTTAAAGTTTAAGGTTTCTATAGCACATCTAAATTTGTTTTGAATTTTGCAATTTTGATCCTTGCATATGGAATGCTTAGCAATTTTTTTCTCTTTGATTTCCAACTACACATTTTTAATTCACTTATGTTTTCAATAAACAAATATTTATGGAGTGCCTACAATGCCAAGGTGTGGAATTCAGTAATTGAGTAGTCTAGAAAGTCACATTAAACACGTTAGTTTTGTAAAGGCCAATCAGATCTCACTCGATAACCACGGGAACAAATGAGAAATCACAGCTATAATACATTGTATGCAAAAGGTACAAGGTATTTTGTGGCCATAGATCAAAACAGTATCTTCACCATCACTTTCCAATCCAGCCATTACGATCTCTCACCTGGAATACCACATAATCTACAAAATGAGTTCTTGGCTTATAATCATGCTTCAAATATTTCAGGACCATCAAAGACCACATTAAATGATATATTGGCCAAGAACTGGTGGCTCATGCCTAGGATTCTAGCTACTTAAGACACAAAGACAGACAGACAGACAGACAGACAGACACACACACACACACACACACACACACACACACACACACAGGTCTCTTGTTATAAACAACTATATTAACAATTTTGAGACTTTAGCTTTTTTTCTATTTAAAAACCACACCATTTCCCAACTAAGTTGTGAGTACTCTAGTGTATTCTCTATGTACATATTATGTACATAGTATGTGGGTATATTGTGAGTGATACCATGAGTATAGTATGTCATGTACAATGTCTGATGAGAGTATGTAAAAGAATATTTTACCTTGAAATATTATTTCATGTTTTGAGCATTTGAATTGATATTTGGAAATTGAATTTATGACTTTGAAGGTAAGAATTATAGAGTTTATATCTTTCAAAGCAAGTGGTCTGTGATTAATAATAGCTTAGTCATTTTTGAGCTCTCTACTGGCCCTATTTACTTCAGACTTTGGTCTATAAACATGAGGCTTTATAAACTAGGAAAACTTTACTGGTCCAAGGAATTTATAGTCCACCTAGAGAGATAGCGTAAATGAAACACTATGAGACAGTATATCTACGAAGTACAACAAAGTATAGTAAAAAGTGAACATAAAAGAAGAAAACAGCAGAACTTTTCCTCACCCCAATTATTTTCAATATGCTTCCTTATTCAGCAAGACAAAAATGGCATAGTCATGAATTTATGTGAGAACAGATAAACTTCCCTAGGTAGACTGTAATTTCTGGTATAGAAACAACTGCTAACTAGAGTTTTATACTACTCAAGGAAAAATAAACAAACATAGACTCAGCGGTGGGAAAGGTCCAGCATGGTTTGAGGTAAATGGTTGCTGACTGTCTCAGTTTGCAGGCTTCATGAGTTAGGGATCTTAAAGAGAGAAAAGAAAATAACATGGAAGTGTTTCACTTTTGCAGCTCCCTGAGGTCTAAGACAGGAAAGCAATGTGGGCAGAGGTGTGTAAGATTGCATCTCTCAAACCACCTGTCCTTTCTTCATCTAGTGCTGGGAAAGCAGGCAACTTACAGCAATGAGTGAAGAAAATCTCATGAAAATAAAAAGGCTTTTGGTGTGAATAAAAGCAGAGGCAATAAAAATGGAAAACAAACTTCCATATGTATGGTCTAGAGCAGCTTCAGAGACTTCCATGAGCATTTTATCAAATTGCTTTGGGGTCCTATAAGGGGCAATGTTTTTATTTTTTGGGGGGGGGCGTTATTTGATAGAGTAAAATCTGCAAGGAGTTATAAACTATTGGAAAGGGATGTAGGATAGGTTTTTCTTCTCAATTGCCACTTAATAAAATTTTATCCCAAGGGTATAGATGAAGTTTACAAATTGCTATTAATGTCCAGTGCCTGTGTTTAGATAATGCATGTACTCAAAAATTCTTGATTTGGTTCCAGATTGCTCAAAACAAACTTGTTTTCATTGTCCCACAGATGGTCTTTGTAGGGTTCAATCCTATTAGTGGAAGACTTTAATGTTACTTCAGGTTTCAGATATTATTTATGCCAGATGGTTTAGTACGGAGGGCACACAGTTTAAAAGGGTGCACTCTGTATTATTAAATGATATGAAAAATGAATGTTGAGAACCAAATTTAAATTTGAAAAAACTAACAGGCTGACAATTGACAAATAGCTCAATTAACATTACAGACGTTTCACCAGGTTGAAAAATTATAAGAAAACAAACAAAAATGTATTTATATTAGAAGCCATCTTCTGAAGTTTTTTTATAAAATATTATTTGTTTCCTTCTTCAGGAAAATTATTCAAGATTATTTGTTTTTGAATGCTTATTTATGGTGCTTTAAAGAAAAAACAGTGATGTGTGATCAAGCCTCATGATTTAGGTGGGTTATTGAAATTTTTTTAAATAAGTGGATATTATGTATTTTAATGTTTATACTAGTCTTGGGGCTTAAACTCAGGGTTTGGGTGCTGTCCATTAGCTTTTGCACTCCAAGCTGGTTGTATACTTCTTGAGTCATAATTCTACCTCCAGCTTTCTGGTAGTTTCATTGGAGGAAAGAGTCTCACAGACTTTCCTGTCCAGGCTGTATTCAAATTTAGATCTCAGCTCTCATTCTCCCCTGCCAGGCACCAATACCCAGCTTCAAGTGCCTATTATTATGCTTTCCATCACTCGGTGCCAGTGATGAAAATCTCCAATATCTGAGAACTGGTGTGTATGGTCCCCTAGGCCTTGCACATATTTGGATACACAAAACACCCTCAGAGTGTGAAAATCACCTTCTTACTGCTGTGACAAAATACCTTGCACAGGAATTAAGAGAGAGGATTTGTTTGACTCCTAATTTAAGACCTTTCATTCCATGGTTGGCTGGATCCATAGCTTTGGGTTAAAGGCAAGATGGAAGGTCATGCTGAAAGACTCCATGAGACAACCATGAAGCAGAAAAACAGAGAAGAGCTAGGAACAAGATAAGTTTTACTTCCATTTTCTCCAGCTAGGCCATATCTCCAAGCTCCCTCCCATTCCCCCAAGAATGACACCAAAATAATGAAGTCATTAACTGATTAGGAGAGAACTTTCATGGAATCCTTTCACCTCTTAATGATGGATCTCCTTTCTGACGGTCATACCTTCAGTTGTTGGATCTTTTTGTTTTTGTTGTTGTTGTTCCATTCCTGGGGCTTGGAACTTAGGTCCTGGCCTCTTCTTTAGCTCTTTTCTTTGAACTTCTTTAGCCCAAGTGTAGTGCTCTACTCTTTGAGTCACAGGGCCACTTCAGGCCTTTTCTGAGTAGTATTTTTATAGATAAGAGTCTCAAAGGGGCCAGGAGTTTGGTCTAGTGGTAGAGTGCTTGCCTAGCATGCACAAAGACCAGGGTTCTATTCCTCGGTACCACATACATAGAAAGAAGCCAGAAGTGGTGTTGAGGCTCAAGTGGTAGAAGAACTCTAACCTTCCCAGGGATTGCAGGCAAGCGCCACCAGTGCCCAGCTCAGTTAAGTCTTTCAGGGGAACACTTTATACCTAAACCATAACAGATTCCCAGGAAATTCTTGCTTAGTATGTGGGATGATTTGAAGCATAAAATAAACAGTATAGAAAGATATGATTTATAAAATGGAAGCATGCTAGATTCACTGCCAGGGAAATCAAGTTCAAATAATGAACCCGATGTTTTGCTGAACTTCATAAATTCACTTGCTAAACAAGATGGATGTAACATATTCTGCTTCTCTCAAATAATTTTCATCAGCTCTGTAAGGGAAAGAAAGTAATATAAACTGAAAATGTACTCTAACAATGAAATTAAGATCTTTATGTGCCCTGAATCATAGGAATAGAGAGGGAAAAAGTTGTAGAAAACCATCACTTTCCATTTGGAATTTCCAAATGGTAGAAAATGTGAGCAGGAAAGAAAAAAAAACTGTTAGTGGTTTTAATTCTTTCATGAAGACTTCTCAACAAGGACGGTTTGTTCTCACATTCACTTGGTTTACTTTTTCCCTTTCATTCCAACAACCCTCCATCCCTTCCTTCTATTCAACCTTAGGTAAACAGAAGCTATCCCAAAAGCTTCAGGAACCTTCCTTAGATTTAAGAGACTTGTGAAAGAGTGACTCCTTTAATGGATACAAGGATACTGACAAAAAGATGCATAGAGATTTGGAAATGAAGCAGATCCTGAAAGATGTCTTGTCCCATCCCATTTCTGATCCAGTGTCTCCACAGCCTGCTTGTTTTTGTTTTTGTTTTTTTATGGAACTTTTAGCCTAAGCCTTTCCTAGATTTCCCCTATTTCCTTTGTCTTTTATTTTCCTTGATTGAACAGGGAATCCCTTCATTATTTCCTTAGGCATATCCTCAGCTGTACAAGGTATCTTGGCATCATTATAACCCCCCCACAAACCCCCAAAACACATGCTAATAAATCTAATAGGAAAAAATCTAATGGGAAGAATTCTGCTTGTCATTTGTCTCATGTCTCTGAACTACCTGGCCCAGGCATTTCTTCATCGTGTTGAGCTTTTTCTTTCTGATTGTGATAGCAGACATTGTAAAACTGTATAGACACCCGTTGGTATTGTCTGACTCTTTGGGAAATTAGATCCTCAAGAACACGAGGCCTTGAAATGAGAAGAGAGCATGAAAAGCATGGAGCGCTAGCTGTTCTCCTCTATGACGAAGGGTTACACCCGGGCGGGGATCTGCCACTTTCTCTTAAGAAATTCAAAAGTTCCCAGAGCTAAATGATACTGGGCTGTTGGATGCCAAGAGATTCAAGCAGATTCATCTAAAAAAATCAGTATGGACACAGGACATTTATTACATTATTCCATTACACAACCATCCCTCAAACATTTAAGGTGTTGTCAGGAACAATACTTTGAGCTCTTGAACCTTCACCGAATGTAAAAGCAGCAACTCACAGTAAATTAAATCTCCAATGAGATTTAATACTTTTTATACTTTTTGTTCCCAGTTATTCCAATGGCTCTGTGAAAAGGCTGGGCATCTATTGAACAGGTGCCCCAAAATTGTAATGTATTTAGGAAGAGTCATTATAATATATCAATTAACATGAGGTCTTGTTAGACTTAACAACAATAAAATAAAGGGAGAAAAGGACCTAGAGAAAAAAAATGATTGAAAGTAGTTAATTTCTTTTGGAAATATGGTGATTTGGAACTTATTCTGCTTCTTGTGAAAGAGGTTGGGGGAGACTGATATGATTTAGAATAAGACATTGACATGGCATTAGTGGGAAAGGTTATGAATACAAGGTAGGAGTTGTAAAATCTCACAACTGTCAATGTGGTCTTATATTGATTAAAGCAGGTTGGAGTCTGAAGAGCATTAATCTTTGAGTAGAAGCCTCAAGGTGGATAATTGCATATCTTATTTGAATTCACCTTAAATATTATACTTAAATAATTCCAGAAAGCCTAGATAAAGAATATGAAAATTTTATCATCTAGATGTTAAGTTTCAAAAGTCTTTCTACTCACAATGTATTTTCTGGATTATTAATACTTTTCTATTAAAGGGATCAGCTAGGTTCTCAGAACAATAAAATGTGCAGTCACACTAGGATAAGAAAAGCATGCTTATTGTACCATGGATTGCAGGATATGCTTAGTTGTTTAGGTTTTAGGTTATAGGTTTATCTAATTATTCACATTTCAAGAGCATTAAATTTTTTTTCTACTTCACATAATAATGAAAACTATTTCCATCAAATTTTAGGACATTTTTATGATCTATAATTGAATGCTTCAATTGTATTTTAATCACTTAATATCAAGTCACTTGTATATATAGGTGTTATTAGGGAATTAAACATGATATGTACATATGTACATATATGCATATGCATACATGAATCCATTCAATGAGAAATATACACCATTGATCAGGTTATTTACTATATTGAAATGTTAAGAATAAAATCACAGGAAAATATGTAGGTATCAGAAGGTTGTTTTTTCAGCAAATCTGTTTTAAATTAAAAACAACATTTTTAATATAAGATCTGGGGCCAATGTGTACTCAGCTCAGTTTTCTATAACTTTTTTATTTTAATTAAATTTGACACTGCCATTAAATGTTTAGAATATTCGGAGCTATCAAAATACTCTTTCCTAAATATTACAACAAAGGGGAGATATCATATTCTTATAACTCCTGTCCACATGAAAAGATATATTACAACATGATGAAGGGAGATAAGAATATTATATTAAAAAACTTGGAGCACAGCTCTTCAGTGTAGCAGAGTTGCTATAATGCTGTAAAAAGAAAGAAAAAAGAAATGTCCCTATATGGGGACATCCATGTTTGTTCAGCAAAATAATATTAATATTTTCATCAGCGCAAGAGTCTCTTGAAAGTTTGAGTGATCAACAGCTTATAACAAGGATTATAGCTTTTTATGTGGAACAAAATTCCTTCTGAAAGTAATTTCTTTTTCAGTTTGCATATACATAGGAAACATGCCAAAGTGAGGTGGAACAGAATGGATCAGCTAAGTTTATGAGGCCCAAGTTGTCCATGTGAAAGTCATTTAAGCAACAACTTTTCTGGTCATAGAAGTAAGATATATTAAAAATTTCTAATATCGATCAGTTTCCTGAAACCCCTGTTTAGATATTAAAAAATATGTCTCATGTGAAAGCCCACTGGCCTTCTTATACAGAATGGCCCAGAATATTCAAGAGCAATTTATTTTCTGATATCTAGTGGTGTCCTCCTTTTTCTGGTACAAATTGTGTGGAGAAGTAATTAAGAAAAGTCTGGCAGGAAAAGATTGTTAGAGTATGTGAAAACTTTGTTTGCTAGCATTTTACCACATTAATGACTCACACAGTCACAATTTTAGGGAGAATTCAGTAAAACAACAACAAAAATAGACATTTGAGGGTATGCAGAAGTTAAGTTTATTTTTGCTGAGGAACTCAGAATTTCTTTGCTTTTCCATGACTTTTAATCTGTTGTTTGGGACTTTTTGTTTTGTTTTGTTTTGTTTTCTTCTGTGTGAGTCATCAGCAAAACCCCATTATCCAGACTTTCAGGAAATGGAATGAGATCTATTGGTTTGAATTGTGAAACTGGGCTCTTCTTGGAGGCAAGCTATTTGAGTATACTTAGAAAAAGAGTATATAAATAAGAAAAAACAACATAGAGGATTGCTATGACAACTCTACAGAATCAAAAGTATGTAATGAATAATTAGGGTTTGTTATTCTTTATAGAGCTGACAGCATTGAAATCAATGTTAAATTATGTTAGAGCTGGGATTTTAGAGGAAGAGACAATTATGGTAAATTCTCCCACACCCCTTGTTCTCCAAGCTGCTCTACCCTACCCTACCCCCAGGGCTTTTTATTTCTGTTATATTATTCATCTTAAACACATCACCATTAAGTCTGCATGGAATTTTTTTCATGTATGCCCTGAGCCTTTTAAAGATTTGAGCATCATGCTATGAGATTTCTATGTGTTCATCCATTTAATCCCTAAAAATATTCAGAGGTTGATAGGATCCTGCTTTATAAATGAGGAAACTGAGCCTTAAAGAGATTATGTTACTTGCCCAAACTTCTCCATCAGTAATTGTTAGGGCCAAGAATTGACCTCAAGTCATTCTGATTTTAAAACTTAGGCATCTACAAAAAACCTTTAAGATTTAATTGTCTGGACTTGCCCAAGAGAAAATCATGTTTCCTCTAGACAGCACACAGATTGGTCACTTCTTTACTCCAGAAGTGCTTTGTAAGGACTGTAGGTAAAACACGCTACAGGAAATGAAATAGTGAGGCCACCAAGCACTCCGATTTAAGTCCTGTTTGTGCAAATCATTTGAAGTTGCCATGCTTTGGCTTGCTCATAAGCATGGGATAATAATAATCACCTCATGGGTCACCATAAGGATGAAACATAGTATCTTATATAATGGTGCCTGGCAAATAATAAAGAAGGATTTTTAAAGGGATTGTTATGCATTTACAAGAGACAGACTCTTTCAGAAGATCGGAAAGGTGAGTCAGTAGAGAACTTTAAACCTAATGGAGGAGAAAAACAACCAATATATGAGTGATTTTAAAACAGATATAACACAGGTAGAAATGCAGGTATAACAGGTAGAAATTACTTCAGCAGGGGATACATATACACCCACACATATACATACATGTGTCTATGTATTTATGCATATATATGTATACATACATACTCCTAAATGAGGACACAAGATAGCAAGGTAATAAGAAAGAGACTGATTACCCTTAGAATATTTTTGGGAACATGGATGTTATAATGTGCCAATGTGACAAAATGGTGAGACATAAATGATAAATTTTAAAAAATTAGAGGATCGAGAAGCAAGACATAGGTCTGGCAGTTTGGCCTACTGGTAGAGTGCCTGCCCAGCATGCATGAAGACCCTGATTCGATTCCTTGGTACCATGTACATAGGAAAAAAGCCAGAAATGCTTCTGTGGCTCAAGTGGTAGCGCAGTAGGCCTTGACAAAGCCCAAGGACAGGCCCTGTGCTCAAGCCCCAGGACTGGCAAAAAAGAAGAAGGGAAGAAGAAGAGTCAACTAGGACAGCGCTACTGCCAATATTCTGCAAAATTAACCAGTGAAAAAATAAGATGTAATGAAAGAAATCAGTTTCAATAAGTAACTCATCTATGAACCATATTATTCTTCAAATAGTTATTAGGACCAGAGTTAAGTATATAAAAGTACAAATTCTAATGATTTATTCCTGACAAAAATACTATATTTATTTCAGTTTGGGCAGGAATAGGCTCATATGTTTTCATGTGAGAGAGTATAGTGACCAATTATATTGTTTCTAAAGAAAGTAGAAGAATTAGAGGTAAAGGAATCTCAGTATGTTAGGACATCATGAAGTATATTCTTCTGGAGTGTTGTAATAAATCAAATCAGAGCAACCTGTCAGGTTTTTCTTGTTGAGAGTTCTGGTGCTGATTTCATGAAATGGGCCTCCATCACTAGGTCACATCCACAGCATAAACCTGTGTGCCATAAAGCTTGGGTTAGGACCCACTAGAACCTTCCTAAGTTCATGCACAGGTACTACTGAAAACTTTTGACGTTTTAAGTCCCAGGCTGCCTTGTCCCTCTTCCACTAAAAATAACCTTTTATTTCAGCGGTAAACAGTGGTATCAAGATGCTAAGGTTCACAGGGTTCCATGGAGGAAGCCACATGAAGTGGATAGGTAGTACCTGATCCCTGTGTGGGAAATCAAAGTTGCCACAAACTCCATGTTTAATTGCCTTGTCTTTTTTATTGACCACCCTGAAATGGCCACCGTTAATGTCCCTCTGCAGGACTCAGGGGTAGCCACAGGAAGCTGGCACCCAGCTGCAGGGTGACATACACATATCTTGTGATAAATGGAGCCCTCCGGTCTCCTTTCTCTGGCTAGCACCCAGAATTGATTTTGGCTGAATTTGATTCCATTCTCTAAAGAGACACCCAGATTGTATCTCGGGTGTAGAATTGGATTTCTGTGTTTGGTGGTTGTCTTTTTCACACACATCAATTTAAGAGGACTGATCTTCAAGAGTGACAGCTGTGGTGATGTTTGTATGGAGTTGCCAGGGGGTATTAGAGGTTAATGTGAACAGAGAGCCAAAATCAACTCTTAAAAGCACTTAGCTTTCTGATCTGCCTTGCTGGGGGCTGTTCTGCTGAAAATCCTTAAGAGACTTTGGTGTGGCCTGTGGTTTGTGACTTAATACTGCTCAGAACTGTGCTCAATTTTCCCATAGATTGAAGTAAAATCTTTTCAATGCAAGAGAATCTTCAGAGGTCCTATTATTTGTATACTAATTCTCCTTCGCTTACAACGAATAGGCCATATGATTTTAAAAGATATACTTAATTATGTTTTTCTTCTACCTCTATTTTCCATTCATTGAGAATAAAATCTACCATACTGTATTTATCTATTGAGATATAAATTTTATGTCCATGTGAATACCACTGTATTTCCAGTAGAACAATATATATCATTTGACAGATAAACAAAGTTATTGAATAGTGGTTTTTGACTCAAATTTAATTTTTGGAATAAAATATCAGAAATTATTTATCTGTCAGAAGACACACTTTTGAATTTGTATTCATATGGCTAAGGAGCCATCCATGTCTTATTCAAATTTTACTTTTTTCACCCATTTAATTCTTTGTTCTGGAATCCCACTCAAGATATTTCATTATACTTGTTTAAAAAGATTTTTATTATCTTTAAGTAGTTGTAAAATGGAGTTGCCATTCCATAAAGTAGTTTACATGTCTTAAGCAATGTCACCCCTTTTAAAGTTCTTAACCATCCCTTCAAAAACTACTCCTTACCTCACTTTTCTTAATATTCTATAATATACAATGAGTTTTTAACTCCTAGGAGTCCTTTCTCTCCTTGGCCCCCTTAAGAGATTCATATCCCAAACAACCATAAGGATATGGAACTATTTCTACTTATTCTACAATTAAAATAGTGGTGCTAATCATTGTTCTTATTGTTTTATTCTTAGTTTTGCCCTTATAGAGGTTTGAACTCGGGGACCTTATAATCATTTGGCTTTCTTCCTCATAGCTGGAGTTCTACCTCTTAAGCCACATCTCCAGTTTAGCTTTTTGCTAGTCTTTTTGGACATGGAATCTCACAGATATTTTTTTCTCAGGTTTAGTGTGAACTACAATCCCCTGGTTGTTGGCCACCTCAGTAGCTACGATGACAAATGGGATGCACCAGGACCAGGTTTTGTCGACTATTTTTAATGGTCAATATAGTTATGCTTTGTCCAAGAGGTTACTTTAAGCTTGAATTCTTCAGTGTTATATTTTCAGTCTTAAAAGCAACCAGACAGTTGCTCTTTGATGATCTCCAATGGGTTTGACAAAGCCAGTAGAATATCTGATTTGATTCCAGGGAAGCCATTGTAGGCAAGTCAAATCAAGGCATAAGTGATGTGAATCTGAGCCCAGAATTTGGCCTGCTGGTCCTTGGGTAAAACCATCCAGGCCTTTTAGGCTGGTGTTGGAAGACAGGAAAATTTTTAAAAGAAATGAGCTTCTGCTGACATTAGCAAGGTACCTTCAGAATGGACTGAACTTTCTTGATATGGCTCCTATGTGATTGGAAGGTCAAGGCATCACACCCTTAGAACTTAGCCGCTAAAGTTAACATTTTAATTAGAGTGCTGTGTAGAGATTTAGGTATCCTTTACTTATACCACAAAGGAATTATCTGTGTGTGTGTGTGTGTGTGTGTGTGTGTGTGTGTGTGTGTGTGTGTATTTTACAGTTTCTTATTAGCTTCTCGAGAATTAATATGTTTACAAATTGAATATGTAAGTAGAACCTTCTGGGAATCATGTGATGAAATTGCCTCCCTGCTTTTATTTTTTTCCTTCTTCTCTTGTACATGACCTTCAGAGATGTTTCTGGAAAGTGGCCCAGAAGAGTGCAGGTCCTCTAGTGTTTCCTGTCAGTCTTGCAGGAGGCAAGGTCTGAGAGAATGAGATGTGTGCCCCAGAGCAAGAGGACATGCAGTTTCTGGTTGACGTTGAACTTCACTTCTCTCCACTTGCATTCCTATTAAGTTAGGGCTGTTTCTGTGTTTATTTAAAGCTGAACATTTATGTTTCTTTAGGAACACTTCTTTATTTTGAAAACTTTGTGTCTTTTAGCATCAGCACTAGACACTCTTTGCCTTCTTTCCCTTAATAATCCTTTCTTTGGTTTTGACTATTACTTTTTGTTTTTTCCTGAATGGCACAAAATCTTGAAGTTTGGAGAGAGGCGGGGGAGGGTCACAAAAGTAAAAAAAAAAAAAAAAGGTTTCCTCCTCAGTTAAGCATTGTTACTAATCAAAACAGATTACTAAGCAAGCTTTTATAGAAAATTGAGTTAATTATCCCAGGTAAATGGCAAAAGGATCTGCTATTCAGGTTTTCCCAATCAAACTTGTATTTAATCTTAATTGCTTAGATGTACTTAGATAATAAAATTCAAGACATATTAAGAATTTGTAAGGGAAAAAACATGTCCAGGGCTATATCATAAACATTTCCATCCAGAAAATTCCCATGAAATGGTTTTCATAGAAACATTTAAATGTCATCCAGCTCTACAAAAATCAAATTGCAAAAATCTTAATAATACTACATTTGCATTATAAAGTTATTATTCCATTACAAAGAGCTCTGACTCAAGGTTTTTCAGTGTAATTCTTTCCTTCCTTCCTTCCTTCCTTCCTTTCCTCCCTCCCTCCCTCCTACACTGTCTCTAGCCCTGCCTATCTCTGAGTTCAGAATGAATTGTATGACAACAGAATGCTTTAGTGTAAGCAAATAACACTTTCTCAGATTTTGTGTTCACATGAGTTACTGCAGAGCTGAATTACATGGGAAAGCCTAACCTCCAGTGGGATCAGTCAAGAAACCATGGACTGAAGAGTGACAGAGCTCTTCCTTCTTTATGTTTTTTTGCAACCTTTCAAATACATTTTTTAAAAATGACTTTCTATTTCTCATTCTAGAAAACAAAGAAAAGTAAGGTATTGTTTCTCTTTTGTTTCAGAGTAACAGACAATATTCGGAGGGAGTGAGGGAAGGAAGAAACTGGAGAGCACAAATCTCTCACCTAACGGTTATTGAGAGCACATAGGCTTTCTACTACACTTGCCTTTTAATTGCAGTTAGGATTCCAGCTTACTGGGTCATTAGGATATGTACATTATGTTAATAGCCTTCTTCTATGAAATAATGATGAAAAATACTTATAACAAGAAAGAAGTGTTTGACACCCCCCAAATAATACCAGGGACTTAAAAAAGATACCTGTTAGAAGAAATATCTCTTTTTATTCCTTACAAAGCAGAGTATATTCCATTGTAAGTACAGAAAGAATTTAAAAAATCTTTCTCAAGTAGCAGAAATTGGACCTAAAAATGGGGAAAGTATTTTTTCAGCAACACTAAAGATGAAGCGTCCTTGAGTTGTGTGACCTTTTCCTGGCACATGGAACAGTAAATTGTTGAATGCTTGTCCTCATCACAGGAGAATTTGGAAACAAAGGATGTATTTATAAAACTTGTGTAACAGAAGGCCATGAAGTCACACAAGAGAAGGCTTGTCCTCCATTGGGCCATAGCTTGTTTCCCAAAGAAAACTCCACTGAACTCAGAGTCTGAGCACCCTTCTTGGGCATTCCTCAAGGCTAGCATTCTACCACTTGAACCACAGCACCAGTTCCAGCTTTTTCTGGTGCATATGGTAACAAGGAATTGAACACCGGTCTTCGTGCATGCTAGCCCACTTTTAATTTTTAAATGCACAGTTTATGCAAACTGACTGCTATCTTTAATTCCTTTCAAAGGAATGGCTAATAATTTTATACTGATGAAATAGATTTCACAAAAGAGATTGATTACACACAGCCTTAAAAATATGTTTTTGATTGCTAATTTGATGCTGACACGAGAATGAAATCAGTCCCACGGATGAGTTCTCATTTTATGAGACAAATGTTCTGTATTGGCAGTGCCTCACTGGTACTAGATACTATTGATGCATTTTATTTATTCTTCTCTCTTCTTGTGAATTTTTTTTCCTCTGAGGTAGTAGCAGCAAAAAAGTCCATGTCCTTTTGCCAGACCTTAATTCAAACTCATTTGAGACACTCTTCTAAGTTTCTGAGGTAAAAAAAAAAATTTATCTTCTTAGAACTTACTCAAAAGCTTGTATTAGTGCTGGCCATGGTGCTTCAACATAAGTAATCTCATCTACTTCCAAGGCAGAGATCAAGACCATCACAGTTTAAGGCCTGTCTGAAAAAAGTGTTAATAAGATTTCTTCTAAACAAAAAAGATCATGGACTAAGGCTTACTCTGGGAAAATTCACAAGATCCTATTTTAAAAACAAATAAAACTAGAGAAAAAAAGGCCTGAGGTTGTAGCTAGAAGTGTATAGTAAATTCCTAGCAAGAGCTAACTTAATAACAAATATTCTATTTCAATAACCTGTGTATAAGAAGGGAGGCTTGTATGGCTCACAAGGAAACACATCAAAAATAGTTGCTTTCCAAATTCTGTAACTTCAGCAGTGTCTTGATTCTCAATGATGAGCTGAACCACATAGCCTTAGTTCATTTTAGAAGCATGAGCATGGGGTCCAAGGTTGAATTTTGGAGCCTTTCTCAGATCTAAACCCTCACCTTTCAATGACATTACTAAATAAACTACAAGTTAAAAATGGGTCTACTTAAATCTCAGATAAAGACACGCATTGATTGCAGACATTAGAGATTATAAATACAGACACATGTAAAATTAAAAATTTGGAATATGTTTCTACTCTTCCTCTATGAGAAAATAGATATGGGTTAGATTCTTTATACTGTCTAAATGAGTTGCTTAAAAACATGATTATGTGAATGAAATATATTTTACAGAAATTATGTAACATATCAATTGTAATGAATTTGCATACATTATGATTGCAAATGTTAGCAAGGGAAAGCCTTGTGTTTTAGAATCAGATCTTAATCAAGTGTTAAGTTCACAAATTTAGTAGGTACAAATTTCTTTTTGCCTATGTATTTTTTATTGTAATTAATAGAAGGGTTACATTACATTCACCAGATAGAAGATACATTACTTCATCAACATTGATACCCTTTCTCATGTCTTGGTCCCCATTTCCCTCCCCCACCCCGGTGACTCATCTTGTTTTCCTCCCTTCCCTCTCCTGTTTCAAATAAGCAAATACGCATATATACACTATATCAGATAGCAAGGTGAAATACTGTAACAATATGAGATAACCAAGGGACAGCAAAAGAGATGAGAGATAACATAGAACATTAGGGACAATTACTCATTATATGGCTTTTGTTTCTATTTCTATATCCTGGAGGTCCTTTCATTTAGTGTCATACTATATGGCCTAATGTATCTAGGTTTTGTTCTATTGTAAATCTCTGGTAGGAGATCCCAAGGTTTCTACTGATTATGACAAATGAGGGAAACCATTGAGCCTAAGTTCCTTTGAGTCTGGCTTACTTCACTTAATATGATTTTTTTTCTAAGTCTTTCCATTTCCTTACAAATGGGGCGATGTCATTCTTTCTAACAGCAGCATAGAATTCCATTGTGTATAAATACCACATCTTGTTGATCCACTCATCAACTGAGGGGCATCTGGGTTGGCTCCATATCTTTGCTATGGTAAATAGTGCTGCAATGACATTGTTGTGCTAGTGGATTTAGTATGTCCTTGTTTCTGGATGATTGGGTAAATGCCAAGTAGTGGAAATGCTGGATCATAGGGGAGTTCTATGTTTAGTCTTTTGAGGAACTGCCATACTGCCTTCCATAGTGGTTGAATGAGTTTGCACTCCTACCAACAGTGTAGTAATGATCCCTCCTGGCCACATCCCCTCCAGCATCTGTTGTTATTAGTTTTCCTGATCCTGGCCATTCTAACTGGAGTGAGGTGGAATCTTAGAGTTGTTTTGATTTGTATTTCTTTTATGACCAGAGATGTTGAGCATTTCTTCATGTGTCTATAGGCCATTTTTGTTTTTTCTTCAGAGAAGACTCTCTTTAAGTCTTTGGCCCATCTTTTAATGGAAGGGTTGTTTCTTTGGAAATTGATTAATTTTGGAGTGATTCAATTTTTTGAGCTGTTGATATATTTTAGATATGAGGCCCTTGTCTGTTGTATGGTTAGTGAAGATCTTCTCCCACTCTGTATGAAGGCTTTCGAGTTAATTTGCTAGTTATGTCCTTTGCCACACAGAAGCTCTGCATTTTAATGCAATCCCACTTGTCCAGACTTTCTCTAATTTGTTGTGTTTCTTGGTACTTATTAAGAAAGTTTCGACCTGTGCCAAGGAAACCTGGTGTAGCTCCTATTCTTTCTTGTAAAGTTTTCAGTGTATCTGCTTTTACCTTGAGGTCTTTGATCCACTTGGAATTAATCCTGGTTCAGGGTGACAAAGAAGGATCCAAGTTTAGTTTTCCACAGGTGCTTAACCAGTTCTGCCATTACCACTTGTTGAAGAGGCTGTCTTTCTTCCATTCTATTTTTTTGGCTCCCTTATCAAAGATTAGGTGGCCATAGGTCTGTGGGTTAATATCTGGGTCCTCAGTTCTAATCCACTGGTCTTCAGCCCTGTTCTTATGCTAGTACCAAGCTGTTTTGGTCACTGTAGCTCTGTAATAGAGTCTAAAGTTTGTTATTGAAATCCCTTCTGAGTTGTTCTTTCTTCTAAGAATTGTTTTTGCTATACAGGGTCTTTTATTACTCCATATGAAATTTTGTATTGCCTCTTCTATTTCTTTAAAGAATGATATTGGAATATTTATGGGTATTTCGTTGAATTTGTAGATAGCCCTTGGCAAGATTGCCATTTTCACGATGTCAATTCTTCCATCGAGGAGCATGGGAGGTTTTTCCATTTCATCAGTGTTGCTTTAATTTGCTTTTTCATGGTTTTATAGTTTTCATCGAAAAGGTCCTTTGCATTTCTTAGTTTATTTTTTGAGGCTATTGCTAAAGGAATTGCTTTCCTGATTGTTGCCTCATTCCTGTCTTTGTTGCTACCTTACCAAAGTTTTGAATCAGCTCAAGCAGCTTGGGAGTGGAGTCTATAGAGTTCTTTACATACAGAATCATGTTATCTGCAAAGAGGGAAAGTTTCACTTCCTCGTTCTCTATTTGGATCTCCTTTATGCTTGCTTCTTGCCTTATTGCTCTGGCTAGTAATTCTAATACTATGTTAAAGATGGTACAAAATTCTTGTTCAACCATTTCTTTGTAAAATGAATACCAGTTCAATGAGAAAATCAGAGCAGAAATCTTGGTTCATAATACAGATTCAGTTAACAGCAGGTTGCTTGTTTGTGAATCAGAGCTTTGCTAGTGGTGAAAAGGAAAGAAACATGTGGAAATAAAACATGAGGTACTTCTCCAAGAAATTCTCTGAATGAAAACTAGAAGACATGGCAATCAATTCATTTCCAATGGCAACTTGAGGATTCATTCACTGTCCTGATCAATTGAATTGTACGTCTATTTTGTTTTACCTCTGAATTTGGAAGGAGGGGAGAGATGATAACATTTGATTCCTAAGCTCAATTAATGCACAGATAAAGAGATATAGGTGTATTTGTGTTGAAAAATATTCATATAAACCATATTAGATTTGAACTTAGCAGACAAACATTTATCACAGCTTTGAAATCTGCTTATATTGCCATTTTTAAATTACAAAATAGTGTATTCACATGGAAGAACATAAAGCAGCAAATATAAAATTTTAAAGTGTAATAATGAAATTATAGAAGCATCCAACTGGAAAACAAGAGACTGAGTAGGATTATTCTCTGAATGGCTTGTTTCTATGTATGTGGTACCAAGGAATTGAACCTGGCTCTTTGTGCATATTAGGCAAGCACTCTACCACTAGGCCCAACTCCCCACCCTTTTGTGCATATTTTTATTTTCATGGATAAGAAAAAAATTAAAGTATAGGGATATGAGACCATATTCTAAATATTCTCTCATATATTTTTACTTGGCTTTTGAGATACGATTCATATGTCATTAATTTGCCCATTCAAAATATAGCTTCATTTTTTTAGTATATTTACAGATTGTACACAAGCAACACACTGTACGTCAGAACATTTTAAGTATATTTCTGCAAAGCCTCGCTCCCATTAGCAGTCTCTCTCATTTTCTCCCATGGCCCTAGTCTTGTAATCAGGAATCTATATTCTGTTTGAAACATTCTTCCTCATCATTATGCTTGTGAAATTCATTCATGTTGATACAAGTTACTTTAATTTCACTGTTTATTTATTTATTTTTTGGTGTGCTTAATCTACCAGCCACTTGGAGAGATGCATGAAAAGTTTTCACCTTCAATGACTCATTTTATTTTCAGATTTGAAACTGTGTCCTTGACTATCTTTCAAGGACATCCACACTCAGAATGATAAGACTGCTGGTCATTTGAAACTTTTATTTTTATGTAGCAATCCATATTTCATAACATTTCCTCTACTTACATTAATTGAATTATAATATCGTGCTTGTTGGTAATTCTTTTTTTTTCTGTACGTGCATTTATGCTTATGGTATGCGTCAAGAGCATATTCGTGGATAATTTTGAGATTTTGAATAAGATATGTTCTAGAAGGATTTTAAGAATGGGAATTTAATCAATGCATTGGTGAGTAACCTGTATTGGGGTGTGGGTTTACATATATTTGTCCTCCACATTTGTAATGATTCATTTCTGTGGTCCAAACATTGAGGTACTTCTAGAAAAGTCTGTATGTACCTAAGAGGGTGTTTTCAGAGATAATTGGCAAATGAGTCAGAAAGATGAGCAAGGAAATCTATCCTTAATGTGGAGAGTATCATCTAAATATAGAGACATAAATGGAATTTTAAAAAATGGGAAGAAAATTCAAGTACCCAGCATTCTCAGCTCTTCTTGAGCAGGTGCCTTTTTGTTGCTGTCCCTTGTGTGGGAATATCAGATTCCAGATTTCTCAGCCATTGAACTTAGAATCAGACTAACAACTCTCCAGGGAATGTCCAGGGTTTCAGCCTAGTTCTGGGGCTACAGCATTGGTGCCTCTGGTTCTGAGATTTTTTTCTTCTTCTGTTGAACAGCTATTCGTTTCACCAGCTCTCCAGCCTGCAGATGGACTTGTGGGACTATTTGGGCTCTGATCATATAAATCAATCTAATAAATCCTGTCATAATTGCATGTAAATTCTATCAGTTCCTTTCTTGTATCCTGCCCTATATTGTTTTGAGAGGTTCAGAGTCAGCATAGCAAAAAAAGATTTACTCTTTTGGGTGGTATATTTACTTGCTTTTGTTGAGAATATTTTATATCTCACTGAAGCAGGCATGTAACCAAGAGGAAGCAATGATATTAGGTTAGTCAATACATTCCCCAATTTAATCTCATCATGGAAGGTTGCAATATAAGCATCTCATAGATGGAAAACACCATAATATCTTTCCTAGAACACTGAGACATTACAATGGAACAAATTAACATTATGTAGGCAAGCTTTCAGAGGCAAAAATGTGTAACTGAGGCCAGACACATATACTATTAATTAGCTAGTTATGTACCGATACACATACATATGTTTGATAGATTCTTTCTTAAGTTTTTGCTTAAAGATGTCTAAGAAACACTCAGTATATATGAGCAAAAGTAAGGTTTTAGAAAGCAAGCTGGAATATCTTTCATTTTGTCCCTTGATACTCGGATTTGTGTCTGCGTTCCAATTGCTGAGCTTGAACTCATGCCTCATTTGTCTCCCAGTGTCCATGGACTTTGTATATGGGATAGTTTTGAATCATGATCTTCTAAATCACAGCCTTTCTGAGTAGCTGCGATGATAGGAAAGAACCCCTCATGAATGTAACATCTCTGGCAAATGTGTCATATCACTGTTGAATTCTATTTTCCTAATTGTTTTCTATTTCCTTGCACAATGCAGATGCTATATATAGCCTCCTATCTGATAGGAATGTATAACACATTTTTGGTACATAGTATAGGCTATATGGTGTGTTTTGTGTAGATATATCTCATCTCTTTTGTTTAGATGAGGTGGAGAACTAACACTTAGCTCCGGTGAAAAGGACATAGTGTGTTGTCAAGAACTCTATGCCTTCATTTTTCTTCTTTCATAGATGAGGAGTTTCAATGAGTCTTACAACCATTAAATCTTTGAATCAATCATTGTTGTTTCATTGTTTTGAAACAGGGTGTCACTAACTTGCAGAGGCTCGTCTCAAACACCTATACTCAAGTGGTCCTTCTATTTCATCATCCTGGGTAGTTGAAGCTAAAAGAGTACATGAACACATTAGCTTTTGATTTGTGATTTGACAAAACTTGGGTAAATTTTAATCTCAGGCCAAGTTTCAATCTATTAAAGGAAGATTGAATCCTTAAGTCTGTCCAAGACATGCCCATTTCTTTAGTTGACTTTTCACAGGAGTGCCATTTACAGTTGTAAGTGTGACCTCTGATGGAAAAATTACCTGTTACACTTTGTTCTAACTTCACTCTGTACTCCTAAGCCATGCCTTCTTGCCCTTACATATGATAGCTCTAAATTCAATGAGGAAGATATTACAGTTCTGTAAATATCACTTTGGCATTTGGTATTTTAAATGTAAAACTTTTCTACATTGCAGTTCATTGCATAGTTTGAGGCTCTCAAATGCCAACTAGAGATGCAGAAAAGAGACCTTTTCTAGAAAACAAAAAGACCAAGTTTCAAATTTGACATTGAGAAATACACAGAACTTTTAGGAATTACTATAAAAAGGAAAGAAGTTATGTGATGAAAGAATAGAGCTGGTTTGCTCTTTACTTATATTCATTCTACTTATGTAACCACCCAGAAACCCTGAATAGTGGTAGGAATCAAAACAGATCTCCCTGAAAAGCCTCATAGTGTATCTCGTAAATGGTGAAAATAGGAGGTGCAGTTACAGACATAACTATTCTAAATCTGGACTGTGTATTGATTAATTGATGATGAAATGGAATATTGATGTTATAAAAAAAATATTTGGAAGCCAGGCTCATCCTAGCTACTCAGGATGGTGAGATCTGCGGAACACAGTTCAAAGCTAGCCTGAGCAGGAAATTCTATGAGACTTTTTATTTTCTTATTTCCAACGAACTCCAAAAAACAGGAAGTGGTACCGTGGTTCAAAATGTTAGAGCACCTTAAAAGAAAAAGTTCAGGGATAGTGCCCAGGCCCTGAGTTCAAGCCCTACAACTGACAAATCAATAAGAGAAGAAGAAGAAGAAGAAGAAGAAGAAGAAGAAGAAGAAGAAGAAGAAGAAGAAGAAGAAGAAGAAGAAGAAGAAGAAGAAGAAGAAGGAGAAGAAGAAGGCGGAGGAGGAGGAGGAGGAGGAGGAGGAGGAGGAGGAGGAGGAGGAGGAGGAGGAGGAGGAGGAGAAGAAGAAGAAAAGAAAGAAAGAAAGAAGAAGAGGAGGAGGAGGAGGAGGAGAGGGAGGAGGAAAAGACATATTTGGGAGAGGGCAGGAGAATGAAATTTTAGCTCATGCTGCTATCAAATGTGGCAGAAATTGTTTAGAAGTTGGAGTTTGCTGAGAAAATTTCTATTCTTTCCTAAATTTTTATCTCCTGAACTTATACAATTAGAAAGTGAAAGACAAAACCACCCACCAGTCCTTGTACTTAGAAAGGTGAATATATTAGGTACAATTATTCACTTTGTCCAAGGACTATTGGTTCTTTGAGGCTTCTACATAAATCTATAAATGTATATAATTTGTGTGCCTGTGTTTTGACTCAGGGTCCTAGGATGTAAGCCAATAAAACATGCAAGTGAAATAATTGGGAAGTAATTTACTGAATTGACTTTTTGAGAGATGTGGGTATGTAGCCTTAGTCTCCACAGCTTTCGAACACGGGAGGGGAGAGGATGCTCCTGAAGACAGAGTTGCAAGAAAGATGTCACTGGAGGAGGAAAGAGGGAACCAGCCACTCCAATCTGCAGCCTGTGAGGAAGCACTCAGATGAACAGATCTCCTGACCCTGGTCTGTTCTAACATTCCAGTCTTCTTCCACTGTGTGTAAATAGAACGCAGGATGAAAGAGATTTCTTGCCATACCTGGGAAGAATGGAAAATAGTGCAGGGCTGGCATAAACAGGGAAACTGAGGAAATCATTATACTCATGTATACACTCATTATGAAGTACGGAAGATCCATTAGGAATTCTCCGACGAAATGATGGAATATTGGCCTGGGGTTATTTGAACCTATTCTTTTATACCTTGCTTCTGATTTTTTTAAATCTCCTGGCTGCTCAAAAACATTCTTGAAATCAGAGAGGAAACGGAAGGAACAATAACAACTGGGAATTAAGTTTAGACTTATTAGCTCCTTGTTTTACATAATTGCACTATATATCTCTATTTTATTCATAGGAATGGTATGCCCTATTTTTGACCATGGAGATTAGTTCTTTCAAATGTATTGCCTGCTGTTTTGGACTGCTCAACTTAGCCAGGTTTTGCAATTCTAATTATTTCTCAATTTTGCCCTCCTAACATTATGTTTTTAAATAAGGAAAGAACAACAAATTCAGGGAATTTAAATTTTACAACAGACATTTAGATATTCAGCAATGTCTAAGATTTCTGTTGAATTATTGTTGCAATACAGTCAGTAATATTGACATAATAATGTAACCCATGAATAGCTTTTATCCTCTCCATAGAGATAGTTTCTATGGTATTTCTGGAATTGGAAAGGCAACAGGTACAGTGCTTAGAAGCAAACATTGTCTGCTGCTGAGGCTGCTGGCTTGGGAGCTGCTGTTTGCTTGGAAATGCTCATGAGTGAAATCTCATCATAGACAAAGGACTTACTGTTTCTACAGTCATTCCCGAAAAGATGAGATTATTTCATTTTAGCTTCAGTGTGTTTCTTCATTTTATTATTTATTGTTTTCTCCAAGCAGCATAATGCATGCATGCATGATCTAAACATGCAAAATAAAACCACACAGATGAAAACTCCATACCATTACAGCTGTTGTGCATGACTGATTTGCCTTTTGCTCAGTAGCCTCCGTTAGAAATACCTTAAAAGGATTGGGAACAGTCTCACCTAGTGAAAAGGTACCTACTATGTTAGTCATTTTCTCTTTTGTAATTAGTCTTTGAAGAGGCAACTTTGAAGTGCTCTAACTAGGAGAATTACCGTGTCTGGCAATCATATCTTTTGCATATACAGTAAATTGGCTTTAATACAAGAAAATCTTAGGAAGATGCAAATATAATTTTCAGGTCAGTTGGCAGTGGGCATTTATGCTCTTGCAATGCTTAGTTGTCCCTGAGTGGTTTCATTCTTTACCAAGATGTCTGCTATCATGTCCTACAGAGATTCCGAAAAAAACTCCAACTAAAGCTCCATCCCAAAGTTCAAGTTGTCAACCTCATTACTGTTTTGAATTAGTATTCTGTTGCTGTGAAAAACTCTTACATCTTATTTTCCAACTCTTTACAAGGGAACTAGTTACTCCATGAGAGAAGAGAGCAACAAGTATGAAGGAAATCACAGCCAACTTAATAAACTATTCTAAGACCTTATCATTTTTGCCATCTTCCATCTACAAGTGAGCTCTTTGATCCATCTTCCTCAAGGGATTCAAAAGACACAAATAGCAGGAGGAAGAACACTGGTGTCACTCACCTTAGAGACAGGTCACTACAAGTAAACTATCTCCTACAAGTAATCTTTCCCCTGTGTCACTGTAGTTGATACAAGTTGGTAGATCAGAGATCCCAGAACCCAAATACAGCCAGAACAGAGCTTGGTGTGAGTTTTCTATAAATAGGATTTTTCACTCATGGATGGAAATCTGCATTTAAGCCTTGCCTCCACTTCTAGCTTTTGGTTGATTTGTCGGAAATAAGAGTTTCTCTGATTTGTCTGCCATGATCTGGAGATGGGAGTCTTCTAAGTAGCCAAGATTACAGGCATGAGCCTTTAGTTTTCTTTTTTCTTCAACTATGCTGCCCAAACTTTTCTTTTTGTTTTGTTTTATTAATATCTTGCATGATAATATTCAGCTTCCTTCTTCTCATGTCATATAGAAACACTACTCTCCTTCCATTTCGTGGCCTCCCGTCCTTCCTTGCCCTAGATGAAGTGGGATAGACCTTACCTTACAGCCTAATGTTTGAGACCATCGAGGACTTTTAGTTTGTACCACGGACTTCCCTCAGCTCTACATTCTACATGCTTCTACATTCAAGTTAAAAAGGCTCAAGGTTTTCCATTCCCAAAGAAGGAATCGGACAACTTTTAGATCTAATTGCATTTAATCACACAGTTTTATCTCTGATATCTGGGAAGTAAACAGTACCTAAGGATAGTTTCATGTGAGTAATACTAGTTTTTTTTAATTATGTATTGATAATTTTCTCTGGAATCTGGGATAGGATGAAGTTGAGGTGAATTGAAAAGTCTGGGTTTAATTGCTTATTTTATCCAGAATATTTTTTTTCAGAGTACTTCACTTATTGCCTTGATAACAAAATTTGATTTTACAATACAGCCTTAATAACATCTTGAAAATTTCTCCTGTCAAAAGCAATAATCCACCAGTTCCTCCTTTTCTGACCATTGATTTGTCCTTCCCGAAGATCTAGTAGATTAGTGAGAAGTCACATTGCTTTGATCTCAATGGGATGCATTTCTGAAAATAGCATTATGTCTGTAACTTTGCCATGCAAGTAAGGTTAACTTAATTGCATGGGCTCTATTGCTTTTTGCTGGAAAATTTCTGAGAGTTAGGGCACAGCCTGGCAAGCCATCTCTGGTTATTTGAAAGTAGCTATTTGTACAATCAGAGTCATGTGCATTAATCATGGTTTATACAATTTATACTTAAGGTTTTCTCAAAACTTTCGCTGGGCATTCAGTTTCTTGCTGTACTGTATCCAGTTCATCAAATAAAGTACAGCAGGCAGTCTACTCTTACTTTTTACTTGTCTGCTCTGATTATATGGGTTTAACATTCTTTAGAAAATCTTGTAATAAGCATCAAGATAAAGCACTCAATCTTGACTATTTATTTGTCATTCTTAAGCAGCTATTTACTACCATCAAAGTAAAATGAAGCCGTGGAAACCAGCTTTTAATTTATTTGGAGGACTCTTGTTTGTAAAATGTTTCTGCATATAGAGTAACAGCTAGGTGGGACAACACATTCCTTCTTTTGCTGCCTTATTTTTGTAGAAGTCTCTTTGGTCCGGGCTATACATATTGCATTTTACCTAACAAATGGGTTTTTTTTTCCACATGTTTGAAACTGAGTAGTATGCCATGGCTATCAGTTCTATCAAAATCTTCCCTTCCATTTCAAACATCCATTTTGTTTCTTTATGCCTCCCGTGTATGTCCAGAGGCATTTGTCTATATTTCTTGGCTTGGTTTTTCTGCCACTTCCTATCCTTGTCAGATGTCTGAGCCACTTAGTGGATTGTGTTTCTGTCCTCCTTTTTCTCCAGTACATCATCAACTTGCAGCACAGGATCTTTGTGAAGGCTGGTGTCAAGCTCAGGCTTTTGGCTCATACTTTACTTTCAATACTATACAAAATAATTCATTTTAAAATATCACTTTTTCTAGCATTTTATGTTTTCATGTTCATGGCCTCCTTATATTTTTATACATATGCTTTCTTTCCCATCAATAAGTTCTACTTCTCATGGGAACATTTTTGTGGGCTGGGTCAGATTTTGTGTTCTGAGAACTCCCTGGCAGCATCTCTCCATCCTTATCTGTTTTACCACTACAATGTCAAAATAAAATAAGCTGATGGCTTTGCTTTTCATTTCTTTGAGAGCATTCAAACAAGAAGGAAAATTACTTATCTTTCTGCAACCAGATTTGCCCAATGTGTGTATGTGTGTGTGTGTGATTGATAGAGACAGATAGATAATATATAAATATAGAGATCTCTCTATATCTATTTGCTTGCTGAATGTTTCTATAAATTCTGTTTTTGTTTTTGCTACCACATGCACAATTCTCGTGTTCTTACTAAAAGCACTACACTTATGCACTGGGTCCTATTCATTTTCTTGTATTTAACAACTTTTGGTTATGTAAGTAAACTATTTATTTCTGTAACATCAAACTTGTTTCTGATTAAGGAATTATTCACACTAGCATGCAAATATTAGGCAATATTTTCATCTAAAACAACATATACACAATGAATGAGATAATAATTGTCCAGTTTTTCAATCACTTAAATTCTATTTCACTCAAATATAGTAGGATTAAACATAAGAATAACTAACATAGTTATGTTGTATCATTTCATATAATCTCTTGGCACTATTCTTGTCCCACATCGACTATATACACAAATTTGAAGTGCAGGTTAAATTCAGCTATAAAATGCATTAAAGATCAAATGAAATTGTGTGTGTGTGTGTGTGTGTGTGTGTGTGTGTGTGTTGGTGTCATTTGAACTTGAACACAAGGCCTGAGTGCTCCCCTAGTTTGTAAGCTCAATGCTGGCACTCTACCACTAGAGCTACATTTGCATTTCTAGCTTTAAAAAAATTGCTAATTAATTGGAGATAACAGTCTCTGATTTTCCTGCCTTGGCTGTCTTTGAACTGTGATCCTCATATCTCAGCATCCCGAATAACAATGATTATACATTGAAAGGGGGTAATATCTATCATGATACTTCATAAACTGCTATATTAAGTGGCATCTTCTTTGTATGACTACTTAAAGAGTTAAAAAAAAGCACTAGTCACTGGCACCCAGAATAGTCAAGTAAAAATTTAAATACATTTTGAAAATTTCACATTTCTAGACATAAGGAATGAAAAATTTAGGAAATATTTTTTTTTATTGTAAAAAGGTCAGGTCACCCATAAAATTTCATTGCTTATTTATTTATTTGTCTTGATTTTTTAGTGCTTCTTCTTCATGGATATTATGAAAAAATTAGTTCAAGGATTTTAACATTTTAATAATAACAGAAATTTCTTGCACTTTTTTAGTATCAACATTCAGCAGCAAAATTACTCTTTTATATACACTTGGGGAAGGTGCTTACTAATAAATGTAGGTATTCAGATAGAATCAGGCTTTAAGATTGCTCTAAAGTCACACTTAATTTATTACTATGTTGTAATAAACTCATGAGAAACCAACTACTAGAGCCAGGAGGATGCATAAGAAATTTTCCATTTTCCTTTTCTACACATTGACCATATTGGATTAGATAATCCATATAATCAAATTTACTTTGAAGCTCAAGAAATAGTTTTTTGGCCAACAATAATTAAAACCAAACCATTCTGAGCAGTTCTAAATTACATTTCCAGGCACCACGAGAGGTGCTTAATATGGATTATGTAATTGAATCCTCACAACAATCCTTTTAATTTGGGTACAATTAATATCATGGGTAAAGACACTGAAGCTTATAAAGGCTAGTAAAATGCCCAGAGTTTTTCTGGTAAATATATCAAAGTCAGTTGGTTGCTCACACCTGTAATCCTAGCTACTCACAAGGCTGAGGTCTAAGGATCATGGTTTGAAGCCAGCCTGGGCAAGAAAGATTTAGGGACTCATCTCCAATTAACCACCAGAAAATGGGAAGTGGTGCCTTTGCTCAAACTAGTATAGGGCTATCCTTGAGTGAAAATGCTTAGAGAAAGTGCCTAGGCCATGAGTTTAAGCTCTGTGACTGACAAAAATAATTTTAAAAAATAAAAATTCAACAGAGGTGTTGAATTTGATTGAAGTATATTTATGCATGTATGAATATTTTACAATGAAATCTCAGCATAATTAATATATATACACACAAAGTAATGTTAGAGTATGTACTATTATGATATATGCTAATATATGCATATATACATATGTTAGTGTATATATCTCCAGGGAAGAATTAAGGTTTGAGGTAATCCTAACCTATTTTATGAGCCTATATTAAAATAGGAGAATGTGGTCTTTCCCTATCTTTTCACAGAGAATGTGAGTTATTCAAAAGAGACTCAAGTCTTAAAGTGGACTCAAATTATACAGAAGGAGGTTTCAGAGAGAAAGGATTCAGAGAGCTCAGGAAAGATGATGATGAGAGAAAAAAAATAGAAAAATACCAGTTTCCACAGAAGCTGTTATAAGATAGAAGTCTCTTTATCCTTAACCTCAATGATATTGACTTTTTTCCAGCTACTAAAATAAGATTGTTTTATTCCTGTATGGTCCTGTTGGATGTTGTGTTCACATGTTCTTCTCCTCATAACTGTACATCCTTAAGTTTTCAGCTCTGAAGAATGCTGCATTGAGCCTCAATCCAAATCAAGACTTTATTGTAACTTTCATTACATCATTTCTACATTTGGCACCACAGTTGATAATTATCTATAATTTGTTTAATGCTTGTCTCTTCATTCTAGTTCTAACTTCCATAATTATATCTATTATTGTTCCTGGATCTATCAGCAACTGCTAGGTCAGTAACTGGCACCGGATACAATCTTAAATGCTCATTGACTAAATGAATAAACAAGGTACTCTGAGGCATGATAATTGATTTGAAGACTTGCTTTTCAAATACTAACTGTTGAAGTGTGTTGCTGTTCTAATCATAGTAAAGCAAAACAACATATATTTCTTTCATATTTGGGGATAGGCCACAGCATTATAGGTAGCATATTTTACTGACCTGATTTCTCTAGGAGGCTACTATGTTTGCCAGCTGGGTTGGCCATGTGAATTCTTCCAACATGGCCCATGGACAAGACCAAAGAAAAGTGAAATGGGGAGCTCAAATATGTCTTCTCTCTTTGAGGAGATTTCCACAAATTCTACAAAACATTTCTCTTTATGGTTCCCAACCAGGTCCCTTCTACCTTCAAAAGAGCTGGGAAGATGGTTATCCAGTTATAACTACTCTTTAAAATTTTTTTGAATTAAGAAAGGAGAAAATAAACCTGTGTTTGCAAAACAGTGCATACAATTAGGGCAGGGATTTAAATAACTCTAAGCCTCCTTTGAGAAGTAGTATGAATTCACTTCTGCTTAGAGAGTTCTACTGTGTTTGATTTTATGGATAAGAAAAGCAAGACCACTCAGAATGAATGTCTGGACCTATGTACTTTCTTCCCAGCATCTGGCTCATTCTGGTTAACAAATGGTTTTGCTCTTGTTGACATTTTCCACAAATTTCATGTGAACTGAAACTTTATGAGGGTCTCTCAAAACATCCTCAAAAATGCTTAAGCAGTTTGCATAATGTAAATATTTAAAACAAATATATCCAAATAGATAAATAAACACAGACTGTCTCATCTTTCTCGTAGATAAATCCAAACATATTGGTGAGGGTAGAGAAAAGTCAGCTATCTTTGTTCAGATGTTGTTTATCAGATCCCCAGATACAATGGAAAATATTTTGAGGACATGTTTGGTTAATTCTATTAATCCTTTTTATCTTTATATAGTGTTGCAAAATGTGGAGGTAAATCTTGCAAAGGTCAAACATATCTCTCTAAAATATCTATAAAAGGGTTTTTGTTCACAGGAAAAATTTTAGTCTGATAAAGAGTCTGACGTAATTGTTTCTATTATTGTGTTTAATTACATCTTGCCTCAAAAACATTCTATTCTTGAAAAGTATCTTGTAGAACATGTAGCTTGTTGTTTTTAAATGATTTCCTTTGTCCTTCGGGACAAACTTGGAACTTTCTTTTTAGCAATATAACTTTTGTTTAGTACAATTTTTGATTAAAATTCGATTAAAGTGTTGTAATTCATTGATATAATATTCCCAATTTCTAACACCTTAACAACTGTAATAATAAACTCAATAATGGTCAGTGATGAAGTACTCTTTGAAGGTTGTCTATAGCACTTGATCCATCTTAGGAACCTTAAAACCTTTAGGGATAATTTCTATATTTCATTGGGAAGGAGATTAAATTCAAGGATATGTCCAAAATATAAAGTCCCAGGACTATAAGAAATAGTTGGAATAGCTATCATATTTGTTAAATTTGTTGGGAGGTGGGGATTAGCAAGCATATTAGACGTTGCCCCAAATCCCGTACTTGGAGGTCATGAAATTAGATGGGTTCAGGTCAATGTTTCAAAGTGCTTGTGCCTATCCAGAAATTGGGGAATTTCAGAGACTAGTCATAAATCTTCAAGATTCTTTTATTTCTTGGTGATACTGGTGTTTGAACTCAGGGCACTAAACATGGTAGGCAAGCCCTATACTTATTGAGCCACATCTTGATCCATTATGCCTCAGTTAAGTTTTTTTTTCTTTTGCCAGTCCTGGCAAAAGAAAGTCCTGGGGCTTGAACTCAGGGCCTGAACACTGTCCTTGGGCTTTCTCAAGGCTAGAGCTCTACCACTTGAGCCACAGCATTACTTCCAGCTTTTTCTATGTATGTGGTACCAAGGAATCGAGCTCTGGTCTTTGTGCATGCTAGGCAAGCACTCTACCACTAGGCAAGCACTATAACACTAAGCGAAATTCCTGGCCCATGCCTTAGTAAAGTTTTAGCGAGGGTCTCATACTTTTCCCTCAAGGATGGTATTGGATCATGATCTTCTTATCTTTGCAGATGTAATTAAAGGTGTATGTTATCACATCCAAACCTTCATCTAATTCTTTTAATGATGAGAAACTTAAGACTTTAGAAAAGTTAATATATATATATTTTTCTAAAGATATATGTGTATCTTTTTCATGAATGATAAATCTGTAACAAATTTGTTCTTATCTTCCTTTGAAAGATAATACTGATGCTTTAAAAGAAGCCAGAGTTTTTAATGGGAGATACTTGTAAAAATATACACCATGTTTCAAATTACCATAGGAGCCACTCTAATCAATATTTACTAAAAGCTGGTAGTCTATTGGAAGAAACTGAATTGTGTATTAAGTAAAGGGGAAAAATAGTTTTTAAGACTGAATGCTATCTGGGACTTTGATTCTTCTTAATCTGAGTTTCAGGTAAGTTTCCTTAATATTTTTTCCCTTGGTTTTCTTATCAGTTAAAAGAAATCAGATGATATAATTCCTGTCTAGCTAAAATGTGAAAATCTTTACCAACCAAAACCAGTAATTATTAACACTTAATCGAATCTCTGGAATTTTCTATTTCATCCCCTGTTTTATCATGACACAAACAGGCAAGTAACTTCACTGAGCTGGGACTTTCACTCCTCTTAGGAATTACTTTCTGTTTTCCAGAGACAATGTTTGAAAAATCAATAGTAATCAAGTGATATGCAAACACTGAGGTTCTCAATCTTAAATAACACCCTTCTTCTTAACGATGAACCAGATGATGAAGCGGATGCTTCAACAAAGGCTTGAACTAGAAACACAACAATGAACTCATGTTTGCATGAATAATTAATTCTTCCCTGGTACGTTTGTTATTACTTGATAACTATACTAGCTGTCTTCATGATTCTCCATCCAAGAACAGTGGACAATTCTGTGATCCTGGGGCTATGGTTTTGTTACCTGTTGTATTGAGAACAGGACTTGGCCTGTGAGGCATTCTGGTAAGTGGAGATCAGGAAATCATGGCTAGAAAGAGGCATGCCTTTAAAGAAGAAGTGCATTTGACTCCATTTTTCACTCACGGCTGGGCACTGTGACACATATCTGTCATCCATCCCAACGATACAGTAGGTACAAAGTAACCTTGAAGACAACTTGGAAAATGAGGGAGTTTTAAAAGTAAGTGGCATGGATTTGGATCCAATTTAAGATTCAGCAGCAGCCTTAATAAGTGGAAAAGGCTGTTGTCACCATCAATAACTGCACTAATAAGGCCTCCTGTGGTTGTTCTTACCATTTGGACTTTAACCAACGCCCTAAAAATATGTGCTTCTCTGGGAACATTTCACTACATTCAGAAACACATCAGGAGTTCCGATGTGGGCAGAGATGCAGATTGTTGGAGCCAGATGGACCTGGGGACTTCAATACAATCATGCATAAAGACACCTTCTCAGATAGTGCTTTCTGTCCCACACCACCTTCTTGCTGACTGTGTCTCCTTCATTCCCCACTGAGCCCTCTAAACTATCTCAATAGGAAGGCAAGGGACGAGACAGGTGGTATCATTCTGGGAGAAACGCAAGTTATGACAGATGCTCTTCTAGAAAGTGACGCTGCAGAGCACAGAAATTTCTAGACTCTGTTCTGTGAGAGGTAGAGTTTTCTGTATTTTAAGGCTATTCAACTGAATTGAGAAGGCGCCCTAAAATGTGCCTGGGACTAAAAGGGGATTAAAACATGTTCCCAGGAATGGAAAACCTATGATTGCATGTTTCCAGCAGGCGTTGTTATGAAAGGATTCTTTTCCGCTCCAGATGCCAGATTTTAATAGGACTGAGGGCAAAAATAATCATTCATTTTGAATTTTTTGCCTGTTTTGTTATTTATATGTTGTCATTGGTTTTGATGTGAAGAAGCCATGAACATAATGTTTGTTCTTAAGGCATCTTATGGGGAATTTATCTTAAAGCAATGAAATTGTGATTGATTTGGTCTGTCACACCTAGATCTCTGCCACTTTTAACAAGTGAGCTTAGGACAACTAGTTAGAGTTGAACAAAATGAATAGCAGGGATTTGAACTAAGCATTGTGTGTGGGGGGCAGACAAACAAAGAGGAAGAGTTGGCAAACTCAGTCATAATATTCAATGTACCTATGTGAAAATGGAACCTGGTAACTTGAGGAGATGTGTGGGGTTGGAAGAGATAGGGATAATGTTGAAAGGCATACCAGTGAACAAGATGTATTATACTCATAAACTGACATATTGAATTAAAACAACTAAAGATCATATATTCATATTATTTTATATTACATATTCATTTCAATCATGTATTCACATTATGATATGTTGTATATATTCAAGGAATTAAAAAGAGTGTGATGCAAACAGAACAGCTGGCAAGATCAGTCATACATGGGGGAGCACCAGGTAGTGGGGTGCCTTGCTTGTGTCTCCTCATGTGGGGCATGTCACATCAGGGAAATGGAAACCTATGCTGTAAAAGGAGGCCTAACTCGTGGCCCAGTGCTCATTCCCTGGTCTTGGGTCCCCACCTGGCTGAGATAGTGCCTGCTGCCTGGTTGGAAGGTGTGGCTGTGGTTTGTGAAAGTAAGGCCACCTCTGGGATCAAACCATCTTGAACAGCACAGGCATCCTACTTCCTCAATGAGAGTACCTCCCCCGCCCTTCCCACCTTTGTGCTGCATCCTATATTAGCTGAATGGACTTCCTCAATAAAGGAGTTCTTGCCTTGACTGGTCTCTCTGACTTGACTGATTGTCCTCTGGTGGCCCTCTCCTTTCTTGGTTCAGGAGGGACCGAGGACTAAAAACCCCGACATGCTCAGACTTCTCCATTCAGGCCATACCAACAGACTCTTTCTGTAAGTCCCCAGGACTCTGACTTCCTAAGCTTTTTGTTTAGCAAAGTTAGAAACAAGTTTCCAGAAGAAATGTCAACCAATAATGAACAGCAGTTAACAGATAAATATCTGTTTTTCTTGTCCCATGTATGGACAAATGTATAGCCTCCTTTATGGAAGACTCTTCCCTTGGTCCTAAACAGGATTGAGTCTTAGCTGTTGCATATACCCTGACAATCTACTAATTGATATTTTAATAAATATGAGATATTTTAATAAAATGAGAGAATCTATATTAAGACAGAAAATCATAGAAAGATACATAATCACTATAGATCAGAGGACAGATAATATTCATTCATTCATTCATTCATCAACAGCCTGAAGACATTCACTGAATAATATCTGCAATGGGAAGATCTTAGTTAATAAGCAAATAGTCCCTTTAATCCTCCTATACTCCATTCTCTTAGGGGAAAATAGCAACATATTATATTCATAAAGGGAAATATGGTGAAAACCCTTTTCATATACTCCTACATATATGCCAATGAAGTACAGTTTAGACTTAAAGTTGAGTGACAAAAGCTAAACATATTTAAACTTTTTCTTGCTATCCAAGGAACTAAATGCCATATAGACATGGAAGAATAAAGGAAATTTTCCAATTCTTCATTTGTATATGACTGCCGCTTAAAAATTAAGCACAGGGGACCCTTGCCTCTGGGCATAATCATTTTTGCTTCAGATACAAAAGGAAACCATCTCCATATGGATTCTCCATCCTACCACTAAATTTCATAGTGAATTCTTTTGTTGTGAATTTCTTGGCTTTCAGATGACCCAGAAGCACAAGAGGCTGTGTTCTTGATTCTTTAAATTGAACATTCATTCAGTTTTTTGTTTGTTTGAAGTGATGTGTAAGGAGGATTTTAGAACACACATTTTTTAAGGAGTTCATATATATATGTATATATATATATATTTGAAAAAGAAGCTTTACTACACAGCAGTCAAGATCATGTATTGTTCAGTGCCAACCATAGATATAACACACATTTTATTCCCATGTACTTGTTCTCTTCCTGTCACCTCCTCTCCTAATTGACACTAATGATAGGGAGATACATTACAAATTAGTGACTTTTGAATCTCAGTAAACAGCCTTAGAAAAATCCAGGAGTCTGCGCTAAATACATTTTTTTGAGAACTAAGAAAAAATGTAAACATGTTATTAAAGATTAGAATTTTAATATAGTATTTTTAGGAGATGACCATAATACTCACAATTACTTTGTGAATGGCATTAGCTGTGATTTAAAAGGAAAATGTCAATTTATATATTTTCTGAATTCTACTAGAGCCACACAAGACTATGTGGACAATACCATAAAACTCTAAAAGGCCATCTAGTGCCATTTGTTTTGATACAGGAAACATGCAAAGACTGATTTTTTGTGTATGTCTTTTTATGTTGTATCTTATTGCCTTATAATAACACTGCTTATGTTAATGGAAATTTTGTGGTTTGTAAACATTTTAAATGTCAGCTGTTGAGGCTCTAAACATTTATTATTCTCAATTCCCATTCCCCTGTTATCCCTGTGCTTTATCAGGCAACACAATCTCTCGCTTTCTCCCACACACCAGGGTAAACTGTTTAACACACGCAGCCCATATATGCACACAGCTTCTTTAGGCCCAGCTGTGTGTGCCTTCTGTATCCTTCAGGAATTCAGTCATCAAGTAGGGAGGGAGGAAATATAGGGCAAAAATTTATAACAGAGAATTTTGAGACTTTTTGAGCCAGAAATATGGTAATATAAAATATAATACACAATACTGAAATTGAAGTCACTGTCAGCTTTGGTTAAAAAAAAAAAGATAAAATAAAATACGGCTCTTAAAATGAAGTTAAGCATTGGCAGTTTGAGTTCTGGAGATTCGTACTCTACCTATCTACTTTTCCCCTCACAAGGAAACTGTATGGTAAAGGTCACAGTGTCACATCATGGTGATGACACAGCAAGCATTCTCTGACTGGTGGCTGGGAAGTCACCAGATAGGCATTATCCAGCTGAGCAGTACCATTTCCTAGCTTTGAGGAGCAAAGCCCAGCCATACACGTGCCTGCAGGATTGAACTAAGAGAAATAGCCGCACATTTCCTTAAATCGATAGCTATTGAAGTTGATCACCTAGTTCTTAAAATCTAGGTTTACCTCGTCAAATAGATATTCTATTACTCAAACCATATCCTTATCACCTTTTTACTTTATTTTTTTTCATGTAGGGTCTCATATTCTTTGCTCAGGGTCAGCCACAAATGTTAATTCTCTTACCCAAGAAGAATGATATTCACTACTGTTGCTCTGCTTGTTTGGTTGTGATGGATCTTACTAAGCTTTCCCCCACACTCTTCAGCCTGGTCTTTGACTGTGACCCTGATTTCCATCTTTGATTAGCTGGATTTACTGGTTTGAGTCAATGCATTTAGCCAACAACTCTTAATTTATAAAATTCTTAAATCTTAAGTAAGCTCTTAATTGAAATGGTTCTTTAAAATAATGCACTCATTACTTTATGTAACTGTAACCCCCTTGTTCATTATTTTTTCAATAAAAACAAAGAAAAAATAAAATGAATTATCCTTGAAGTTAAGACTAAAATACAATAGCAATTATGAATCTTCTAGTATGAGAGTGATTCAATTAATGTATTATTACGTTAAATGCACTGAAAGAAGGGAATTAAGGTGAAATGTAAAAGTAAACATAAATTTACTCATTCTTTTCTTACTGTATCTTTTACAATCAAGTTCTGTTGAACTTTCTCACTTCTACTTGATTGAGTCAGAAAACATTAGATCATTGTAGTCTTACGTTATGTGGGTTTAGTTTTCCCCTTTTATTTTGATTTCTTGAGAGTATTTTTTCTGCTGCTGGTTTCTGATGGTTTAAATTGTCAATATTTTTGTTTGAAGACTCCTTTGTGGTGGAGATGGGGTGAAATTGGAAGCTCCTAGAGGATTTTTTTGATTGTGAAATATAAGTGATTTAATCACTGGGTAGATTATACCTAAAATAAGTAAAACCCAACAATTAAATGAAATGGTTGGATAATGAATTTTTCTATGATTGTGTAGCACAAAATATGTCCACTGCTTTTCTTTTCAATTTCAGTTTTCTTTTTAAATTTCAGTTTATATTGGTCTAACTCAATGAAAGAAATGAGAATAACACAACATAAAGGAAGGGTTAATTGCTTGAGCTTTTATCAAAAAGGCTTTCAAGCCTGTGGTAGTATTGAATGAAATTGAAGACAAGCTAAGCATTGCATGTTGGAGCCTTTAAAGACTACTACTAAGAATGTGTGGAATGTTTTCAGGAGAGAAAAATAAAGAATCCCAGACACATAAATCAATACAAGGATGTATACTGAGGAGGGAGAGACTTTAATCATCTTTGTTAAGGAAGATATCGTCTTGATACAGCTAGATCTGTTAGTAAAGCAAGAGGTTGATGCTGAGCTTTTTTTGGTATTCCTGCTTGTTATTGCTGCAGTTGAAAAGCAGTAATTTCTAAGAACTTGAGAGTTGTTGTTGTTTTTTTTTTTTTTTTTTAGCAATCACTATAATGTTTACCCTCAGGGATTTGGGCCCAACAACTTCAGCAACCAAATTGGCTTAAAGACATTTCATCTCCAAAGGTCTCTGTCATGTTCAAAAAGAGCAAATCATCCTTAATCTACTGTTTAAATTGGAAGTGAAAGACAGTAGGAATTAACCTGAGGTCGCTCCTCCAGTCTCACTGCACAATTGCATTAAAATGCCCTTGTTAGAATGACAGTCCATAACAACACTCCAATGCTTCATCTCTAAAATATTAATCATTCTCTTTGTAAACCTGTGAAGATGGTAAGTGAGGAGGCATCCTGACAAATCCATGTGATAGTAGATAAATCCCTATCTGAGCTTTCAGAACAGAAAAAAGCATATAATTATTAACACTCCTTTATACGTATGCAGAAAAATGTCTTTCTCCCCATAAGACTTTTTAAGGAGGTACATATTTCCATTTCCAAGAGAAGTATGCTAAGACACATTTCTTCTTTTTTTTTTGTAATGATAATCTTTTATTTTTTATTTATTTATTTTTTGCCAGTCCTGGGCTTGAGCTTAGGGCCTGAGCACTGTCCTTGGACTTTCTCAAGGCTAGAGCTCTACCACTTGAGCCTCAGCACCACTTCTGGCTTTTTCTACATATGTGGTATCAAGGAATCGAACCCGGGTCTTCGTGCATGCTAGGCAAGCACTTTAACCACTAGGCCAAACTCCAGGCCCCAAAGACACATTTCTTTATGCTATGACTTGTAAGTAGAAACCCAGTTGAGGTCGGGGTGGGGGGGAAATGGGGACCAAGACATGTGAAAGGGTATCAATGTATGTGAATTAATGCACCTTCTATCTGGCAAACATCATGTGACCCTCCTATTAAATACAATAAAAAATATATGAAAAAAAAAGAAACCCAGTTGAAGAGAAGAGGAACTATCAAAGGAAGGCATCACATTTTCTTGGCCTGTTTGTGTGGTGTGTGTGTGTGTGTGTGTGTGTGTGTGTGTGTGTGTGTGTGTGTGTGTGTGTGTGTGTGTTGTGTGCTTGCGTGCACACGTGCATGCACATGCTTTTCAGTCTGAGGGCTTTGCTTTTTCTCTCATGTTCTATTGCTTCTTTCTTTTAGTCAGTCATTTGCTCTTGGAGCAAGCTATCTTCTGGTTCATAATACAAACTAGAATGATGTGACTGCAACCAGAAGGACACAACATGACTCTTAAGGTGGGGGGGAAGGCCAGGGGCAGAGGATTCAGGCAATTACTAGGCTGGTGTGGGGGCACAGCTGCCACGTTCAGCCTGAAGACCTTCTCAGTTGCTAGTGTTGGGAGATCTCTGACCCAGAACCCAAGTTCATCGTGGCAGTCTCTAGTCTGGCCACTCATGGTTGTAGAAGCAAGGACAGCATTCCTAGGTGATTTTTTTTCATATATTTTTATTGTAATTAATAGAAGGGTTTCATTATATTCACCAGATAGAAGGTGCATTACTTTACAAAAATTGATACACTTTCTCATGTTTTTATCCCCATTTCCTTCCCCCCACTCCCACCACTCATCTTGTTCTCCCCTCTTCCCTATTGGATTTCAAATAAACAAATACACATATGTCCAATATATCAGATAACCAAGGGACAGGAAATGATATGAGAGATAACATAGTACATTAAGGACAACAGTCACTCACTATATAGCTTTTGTAGGTGATTTTATAGTTCAAACAAACTTATTCAGAAATTTCCTCCCCCCCAGACTCAGACTTTTGAATAGGATTCTATACTGTGAAATGTTGTGTCATGCACACAACCATTTAAAAATATTGTATCAAATTCCTTCTGGGTGAAGTGTATGTACATATGTGTATAGGCAACAAATGAATTAGTTATCTTGGTTCTCAATGCCTAAAATTACTTATTGTTGATAAGTAATTTGTACTTGATAATTTTTCAGTCTCTCTGGGATGTATTTGTGCTTCATCGTTATGGACAGTCATAATGCTCATACCAGTTTCTGACATGTCTAGTTTTATCACCTCCTCTTTATAATGACATTGACTTCACCTGAGTCTGAATGTACATGGTAATGGCAGAGACTGTGTTTTATTTTAGGCACTATGTCTGACTCCCAGAGAAGAGCTGGCAAGGTGGCAGAGGCCCCATAGAGATGAGATGTCTCAGCTTGGGTCTCCCTCCTTCTGTTCATAACTGCCTATGTCTTTGCTGAGATATTATTCAACACTTTCCTCTTTATGTGAGGACCCACTTGCTCAGTGAGACACTTGACTTAGCTGTGCATCACTCCCTTCTGAATGGGACACCTAAATATCCTCTGTGTGTGCGTGTGTGTGTGTGTGTGTGTGTGTGTGTGTGTGTGTGTGTGTGTGTGATATTTCAGGCTGTGTCTAAGGTAAGGGAGGAGTAGGAGAAAGCTCTCCACCCTACATCTCAGCCTTGCATTGGATATTCTCATTTTCTATAAGGAAACATGCATCACCACTTCCCCTACCTTCTCCTGAATTAGTTATACTTCTATACGAGTGTGCATTTCTACATGCCAGTCCAGGTTGTTACAACAGAGCTCTTCTTATCAACCAGGGACCTTGACCAACATGTATATTTTGACTTAGTGCCTGTGTATGCTAGGTCTTTCACCTATTTTTTGCCCAGTCTATTGAACTATGAAATATGTTAAATGGAGTTCCTTGGAAGTAATATCATTCACTTAGCTGCATTTCATTCATCTGGATCCCTGTCCTGTACCAATCAATGGGGGACAATGGAATCCAGATGAGTAAATAATAATTAGCTCCTTGCTTACACATAGGTAGTAAATTAACATAGACTCTTTTGCTACATTCATTTTAGCTCCTGTCTTAGGTAATCACTTCTGTATGTGATTGCTGTTTGAAATTGTATTGTTTTATGCTTGGTCTCTCAACTTCTGGGCTTGAATGCAAGCTCCATGATTTTGTGGATTTTATCTACTCCAAGAATTGCTGTGTCTGAATTATTTACAAGAGGATCTGTCACATAGCCAGTGTTTCAATAAAAACAGTAACACCAAACTAGGATCCAGTGACTCATACCTTTAATCATACCAAATCAGGAGTCAGATATGAGGAATTCATTTCCTAGCAGAAAAGTCTGTCTGACTCTTATCTCCCATTAACAGCAAAAACCATAGAAGTGGAGGTGGGGCTCAAGTATTAGAATACTATCCTTGAGTAGAAAAGCCAATTGAGAGAGCAAGACCCTGTGTTCAAACCCCAGTACTAACACACACAGACATATACACACACACGAACATACACACAAGATGTATATGTAATATATATAATACATATTAACTGATTTATAGTATTTTATATAATATTGTGTGATATTATGTGTATATTACATATGTATGTTACATATAGGTATATAATATGATATATAATGATGTATATTATATAATGTATGTGCAGTATGTTTGCATATGTGAATGTATCTATACACAAATATACAATAAATGCCAGTTATATACAAGGTAAAGTATTTAATTTATGTTCTCAACAAAAAGATTTGAATGTGCCATGTTTTTCACAATGATGGGAGGAAAATACAACCTTTAATGTCAGTTCTTAGGCCTTTATTTTGCTGTAAAATCCATATTACTAGATGGAGTCCATACTCCATCTGCTATACATTCACCTACTACTCCTTATAAGACCACTTAAATGACATAGTATGAAATTTCTGTAGTTTATGCTTACAATTTTTTTCCTGCCAAATACTGAGTGCTACTTGGCTAGACCACTCTTCACTGCTTTGTTAATTTTTATTTCCCTTTGTAAATATCCCATCTTTATAGAGCTTTCCTCTCTGGGGTTCTAAGAACCTTTTATGGTAGACTTATTTAACTTACTGCAAAAATGTTCTAAAACAGAAGTTGGAAAATTATGGCCAATGGACCAAATCTAGAATATGGTCTGTGTGGGTTTGTTTGTTTATTTTGTTCAAAGAGGTGGCACTAGGAGGGTTTCTACATTTTCAAAAGGTTGTTAAAAATAATATATGACAAAAATGGCCCATGACCAGTAAGCTTGAAATATTTAGTACCCATCCCTTTGCAGGAAAATAATACTGAACTCCAAAAGATACCCAGCCAGTCTCTACCAGGCAACTATGCACAGATGCCTTTGTTTTCAGTCAAAATGTTATGTCATAGCTGGGTGCTGGTGGTTCACATTTTAATCCTAGCTACTCCAGAGACTGAGAACTGAGGATCATGGTTCAAAAGCCATCCAAGGAAGGAAAGTTTGTAGGACTCTTATCTCTGATTAACCACAGAGAACTGGAAATAGAGCTGTGGCTCAGAGAGAAAATGGCCTTGAGAGAAAGAGCCCAGGGACAGCACCAAGGCCCTGGGTTCAAGCCCCAGAAGTGATAAAAAACAAAAGTTATCTCATCTTTAAAAAGGCTATGTAATTAGTTACAGGTTAAATGAGCCCTGCTGTGTTTGACTTCTGTATCATGGATTTCAGCTTTTCAAAGTGATCTGTTGTATGAATCCGGAACTCCATGTTTCCCCTGCTACCTTAAGTGGTAAGCAGCTACTACCTTGTGTTCTATCCACTCCTCTAATCAGAGAACAGAGTAAAAGCCAAGCTGGGGATTTAGGGGTCAGGGCTTTTTCCTTAGGTCCTAGTGGATTTTTTTTGGGGGGGGGGGATAATAATTTACTCTGGAGTGTTTAGAAGTTCATTTATTTACTGGAGAATGCAGAGAAAAATTTCCAAATTCATGCTGACAATCATTAGAGGAGCAGATCAAAGCGAGAAGGTAAAACAATGATAGAACTTAGGGAGCCAATTTCAATAGACAAATCAGTTAAGAACATAGGACCATGTATGGATTGCTACTGAATGTTCTGTTGTTTGGCTTCACATATTTGTAAAAAGAGCTGACACCTGTTCATAAGTTCAAATATTTATTGTGTGCCATGAAGTACGAAATAACCTTGATTATTTCAGTGAACAGTCACTGAACATTTATATACAAGTTACCAAGGATTGGGGACTTTCTGCTTTTCATAGGCCCGCTTTGAGGAATTGACATAAAATAAAGAACAAAGTAACACTTCCGCCATGATCTTTCCCTCCAGTGTAAGAGGACATCTATCTCATATGCCACACACCACTCAGTGTGTACTATGTAGATAAATACAACAGATATGTTGGAAGCATCTAAATGGGAGGGGTTCTGTGTTATATGAATTTAAGGAAAGCCTTATTGATGGTTTCACGTAGAAGAAGTTTCGGAAGTCAAAGCATTAAGGTAGTAAGCTTGATCTCTTTGAAGGATATAGCAAGGGTTGTTGTGCAAGTGAGAAGAGAAAACTGCAAATGGAGATGAGGTCAGGTCTTATGCCTCAGGGCATAAGATCTGTAGGACACTGAGGACTTTGTCTTTCCTTCTGAAAAAGAGAGACGCCAGCTGCAGGCTTTTAGCATAGCATAGAATCACAGTTCTATAATGTAGATTTAAGAGATGGCTGAAACTTATCTCTGGGCAAAATACTTTTCACAATGGAAGAGCAAACATTGAGATATCAGTTTGATGATCATTTTAGTAATGTAAAAATTATGATTAGGACCAAAGCAGTAGAAGCAAAAGCGTTAAAAAAAGAGAAAGGCTATTTTACAAACACATTAAACACATTATATGTTAAAGCTATCCATCATGTGCATTGTTGTTTTATATACAATATGAGGAAGAAAACCAAAACTGACATCAACGTTGGGTCCTTAGCCCCAAGTGGTAAAGCTAAGATCAAATGGTATAACTGAAACACTGAGTCCAAGCCCCTGCCACAAATAATACCACCAAAAATTTCTATACAGAGCAAATGAAACAATGAAAATGAAATATATTAACATGGAAGTTGATTATAGACGACATATTCCATATAGATGAGGAAGATGGACATACACATTGGAAGTAAGCCTGAGCTATAACATATTGAGTTTATTGGTTTAATAGTGTACTTCAAGGTGTGCAATGGTATGTGGCCCCAAGATAGGGAGTTTGTGTATTTAGAAGAAATGCCTGTAAACTGAGAGCTGTATTGCAGGTCTAAAAGCTGAGTGGGGCCATGCAAGGGAAGCTGAAAATGACATATAATAAGGTGCTAGGAGAACTAAGGGAGAGAGGGATGAGGAAAAACCATCACAAGGGGATGGGGAATACCAGGTGAATAGAACACATCAAGGAAGTTCAGAACAATTCTGGTAAATGCTACTGCTCTTAGTTAAATGAATTTTTCAGTTTAGCAATGTGCTGTTGGTGTCCTGTGGAGGAGAGGATGGAGATGGAGTAGGTTCAAAAAAAAAATGAGAGAAGCAGTATGGAACTAAATGTTTTATTGGGTAAATCACTTTATAAAGGAATAGTATGACAAATGGACAGAAGAGAAATTGGATAGTACCTGGAAAGTGTTTAGCTCCAAGGAAATATTTTTAAAGGAAGAAATTATAGTATATTACTCCAGTGATGGGAAAAGATAGCAAAGCAATTATTTCACAAAGCATAAAGGAAAGAGAGCAATGATGGGAATAGTGGATTTGAATGTATAGCATCCAGGAAATTCAGAGGATTGATTTCAAAAGGTCATAGAAGGTCCATTTTTTTCCTACAAAAGGAGAAAAAGAGGTTGTGACATGTAGTGTAACAGCAGGTAACAGCTGTCTATTGCCTGTATTTCTGCGTCAAATGAGAATCGAGGCTTGAAATGCTGTTTTGGAATAAATGTGAAGGAGGAAGCAATCAGATAAGGAGCTGGAGGCCAGTAAGCAGTGAGACCTACTGTTGCCTAAAGGTGCTAATCTAGAAGTTCTGGTTTGATTCCATTCATCTTCAGGATTAGATGAGGGAAGGGACAGGATGAACTAGATGTGAAATGTAAAATGCTTAGCAGACTATGTATTGGCCTCCATTTAACAGTAGAAAATGGCAATAGGCCATTGAGTGGCCTCAGAATGTAAGCTCTAGGATAATTATTTATTCTCTTAACCAAGGCCTGGAAGTCAGTCAAAAGGGGAGCTGAGAGTGTGTCAGTGGAAATAATTAACATGGGTATAATTGGTTAAATTTCAAGCCTCTCTTTTCCTGTGCTATTTTAATGAAGCAACAAATTCTGTGAAGCAAAGAAATTGAGTGAAAAAGTAAAATCTTAGTACACCCATTAACGTTCTTTCTTTAATTGGATTTATAGATAATCTGTCCAGACTCAACTTAGTCATCTCTTTGGGACACTTGTTAAAAATATTTTCAGGGTTGTGTAAAAAAATATGAAAGATACACCAAATTCCTCTTAATAAATACTGCTATTTCATTGATTGACTGATGATTTTATTAAGACATGAGTATAGAAAATAAATGCATGCTTAATTTTATCTCCAAACCTTTTATGGTGACTTAACACAGGACCTTGAAATATCCTATTTTGTATGGCCATTTCTTCAAGATGAATTTTATGAAGAAAAAGTTAGTGCTCCTCTTATTTTTTAAATGTGTATGCTTAAATGACCTTTCTATTTCAATTATTATCATGCTAAGTGAGTCTTTTCTCCTTGTAACATCTTTAAGTACTAGAAAAACCTTTACAGTATCCTAGCTCTAAAGATCATTCGTTAACATTTAATAAATAAGTTGCAACTACAAAAGGCATAAGCTCATCAAACTCTTGAGATGGAATTTCCTTGTATTTTATAGCTTATCATTATGTTTTCTCATTACCTGATAGGAATATTGTTCAAGGTTAGACTTTGCTATTGCACAGTTTTGTATGCAGCATATTGATATTTGGATTAACACAAGGTTGTTGAATGGCTAAGGATTTTGTAAGACCTAATCAAGAGAAGCCATTAGTTTACAATTGATTTGGGTATGTATGTACAAAAAATAACTGAAGATTCCTATTAAATTTTACCTTTAAAAAATTACAGTGATAAACTATAAACCTATTAACTGCTGTCAATCAAAGAACCATGTCTTGGGAACCATTTGGCAACTGCTGTCCTTTGTAGATGTTATGTTAGCAATACGAACTCCAGTGTTCTCTTCACATTGAGGAGGTTAAGTGACATAATTTTTGAATCTATGTTTTCCAGCTTTTAGTTACTAAGAACTCATATGAAGTCATGTAAGCTTCTGCACATGTAAAAAGAATTCTTTAATGTTTATGTATTTGTGAACCAAGGCCTACCTTATTAATTAGCCCTGAAATATTACTTAGATTCTTTCTTTATACAAGCTCTATTTTTACTTCTACCACCTTTTCTTTTAATACTAAATATATTTTGAGGGTTTTGTTTTTTGTTGTTTTTTTCCATAATATCTCCTAAGCTGAATTTTTAATGTGAGACTTATTTTGCATCACAGAAATAGATTACTCATTAATGAATTAATTCAAGAAATATTTCCTTAGTATATCTAGCATATTACCCACTGTATTTTCTTAATTATGAAAAAAGCAGACAAAATACTTTTTTAAATAAAGCTTAGATTCTAGCAAAGTATATAATGAACCTACATGTATCAAATCTTTACCAGTAGAATGAAAAATCAGGATGGAAAAATTAGGTTCTACTGGGGCAGGGTAGGGGAATATTATAATTTTAAATAGAATTGTCAGAAAAAGCCTATTAAGGAAGGCATAGAGAAAGTCAAGGCAGGCTAAAAGCAAGGCTTCTTGTGTCACAATCCTATTGGGAATAAAAATAAAAGTTTTTGAAGGAAAAAAAGCATTATTTCAAAGGAATAGGAAAAAACCATTATTGCTGAAAGGAAGAAAATTCTAGTGTTCCAGACAAAAGGTCAAACTCTCCATAATATTGTCTTAAGTCAAAGCCTAATTCAAACAAGGCCCAATAGCCTTCAGTTAGATGAAGGAAGCTGGAAGGTTGAGGAGAAAGGTTTGAAGCTAATGGAAACAAGTCTCCATCACAACACGTGACACAAAGTGCAGCCCATGTGCTGATGTACACAAGTAGACAGCTGTCCAGAAGATCCCACTAAGGCCATTGAAAAGATGGCTACGGTTAGTAATGGACCCACAGAGCAGTGAGAAGACACCACAGACGGCTTTCATAGCTACGGAGAAGACAACGTCTGGTTTCAAAGGATGATCATTTTAGGGAGCGATGTAGCTGTTGACTACAAGAAGAAGCCAATGATCTTGGGCCATTATGAAAATCCCAGGACGCTTAAGAATTAGAATAAATGTACACTGCCAGTGCTATACAAGTGGAACCACAGATCCTGAATGACAGTCTCTGCTTACCACCTGGTCAAAACTCAACCTATTTCACGATTGAGAACTATTCTCAGAAACAAAGATTCCTTGTGAGGCATTACGGCTCATTGACAAAGCACCTGGTCATGCAAGATCCCTGATAGGAACACACAATAAGATTAATGCCCATACCTTGCATCGCATCTGTTCAACTGTTCAAGGATGAAGGGAGAATTTCAATGTTTCAGCCTTATGATTAAGAAATCGGGTTTAGAAAGCCATAGCTGCCAAAGCCTGCTGCATCTATGAAAGGCAAAATGAAAACCTTCAGGAAGTTTTCACTCTTCCAGGGACCATTAAAAAGGTGGCCAGACTATCAACATTAAAGGAAATGTAGAATAATTTGAGCCCAATCCTTATGGATTAGTGTGACAAGTTCAAGAAACCACTGGGGAGCCTTATGTCACATGTGGAGGAAATAGTGAGAATCAGAATTAGAAATAGAACTAGTATGATAGATATCGCCTTGCTGACTGTGAGTAGGTCAGAAAGGGGTATGCTTTACTATAAATATGTTTAATTTAGTTTGTTGTTACTAATCATTCTATATGTAATCAAATCGGTAATATTTAAATGCAATTATAGTGTGTTTCCTACAAGCAAAACTCTTAACATGCATATTGTTGAGTAAGTGTTAATGGTTGCAGATAAGTTTACATTGAAGGTGTCAGCAACTGAGAGGAAACTTGATAGAATGACAGAAATAGTTTCTATCTCAAGCATGGGACAGGAGTGATGTCACTTTAAATTTTACATCCAACTTCTTTATTTGACAGATCAGCTAGCAGCCTTTGATTTTGTATTTGCACATACACACATACAGTATATAATTTTTTTACAACTCTTTTGGGGAAGAACTTGTATAAAATATATTATACAAAGTTAGTAGATCATCTGGGAAATAAAAAAGAAGCATGTTATTGGAAATGGAGGCTTTTGAAATTTTCAGTTTGACAGTGACTTTGAATTAAGCTCTGCAGACAAAACTTGACATTGAAGGAGAAGTATAAGAAAGATAGTATCTAGTTCTGGGTACTAGTCAAGTGTTTGGCATTACATGTGCAGTAATCTTATAGACATTCTTAGGAAGAAGCCAAGGATAATGTAGGGTAAGTAACATTCTCTCTTGGAGTACATCAAATCCATACAACTACTCTTAAAACAAACTCAATATATCACTGGAGTATAATAAAATATGACATTCGGGAGTTGTTGTCAAAGCAAAAAGCCATAAATAGCATGAATTTTCTGCATACAAGTTCTGAATCAGATTTGGATAAATTGAAATCCAATGATAATAGAAAAAATAAAACAAGCAACCTTTCTATAATGATATAGTGGATATTGGAAGCTCATCTCTGAAGGCAGTGGGTATACAAATAGTCTACCCCAAATAGGTAAAATTCTTCCCACAATGACCGGGACTTCCTGGGGAATCATAGTAAGGTCTGAATAGCCCTGCCTTATGTATTTTCTCTTATAAACTTCATCTGTATTCATGAAGTAGCTTTCACATGTCTGTAGAAATGCTTGCTGAAGATGGTTACAATGACTCAAAGCTCCTTATATATTTCTTGAATTAATGAAAGGATGATATAAAAGCTCCAAACAAACATAAAATCAAAAACTATAGTTCGGCAGGCCAGGAGTTTGGCCTAGTGGTAGAGTGCTTGCCTAGCATGCATGAAGGCCCGGGTTCAATTCCTTGGTACCACATACATAGAAAAAAGCCAGAAATAGTTCTGAGTCTCAAGTGGTAGAGCTCTAGCCTTGAGAAAGCCCAAGGACGGTGCTTAGGCCCTGAGCTCAAGCCTAGGACTGGCAAAAAAAAAAAAAGTCTATAGTTCTGTTATTTGATACTATCTCTTAATTGAGTTTAGCTATTTGGAATTGAAGAAGAAAAAGTAAGATGAGTAATATTTAGAACATGAGAGAATGTGAGAGATACTTAACAGAGATGATTTATTCTACTTATCTGAGAGCTATCCAGATAAAGCCTAAGGTCGAGCTAGCAATTGTAGCTGAGTTCTATAAATCCACCTATGAAACAAGCCAAATACTTTAACACTGTAAGCTTATTTGTATGCCACTCAAGTTTGGGAGTTCCTTTTATATAGCATGGCTCCAGAATATCAATAAATAATCTAACTTTATTCCATTTCTCTTCTTCCCATCCCCTTTTTTTCCCTCAATGAATTTGTCTCTTCCTTCCTTTAAAGATAAATGGAAATTTCTTCATCACTAGCTGCATGCCAGGCACTATGCAAAGAGCTTCTGAGTATGAAGATTATAAGACAGTAACCTAATCACTTTATCCCAATGTATGTCAGATCTCTCTACAGTCTGTGCTCTCTTAAGACCATCAAAGTCAATAGGCTATAAAATTAAGTGGCTATCTGCCGCCAAGTGCAATTTGGTTAATTGTGGAATTCAAAGACTTTGAGCATCTGACTCAAGGTAAATAATAGACAGTGCTTAGTCATTACTTTTATTGTTAGATCTAGTCTCCAGCCTGGGCAGAAAGCCATGTGCTAATCCATATCGTTGTTAGTGTCCAAAGTGCCAGGAGTGTAACAGACTAAGTAGAAGACACTTAATTTAAAACAACTGACAAGTATAAAATATATGCTAATATGAGACTATTTAGGATGGCATGATAGAACCATCAATAGTGAAAGTTGTACTTTAGTGGCCTGATAGCAAACACTTCATATACATCTATGTTAGGTCCGACTGGAAGAAATGACTTCTTCCCTTGGCTCTCTCCCACTGCACCCTGGAAATCCCCGCCCAGCACCATTGCCCCTGGCAACGCCTGGGGCAGTGGGAGGTCCCCCACTGAGGTATTTCCCCATCCTCTGAGATCACATCCATTTCTGCTGTGTCTATACCCCTCCCCCTATATAATCTCTCACTTCCCACCCTAAGCTCTCTTGCTCCCCCAACTCCATCTTGAGCGGCAGGAGTCTGCTCTTTCCTCATGCAATACACCCTCTTCTCCTGAACTGCGTGGAGTTTCCTTTCGGCTGACCTTACATTTGGTGCCGAGACTCGGATGGGGGATAGGGTCAGGAGTGGCTGGGTCCCCTCTTTTCTCGAGGGTCTATCCGCCTTCTGCCCCCCCTCCATTGAACGAGAGAAAGGAAACTCCACTCCCGGACCTCTGCCTTTCCCATTGCTGGCGGTAAATTCACTACAATGTTTGCTGTCTGCCCCTGGTGGGTGACTCCTGCCTGCAGGCTCTTTTTCTGTCTCCTTTAACCCACCCCTGCTTAGGGCTCTCTCCCTGTGTCTAGTTTAAGACCCCCCCATCCCCCAATATGTTCTGGTCAGATGGGATTCCCCCTCCCCACCCCACACTCTACTTTCTCACTCAACATCCTTATTGACTGTACCCAATGATGCCCTCACTGACTCTACCCCCTGTCCATCTCACTGACTCTGCCCCATGTTCAGTAACCCCACCCCCTGACGTCCTCACTGACTCCACCCCCAGTCACCACTGACTCCACCCCTCCCTGGTGTCCTCACCTACTAGACCCCCCACCCATGTCCTCACTAACTCTTCTCCTACCTCCTCACTGACCACCCCCCATCCTCACAGACTTCACTTCCTCTTAGTGTTTCTTATTACAATGGGGTCTCATCAGTCTCACCCAAGTCGGGACACCCCCTTGGGATATCTTTTACGCTCTTTAGATGTTCTTCTACTCAGAGACTCCATAAAGCCAAAACGGCTCATCTTTTATTGCAATTATGTCTGGCCAAAGTATAGGCTAGACAATTGGTCTCAATGGCCCCAAAATGGGACTTTGGATTATAATATTCTCAGGAATTTAGACAGTTTCTGCCAACGAAATGGTAAATGGCCAGAGGTTCTATATGTTCAGGCTTTCTTTGCTCTCCATGCTTGCCCTTCTCTCTACCAATCCTGTTCAACTTCCCCTATCCTCCTGGCACAGGGGCATCCTGTCCCTGCCAAATCACCTAAGAGCCTGGAGCCTCTTCCTAAACCTAAAGTGCCTGATCCTCTACTCAACATTGAAGACTCTGCTTCTCCTCCCCAAGCTGAACCTTTCCTTCCTTCTCCTCTCCCTTCATCTCCTTTTGACTCACCTCCTGCTATTCATACTCGATCTTGTACTTGTAGTTCACAGCCTCCACCAGCCTCCTTATATCCTCTGTGGGAGGTGGTAGGGGCAGAAGGGGTCATTCGTGTGTATGCCCCCTTTTCAATGACAGATCTTTCCCAGATTGAGAAGCAACTAAGATCATACTCCCAAGATCCCAATAATTATACTAAAGAGTTTAAATACCTTGTTCAGACTTATGACCTCACCTGGCATGACTTATATACAGTCCTGTCCTCTACCCTTACCTCTGAAGAAAAGGAAAGAGTTTGGGTTGCAGCCCAGGCACATGCTGATGAAATCCACCGCCTAGACAATACTTTCCCAGTAGGGGCAACGGCTGTGCCCAGGGAAGAGCCCAAATGGGATTATGAAAATAATGCACCTGGAAGGGTTATCAGAAATAGGATGGTAACCTGCCTGGTAGCTGGCCTCCAGAAGGCAGCCCACCATGCAGTCAACTATGATAAACTAAAGGAGGTTACCCAGAGACCCACTGAAAACCCTGCCGAAGTTCTTGATCGCCTTACAGTGGCACTCCAGCGTTATACTAAGCTGGACCTGGAGTCAAAGGAAGGTATATGGTCCTTAATACCCATTTCATTTCCCAATCAGCTCCCGATATTAAAAAAAAGTTGAAAAAGGCTGAGGATGGCCCTCAAACCCCTCAAGGAGATCTGGTGAGCATGGCCTTTAAGGTTTTTAACAACCGGGAGGAACAGAAAAAAGCTGATAAGGTTACAGGAATAGGAAAAATTGCCAGCTCCTGGCTGCTGCCCTTCGGGCTCCTCAAAGAAGAAGCACCCAACACACACCACTCAGACCATGCTTCAAGTGTGGCAAGGAAGGCCACTGGGCAAGGGCTTGCCCTACTCTACAACCACCATCTGGACCCTGCCAAGGTGTGGACAGACGGGACGCTGGGGAGTTGACTATCCCTCCTCATCTCTACAAGGTGGACCAGTCCCTCCCATACCCCCCACATATGGAGAGGAGCCCAACTTATCCGAGATACTCAGCTTGGACGGAAGTGCGATGCTGCCCAGGGCCGCTGGATCCCACAAGCCTCACAATGGAGGAGCTCAGGGTATGTCTCCAGGTTACAGGCAAGCTACTTGTATCCTTTCTTTTGGATATGGGAGCCAGTTACTCGTTGTTACCTGAGTGTTCCAGCCTGTCTTTTCCCTCCCAGATCTCCGTGGAGGGTGTAGATGGCCTTCTTACTTGCTCTGTAGAATAGATAACTTTCCTTCTTTTACATTCCTTTCTAATCTTACCCCGCTGTCCCATATCCAAGGCTCCCTCAGCTCCTTAAAGCCCTTTTCCTCTCCCCCAATTTTGCCTGAGGATCGAGTCTTTCTTAAGAATCTGTCTAGTTTCTGTCAAGAGTGAAAAAGGCTCCTGCTCTTGCCCCTTCTATGATGCCAAGGTGTCTCCCATCCTTGAAGAATATGGCACCCCTGCCTCTTAAGACTTCTTTTGAATTTCATCCAAAGGACACATATGCACGTTTACTACCATGGAACTCTTACTGCTCCTTCTGGATGGACAGCATCCCTGCCTTCTACCCTCAATGTCGATGCCCCTTGTCAGCAGGAAGTAGCCACAAAGTGTCTGTGTCCCTTTACAACTATCAGAAGGTGGGAATGTTAGGTCCGACTGGAAGAAATGACTTCTTCCCTTGGCTCTCTCCCACTGCACCCTGGAAATCCCCGCCCAGCACCTGTAACCCTGGCAATGCCTGGGGCAGTGGGAGGTCCCCCATTGAGGTATTTCCCCATCCTCTGAGATCACATCCATTTCCACTGTGTCTATACCCCTCCCCCTATATAATCACTCACTTCCCGCCCTAAGCTCTCTTGCTCGCCTGACTCCATCTTGAGTGGCAGGAGTCTGCTCTTTCCTCATGCAATAAACCCTCTTCTCCTGAACTGCGTGGAGTTGCCTTTCAGCAGACCTTACAATCTACTGCATATTTTATTAAGGATTTTCATATTAAAATCTCCAAATATATACAAAAGTAAATAATTCAATTTAATGTTTTATATCATTAATCCAAACTCTGCAACTATCAATTTAGTGCCAATTCTGTTTCATCTACATCTGTATTTACCACCCAAAATCTGAGTTGGCAGCAAATCTCAGAAATTATTTAGTGTGTAAAATGTTATATAAGTATAATATATCTCAGAAAAACTTTAATATATAAATATACAGGAGATATGTACATAGATGACATTTATAAAAGAAGCATTTTTTGGAAAAAAATCTTAATTCATTAGCATATTAAAAAGCAATTTTAAAATTATAAATCTTACAGACCAAATTAAGAGATTTGGTCTGTTCAAATAAAAACCAAAATATTTATGTGTTATAGCTTGTTAATAGATCTTTTAAGGGTCATAATTTTAAAAGAGTGATCCTTTTTCTCTTTTTCAAGAAGTTACTATTTGAAGAAACTGGTTATTTGTGTTAAGTTGATGAAATTTGCAATACTGCTTTCAATTTTCAAATGTACCAATTATCTAGCTCTAATAACTAAGAACTGCAACATAGTGAAACTATTTCTCTTATACTTGTTAGAACATTTTTATTACTAGGAGACTCATTTGAAGATATAATATGATATCCTAGGATACAATTGCTGAAGTTCTTTTGAATACATAAATAAATATTTTCTATGTTAATTAGTTTTCAAAAGAATGTGACAGACCACATCTTAATGAATGTCAATAATGAGTTCTTTTTCTCTTCCTAAAGAAACGCTAAAAGTCCATGCATTTAACAACACTCAGTACACTTTAATCTATTAGCTTCTGAGTCATTTTTTTTTTTGCCAGTCCTGGGCTTGAGCTCAGGGCCTGAGCACTGTCCTTGGACTTTCTCAAGGCTAGAACTCTACCACTTGAGCCTCAGCACCACTTCCAGCTTTTTTCTATGTATGTGGCACCAAGGAATCGAACCCGGGTCTTCATGCATGCTAAGCAAGCCCTTTAACCACTAGGCCAAACTCCCGGCCCTGAGTCATTTTTTTTTTTTTTTGCCAGTCCTGGGCTTGAGCTCAGGGCCTGAGCACTGTCCTTGGACTTTCTCAAGGCTAGAGCTCTACCACTTGAGCCTCAGCACCACTTCCGGCTTTTTTCTGTGTATGTGGTACCGCGGAATCGAACCCGGGTCTTCATGCATGCTAGGCAAGCACTTTAACCACTAGGCCAAACTCCCAGCCCCCTGAGTCATTTTTTTTTAAACCCATAATCTTTATTAAATTCTTTTATGTTCTGGCTAACGAAGTGTTTTAGTTTCATGCAACACAGTTTCTTTCTAGGAACCAGAATCAGTTTACCAGGAGCTTCTGGTTCTTTATTTGCACTGAAAACACAGAACCTAGAATTTTATTGCAAGTGGAATCATGCACCGAAGCTCATTTGTAGTCTGTAGGCTTCTTCAGGAGAAGAGCTAGCACATGCAGTCATACAACCTAGTGAGTTCATGCAGGCTCTGAATTCAAGTGGAGAACTAATTGAATTGAATTATATCTATCTCTATTTCTATCTCTATCTCTACATCTATATTTGCATCTGTATCTCTGTCGATCTATCAATATATCACCTCATTGATCTTCTGTCTGTACTATCTGACAGCCAATGCTGAAAATCCAGTTTCCCAGTGATTCCAATATAGTTAATTCTCATTTACTCTATTATAAGTACATCACACATATAATTGTTCCTGGACGTAAACAACCATAACTAGCTACACTACCATATTCAAAACACTGTGAAGTAACTTTTTCAATTGTTTTGTGTTGAGAGTAGATAGAACAAGGGATGGACAGGGAAATCTTGTATTTGATTATTTGAAACAATGCCTAATTTTTGCAATGGAGACATGCAAATAGTAAAACTGTACCTTATATTTTAAGGTAGTTGTGCAATACATTCTCCTATTTGATTTTTATCATCATCAGATTCTTTTCATTGATGTCCCATTCTCAAATAAGGTGTAGTAGCCAAAAGCTACTTTCACACCTTCAGAGTCTTTATCCTGTTGCTGTTCATGATCTTGTGTGGTTCCTTCCTAAATTCCATCTGATTAATCTGGATGTGAAACTGTGAAGCTGATAATACATGGCTCCTGAGTGAGGATTTAGTCTTTCATATCACTCACTCCTCACATAACACTTTTTAATACTTCATCACAAAGTTCGTCCTCCAACTTTTCTTACAGAACTGAATGTTAAGGGCCGGGAGTTTGGCCTAGTGGTAGAGTGCTTGCCTAGGATGCACGAAGGCCCGGGTTCAATTCCTTGGTACCACATACATAGAAAAAAGCTGGAAGTGGTGCTAAGGCTCAAGTGGTAGAGCTCTAGCCTTGAGAAAGCCCAAGGACAGTGCTCAGGCCCTGAGCTCAAGTGTAGGACTGGCGAAAAAAAAAAAAAAAGAACTGAATGTTAAGTGAGTACATTGCAAATGATAAATTTACCTCCATGTGTGTGTCCCCCTGAACTTTCAGACCTTTCCCACTTGAAGAAAATTTACATCAAGATTTAATAATGTTCAATGCATTTTAATCCACTAGCCACTCAGTCTTTTTTTTTTTTAGAATCCATCTCCTAAACTTTTGCTAGATTCTTTTATATTCTAGTTAACTAGTGTTTTATCATTTGGTGCCAAACTTTTCACTTCATGTCAAATACTTCATGAAGAAAATCTAGTTATTTCAAACTTTTTGAATCCAAGTCCATGCTTTAGTTGTTTAAAGCAACATGCTGAGGCTGCTTCCAGCCAACAGTCACTGAATTAAATCTAAAGTGGCTGATAAACGCATTCATGTCTATCCTTTGGTATAGAAAAAATTATGTTTGGTTTTCTATGATTTAACATTCTTACAATTCATCTTTGGAAGCATTTCCCAAGGTTTCTGGTGATACAAAAGAAGAACACGTTGTAATTACTTTGAATTACAAATACTCTTTTGGTGTAGATTTCACATTTACTTGTCACAAGCCTGCTGAGACCTAAGACTTAATATAGATAGAGAAACAACGCGGGTGGTTTGTGTGTTGGCCTTGCAACTGGTAATTCATTACTATTGCAAAGACTTCAGTTTCTTAGGATATTGTTAATTTCTTCAGATGTGGGGGGAGGGAAAAGGCTTTGCTGATAAAGAAACTTCAATACAGCTAGCAAATTTGGGATGGTCATTATCATTTGAGTTCAATCATGCATTCCCAAACCAAAGGACATGCCCCCATCAGCTGCAAATCAGTTGGTGAATTGATAAATGACACTGAGTTTGTATTGGTTTCAAGGTGTGTAAACAAATGTTAGATCTCATTTTTAGGAGATTGAATTTGTGGGTATAGGAACAAGAAGAGTTTTCTTTAGTTAATCTGCCATAAATGTTCTCTAGTTCTTTGACCAGGACTTAAAACACTAATTCAGTAACTCTCACTGCTGACAGGATTCAACCAGATGTGACTTGCTGAATAGATTTCAGCCATCAAGTAGAGTATAGGCAGATAAAGTTAAAGCTGAAATTTGGGTTAGTAGGTACATGACACCCCATTTCCTTGGGTTCTTTTCTTCTGTGGTTAGCAGTAGATAAGCAGTAATTATGTGTGATGGTCCTGGTCTTGGGCTTGAACTCAGGGCCTGAATCGAGGAAAAACTTGTAGAACAGTGAATTTTATAGACCATAGAGTGTGTGGGTGTGTGTGTACTTGGGGTTTGAACATAGGGCCGGACTCTGTCCTTTAGCTTTTTTACTCAAGGATGGCATTCTATCACTGGAGCCATGGTTCTACTTTTGGTTCTTGGGTGCTGAATTGCAGATAAAGGATTCTCACCGCTTTCCTGCACAGACTGGCTTTAATCTTCTATCCTCTGCTCTCAGCCTCCTGAGTGGGCAGGATTACAGACATGAGTCTCAGATACCCAGTGAGACACATGGATTTATTCACTATGAGGTTCAGGGAAAGTGAATCCTCCTTTTACTTTCAACTGAAATTTCTTTCTTCATTGCCTTGTCTTCATTCTCCTCAGTTTAGTGTCTCTTTTCCACTTGTTTCTTTTCAACATGATTGATCATCATTATTTTTCTCCTGTAATTTCTTCTAAGAACGTTATAGTGTTAGCCTTTATATTTAAATGTAGAATGCATTTACAAGATAATTTAAATGTAGTTTAAAAAATGATTTCCTTATAAAATTATCTTGGCATCCTTCTCAAAAGACAATTTACCATAATGTAAAGGCTTCTTTCTAGGTTCTCAAAACTGTTATAATGACGTTTACCAATATATATGATTTATACATCCATTTGTCTTAATTAATGTAGCTTTCTAGCCATATTTGAAATTGATACATGCAATTCTTTCAATTTGGTTACACAGTTTTAAATATTCTTTTGGGTATGATGACCTTCTGTACATTTTTAGCACCAACTTGTCAATTTCAACACAAGGTCTTCTTAAAATTATGTTATATTTCTAGATCCAATATATAGCAGTATTACACATATAACAATATTCAATTTGACTCTTCAGCAAAAGATTTCTTTCCTATTTAGATATTCTTTCTCTTACTAATTTTTCTTCCTCACTGATTTAAGCATCAACTTTTTAAAGAATACCCATAAGTATGTCCTCATATTTTATGTTTTTTAAATGGAATTTTGTCATTTTTACCCATTTTATTTCTTCTTTTATGTTAATATTTTCTCCTACTGCAACCCAGCTAAACATTTACTTATCATAACAATTGCTTATTAGAAAAAACAAACCTAAATTCTTTAGAATTCACTGGAATTTTTATATATACAATCTTGCCGTTAACAAATGAAGATAGTTTGGCTGCTTCTATCCAAAGTAGATCTTTTTATAACCATTGCTTACCTAATGATTTTAGATTTGAAGCTTCAGTACAAGATAGAAAGGAAATGGTGACAGCAGGTGCATTTTTCTGTCTTACCATGTAAGCATATATTCATTCCTATGAAATAATGGTAACTTTGGAGTTTTCTTAGAGGAGTTTTATTCCATTGAGAAAGTTCCTGATGTTTTACCTTTATTGAATCACGTTATTATGAAAGGATGTGAAATTTAGTAAAATATATAGCTTATCTCTATTGAGATAATTATGAACATTTTGCACTGTTAATATCTTTTATTATGTTGGTTGATTCTAAACATGCCTTGCTGACATAAATACCACCTAGTTTTGTTGAATCAAGATGGATCTCCATTAAGTCCAAAGGGTACATATGCCTACTGTCCTTTCTACACACTAATATGTGAGTCTTAAGATGTGATTATCAGATTTTATCCTATGAAAATGGACACAGGGCCTATAAAAGAACAAATGATTTCTGTTGTTCTGTATCATCTCAGAACAGGCGTGAAGCCCCATGAACAATCACAAGCAGAAGTATAAAGCATTCAGGGATGAGGGGCTGCTCCATTACTGATATGATTGATTATGGGGAGTCATAAGGGATGTGGGAGTGACCAGTAGATAGAAACCCCTCAGGGGGAGAAGTTCTTTGTCCAGAAGATGACTCCTAGAAATGAGCCCAGGACTGAAAACATGAATTATTGTTTGGGTTAGGAAGTGATAAATGAGGTCCTTCTGTTGATGTGCAATAGAGGCTGGAGGCGATTGGACACAGTTAGGAAACTTAACCACATCAGGATATGGACAGCTGCATGGTAACAAGGGTCTTTAAAATACTTCAATTGACATGACCTTTTTTTTTCTTTTTTAAATCTCCATAGAACACTACAATACACAAAAATTACTGACGTCACTGTTACACCACAATTTAGTCCTTTCCATTCAGTTCTCCCTTGATCACACACAAGGACCACCTCTTAAAAAGGAGCCATCTATAAAATCCTAGTGTTCACATCTCTTTTGGTATTCTTATAGTGTGAAAATTGCAGATTTTTTTTATCAAAGGAGAGAGAGGGGGGGTGGAGAGAGGGAGAATCATGAATTCTACTCATTTGCAACATATCCCATTAATAGATCAGGACTAAAAACTACAGATAACATTTGCTGAAATGTGAATTGCTTCTTATCCTTCCCTTCTCCAAGCTTCCTGTCACCAAAGTGTAGTGCACAATGTAACTCAAGGCCTGGGGCTTAGTTTCTGCTCTATTGCATCTGCCAAACTCTGATGAAGGGGTAGTCCTCCGTGTCACATTTAGTAGACACCAAGGAATAACTAACCCACATCTACACACAAAGGACATTGCTTTGCTTTCAACATCTTTGAAATTGACTTCATTCTTCATCAAGAGACTCTTTCGACTTTTAAAAATGAAAAATAACTTCAGAAATCTTAGTCTACAATTGCTCAACTTTTGTCATTCTTAAATATTATGCAAACCCCAGTAGCTGTTGAACAAAGCCTTGGCTATACTATTCATTTCTCTGAGCACTAAAAACATACCATTCTTTACTTTGGCTAAACAATAAATTGAAAAATATTTAGTATAGTTTCACACAAATTCCAAATATGTGTCCATTGTGCAAAAGATAGGCTATTGTACTGAAAATAAGCAGCAAATGAGTGTGATGACTCATGCCTGTGACACGTCTTGGGGAGGCAGAGACCTAGAGAACTGTAATTTGAGGCAACAAGCTGACTGCGCTGATGCAAATCCGTGATTCCAGTTCGACAGGAGGTATAAGTAGAAGGATCATGCTGTGAGACTGGTTAGGGTAAAAGTACCTATCTGAAGAATAACTAAATGAAAGTATCTATGGGAAAAGAAACACCTCTAAACATCTACCAAAAAAGGGGAAAAATAAAGGACATTGGAAGCAGGGCTGAAATGGAAGGGCAAGACCCTGAATTCAAATCACAACACTGCTGAAAATAGGAAAAAAGTAAAATTTAGAAAAATAAATTGAGAGCCCAAAAAAGTGTCTGATTAGCACATTGATTAAAATGACCATGTCTGTCATAGTGTAGGTATTTGTGCTTTTAAATCTTGATCAAACTCACATAATTTCTTTTTTTTCATATATTTTGATTGTAATTAATAGAAGGGTTACATGATATTTGCCAGATAGAAGGTGCATTAATTCACATACATTGATACCCTTTGACATGTCTTGGTCCCCATTTCCCTCCTCCCTACCCTCACCCCTCATCTTGTTTTCCCCCCTTCCCTCCAATTTCAAATAACCAAATACAAATATATCCGATATAACAGATAACGAAGTGATATACTGTAACAATATGAGATAACCAAGGGACAGCAAAAGAGATGAGAGATAACAGTACATTGAGGACAACAATCATTCATTATATGGCTTATGTTTCTATATCCTAGAGGTCCTTTCATTTAGTGTCATACTATGTGGCCTTATGTATCAAGGTTTTGCTCTATTGCAAATCTCTGCTAGGGGAGCCCAAGGTTTCTACTGATTATGAAAATTGAGGGAAACCATTGAGCCTATGTTCCTTTGAATCTGGCTTACTTCACTTAATATGATTTTTTCTAAGTCTTTCCATTTCCTAACCAATGGGGTGATGTCATTCTTTCTGACAGCAGCATAGAATTCCATTGTGTACAAATACCACAACTTGTTGATCCACTCATCAACTGAGGGACATCTAGGTTGGTTCCATATCTTTGCTATGGTAAATAGTGCTGAAATGAACATCGTTGTGCTAGTGGATTTAGTATGCCCTTGTTTCTGGACGGTTGGGTAAATGCCAAGTAGTGGAATTCCTGGGAGAAGCAACCACTTCATCTTGGTATGGTCATGAATCCTAACAATGACTTGCTTATAGTTAAAAGTACTTCCCACATTCAAGAAAAATACATATCTATGTAGGAATTCAGGTTCAAATACCTTAGACTTCATCTTGGCATTTTATCTATTATATTTCAGTTCTCCATTCCAGGAATACAAAAGTAAACATATAGGAACAAATGCACATTATTCTGTTTCATTTTTCCAATATAGAATCAGCCTCTTACAATATTTGACCTAGGAAATCACTCATCTGGTTCATGAAAGCAGATAGATAATATTTTCTCCCTGAACCCCTATCTGATATTTATTAGCCTACTCCAAATCATATAAATCATATAACTATTGGCCCTAGTATTTCACACATTATCTCTTTAATATTTATTTACAATTTAAAGGATCTTTCCTTATCTGTAAGGATGAAGCAAATGTTAATTTCCAGCTCTACACTTCTGCAGACAGAAGAAACAGTAGCAGACAAATTGTCACGCTGATGTAGCACTTTCTATTTTCAGAGTCAACTGGTTAATTAAATCTCAACTATTCTGAAGGAGATTTGGCATTTTCCTTACAGATGAGAAAAATTTCAGCTGAAGTCATTTTGACTGTCTAGGGTTGTGTGCAACAACAAAATCTATGAAAGATTTAGAGAAATACTTGTTGAACATTTTTCACTGAAAGATAACAAATTAGCTTATAATTATACTCATTTCTACAGCAAATTGCTAGCGATATGTGAAAATTGTATTGGTCAGAGATGATGTGGAATATTAAGAATGCTGTGCATGTGCCTGTGCATACAAAATCTTTAAGGTAAGGCTAGAAAACTTGAATGAGCTACAAGGGACCATATCTATGCATGAATTAACACCTCGTCTTCCCAGTGTCCAACACAAAACTACCTGACTCAGTCTAATGCCTCTGTTAACACGATGTGAACGATCCATTCTTGTTTCAAGACTATAATAATAAAAGCTAAGTTTTAATGTTTTATGTTGGGATATTAAGTAATAAAATATCATTTGAATCTACATTTCTTTGTTCTTCGAAGAGTACAACAGCCCTTAATAAGAAATTCTCCCATTAGAAAGGAAGATATTTATATTTTAAAAAGTAACATTTCATTAAAAATCTGCAAATCCCATTATGATATTAAGCCTTTAATTTTATTCTTATTTAAGATTAGCACACAGATTCTAGTCTACGAGTTTGCGTCAAATGATAACTTAGGTATTAGCATCTTATGGTGGTTATTCTGATCTTTGTGTGTAGGAGGGGAGTAGGGGTAGGGGGGTGTCAACAGGTTGATCTGGAATCCTGGGAAATTCCCATGTAGTAGTTCAGCCCTCAAATGGGTTGCCACTTTCATTTAATCAGTTTCTCATGATGGTTAATCCTGAGTCTGCCTCAAGCATAATACACAGAATTGAAGAATGCCTTACACTACTTCGTCCTCTTCCTCCCCATCTTGCCATAAAACTCCAACTGAGAGTGAAGAGAGTTTCTAGTGCCAATTCAAGAGGATGGTGTAGCTTTCCCCCAGGCTCTGCAGTGACACTCCTGTGACTGAGGTAGGGAAAGCCCACCAAGTTCAGCTCTTTGCTCAGTCAGCCTGCAGAAAGAGACGATGGCTTATGAATACCAGAAGATGATGGCAGCCTGGCCCTTCACTATGGTCTTGTCATGAGGACACAGTGGGGACTGGAGAACAAGTATTGGTAGAGATGGAGAAATGGTAAGAAAATATTTGTCTTCTAGCATTGGTTTAACATTATATTTTCTTCTAAGGAATTCTTTTCTCATTTCCTCGGCTCGAGGAACAATGCTTTCTTTGGCTTTTTACCCCCGTTGGCCTGGATCTATTGATATGGCTGTATTGCTTCCCTGTGTCATAAGATATACAGAAAGTTAATCAAGATTACAGAAAGAAAATCCAAGAATTAACTCTATGGTTTGGATTACATTCTAAAATTTGCCTTATTTCTTTCCTTTCATAATTTTCTTATGCTGTTTGCCATATAGTGTCCAGAAGTTTTACTCGTACATAGGGAAAGAACTGAGGTAAATAGAATTTTTTTCATTCTGTCTAGAGCTGAAATTCCTCTTTCTTTCTTTTTTTTTTCTTGGTCAGTCCTGGGACTTGAACTCTGGTTCAGGGCACTGTCCCTGAACATCTTTCAATCAAAGATAACACTCTACCACTTAAGCCACAGCACTACTTTGGCTTTATTTTGAGTAGTTTATTGAAGATTAAAGCTGCATGGACTCTCCTACCTGGGCTGGCTTCAAACCACAATTCTCAGATCTCAGCCTTCTGAGTAGCTAGAATTACCTGTACAAGCCATCGGAACCTAGCTTGTAATTCCTATTTCTAAAACCAAACTTACCTCCATTGTTGTTATTTATTGGCTCTGAAAACTCAATTCAAAACAATTCACAGATACATTAGCATTCACAAATCTTTTCTTTCCATTTAGTATGCATATTTCTTTTTGAATGCGCTATACCCAGCAGTTAATCAAGTTATAGACTTCTAGCTGACACAGAAACAATTATCCTTAGCAATATAACTCTGTCTTACATATTTGATAACTGTTCTCAGATAAAGAATGACTTTCATTTAGTTTGTTTTCCTTGCCAATAATATTTAAAACCTTAATACTAAAAATAAGATAGAAAACTTGAAACTAATCCACTGTAATATTTAATCTTTCAAATGCTTTAATGATTTGAAAGAGATGACAAAGGATTATTTGGGGATTATGCTGTTAAGAGGCTCTAATTATATCTAAATATGTTCTACTAGACTTAGCAGTACATATTGAGTGAACTGATGTGTTTATTAGAGAAGTTGATGTCTGATTCTATAAACACTTTCACACTTATTTTTGCAAAGACGTTTAAGGCTTCTTAAGGATATGTCAATGAAACATTAAGATACTTAATATATATTTATGGTTCTTTTTGTAAATCATAAACATTGAACATAAAGTTATAAAAGGGCAATTAATTGTCATATATTTAAAATAGAGAAATACCACATAATGTGGATATTTAGAAATATATTACACATCATTATACATAACTTGGGTTTTATCAGCATATATTCCTATGTTGCTAATAGAGTTGTTACATCAGTTTTATAAATAGAGGATAGAAATCAAAATGTTAATAAATAATTAAACTTGTTATTTCAGAAGAAATATTTTGCTTATATTTTGTTTATGCACATAATTTATTTGAGAAAACATATTATATACATTGTAAATTAGTTAGTACAAAAATGTACCTTTAGATCTTGTAGCAGTATTTATTAAGCATTGATTTTTTTCATTATTGTTATCTGATATAATACTTTAACTGCATATATTTTGGATTAATACATTTATTACAAGAAAAAATCATATGTGAAATCACTGGACTTTGGTAATGCAGTTGTGACAGAGGAGAGGTAGAATTGTGTGTTCTCATCAGGTTGAGGTCTCTACTCAGTTCTATGATGCTTACTAAGCTATTACATTTGTCAGAGACAAAATAATATGTAACTTTCCTGAAGAGATACTAGGACATTCCCCTCCAAAGCACTATAAATGCCTTCAGGACAGAAACTGTACAACATAAGAAACTATGTTGAATAAAGTGATGTCCTTGAGGAAAAAGATATATATATATATATACTTTTTTCACATCTAAAATATTCTTCAATCATCAATATACATCAGTAATAGAAGGGGTGTATAAGTATATGTCCATAGCTACAATTATATGATGGAAGGTATATCAAACATGAGCTATAATTAATGTGAAAATTATAGTATGGGAAGTCTTCTGGTCATTTCTTTTCCTTTTCTAACTGTATTTTTTATTTTGAAGTAGTTGTACAAAGGAGTTTCCACTTAACAAAGTAGGATATAAACACAATGAATTTGGTCACTGTCATCCTTTCATCATTCTCCTCATCTCTCCTAAACCTGCCTCTTCCCTCCATTTTCTTAATTTTGTAAACTGCATTCATTGGATTTTATAACTTTATTCTCCCTTCCTCTCTTCATTTGTCTATGCCTCCTTGATTCCCATACCATGTCTGCTTTATCTTCTACTATATTAATATAAAAATGATTGATAAATTCATGTTTACAATGAGAATTATTTTTGTAAGCATTGCTAAGAAATACCTAAATTATCATGAGAAATCTATTATTATAGAGACTATATAATTGGTCTGAAGCATTAAGGGAACCTCTTTTTAATCTTTATGTAGTTGTGAAACAACTCATCACCTTCAGAGTGATCAATATCTCCCTTCTCCCCATGTATCACAACTCTACCCATCAAGGGACTCTCATTTTTTAGAACTGTTATGACAAGCCTTTACATTGCATCCTTTCGTAGTTGTTTATTGTATAGGATATTTTAGTATCTAGAAGAAATATACTCCCTTTATTGTCAACATTACATTTGTATTTTTTCCCCTCACGAATCCTGTGTTTGAAGATAGCTTTTCTTCCAAATTAGTCATCATTTATTTATCATATAAATGCTGTTAGTTGCCCTGCTATAAATAAAATGTTCTTCTAGACCCTGAGGCCACAATCTCCTTTTGGAGCTAAAAATGTTTCCCATTTCATACTAATATAAGACACAAGCAAATCCCTAACTGAGAACCAAAAATCTTTAAAATGACTTGATATGACTTCAGGCAAAAGCAAAACATCTTCATGTTTTGCTTTATTTCTTTAGCTTGTATACATTATTTGTCTAAATTTAGACTGTAGCCCAAAGATTATGACCTCCAAACCCCTAAGGGTACAGAGGATAGATACCTGTGAGGAAAGTCCCCTGTAACTTAAAAACTGTTCATTTGAAGTACTTAAACAATTTGTTAAAACATTGCCTGATTTATTCTCTATGTAGTTAATTACATAGTTACCTGAAAACCAGACAAGGCACAAACATCAATCACATTAATATCTCTTATATTTTCTACTCTTTCATTGTATCTGAATATTTAGATACAATTTCTAAAGGAAAACAACTCCAAATGAATATTGGGTACACACTGTGATTTTCTCAAGAGACAAATTATATGCATGGGTGGGGCTTTATGAACATTTGGCAATACTGTACTATTGTACATTTATCCTGGTCACTTCTCAAATTAGTACAATTTACTTATGCTCTCTGGATGGAACTTCATGTGATGATCTCATAAAAAAAGCTCATATAATTTGGGAAGTATTAGCTTTCAAAATAATGTAGAAAAACAAAATTGGTAAATAAATATCTCGTCTCCTAAAAGATGTCACGTTCTAAGAGAAAGCTATCCCATAGGAAACAAGGCCTGCAGTTCAAAGCAGTAAACGTCTAGAAAGTCTCAATCTAATTCACTAGACATTGTGTTGGAAATGAACTATACAACTGTTGGGGGAGAAAAACTGAAAGAGAACTGTAACCCCTCTGTTTATCACCTGTATAATAAAATTGTAAAAGAAAAAAAATAAAGTACTGTGACGGTTGAGTGGTAAGATGGGGAGAAGGCCATGTCCTGCAGCTGTGAAAACATGTTCAGATTTCCTCCTGGAAAATGGAAACTGAGGCTCCCAGGAGCCAGACTCCTTCACAGCTGATTTGAACTTAAGATCATCTTTCCTATGTGCCCTACATGATCAGTGCTTGCCATGCATCTTAGTCCATGCATAATACTCTAACAAATTACCAGATTTAAAATCTTACTTTACAAAATTGAATCAGCTAAAACAATTTTTTTTGCCAATCCTGGGGCTTGAACTCAAGGCATAGGCACTGTCCATTAAGATTTCCCAATGCTAGCACTCTACCACTTGAGCCATAGCACCACTTCTGTTTTTTCTGGGTATGTGGTACCAAGGGATCAAACCCAGGGCATCATGCATGCTAGGCAAGCACTCTACCAGTAGACCACACTCCCAGTCCCTTGAATCCATTTTTTTAAGCCACCTTGTATTTGTTTATTGTGTTTCTGGAGGCTGGAAGCCAAAGATCAAAGGGGCCAAAAATGTATTGTTCAGTAAGGATCCACTTTCTAGCTCAAACATCTTCTAGCTTTGTCTACATATGGCGAACTTTGGAGATTTCACTGTCTCCTGTCTGTCTGACCACGTGTCTGTCTCTCTTGCTTCTTTATAAAAGAACTGAACCATTCTGATATCCATTTCTATATTGCTCATTCAAATAATATTTATTGCTTCCCTACTATTTGATAAGACTGAAGATAAAGAGGAAGAAATGAGAAAAGGAAACACAAAAAATATCTTCCATTAGCTGGGTACTTGTAGCTGATACCTGTAATTCTACCTTCTCAGAAAGCTGAGATCTGAGCATCACAATTTGAAGCCAGCCTGAGTAGAAAAGTCCTGTGAGACTTTTACCTCAAATTAACCACTCAAAACCCAGAAGTGGCACTGTGGTTCAAGTGATAGAGCACTAGCTTTTCATACAAAGAGATTTGGGGACAGCACCCAGGCCCTGAGTTCAAGCTTCACAACTGAAAAAAAAAAACTTCCGTCAAAACTCATGTAATCTCAGAGGTATTAAACAAAGAGGCTTAAAGATTTCTCCATACACGCAAGGGTAAGTTTGACTATCCATTGCTTCAAATTATATATTCATGACTGGTAACAGGAAGATAGATAAGACTTCAGTATAAAATGAAGTTTGGAGTCTTCATTTTTCCTGTTACGCCAAATTCAAGCTACAGACATAAAGACTGTTAGGAACTTGATCAGAATATGTGAAAGCGATTTACCTTTGGTGAGTTAATGCCCAGACCCTGATATCCTATCTCATAGCTTTTGGAATCCATAAAGAAACATTTATTTCCTAAGGCATGTAAAATTTGCCTAGGTATATATTTTTGATAACTTTGGAGACCTCGTCATCACAAAGCAGAATTTTATTTTATTTTGCAAATTGAGAGGAAAATGGATGTGATTTCTTCAGAGTGCTGTTCCTTGGGATCTGTTTCTGAGTTGCTACTGCTTTCCATGCTAGTTGAACATACTATCAGACACAGCCAGATCTAATTCTTTTATAACAATTAAATTTTTGTCAAAATTGACTATCTCCTTGTAAATGGATTCATGCATAGCTAAGACATAGTCTAGATCCATCTTCTTTCTTTTCTTCTTTAAAAAATAAGTATTTTTAGGTACCTTCTCTAAGTGCCCATGAGAAAAACTTTTGATAATATTTTCATTGTGTTACAAATTTAATTATTCTTGTTTTTGCCTTCAAATATAAAACCTTTCTGTAACACAGTGAGACATTGTACAGCTGTGCAATGCACAGACATAGTTTTATTCTAAAACAATGCTGCATTTGTGATCAGTATTTTCTATGAGTTAAAATTTGTTTGTGTCTGTCTTTCTGTCTCATTGTCTCTCTGCTTCTGTCTCTCTTTTACACACACACACACACACACACACACACACACACACACACAAACACACACAACACTGATCTTTGTACCAGTCTAAAATTATGACTTCACATATTAAAATGCCATAAAAACCTTAATTGCAAAGGCATTAATGGAAGACAGTATAATCCTGGGAAACTGTCCACTGAATAATGCCTCTCCAGAGAGATTTGCTGACTACACAACTGCTTCAGTAAATGAAAGCAGAGCCATTGTTCATTTTTTTTCCTTTTGTCTTAGAACTTCTTGCATTCTCACTCTTCTTACCCTGACATATCTCTCAGGTGAGTGACAAGTGTATCCCTGGGCTAATAAAATGTGTGAGCATTCTCATCACAGTGGTGGTTTTGCTGATGCACTGTCATTTCTTTCACATGCTATGTTGCCATGAAGTCTAACCAGATTTTATGAGAGGGCTCACTGAAGTGAAACTCAAGCCAATGAATCGTTTAATTTGAACTAATGAAAACTAGATATAAAAGGCTTTAAGTGACTGTTTTGGAGCTCTAATTATCAAGTGGATGTAAATTCTAAGCACTTCAAAATAAAGGAGAGGATTGTAATAAGGAAATTGGGATGGCATTGGGATAATTGGGTTGAGTAAATAGTCATGGAAGAAACGCCATCCTGTGTGGAGCTGTGGCACAAGTGGTAAAGTATCTGCCCTGTGCAAAATAGGTAAAGAAGAATAATTTGATCATCAGTTCAAACCCCAGTACAGGCAAAACCAATAAACATGAAGAAGTCACTGAAATAAGGAGGAGGAAATGGCTTCTCCCTGATAGAGATGCACTTTGAAAGACAAGCAGGAGGCCATAATGTTGTTTCCTTTGCCATGGTTTAAAATTAAATCATAACCATGATTACAAAGTTTACTTTATTCAAAGACATTCATGAGAATGGTGATAATAGTTTAAAATTAGGGAAAAAAATCTAACCAAACATTGACAAACTTATGTTTGTTTATGATACTGATGTGATAAATACATATAGATTTGCTAGGTGCTGAACGACTATTATTACAGTGATTAAAATACACATAGACAGAAGAAAACTACAGATAGAGCAGAAATTGTTCTTGTAGGTTAAAAATAATGTTTAAGCTGGGTGTGATGGAGCAGGCCTCATTTTCAGTACTTAAGAAGCTCAGATAGGAAGATTATGAGCTAGAGAATGCCTTTGACTTTAAAGTAAGATTCTGTTTCACAAATTGACAGAAAAACCTAAAGTTTCCAGGTGACTAATGTCTATATTAACTGCTACAGAAAGAGACTAATAGATATTAAAGCCAAGGGGTACAGTATTTTTAGTAAGCAAGTTAATTGGCAGAATAGCAAATATCACGCAGTAATAACAATGCTAAATATAAAGAAAACATTGTAACTTTACTGAAGAGCAGAATTTAAAGTAAGCATTCAAAGATAGCATAATTATAGATAATTCTTCTTATAATTCCATTTGTATTGAATGTGTCACGTGTAATATTTTGGGCAAATATTTTTAACTGGTTTTAGCCATGAGGAAATAAGCACAGAAATACAGAACCTAGAGATTTGTAAAAGAGTCCTGGGCTTGGCAAACAGTATTACTTCAAAAAAAACCAAAACACTCAAAGTATCAATTTGGAAGGCACCATCCTAATTTCAAAGAAACTACAGAAAGAGAATTGGCAAAGATTGATTTGGGAATAGGACAAAAGGGAAGAAAAGAAATTACAAACTACTCGCTTGAGGAAAAATTGAAATGCACACATGTTCCTTGACTTATTATTGGGTAAGTCCATGGCTTATACCCAAACAATGCCATCATAAATTGAAATTATTATAAACAAAACTATCATTTTAATATGCCTAACCTTCTATATACCAATGTTCAGCAAAGACTATGTTCAGAATAATTACCCTACAATTGAGCATGTAAAACCAGGCCTGTGTTTTGTTTGTTCATCTGCTTTGATTTTGAGACAGAGTCGTGAGATAGGCTTGACTTTGAGCATGTGATCTTCCTGCTTCTTTCTCCTGAGGGAAGAATCATTGTATAAGTGTTTAGTATCTCCCATATACAGAACTGGGCATTTTGTAGATAAGATAGCAGGAAGAAACATAAAAAATAATACCCCAAATCACTGGCAACACAGTAAGCTGTAGAGAATCAAATATTTCCTTTCGTGAGCCTCTGGATGATGAGAGTTAGTTGTTTGTTTCTGCTGCATGGTAGAATGACAGAATATAATACCATCTTTTGCTAGACTGCCTGAAATTCAAACTGTGGCTTCTACAATGATCCATACAAAGTCCCTAAATAGAAGCATCATATGTCAGAGAGCATGTGTGCTTTGCATAGTACTGTATTATTAATTACATCTTAGTGTATAACATAAATAGCCATCTCATTCTTAGAATTATGTTCAGTGAAGGAGGAATTAAATACCTCAATATTTGTAACTTGTTATGAAATAGGTTCACATGAAATAATAGAAGAGATAAAACAAGTGTGACAGATTTATTTTGGTGAATAACACATGTGTTCATTGCATTAATCTTTTAACTTTTCTGTAGATTTAATATATGAAATAAAAGTCTCAGGAACTTGACTTGCTTTATGAGACTCATGTTATTTCAGTTATGCTGAAGACGTACACTCTCACATGAATAAGTTAGATTTCCTTTGAATCAGAATTATTAAACAATACATGTGGGTATGTGTGTGCATGTGCATGTGTATGTGTGTGTGTGTGTGAATATACTGAGTATATTAACTCAGTAGAATAGTCTTAGACTTCTGAGAGAACTAGGTAACTACGATTTTCCATTCTAAACCGTGAACCAGAAAAAAATATAGAGCACCAAGCAATGAGCTAAAAATATTAATATGTATAAAAACATTGATCTTTTTGATCTTTTTGAACAATTTTAGTGATGGGAGGGGCTGAGGAACTTCCTGAACACAAGTGGTTATAATTACTAAAAAAATTATTTCAGTGCATGACAGAACACACATATAAGCTTCTCATCAGTCGCTAATCTGGCCATTATAGTAATGTAAGTTTATTTACGAGCTCTGTGCTAGCTGCAGATGAAGGTGAAAGTGTTGACCCTATTATTAGCAGTATCTTAGACTGGGACTTTTGAACATAGGAGCCAGGTATTGTAGCTCACACCTGTAATTCCAGCCACTTAAAAGTCACAGATCAGGAGTTCAACAGTTCAAAACTGGCTGGAGCTAAAATTGGGAGAGCTACCTGAAAAATATGCTGGCGCACAAAGTTCTTCAAGTTTGCCTAGTCCTGAGTTCAAGATAAAGGAATGACACAAAAGCTACAGAGATAAATAATTAAAATGAGGTCACAGTAGAATAGAGTGTGACCAGTGTGCTTCCAAAAGGATGGTCACAGGAAAACAGACACACAAGGGAATGAATGCCAGGTGAGGCTGAAGACAACATTGGAGTGAGTGACACTGCTAGAAAGGAAGGGATGGTGAGTCCTGTTGCCAGAGCAACAGGATTATGAATCCCACCCAGGCTTTGGAGAGAGCATCATCAGACTGTAACCTTGATGTGAGACAGAAAACTCAGAACTGTGAGGTACTCGATTCCTGTTGCCTTCTGCTATTGAGTTGGTGGTAGGAAGCTGGCATAGCTCTACCATTTGAAATTGTGATTCCCGAGTCTCCCCATCCAATTACCTTGCTATGTAAATTTTTTTCTTAGCACTTCACATCATCTGTTTTATCATTTTATATTTGCCTCTTTTGTATATTTTGTTTACTGTTCCTCAATCTCAATGGTGTGAAGCTAAAGCATTTTCTTCTGTTTGTTTTCTGTTTTCTTCATTATCCTCTCAGCTTTGAAACAGAGTTCCCGTTGAAGTGCAGGTCCTCAAAACATATTTGTAGACTGCAGGAATGAAGACAGGAATGGATGAGGGAATGAGTCCAGTAATTGGTTTGATCTCCAGGGGGAAGAATAGAGGATGTTTCAACATGACTTCTAGTGTTTTGGAAAATTGCTTCACTTACTGTATAAAGCCCTGAGAGTGGGAGAAAGTGTTCTTCCTTATGAAATACTACTCAGCAATTAAATGGAAGTTTTTGAAGAGTTTCAAAGATGTGACGAATACATGCTGTTATAGAAAAAAAAGGATAGTTTAGAAAATAGTTCCTAAAAGACAATCTTAACTCCAAAATTGATACTTTTAATAAATAATAGACTCAAGGGAGCCTATTTAATTTTTGCCAATGTGGTTTAAGATTATAGAAATATGAGTGATGATTTGCACTTATTTTGCAATCGTGTAAAGAAGGTATTCTGAAATAAGGAAAACATCTTTCACTTATGGCCATCTTATAGATTACTATTTTAGGAAGCTTTTGTAAGTATTTAGACTATACTAAAATATTTAAGGGACTCAAATGTTCATGTTTTCCCTATAGTTATCTCTCACACTCTTTCATTTATACTAATTTATTTATGATATAGTATGATAATTTGAGTATATATTTTAATATATAATTTTATAAAATTGCAAATAATCATATGCACCTAGTGTATATGTAATTTTACATAAACTCATTATAAAATGACTTTCATAACTAAGCTAATGAATACATTTCCTTGAACCAAAGAGATACATTTCCTTGTGTGGTGAGAATACATATGATTTCCTCTTTTAGCTAATTGCAGTTATGCAGTGTAAAGTTTAACAGAAACCCTTGGAAATAGATACTTTTATTACTGCCTTCTCCCAGGTGAGGTAACTGGGACATAAGGATTTTGAGAAGGGCAAAACGTGAATTTGAATGGGAGAAGTATGGTGCCTGTGCATGTGTGATTATACACCAGGCTGTATTACCCTTGTAAATTTCCTCTGTAAATGTGTGGTCAAACCTTGCTGCATCAACACCATCAAGCCTTAAGTAGGTAAAGTCAATCACGACAAACATATTCATCTAAACCTATGCTTCCCCACCAAGGCAAATGAGTTAGATGGACTGAGTATCTACTCTTCTGACTGACATAGAGCAGGACCTAGAGCAAACTGCATTGCTTCTATGACTTTAGGAGTAATGGAACAGATTTGATTTGGGAGCTTTTATTTCATGGCCTACTTATTTACCTTTCATGTGTTTTTAAATTACCTTTAAGTAGTTGTACAAATGAGTTGCTATTTAACAAAGCAACGTATGAATATCACACATCTTGATCAATGTCATCCTATCCCTCCTCTACCTATCCTTTCTCTCACTCTAGAATATACATTGAATTCTTGTTCTCATTCTTTCCCTCTCCTTCTCAGCTTACTGGCTTATCTTTTGGTTATTTAGGCTTCCACGATGATAGAATTTTCCTATTAACAGATGTGATTTTTCTCTTTACTATGAAAACTTACAAATAGACACATAGAAAATTCTCTCGGTACCATCCAGAATTTTGAGGAGCCCATTTCTGTCATTGAGAGACAATTGATAAGAGTGAGGTGACATTATTTGGGCTTTGAGCTATAGCAAGCACCACTTGGGCTGATATAGAAGTACTCTCTGGAGGAAAATTTGCTATTTTACCTGTGTTAAGTGCTTAGTGCTTTTCAAAGATCCACTGCATTATTGTCATACACTTAATCACTCTCTCCATATGGCATAGTTGGAGAGATGCCTTTTATACTTTTAACTTAAAAATGTCTTATTTCTTTATGCAGTGACCAGGATTTTTATTGTTGTTGCTGTTTTCTGAACTTTCTGTGTTCTGTTTTAGTGTTCTACATTCATGTTTGAAGTCCTGCTTAAATATTATAGAATTGACACTATGAAACATAATCAAGTATATGAATATATTTGTATGAATAAACACAGTTGTATTTATTTTAGCATATGCATTCCACCTGTACCTATCATTTTATTTCCATCCTTTCTGTAAGCTGGAGTCTATAAGCTAACTCTCCTTTGTTGAGAATTGCATGAGCTAGTCTGAATATGCTCTTAGCAATTCTGGATAATTTTGGGGAAAAGAATAGCTATAGCTACTTTCTTCAATTTATTTTATCAAAAAATGCTTACCTTTCAAGGAAAAAAATGACAGTGGAAAATTACCAAGTGACTGAAATTTCAGTTTTATATTATTATGGCAATTCATAGTAAGCACTCTGAAATACACCAGAGAAAACTTGTATATAGAGCTAGCAAAGTCAAATTAGCACTGAGAATTCGTTTACACGGAACAAAGATCTCTAAGGGCTTCTTGTGATTTGTTTGATCTGTTCTGAACACAAACTCCATGTTCCTCCCTTACCCAAACACATTTCAACAGTGAAAACACTGAAGAGTTCCCTTTCCTAGTGGCAAAGGAAAACTATCAATCACATGAAGTCTTTCTGATTCAGACCATTAGTCTCTTTCACCATTTTTATGATGACAATTGTCCTTTCCTGAGATCCTTACTTTCGATGTTTCTCTACATTAAATCATTTACCACACAGGCAATGATAAAGCAACCATATTATTTTATGCCTTTAAACTTCTGCTCCCTTCATTATTTATATAAAATTCCTTCGTACACTAGATAGGGTCCCGCATGTTCCAGCTTCAGTCTTCCTTTCAGTTATCTTTTGGCTTCCTGGCCCCTTCCCCCTTTCCCCACAGCTTTCCATGTACTCCAAATTGTATCAGCTCCCTAGCACACAATGATGTCTTCTTTTCTCTTTAATTTCTTCTTCCCTACTTTCCTTCCTTTCCTTCTCTCTTATTTCCTCTTTTCTTTCTTCCTTCCCTCCCATCTTTCCTCCTTCTCTCAAGTGTTAGCTATCCGTCCTTCTTTCCTTCTTGCTTTAGTTATTCTTTTATTGTTCCCTTTCTTCCATCTATGTGAAACACTATTATCTCTACCAGTAATGGTTCTTGCCCTCAATCCTTATCGAACTAAATTGATACTTAATGTAAAGTTGCCTAAATGATGTTTGAGCTAAAAAAAAAAGTCTATCAAGTAGGATATTTCCAAAATACTAGTATCATTCCTACCCATGTAAGTTTATACTTTTAAAGCACTTATCAATCTATAGCTTATTGTTGGTTTCTACAGTTATTTCAAGCTTAGTTGAACTCTTACAGAGCAAAGATTCAAATTTTTTAAAATTTATGATCATTTTTCTTACTTAGTATCTGTAATATATTTTAGAGAAAAATAAGCATTAATAAGACTGGTCCTTTTAAATTTATGATCTTTCGGAAGTAATCCTAAACTTAAAAGTCTAGTTATTGAAGAAGTCAGAAAATAATATAAGAAATACGAATAGGTCATATATTAAGAATCCTAGAAAAAAGATCCCTATAGTGAACACACACAAACACACACACACACGTAAAATGAAATTGAAATAAATGCAACAAACCTACTGGGTTTACAGGTACTGGTTCACAGCTCTATTATAGAGCTAAGTTTAACTAGCTTATTGAAGTTCTGCATCATGTAGTGAAGATAACCATTTATTTTAAAAAATTTTGTTCTGTTTAATTTTCATTGTTCAGCAGTGCTTAGAAGCAACCCCCAAAACTTGTTCGTAAGCAAGTTTTCTATCAATGGATTATACTCCAACTCTTACCCATTCGTTCTAGTGTAGGTATTCACATGAATTTTTGTTTTTCTGTGTGTGTTTGTTTTCATTTGTTGTTATAGGGAAAAGTTTGGTAAGATTTCATAGATACGGTCAACCAAAGACAAGGTTTTTTTTTTTTTTTTCCTTTTACCAAATGCAATTTTAACTAGCAGGAGCTTTTCTTCTCCTTTGCAATATTGAGAGTTTTGAGAGAAGATATGCCATTAATCTTGCTCTATCTGGTGTGTAGTCCAGATCCTGGGGTTTATAAGATGCTCCAAGGAAGTTTTTGTTTGTTTATTTTTGGTTGTGGGGCTTGAACTCTGGGCCTGGGCACTGTCCCTGAACTCTTCAGCTCAAACCTATTGCCCTACGCCTGGGCCTGGGCATTGTCCTGACCTCTTCAGCTCAAGGCTACCACCTTACCACTTGAGCCACAGCGCCACGCCAGTTTCTAGTGGTTAATTGGAGATGAGTCCCACAGTCTTGAGTGCCCGGGCTGGCTTTTAATTGCAATCTTCAGATCTCAGCCTCCTGAGTAGCTGCGATTACAAGCGTGAGCCACTGGCTTCAAGTTAGTGTTTTTGAATAAGCAAATGTCCAAAGTTTGACTGAAATAGTGCGGTAATTTACATTATATGCACAAATCTTCATTTCATTAGGACAAAGCTAACAGTATACACTTAGATATTTGCTATTTTGGGTGTGACTTAAATGATTAAGCACAGAAGAGAGCATCAGAATTAGCACCTTATATGCCTTCAGACACCTGAAATACCTTTTAACAGAATCATCTTTCTAACTTACATGTGTTCACTTGAAAAGATAAATAATAAATCACTATTATTATATCCAATTTCTACTGAAGATCCACCAACATAAAATTACATGGAAATATATTTGGATCAAGCTAAAAATATTAAGATTCTCCAGAAAAAGGATTCCCCTAATGCATTCATGATTAGGGATGCTAATAACAATTAGTCATGTACAGTCATCTCTGTTATTGGCACGTGGTGATAGGTGATAAGTGGTATTTATCAGTAACCTCTCCTACTGCCCACTCTGATTTCCTTTTACCTTCATGAATCACATCAGCTCATTCAACACATTTATTTAAATATGGACTAAGTTTTTATTCTGAAAGCTCATTAGTACTATTTGGGTCATTAGTGGCTTTAATTTGATAAGGATGTTTTAGTTTTCCATTGGAGTTAATCACAGGGTAGGTCATATAGCAAGCATTATTGTAAATCATATACTTTATGCTTGACACACTCTTTCTTATCCACTACAAAGGAGGGGTCTGATGGCCTTCTGCAAGTCAGGATCAGTCACTGCAGATGGCATAGCCACCTCATCTTGACTTGTTGATTTAGAGGCAGAACGAATCCAATCAGAGTAGTTTGTCTGTTTGGTGGGATCTTGTAGTTGTCCCTGAGAGATAGGTTTTTTTTTCCTTTAAAACTAAGGCTGCTGGACCATCAGGGCAAGTATTTGGGGAATAAGAAACAGAAGTTTGAGCTGGTTGAGGTGACTCATGCCTGTAATCCTAGCTACTCAGAAGGCTGAGATCTGAGGATCACAATTCAAAGCCTGCCCAGGGTACAAAAGGACCTGAGACTCTTATCTCCAATTAACCTCTAGAAAATGGGAAGTGGGGCTTGGCGCAAGAGTAAGGAGGTAGGTATCCTTGAGCTGAAGAGCTCAGGGACAGAACCCAGGCCGAGTTCGAGCCCCATGACCCATCAAAAAAAAAAAAAAGAAACAGAAGTTTGTTTGATATTTAAAAGGTCGTGGTGAGTGATGTCATCCTCATTTTCACTCCTTGATTCTTGGACACATAAATCGTGACAGTGGGAGCAACGGTTCTTACAATATACGCAATCCTATTCAGAGCATATAACAGCTATCCGGAGAAACTTGTCCCAGCTCATCAGGGCTTAGGCTGTTTGGCTGTTACTATGATTGCTTCTTTTTATTTTCTGTTGTTTGGCAGGATGGAGTATGATTTTGGCTTCACGAACCCAGCCTTGCAGTTGCTAAGCAAGCACTCTTGTCCTTGAGCAGTATCCACTGCCGCCTTCTTCAGCTTTCATGGTTTTTTAAGTAGACTCTTCGGGTTTTGCCTGGACTGGACTGGGATGACAATCCTTCTACATCATGAATAACTAGAATTATAGATGTCTACTGCCGTTCTTGCCTGTGTGACTGAATTTTCAGAATGCCATTCTATTGTTCTAGCAAGACAATGGCTTCAGAGTGCTTAGGAACAGGTTCATGGCAATAACAAAACACTTCAGACTGAATGGCTTATAAACAGCAGACATCTACTTCTCACATTTATAGAGACTGAGAAGTCAAAGCTCAAGGCAACAAACCTTTTTTTCCCCTCTGGATGAAGCAATGTTGTGTTAGATACCAAGGTATGGGAGATGGTATTTAAGTCCAGGGATGGAGTTCTGCTCAATACGTTGGATAAAAGATGGAAAATCGTACCTAATGTCTTTTCCAGTGGAAACAATACATAGCTCTGGTTCTGGTAGAAGAGACCAAGAGACCATATATGTATATGTATATGTATATATATATATGCTGTCTTCTATATATATACACACATGTGTGTTTATATGCATATATACATGTATGCATATATACATACACATATACATGTGTGCATATATATATGCAGATGAGATTTAGTATACCGTGTTGGCGTACTTGGTTTAATGGAAGCCAAACATTCTTGTGTTCTTTTATCTGTAATCTATAAACCCAGAAAAGTCAGAGGTATAGTTTGAAGGCCTAATGTCACAGGGCCAATGGCATAGATTCCATTCTGTCTGAAGGCCTGACAGAATGGAACTCTAAAGACAGGAAAGATTGATGTTCCAGCTCAAGCAGTCAGGAGAGAGTGGGCAAATTCACCCCTCTCCCTTTTTATTCTATTCAGACAATAAATGGATTGGATGATACCCATACACCGGGGAGGACCATCTGTTTTATTCAGAACTCTAATTCAAATGCTAATCTCCTCTGGTTAACAACCTCACAGAAACATCCAGAAATAATGTTTAATCAGATCTCTAGCATCTCGTGACTCAGTCAAACACACAAATAAAACTAATCATCACTGCACTCTCCAAGCAATGCAGTCTTTTTTATGAGCGTTTGACTCTTGGGTTGATCATTTCAATTGTGTTCTAGTGAACATTATGCCATGGGAAAGAATTTTGCTGAATTGATGGAGTATTTCACTACATTCCCATCAGATTTAAAAATAAAAGGCCATGTATTACATCCTTTCATCATATAACCCATAGATTATACATCATGTTAATCCATCTATCTACAAAACGGGAGTTCTATGAATGTACCATCTGCTATTTCTTCAAACACATGATTTATTAGTTGAATTATAGGAGGAATTACGTTTCCCACATCCCAAAGTACCATATTGAAGCACAAACACCCAGTACCTCAGAATGAAACCTTGTTTGGAAAGAGTGTCTTCACAAAGGTAATCTGGTCAAAGTGAGGTTTTAAGGCTGAGCCCTATCCAATATGGCTGGTGTTTTTTCTAAAAAAAAAAAAAATGGGTGTATACATAGATATGCAATGGGGAAAATGTCATATGAATGTGAAAGCAGAGATCAGAATGATGTATTTACAAAGTAAGAAACATCAAAGATTTCTACCAAATTAACAGAAACGAAGAGAGAATCTGGGAATGTTCTAAATTACAGTCTTCAAAAGTATGCAGTCTGGGCCCTGTCTTGTTCTTAGACCTCAACCTTCCTGAACTATGAGATAATACATATTTTGTGGAAGTCACAAAATATGTATACATATTTTGTGATATTTTTAAACAGTTGCCATCCCTTCTCTGTCTTTCCTTGTGATACCTTTTTACCACTTAAGATATTCTTTGCTAGACATTTAGACAGCAGATTCCAGCATGATGCTCTTCTAACTTTCCAAATCCCAGAAACATGATCCAAGTAAATTTATGCTTTTCCCAAATTACCTAGTCTCAAGTGTTTATAGTATCAGGTATCAAGGTTATCAGAGCATCAGAAAACACACATGTATCTAGTGTACCGCTTAAAGTAGACAGTAATCTCTAAAGTCAGATGATGTGCATTATAACTGTGACTCTAATGTTTACTTCCAAGCAAATTATTTAATCAGTCTTGTATTTAGTTTTTTTCTCCTTACAATAGAATGTTGAGCAATATGTACTTCAAAAGAAGTGAGTAAACCTTGCACAGAGACACACAGGTTGCATGTGGAAGATAGAATGTGCCTATAAATCTGTAAGTAAACATACTGGAGGGGATGCACAGGTTATAAATGAATTAACAATTCATTACTCCAGGAATAGCTGAACCAATCTAATTATTTAAAAATACTAAGTCAAAAGCAACAAAATAAATACCAGGAAGTAGATACTTGCAAAAGAGTAGAGTGGGATCAAGAGGAGAGAGGAAGAAGAATGAAATGGGGGAGGGAGGAGAATGCAGGCAAGAATTCATCATACATATCACAGAATTGAGGAAAATAAGGGAATGGGTCAAAATGGGACAAAGATGTTTAAAAATGTTGATACAGATCAAGATGCAACGTACATATAAACTGCTTCGTTAAATGGCAAACAAAAAACAATATACCACTTGAAAGTTAAGAATAGGAAGGCAGAAATGGTTTAGGAGGGGTGGGTAAGAATGTTGACAGAAGGCATAAAAGAAATGCAAATCAAAACAACTTTAAGATTCTACCTCACTCCAGTTAGAATGGCCAGGATCAAGAAAACTAATAACAACAGATGCTGGAGGGGATGTGGCCAGGAGGGATCACTACTACACTGTTGGTGGGAGTGCAAACTTGTTCAACCACTATGGAAAGCAGTATGGCAGTGCCTCAAAAGACTAAACATAGAGCTCCCCTATGACCCAGCAATTCCACTACTTGGCATTTACCCAATCATCCAGAAACAAGGACATACTAAATCCACTAGTACAACAATGTTTATTGCAGCACTATTTACCATAGCAAAGATATGGAACCAACCCAGATGTCCCTCAGTTGATGAGTGGATCAACAAGATGTGGTATTTATACACAATGGAATTCTATGCTGCTGTCAGAAAGAACGACATCGCCCCATTTGTAAGGAAATGGAAAGACTTATAAAAAAATCCTATTAAGTGAAGTAAGCCAGACTCAAAGGAACATAGGCTCAATGGTTTCCTTCATTTGTCATAATCAGTAGAAACCTTGGGCTCTCCTAGCAGAGATTTACAATAGAACAAAATTTAGAGACATTAGGCCAAATAGTACAACACTAAATGTAAGGACCTTCTGGATAAGTAAAGAAAAACCATATAATGAGTGACCGTTGTCCTTAATGTACTGTTATCTCTCATCTCTTTTGCCATCCTTGGTTATCTCATATTGTTACAATATTTCATCTTGTTATCTGATATATTTTATATGTGCTTAATTGGTTATTTGAAATTGGATAGGGAAGGGGGGAAATCAAGATAAGCGGAGGGAGGGTGGGAGGGAAATGGGGACCATGTCATGAGAAAGGGTATCAATGTTTGTGAAGTTATGCACATTCTATCTGGTAAATATAATGTAACCCTTCTATTAATCACAATAAAAAATTATTTAAAAAAAGAATGTTGACAGAAGGGATACTAAACATATGCCCTGTGTTCATAAACTGCTTTGTTGAGTAGCAACTCGTTTGTACAACTACTTAAAGATAATAAAACTATTCCAAATTAATAAACAAATATTGATTTATTATGCAAAAGGATATGGGATGATAAAATAAATTAGTAAGTACTTTGTCAGGGTCCTTCGTCCCCGGTCCCTTTAGACTAGTAGGAGGGATGGAGAAAAACATGTCCCTACCAGGACGAGCCTGGAGAGGAGAGGGCCCACTGTCCTCCCGTACTCAGCCTTCCTTCCCCGGAGCACGAACAGAGATGCCACGCAGCGTCATCAAGGCAGGAAAATCTCTCCAAAAATCCCCCTTCCTGAGGAAGTGCCTCCAGCTAATATACCCTCACTCTAGGTCCCAGCAGAGAGTGATAAACAATAACACATTTGTAACGAATGGTAATCAAGTCTTGCGCCCTGCCTCTTGCGCCTTGCCTTGTCTCAGCAGAAAGTTATTAGACATGGTGTTACTCACCCCCAACAGTACTTGATTTCATGCACTCAATAAACATGTTATCATCATTAGACTAGTTACTGTAAGACTGTTTTAACTAGTTTGTGAAAACAGAAAATAGTTTAAAATGACTGTTTCTTGGGTTTCAGGTATACTAATGTATTTTGAACACATCTACAAATGTAATATGATCTTAATACTGAATATTAATTTCTAATTTGGTTAGAGGTTTGACAGTCTATATCTAATTCTCAGAACCATTGAGAAAATGAAAGACTGATTTCTTTTGTAGCATAGCTAAAACAATTCACAGTGGCTTAAGGCACTCTCCTATTACTCTACAATTAAAATGGCCAGAACTGACGTGCTCTTATTACCCAGTCATCTTGGCTTCCTCTGAATGTGCCAGTTAGTTCAAGGTTTCTATGACTCATGTAAGCTCAGTGCCATTAAACTATTTTATAGGAGCCTCATTGCATGAAGGCTGACAGGAGATTCTTTTCATAATTTGAAAACTGGCAGCTCAGGGTATGTTTAAATGGAAGATGTTTGCTTTTATAGACAATATAAATATTGTTTCACCATGGAAATAATGATAGGAAGCAACATGATTGGAAAATAAATGCATATATACATATTTCAATATACACTATTGTTAGAATATTTTGTTTTTGCCTCTGTGAAAATAATACAGCTTTTTCTCAGAGCTGTAATTCATTTCTTGGGGAGTTAATGACTATAGACACCCTGCAGTGCGAGAGCTGCCCAGTAATGTCCCACACATGGCACCAAAAGATGCCACTTGTTTCTTTATAATTGTAATTCTGAGCTGTAGAGCTTTGAAATCACTGTGAGTTAGAGACCACACCAAGTCATATAAGCTGTCTTTTAAAAACCCTGTCTGATGATGCAAAACAAGCCATGTTATTTTCATTACTGTTTTACAGAAGAACACTGTGACTGCAGCTAACTTCCCTCAGTACTTACAGTTCATAATGGTGGAACACAATCAGGTCTACATTACCAAACTCCACATTCTTGGCCAATAGCCTATGCTGCCTTTGCTCTGTCTTAACTTGATGTGGTATGTATGTATGTATGTATGTACGTATGTATGTATGTATGTATGAACCTATGTTTCTATCTATCTATCTACTTAATATTTAGTCATGCAATAGAAACTTAAAAACTATGTCTTGGGGTAGATACTGATTTGTAAATCTTCCTGATAAAAATCAATCCTGATTTGTTCTGAATCCTAGCTACTGGAAATTCAATTACTTAGTATACAATAGCTAAGATATGGGACTAACCCAGATGTCCCTCAGTATATGAATGAATCAAGAAAAGGTGGTATATATGCACAATGAAATGCCAAGCTTCCATCAGAAAGAATGATTCTATCTCATTTGTAAAAAAAAAAAAAGAGGAAAAATTGGAAAAATCATTTAAGTGAAATAAACCAGAATCAAAAAAGAAAAGGTTTCCCTCAACTGTAACAGGATGTAACAGGATATGTCTAGAATTGCCCAAGCAGAGGATCATATTGATTATGAACACAAGATCATGTAAGATGATACTATGCAAAATGAACCCCAAGGTATGGAAACAAGAGGTCTTTCTTTGTGGTTGGTGTTTTTAATGCACTATGTGAAACTTTTTTTTCTCTTTTTCTCTCCTCCCCCACCCCCTTGTCAATGTATTTGATTTTGGTTCCCTGTGCATTGTATAAACGTTTATCTCATTTAGGAAAGGGAAGAAAAACAACAAAAGGGAGAGACAAAAGACAAAGTATGAGCCAATGCAACAATGACACTCTCAGGATACTATATTGGAAAGGAAATTTACAACTTGGCATGAGGAGGCGCCACTGGGAGGGAGGAAAAGTGACAAAAAAAAAAATGAAGGAGGGGATGACAATGCCCAAGAAGAAATGCACTCATTTCCTTACACATGTAACCGTAACTCCTCTGTATGTCACCTTGGCAATAAAATTAAATTTAAGAAAAAGATTACAATAGTTTTATTTATCCATTTCTATGTCTAAGGCTTCTGTCTAATAGCATTTTTCAAACTTGGAAAAATGATTTACATCTTTTAGGATGTTAGAATGTAATCTATTATAATTTCTATGCAGACTGCACTAATTTTCTCCACATGCTGAACTAAAGGCATGAAAGAGGCAGGAGGAGCTCAAATCAAAGCGTCATCTGACTGGAAAAGCTAGTGGCAAGCAAAAATTCAGTTCCAGTAAATAACTCGCTGATCCATCAGCTTTTTCCTTTGATGTTTTGATTTAAAGAAAGAACAGCAAAAAAGATTCAAAAGAGGAAAAGAAATACTTACTTCAACAAGAGCACAACTAAATTTTAGTTAGATAATTTCTTAAAACAATCCTCACCAAAGCAAACTTTAGGTTGGTGAAGAGAGTTAAGGAACAAGACTATTTCTCCGTGCCTGAATGAGAAAAGAATCTATTTTAAAAGTAGGCTAATATCAAAGGCGATGTTCCCTGATTCACTCATGACACCAATCTTATCAAGTGCTGTGATCATTGGCCAGCCCAGAGCAAACTCATTTGACATTTCCCTCAGAAATGCAGAGTGATATTTGGAATTATTTAGAAATAACTTCATTTAGAAATCAAGGATCTGTCCTGACTATGTGAAGAATGTTAATCCCACTGATGGAAGAAATTTACTTACTAACATGATACATCTAAGTAAAATTCAGTAGGCTGAAAATATATGAACACTTGGGGCAAGGAAAAACTGATAACCCCCCGAGGACTTGGGAAGCATCAAGAAAATAATAAAGCAAAGCAAAGCTACTTATAGATATTTCTTGTTAATCATATTTCTTACTGAGTGCCAACATTATCACTATGAAGGTGGCTTTGATGAAGTAATAACTTTATTGTTAAAACAATATAAGGAATTTTCCACAAAAATAAAGGTAGAGTTCTATGCACAAAAATAAAAAAAAAACAGAAGAGGGGTGTAGAGAAATAATTAAGAGCGCAACTATTTCCTGAAGATCTTGAGTCACTCTGCATTAAAAAATCACTTGGAATGTTTGTTTAAAATGCCTCATCCCAAGTGAATCACAACCAGGAGGTGGCAAGAATTTGCATTTTTAATAGCATGCTCAGGCTGTTTTTTATAAACATGAAGATTTCAGAATGAATGCTGTAAGAGATGATCATACAGAGAGTCAAGAAGCAGAATTTTCCAATCTGCTTTACATGTGCAAAGGCTACACTGGTGGCCTACAGCTCATAGAAAAGATTGAAGACTGAGAGACTGTGGTTGGAGAATCCTCATCCTCCCTTTCTTCATCAAATCTCCCACAATCTGGCAATTGTTTGTAAATGCTTTTCTTTTCCTTTGTCAAGGCTACCAAGGTCTTTAGCTTAGCAAATTGTTCTTTCTCAACATGAATTTCAGCAAAATTTGAAAAATATGATACCTCCCCTAAAACATAGACCCCAGGAAACCTCCTTGACATGTATTTTTCTCAGTCTGTCTTTCTCTTATGTTTCTGACTTTTTGAGATTCTTAACTCATTGGCTGTTTAGTCCTTTGACTATCTGTTTAGATAGTAGCTTTGAATTACTCTCCATACACTCAGGCCTCCACATATTTGTTTACTGTATCCTGCCCTTCTTTGTTGCTTTATGCTAATACTTACTATTATTGACTGAAATTTTCCACTTGGATTGCTAATTGCAGTCTCAAACGTATTATGTTTGAAAGAGGTTCTCTTAACCTAAACTTGATTTCTTTCTTTGTCTTATATATCTTTATAATTTTTTGCCTTATCTTTCTTGAATTATGGTTTCCTATTTTTATCAGGCCAAATACACTCTAATCGTTTTTTTTAATTCTTTAATTAATTTTACATTTCATGGTGATCCATGCAGAGGCTCAGTTAAACTTTCTTTAATTTTGTGTCTTGAATAATAGAAATCCTCACCAGCACCCTCACAGTGACCAGGTCATTTCTAATTGTCACTGGGACACACAGGTTAATTAATCATCACGATGCTCAAGCAATATCTGATTTGACTGACAAGGAGATATCTACAAGTAGCCTTCAAAGTGACCACCTGGCTGCTCATCTTGCCTCATATGATCATGTTCCATAATTATTCCCAGTGACCTTTAAAAATATACATCAGAAAATACCACTGGTCTTCTCAAAATCACCCCAAATTTGTCACCCTTAAAATAAAATCGAGTTCTTGCCAAGGCCCACACTATCCTATATCTCTTTTTAGCAGTATCCCTTGCTTCAACTCCAGAGACAGCAGACTTGATTTTCTCCAGAGATAGACATCTATGGTTATCTCTAGCTGGTTTGCTCTTTTTCACAGTTATCAGCATGTTCTTCTTTCTCATTTTATCTGTTGTCTCACCAAGTAAAACTTACATTAAGTGTCCTTTCGTGACTATCTTGCTTCTGAGTTACTCTCTCTGCTCTCCTACACTGTTGTATTCAGAGCGTTATCAACTCAAATTGTGTCACCTAAGATTTTGTCTTTTACCTATGAAGAAAAACTTTATAGGTCTAAGTATTCTATCTTGGTCACTTTTTATCTTTGATGTCTGAAACTGCCTAGGATGTAAGTGGTTGGAAAAAAGAATGTATGATAAAACTGAATGCATTTTTTGCATGTAAAGTGTGAAAATCTTAACAAAGGCATTACGAGTAAGGGTAATGGGAAAAGAGAAAAAATGATTCTGTTTTCTAAAATTAAATGTCACTTTTTTACTAATGTTCAATCACATTTTACATTAACGTGAGATGAAGAATTAGAAACCATAGGAAGAATGTCAGCATATCTCTCATGAAAATGATCATTCAATGAATAAAATGATTTATTGATCTAAAAAATGGGTATTATCAGCAGATACATATATTAAGGATTCTTGAAAGTGAAATTCTTAGGAAAGAATCAGAAGTTAAAGGGAAGAAAATGGGCAGAGAAGAGCTCAAGAGAGATTTTGCATCTCCAGATTGACATTAATATTTATAAAGATTTTTGACATTCATATATAATCAAACTAAACCCTTAGAAAGGAGAATAGGAAAAATTGTATAGTAAGAAGCAGGAGTAGAACACTCATTCTGTAACAATGAATCTGTGCCCTTGAAGACTTGACATAATCGGTTGGGGATTCATATAAAACATAAGTTTTAGAAGAGCTTTGAGCAGAAAGGGAGTCACTCCTTTATTTGGAGAGTACTAGATAATTGAGCCGGAATTCAGCATCAACCATGGTACTGTTATGGAATAGTCATGACTCCTCTCTGCTCTCTGTGGACAAGGAAAAGACATATAGTTGAGACTTAGCCAACTGGATATGTTTATTTTAGTGTACTAAATATGGCACCATGAGAGAATACTAAACATAGCACATTAGTGAAGTACTGAGCAGTTTATGGCCTTTAAAAGGACCTATGAAATTTTTATAGTTATTTATAAGAAATTGGACATAACCATATCCAGAAGTTTGCATATTATCTGAATGTACATGTGAGAGAGTTAGGGAAAGACTTATACAATACCTAAAGACTTTAAAAAATTCTATAAAGTTTTAAATCTTCAAAAGTTGCCTATAAGGCAATACAAATCCTAGTAATTAATATAATAATTAATAATAACCTAGAAATGTTGAATATGATTATTTTCCAAATTTGAGGATCAAATTTCTTTATATGTGTGGTGTGGCAATATTCTTATTTGACAAATAAGGTTAGATGCATGAAGAGCATGGAACAAGGTGATGGTATCCAACATGAGAATTTAATTTTTCTAAGTTGAGCAATACATTTGAAATATCTTCATATTTCTGTTTTCTGAGATAGAGAAATAGCACTTGATTTGTTCCTTCAGAACAATAATGGGCTCATATCTTCAAGGTGAACAAGTTTAACCAGCTCTCCTATAGTTGATAGTTGCACACAATTCTCAGCAAAAGTAAAATGGCCTTAAGTATAATAGTTAGTAAAATAGGACTTATTAGCAATAATTGAAGTATAAAGTAATTTTCAAGGGATCTCTGAATGTAATTAGCTTTAACTGACATTGTCATAAGATTAGAAACTTCAATGTTTAATTTTTCTGAATAGTAATATTCTCCATTAGACCATGACACTATTAAGAGCACAGAAAATTCATTAAAATTTTGTATACTATTTTCAATTTATCCCCTTTTTGTAATGTCAGCCTTAACTAATAATTCATTTCAACAATCTGTTTATTTGAAACTTATTGTAAGGATTTTTAAATTTCACAGATGATCTCATAAGCTTTGTAGTCAAATGTATATTAACTTCATCCTATCCATTATTGTACACATCATAACTTATTACATTACTATTTAATGACTACCAATCATTTATTTGGCAAGAATAGAGTGAGATGATGGTATTAGTACAATAAAAGTTCTGTGTAAGACTGTTTCTTGTATTATTTGAACATTTCATGTAGTAAATGCAGCTAAATCATTGTAGGCAGTTGATAGCAACCAATAAAGAGTCTGACTCATTTAAAATGACTAATAATATTCACAAGTAACATTCTGGAGGTAAAGAAAACTAAAACTGCAATTCAATTGTTGAAGTGATGGCATTTTCATATAAAAGATAGTTTTCTGGAAACAGTTTTCTGAATAAACTGACTATATCATGATTTAGCAGACTCAGTTACTTTGCAATTGACTCTGACTACAGCTATTATTTGAACTTTAAACACTGTGATCTTAGGATTTTTACTTACTGGTGCATATGAATCACTCACGGCAGCTAGGAAACAGGTACATTATGCTTAATAATCATTCCCTTTGCTTTAAAGAAACATTTTTCAAGGCAGACTTCATGAAATGGTCCAACCATGGCCTTCAGAAATGACATGATTTTTCACAATTTACAGGAAGTAGGAGGAAAAATAGCTTCAACACTTCTAAGGGAGATCATTAGCCAAATGATGGGATAGCACAGAGCAATAACAGGACACTGGTGAACCAAGCTACAAGTTTGATAGTGGAACATGTCACACACAATTAAATATGATTCCTTTCTAATCGATACTGAGGACATAATTACTTTCTCAAGGTTAGTTAGACAGAGTTGTTTGATGAAAACAGAAGCCAGAAGTAAGGAACCCAAGAAGGAAAACTATGCAGTCATTCACTCTGGAGCTGAGATTATTAAGAGGCCTGGCACACTGAACAACTCAGACTGCAGTGTGATCAGGTCTATCCATTGGGACCCAGTAGACAAAGTCTAAGAAGGTCTGTGGTACATTTATGGAGTACTTTTCTGTTTTCCTGACTTACTCAAGGATTACTGCAGATGTTTCACTCAACACAAAAGCATTTTGCCTGATGAGCATTTCCTTAAACCATGGCCCATTCTACTTTTTTTTTTTTTTAAAGCAAATGTGTTTTCTCTAGAGAATCATTGAATCTTTCAATGAAGCAATCAACGTATCTTTCTAACAACTGTGGACCAGAAATATTCCAACCACTGGCTGAATGTAATTAAAAAAGAAACAAACCTAGTACTGGTGGTTCATTCTTATTTTTATTAGTGTATTTTAATATAAAAAACAGTTTCCTTGTGGTATTTTTATACCCATGTGTGATGTATTTTAACCAAGCTCACTTTTGTTATTATTTCTTTTATTCCACTACATGCTTTTTTAAAAATACTTGTGATGGGTTTCTTTATTCTATTTTTTTATATGCATATAAAGTATTCACATCCAGTCTCCTCAATCACTCTTTCAATTCCTTACGGGCTTCGATTGTCAAATAAAATGACTAATTTAATACTGCTATCATTGTGGGTTTTTGGAGTCTTGATTCTGTGTGTGTATGAGAGAAGACGTAATAGTTTTCTTTCTCAGTCTGTTTGATTTTAGTTAAACTGATGATTTTTCAGTCTCATCTATTTCCCTAAAAATAATTCCATTCCTTGTGGTTAAATAATACTCCACTGTAGAGTACATATTCTCTATTTTCTATTAATCAGTTGATAGACATCTAGGCTGATTCCATAGTTTCTGAAGAGTGCTGTTATCAACATGCAGATATCTCTATTATATGTTTAGTTAAGTTCCTTCAGATATATATCCAGGAGTGATATAACAAGATCATATGATCTTTTCAGGTTTTTTTTCTTTTTTTAAAATATTTTTATTGTAATTAATAAAAGGGTTACATGATATTTGCCAGATAGAAGGTGCATTAATTCACATACATTGATACCCTTTCACATGTCTTGGTCCCCATTACCCTCCCCCCACCCCCACCCCTCATCTTGTTTTCCCCCCTTCCCTATCCAATTTCAAATAACCAATTACAAATATATCCAATATATCAGATAACAAAGTGAAATACTGTAACAATATGAGATAATCAAGGTATAGCAAAAGAGATGAGAGATAACATAGTACATTAAGGACAACAATCATTCATTATATGGCTTTTGTTTCAATATCCTGGAGGTCTTTTCAATTAGCTTCATACTCTTTTTCTTTTTTCTTGAGGAATTTCCATCTTGCCTGCCTAGGAAGAACTTTCTCTGACCTGTGTATTACAATGGAAAAGGGAATAAAGGTGAACAATGATGTATCTAAGAGTGCACTCTAAATGAATAGAATTGTTTCATGTGTCATTTTGCCTGTGTCTAAGATGATTGCCTTGGTGGGCTAATAATAGTCTGCTGATGAAAACAATGCTATAGGAAATCAACACTTGCTTCAGCCAATAAGATGAGGCATGAGAACAGTATTGGACAACTCCATCTGCTCCAGGAATTCCTAGAAATAACTGACCAATGTTATGTGCTCACTTAATGACATTTTAAAAATGTTTTCTTGAGGTCATGGTCTGCTTCAGTCTGAGCAGGTCTGACATAGTGTGTGTATGTGTGTGTGTGACCATGTTTCTCTCTTTTGCTGTCAGTTCTAAGAAAGCAAATTTCCCCAAGTTCTCATATCAGTCTCAGAAACTAACCTCCAAACTTGGATTTGAGTAAAGGTGACAGAGTGGCGTCATTAGTTAAAGCTTAACTTCCAAAGACCAGGTGACTGCCCGCTTGGAGGCTCTGGAGAGGAATCATGTAATTTGGCTATTGGGAGAGATAGTCGTGATAGGTATTATTCTATACTACATATAAAACTCTTATAATATATATGATTCTGCTCAGCAATGTGTTTTTGTCACCTGTGTTTGTATGAAAAGTTGGGGTCAGGAGTTTGGCCTAGTGGTAGAGTGCTTGCCTAGCATCACGTAGACCCAGGTTCGATTCCTTGGTACCACATAAATAGAAAAAACCAGAAGTGGTGCTATGGCTCAGGTGGTAGAGCTATAGCATTGGGAAAGCTCAAGGAGAGTGCTGAAGTCCTGAGTTCAAGCCCCAGGACTGGCAGAAAAAACGTTGATTATTTTCTTTTGGAGTCTTTACTAAAATGATAAGGAATAGCAGTTATTAGCTGTGTTGTCATGCCAGCCTGTGGTGGAAGCTTTAACTCAGAGGATTGCTATGCAGAACAGCCTAGTCAAAACAGGAGAACCTATCTCAAAAATAACCACCGGAAAGAAAGCATAAGCCCTAGCAAGCCTGTAGCCCTGGGTTCAAATCCCAATACTGTGCAAAACCTATCTGTAAGACAGCTGGAGGCAGTGGCTCACACCTGTAATCATAGATACTCAGAAGGCTGGGATCTGAGGATCAAGGTTCAAAGCCAGCTGGGGGCACCAGAAGACCTGAGACTCTTATCTCCAGTTAACCCCTAGAAAATGGGAAGTGAGGCTTGGCTCCAGGGTAGGTAGGGTGGTAGCCTTGAGCTAAAGAGTTCAGGGATAGTGCCCAGGCCTAGTTCAAGCCCCATGACCCACAAAACAAACAAACAAAAAACAAACAAACAAACAACAAAAAATCCCCATATATATGACTATAAAGATCATTTGTATTTTGCTGGAAGAAAATTATGTCTAAATTCAAAATTTTACAAAACTAATTTGAAATAGTAAATTCAAAGAAAATATATATGTATGGTTAATTTCATTGCAATTTAGTTTACATAAAACAATTTTAAGCAAAATTTGGGGTCTAAATTTATGCACTATTATAAAACCAATATTTAATTCTCTATCTCTATTTGATATTATTCCATTCTTGGAAATATTTTCCCCAAATGGGCTTAAAGTTAAGAGTTTGTGTCAGGATAATTTCTTGTATTTTAAAGTAAACCTCAGCTAAATCAGATTTTGTTTAACTATCTGTCTATATGTAAATGTTTTCAATGACCAATACGTAAGAGTAAGATGGTAGATACAAGCTACTATTTAAACTGATCCTATTATTCAATGCCTTTTATGTTCTTCAAAATCAGAGCTGTGTTTCTAGAGCATTTATAATTAAAGCCATAAAAACAACTGGAATAAGTATTTGTTTAAATTAATTAATCTAGATTTTTATTATTTTCAAGTTAAGCTTTCACTGCCACGTCTATAGGCAATAGGGAAAATTGTCAAAACCAATAATGGAGTCACTTGCCCCAAACTTTCTAAACAGTAAATTAAGCTTTAAGATTTTTAAATAAGGTTCTTATACATACATGACTCTCTGATATTAAATCCCTTTCATGCATCTCTACCAAAAGGCAAAGATGATTCTTCCTCCTGACTCCAATCACACAATCACACACACCTTGTTAGTAGTCCATATTGGTTGAGTTTTTATCCTGAAGGAGCTACTGTATAATTTATTTAGTTAGATGCCTTTTGACTTTTACAGCCTTTGTATTCTACTTGATAGTTGTTATTCCTAGTTTTAGACTAGGAATATATTCATATATATATTTCAGTTGTCTGTCCTCTTCTCTGATAAAGCCTTAGCTCATACCCAATTCCCTCAAGAATGAGGAATGTTCAGTTAGGATGGGTGACTGATATTAACAGATTCTGAAAAGCTGCCAGCACAGGAGCCAAGCATGGTATCTGGACTTCCATTTTAATACATTTTTGTTCTGTGCTCTCCTCTTTGCCTACACTTAGAAGCTTGGAATTTGGGAAGCAGCAGGCCTCATGGATAACATCTTTATGATATACATCCCTCAGGGAGCCATAGGATAGCCCACCCAGAGCTTCTTCAGGAAGGAACACCCTCAAGGCAAGAGTGACTTGTCTATCATCCTGATCTGTGAGGACTGCAGTGATTACTTCCCTGGAATCCTTCCCAGGCCCAACCGGTAACTAACACTCTTTAACCACAATTACCTCTACCACCCTGCCCCCACTTCCCTGCCCATTGAAGCATCTAGTTCATGCTTATACTCCAAAAGACAGCTGAAGCGCTACCTGCCTACCAGAGGCGAGGATGGACAGATAAAGACATAGGAAAGTTAATGTTACTTTAAAAATAAATACCAAAAAGGACAGATTCAAAAGTTCAAATCAAAAAGTAAAATGGAAAAGCAAATACACTTTCTTCCCTTAAACTTCCTTACTTGATTAAATAAATTACCCTTGCTTGATTAAAAAATATTATCTTTAAATAGTCATACAAAAGGGATTTCAAGTTCAACATAATCAGTTCACGAATATAATGCATCTTTGGTTAATGTCATCTACTTATTATTCGTCTTCCCCTCTCCCCATTTATCCCAACTCAATCCATTCCCTCAACTTCCCAGTTCCATTTTCATATATGGACACTGAATTCTGTCATTTTATTTGTCCACCCTTCCATTTGTTATTTAATGTTAAATTATGAGATTAGAAGATAAGAGAGCTGGGCTATCTCAATTGGTATTCTCCTTTGTAATGATAAAACTCTGGAAATTCATTCTGGATGGGTTAAGACCAAAAGAATGAAAGACTTGTACAAAAAGAAATCTGCAAGATTTCCTGGATGTTTTGGTTTTGCCTCACTCATCATACTCACCCTAAACCACTGGATGAGGATTAAGGACCACTAGATTGACATGAACACAATCATTCACCCAGCTATAAAATATGAAAGTGACAGCAATGGCCATTTCTAGTCTCCAATTCTCATTTCCTATGTGGGGAACAGAAAATGAAATATTTTCTCTTGTTTTCCCCATTTCCTAGTACATTTAATCTGTTACACTAAAATAAAATTCTTAGTGAGGTCTTCAGCTTCTGACTCTCTTTGCGTGAGATGCCCTGAAATACTTTTCATGAGTGTGTATCAAGGATTTGTGATATTGTGTGGAATCTAGGAAACAATGGGACCTGTCATCCATTGTCCAGGGGCATTTTCATATCATGCCCCCACCATATAAAATAAATCTTTCTCAGTGGCCCCATTGGCCCCATCCTGTTATCCTCATGCCTATAATCTCAAGAGACTAAGATCAGAACTAGGGTGGGCTGGGCAGAAAAGACATGATACTTTTACCTCTAATTAACCATCGAAAAGCCTGATATGGATGTGCCATATGGCTCAAGTGGTAGAGCACCAGTTTTGAGTGAAAAAGCCAAGTGAGAGGGTATAACTCCGAATTCAAGTGCCAGTATTGGTAACAACAACTTATTTCTCAGGCCATATATCATTTTGTTTGATATATAGAGGTGAATAATAGACTTGATATGCGAAATTCTCTGGAGTTTGGACCCGGGGTGTGAGAACTTTAATTTAACTTCTAAACAACATTTTTCTTTTCTATTTTTTTAAAAAATATGTATATCACTGAATAAACTTTGCAAGTTCCCACCTTTCAGCATAGTGTAGTTCAAGAGATAAATGTTTATAATGTGGAGCTGGTGAACACATAACTGGTATGGAATTGATATGAAAGAAAATGCATGGATCAATGACATCATCATTCTTGAAGATAAGGGAGCCATAACAGGAGAAAAGGGAATTTGAGAAGAATAACATGTCAGCATTTCATTTTCCCAGCCAGCAACATGGACTCTAAGGGCCATCAGATCTGTATGTCATGACCTATTAGGATCAATTGACATTCTAGTTTACTCACTAATTTCTTTGTCATTATTCTAGGCTGTGTGTGTGTGTGTGTGTGTGTGTGTGTGTGTGTGTGTGTGTGTGTGTGTGTGTGGTATATGTTGTTCTTAATAGAATGCCACACTAACAAAGCACTTGTTAATTCTGTAGCCATATTGTTGACATTGTTTTCATTGTAATTGTTTGCTGATTCTTCTTGTCATGGAGTCATTTTGCAACTCCATCCTGAACTGAAGTTGTTTGGACAAGACTAAACAACTTAACCTGAAAAAATGCAAGGACTTGGTGATGGTGTGAACAACCTCAGACTGAATGGACCTTTAATGGACCTGCCCAAGAAGCCATTGACTTTCTTCCTCCTACTCCCCTTGTCATACCAGTATCTGAGGCTCACAGACTAAACATACTCATGGCAGCTAGTAACAGTACCTGGATAACTGGGTGGACATGTCTTAACTCATCACTCAAAAAGGCACCTGACAGCAGAATATAAAGGTCATTTAACCAATAGGTTTAGCAGCTGTGAGAAATGGTATGTGTGTGACTCAATTTGAGTTGAATTGTGTATAATTGAGAAATTGGTCACTACATAGGCTTGGAGTGAAGATTAAGATGACATTGAAGGGCTGCTAAGGATGGCAAAACTGTGAAGAGAAAAATAGAGCCTCTTAGGATAATTTTTCATGAGGAAGACAATGTTCTGATAAACATGATCTAGGTCTGTTTCCATGAGCACATTTGGGCTATTTGTGAAATTTTAAATTTTGTGGCTCAAAGTTCTATTGGACAAGGATTCAGGAATGTCATACTTGAGCAAGATTTGAGGACTTCATTTTGCTTTAAAATCAAAAGAAAGTATTTGGCTTCTGATATGCTTGAATATTTTATTGACACGAGTTATATATATATATATATATATATATATATATATATATATATATATATATATAGAGAGAGAGAGAGAGAGAGAGAGAGTCTTACATTTAAAACTTACTGGAACAAAAGAAATAAAAGTAAAAGGACAACTGGGCATTAATGGCTAGTCCTCGTTACTCAGGAAATTGAGATCTGAGGATGGAGTTTCAAAGCCAGCCAGGCAGGCAAGTCTGTGGGACTCTTATCTCCATTAAAAATATCAAAAAAATCCACAAGTGAAGCTATAGCTCAAGTGGTAGAACACTAGCCTCAAGCACAAAAGTTTAGGAACAGTGCACAGGCCCAAGGTTCAAATCCCAGGACCAGCAGAAAAAAAATAACAATGACAATGAGATATAATGTTCAAGTATGTTGCCTTGTTAATCAACCTATATAGTAAAATGTTTATAATGTACATTATTTAAACTGAAAATTATACTGTGTTTTCAATAACCGATGTTTTAATTACAAAGGACTTTGGTATATAAATTATATTCAATTTGTATGCAAATGTCTAAGCTATTTCCCTATCACTAAAATGCACAGTAATTCTATCAAGTCTGATTTTTCTTTAACATTGGTCAAAATCCTGGTTATTTTTGTTTCAGATATACATTATATTGAATACATATCAGAATCAAGTTTTAAGTAGCTAAAAGACTTCTAACACAGTTTCTCAGGTATGTACTTGACAGCATATTTTCTTATTCATTATGCAATATCTTAAAATAGTTGTATGAGCTGGGCATGGTAGCTCAGGTCTGTAATCCTAGCTACTCAGGATCAAGGTTCAAAGCCAGTGGGGGCACAAAAGGACCTGACACTCTTATCTCTAATTAACCTCTAGAAAATGGGAAGTGGGGCTTTGCTCAAGGGTAGGGCTGTAGCCTTGAGCTGAAGAGTTCTGGGACAATGCCCAGGACCAGGGATAGGGCGGTACCCTTGAGCTGAAGAACTCAGGGACAGTATCCAGGATGAGTTCAAGTCCCATGACCCACAAAAAATAAATAGTTGCATGAATCTTAATATGGATTGGTATATTTATTCTCCCACCCCCCAAAAAAAGTGATACTAGGGAAAAAATGCACCAGAATGTTTGATTTGCTATAAAATATTCATCCTAACATCAGTTAAATGAAACTCAGTGCAAAAATATCCCATTAAAAACAATTAAGAAAATTATTTCCTTTTCATCATACTGAAGGAGGAAGGTTATGAGTCAGAAAACCCTGCCTTATAGCATAGATGACTTATCTAACCTTGAGTACAGTCTATGAATGTTCTGGGCCTCACATTGCTCATTCATCATAAAATGAGCTGATCAGAAAGAATCCTATCTCTAAAATACCTGGTGCATCACTGTGCAAAGAAGAGCCCCTTAAAATGCAGGAATATTACTAAGAATGGAATAACTGGGTTCTTATTTTTCAGACATTACTTATATACATGAAGAAGGAGACTCCCCCGCCCCATCACAAAATATTCAAACTCCTAGGAGCACAGAAAATACATCATGAAAAATAAGAAAGGAACAAAATCATTTAGTGGCATACCTGAAATCTCAGTACTTTTGTAGTTATGGAATGTAAAGTAAGAATCGTACTCACTTCAAGAAACACTTCCATTGCAGTATGGTTGAATGAATTTAGAATACTTAATAATGAGACTATGCTGTGAGAAACACCTCTGGATGCTGGTGACTGTTGTACCCGAATTCCTAGAACCCCCGAAAAGACCACCAGAGGCCACAGTCAAAGATAAAAAGCAGGGGTCGTTTTATTTACGAGTCTAGACTCGGGCCTCCGTGTACCAGCAGCCGGCAATGCTGAAAAGGCCCTGAGCAAGAACTTTACTCTGCTTTTATAGGGAAAGTACAATTACCTGATTGGCTATTTAACTCAAACCACTGGTCGAATCAGAGCTCAGGTGTCTAACCACTGAGCACCAAGCTGTTACCACCTGGGGTTCAAGTACACGGGCCCTAAACAAGGGGGGAGGGGGTCATTCCTAGAACATGGAACAATCTTGGCACAACAGTGACCTCCTGTTTTTCCTGTTCCCTACTTCCTCATTTAATAAATTTCCTGTCTCCCCTTCACACATAATGAATAAAAATTGTTTCTACATTTTACATGATTACACACATTATTTCTTTTAGCCTGTTATTTTTACCCAAAGCAAACTAAATGGCATTTTCTGAGATTTACAGAGGAACTAAACATTTTAAAGCCCTGAAGTTTCTTTCTCTTTCTTTCTTTCTTTCTTTCTTTCTTTCTTTCTTTCTTTCTTTCTTTCTTTCACTTCCTTTGGTTTTCCTTCTTTCTTCCTTCCCTCCTCTTTCCCTTCCTTCCTTCCTTCCTTCCTTCCTTCCTTCCTTTCTTTCTTTCTTTCTTTCTTTCTTTCTTTCTTTCTTTCTTTCTTTCTTTCTTTCTTTCTTCTTTTTTAATAGTTATTGAGAATCACTGTTAGGCTTTCTCACAAGCAGAATATTTTAGAGGGAAGGGGCTTAAATCTTTCCCTACTTAAACAATGATATCTGTCTCCTACAAACTGTTGAAGTGATTGAATTTATGCTTTTGCTTTTGCAAAGTACTGTTAAATGCAAAGTGAGATTTTTGTAACTTTGAATGGCACTGTCTTAGGTGAATTGAATTTGTTATTATGAACAGTATACATATTCACTTAGTTCAGATTGCAATAACAAGAGACTAGAAAACCTACTAGATTGAAGTTTCCAATGTTAGGGACGAGTTTGCATTAAAAATCAGAAGAGTTTAGTTCCAAAATCAGCTTCAATATAAATTAGAATGCAAGACAAGTTAAGCACAATGTAGAGAATATTGTAGAGTTGTAGTAAATTGAGAACCTGAAGAAATTGAGAACATGGAGATCAGGCCTATCAACTCCTGAGAATGAAGAAGCATATTCTAGAAAAATTTCATGGAGAACAATTTTCAAATTTCAGAATAGAAGGTTTCATTTGTTGGTTGACAAGATTTTCTCCATTTTGTTTCCATTAAATGCTTCCATGTGACTTTGCTCTAAATTTATTTTATTAGAATAGATTTTTAGAGTTAGAATTCTTCAATAAATGAAATCTTAAAGTCATTGCTGAATCTCAGTAAAAAATACTGTATATGTTGTATAGAAATATTTGCCAAAATTCTTATCAACATAACATCTACACATGCTCATCTGAGTACATAACCACTAATATTTAGCATGCTGCTAAGAAGTTACTGTGTGTTTGTGATTACTAATGAGCTATCAAGTACTATTAGCAATTTGCACTTCTGAGAATTGTTTATTTATGAGCATGGCCATTTTTCTATTTGAGGACTAACATTTATACATTTCTCTGCGTTCTCTATTTTAAAAGTGTTAATTTTCATGAGTCAAAATTTTTGCAAATGTTTTCCCAGGTTTATCAGTTGCCATTTAAAGTGATTTTTATAATTCTGAATATAAAAGTATGCATCTTGTATATTCAAATTTTGTCTTAGGCAAGTTAGTGAACTGTCAGAATATAGAACCTGTTACAATGTGGGTTTTCCTGGCTTCTGTGGTATGGTAATTGTCAACACCTGACTTGTGCCTAGGACCTAAGAGATGCTGATTATTTTGTATATTACCATTTAGAGGTAGCATGCCTTTGGTTATTAATAATCCAGGATACAATAGATTTCCAAGGGAAAAAGGTGAAGATTCTATAACTATTATGTATAAAATCTTAGGAATTCATGATGGCGTTAGAATAAAGGGACCAGAAATTCAAGCTATGTAGTTACTGTGCAAAGCATGAAAGGTGATTTTCAGCACTAGCAAAGGAAGAACTCTAAGGCTGAAATTCAGTGGCCTCAAAAAGTAAAGAAGGTTTAGAAAATCAGGAATACAATTGCTTCACAGAAAGGCCTAGAGGCTGGGAGCTGTCATATTTATGATATCATGTGTATTATATATTTTTGCAGTTTGGTGAAAGAAGAGACTTCTCTGATTGATGAGTTTCAGGGAATAGAACATGGATGTTCTAACCCAGGCAATATAATAGCAACATAAAACCTAAGCTTGGACAGGTCCGTTCTTGGTCTTCTGTAAACTGATCATCTCTGAAAAAGTAAGGAAAGAGCTAACTTTCTTGAGATATTATCAATTTCTTGTGAACAAGGTTCAGTCCTTGATTGATGTAAGGAATGTTGTAGGAGGTACTTAATAAATATATGTGGGTGTCATTTAATGAGCACAAATCAAAGTGGGAACTAAATTAAGTAAATTACTTGGTCTCTCATTATAAAAGCTCACTCTGTAGGAAAACAAGAACTGCGAAGCATTTGTTAAGAAAGAAGAGAGTGTTAGTTCTGCTTACAATTTTCAAATTGCATCTAAACCATGAGCATAATGATTTCATATATGTATTTTTCTGTCACAAATGGCTAGCTTCTCCTTAAAGGTCCTTATGAAACATTTGTAATTTTCAATGTTTATACAGTCATCCATACATTGAAAAGTGAGGCTAGAGGCCACCTGCAAAAACAATCTACTGTACAACTCATCATTCTAATCTATCATTATGGTTACATGATCTGAGAATCCATTTGCCTTTTTTGTGTGTTTTGTATTATCAGAGCATTTAAAAATATTTCAGGGCAGGAAATTTCGCCTAATGGTAGAGTGCTTGCCTAGCATGCACAAAGACCCATGTTCAATTCCTCAGTACCACATACATAGAAAAAGGCAGAAGTGGTGCTGTGGCTCAAGTGATAGAGTCTTAGCCTTGAGAAAGTTCAAGGATAGTGCTCAAGCCCTGAGTTCAAGCCCCAGGATTGGCAAAAAAAAAAAAATAGGTTTATATTGCTTCACATTTTGCTTGCTTATCATTCATCATCTAAAATGGGTAGAAAGTTAGTCTTTTCTTCCTTTTAAAAAAGAATATGATATATTTTGTCATAAGATTATGCATACAATTAATAAATTATATGATGTTAAAATAGAAGAGCTTATACTGGCCACTGGTGGCTCACCTGTAAACCTTGCTATTCAGGAATCTGAACACTAAGGGTTGTGGTTCAAAGCTAGCCAGAAAAGTCTGTGACACTGTTATCTCCAATTAGTCACAAAAAAACTAGAAATGAAGCCATGACTCAATTGGTAGAGTGTTATCTTTGAGCAAAAACGCTCAGAGGTAGTGTCCAGGTCCTGAGTTCATATCCCAAGACCTGCACAAAAACAAAAACATTTCTTTTTAAAAAGAAGTCTAAAAGTAACATGAGATTAACACTACTTTTGACTTAAAATAATACACACACACATTGTTCTCTGTGTAAGAAAAAAATTAATGTTGAAAATATTTACGTCTTATATCTTAAAAATATAATTCGTAAATGTCATATCCTAGGCAGACTTACAGATCATAGCTGGCTGTTAAATTAGTCAATAGATATTCATCAACTGAGGAGAACTTCAATTCAGTCCAAAGTGCAAATGCTACAAAATTAAAAAGTGATTTTATCAGGTTCTTTTTTTCCACTTCTCTTTTTGTCGGGTCTCTGGGATGTCTACAATAAACTCAAGAAAAACAATTTTCTATGATTTGCTGTCATGAGATTTAAGATTTGCCCAGTTTCAACTCTGCATTAACCTGGACTAGAGGAATGATTGCAGAAGACAGAGAGGGAAGGTTAGTAGGAACAGAGGAAGAGGGTCAACTACTTTGTGTCCTGGGAGAAGAGAAGGCACAGACACATTACTTGCTTTCCTGGCTTTGTGCACTTTAGCTTGGATCAACACCCAGGACCTATCCTGTCTGAAGAACACAAAACACTCTTTGTGGAAAATATGAAAATGAGCCATCATACGATATACAGGTCACAAATTTATGCCAGTTGATTCATTTCTATGTTCACAACCATCCCAAAAGGACAGGAAAGAAATGACCTAATTTCTCAAGATGCATATTTGAAATCCAATAGATAAAACTCACCTTTATTTTACTTTGTAATTTAATTTTATTTCTTTCTTATAGTGTGACTACTATTCAAAAAAAAAGAAATCTAAGTTTTGGAGATATGTTTTTGAGAAATAGCTTGTCATAAAATGGATAATCATATTAAGAATTCACTATTGCAACTGATCCAGATTGTCATATGACTATTCTTTCCTTGCCACCAAAAAAAAAAAAAGAAATCAATACATTTCCCATAGTTAATAGCTATTGTGAAGCACAGCTCAAGAATCTCTCTACTTAAAACAAGTCCAGCATATTTTCAGCATGCCTTGTGGTCCATTTTTAGCAGAAAATCTCTACTTCCTTGATACTGCAAGACATCATTCAACTAGCGTATTTTATAAAAACTTCATGTTTCCTGCCGCCCCAAGAGAAGTAAATTTAACATGGTGTAAAGGAAAAGGGACTTTAAAAACCATTGCAGGAGAAGAGAATTCTTCCACCAACAAATTCAGTCTTTTACTCCCCCCAAAATGAAATCCTTAGATGACTTATTTTCTTTCTCAATGTGCAACTTACTGCTTCGTTTTCACTTTAAAGACTAGTTATCTTCGGCATATACTATCTTTGAACAGTGATTTAATGTTTAATATTTGAGAACTTTCTACCAGACTTGCTGATGATCTGAAATATTTCAAAGGAGTCTACTTTCTCTGACAAAGGAAAAGAAATCTTATTTTATCCATTTTATGTCACCCTGTGCTCTCTGCAATAGAGAAAACCTGATATCAAGAAAAAAACATTTAGTTTGCATTTTTATTGTAAATACACAGATCTTCATTTTGTATTTTGCATACAAAGTTACTGATTCTTCTATTCAAATTCACTCATATGTTTTTCACGGAGCATGCATAATGCATGTCAGCTAAATTCAGAGATTGAGACAGAGACTCTGCCATTATCTAAGGCACATGCAGAATATGTCTGTCTAGCTGAAGCTTGAACTAGTAATCAGAAGGAGATTTTAATCATCCCAGAATATTCTTTTTTGGTATAATTAAGTATCTATATGCCACAGAGGAACTTTGACCCATGAAGGTACAGACCTGGGAAAAGGTGAAGTTTGTTGATGATACTGTTCTGAGTCTTGGAGGAAGCAAAAAGTCTTGTTATAAAGTATAAATGCTCTCATTCAAGAGCACAGTGACTTCTCACAGGATGTTTGCTAAGGCATTCTAAAAGGTGATCAAGTGATTAAAAATAATATTTATTTCAATTACTAAGAAACAAACCAGGAGCTAGAAAACATTGGCAACAATAAGCTATTGCTTAAAAATTGATTGCTCTCAATTTTCCGGGGCCTATTTAGATAAAAGTCCATAAGAAGCACCAAATTATTCATTGATAAAGAAGATAGTGGATGCAGTAAGCAGTTCAATTCCTTGGCGATTATGGAAGTCAAAGCTTGTCTAAGACATTTATTTCAGTATGTAAGTACAGATGTAAGCACAGAGATATCCACCAGCAACTGTGCCAAATAACATCAGCAAGTTTTATGTTTATGTCCCATAAGTTTTAATAAGCATAAAGTAATTTATAAGTGGAATAATAAAATTATTGAGGGATTCAATGTAAGGAGTTAAAGGAAGCTATGAGAAAGTAGAGCAATGGTATGAGATACTATATTCACTATGATAAGAGTTGTAGAAAAACAACAAATCAGTGAAATGCCTCCAGTGTAGCTTGCAGATATCAGAATAAGACAATTAACCACAACCTATCTGATAAGGAAATGGGGCAGGTGGCTACAAAAGAATGAGGAAGTAGGAGGGACAAACCATGAGGAAATAATGACAAGACAGTAGATCTTTGGCTTTATAACCTTACAAGAAAGGAGACTCACCAGTCAGAATGTCATCTTCAAGGACTTCAATTCTCTCAAATCCAAGGCACATCTCTGTAACAAGAAAGACAGCATGAGAAAACTGAAATGGACTGACATGGCATCTTCCTATACTTTCTCTGCCATATTTTCTTTCTAATAAGCTTTTCTATCACATTTATTAAGTTTCACTGTTCTCTGAATTATTATTCTCTTGCCAGATGCAAGGGCCAAGGTCAACAACTTATCAGCTCTAAATGTCTAAGAATATATGTGGTTCATTGGCTGGGAAGTTAAATGTGTATTTTTGTGATGTGGATATCTCAAAAGGTAACTGCTTGGTAAACAGATAAGGCAGCTTAAGTTCTCAGATTTGGGAAAATTACAAAAAGCCATTATTTACTAGTGACAAGGCTGAAGTCCAAATATCTACTTTGACAGCAAAGCCCTTGAGATTCCACTTAAAAATGCAGAAACAGCCCACAAATGCATTGGAAAAGAATTCAAGTATTTTTTCCCCTATAGCCTGTACACAAACTGAAATCTTAGCAATACAACTTTTTTTGTTTTAATGCCTTTAATTTGTTGCATCAATAGGCGCTTTTGCTTAGAAGTGAACACAAAGAATAATAACATTTTGCTACAGAAGGAAGAACAACTTTCAACTCCAAAGAATAGCTCCAACTTCCTGTGGTAATCACAGGAAAAGAACTTTGTGGAAAATAACAGCAGAGAAGGCATAGCACATCCAACAGTTCATGTTCAGAGCCTACTGGGGTCAGTAACACTCTGCATCAACTCCCTGAGGATATGGTAAGAAATTGCCCATTCTTCAACTACATCTGTTGTCTCTGTGTTCACATGTCTGGTTGCTTGAGTACCACCAGTTTCTCATGAATAAAAATCTATGTGGCCAGGCACCAGTAGCTCATGCCTGTAATCCTACTTACTCCCGAGGCTGAGAACTCAAAATTGTGGTTCTAAGCCAAAGTTCTTGATACTTTTATCTTCAATTAACTATCTAAAAAGCCAGGAGAGCTGAGACTCAAGTAACAGAGCTCTAGCCTGGAGCAAAAGGAGCTCAGGGACAGTATACAGGGCCTGAGTTCAAATCCCAGGACCAGTACACACAAACCAAAAAAAATGTGTGGACATTAAATAAATGCACCAGGTACTTAATGGTGAAAAGCTAAAGCTATTCCCTCTAAAATCAGGAATGAGACAAGGATGCCCACTCTCTCCACTCCTCTTTAACATAGTACTAGAATTCCTAGCCAGTGCAATAAGGCAAGAAGCAAGCATAAAGGGGATCCAAATAGGGAAAGAGGAAGTAAAGCTCTCCCTCTTTGCCGATGACATGATCCTGTATTTAAAGAATCCTATAGACTCTACTCCCAAGCTCCTTGAGCTGATTCAAAACTTTGGAAGGGTAGCAGGCTATAAAATTGACCCTCAAAAAACTAATAACAGATGCTGGAGGGGATGTGGCCAGGAGGGATCACTACTACACTGTTGGTGGGAGTGCAAACTCTTTCACTATGGAAAGCAGTATGGCAGTGCCTCAAAAGACTAAACATAGAGCTCCCCTATGATCCAGCAATTCCACTACTTGGCATTTACCCAAACATCCAGAAACTAGGGCATACTAATTCCACTAGCACAACAATGTTCATTGCAGCATTATTCACCATAGCAAAGATATGGAACCAACCTAGATGTCCCTCAGTTGATGAGTGGATCAACAAGATGTGGTATTTATACACAATGGAATTCTATGCTGCTGTCAGAAAGAATGACATTGCCCCATTTGTTAGGAAATGGAAAGACTTAGAAAAGATCATATTAAGTGAAGTAAGCCAGACTCAAAGGAACTTAGGCTCAATGGTTTCCCTCATTTGTCATAATCAGTAGAAATCTTGGGCTCTCCTAGCAGAGAATTGTAATACAGCAAAACCTTGACACAAAAGGTCATATAGTAGGACGCTAAATGAAAGGCTCTCTAGGATATAGAAACATAAGCCATATAATGAATGATTGTTGTTCTTAATGTACTATGTTATCTCTCATCTCTATTGCTATCCCTTGGTTATCTTATATTGTTACAGTATTTCACTTTGTTACCTGATATATCGGATATATTTGTATTTGGTTATTTGAAATTGAATAGGGAAGGGGGGGAAACAAGATGAGGGGTGGGGGTGGGGGTGAGGGAAATGGGGACCAAGACATGTGAAAGAGTATCAATGTATGGGAATTAATGCACCATCTATCTGGCAATTATCATGTAACCCTTCTATTAATTACAATAAAAATATATGTAAAAAACCCTAGGTACATAAGGTCATATAGTATGAGATTAAATGAAAGGACCTCCAGGATATGGAAATAAGAGCTTTCTCTTGTGTGATTGTTGTTCTTAATGTACTATGTTATTTCTCCTCTCTTTTGCTGCCCTTCGGTTAATCTCATATTGTTAGTGTATCTGACTTTGTTACCTGGTATATTACGTATATATATATATATTTATTTGTTTATTTGAAATAGGAAAGGGAAGGGGGAGAACAAGACTTTTGGGAGGGAGTGGGGGTAGGGAAATGGTGACAAAAACATGAGAAAGGGTATCAATGTGTGAGAAGTAATGCACCTACTATCTGGGGGATGTAACTGTAACCGCTTCTATACATCACCCCAACAATAAAAAATAAAATTAAATTAAAAAAATAAAAAAGAGGTACATTTCTTAAAATAATTAAAGCCATATATGACAAACCAACATCTAGTATTATACTAAACGGTGAAAGACTGGAACCATTTACCTTAAAATCAGGAACTAGACAGGGATGCCCACTCTCTCTACTTCTCTTCAATACAGTGCTGGAACCCTTAGCCAGAGCAATAAGGCAAGGAAAGGACATCAAAGGGATCCACATAGGAAAAGAACAAATTAAACTATCCCTATTCTCAGATGACATGATCCTCTACTTGAGTGACCCAATAAACTCTACTCCCAAACTCCTAGAATTAATAAACTACTTTAGCAAAGTGGCAGGATACAAAATCAACCTTCAGAAGTCAGTAGCCTTCTTGTACACCAACAATACACAAACAGAAGGCCAAATCAAGAAAATGATCCCATTCGCAATAGCCCCCAAAAGAATAAAATACTTAGGAATATACTTAACGAAGATGTAAAAGAATTATTTAATGAAAACTATAAAAGCCTAACAAAAGAAATTAAAGAGGACACTAGGAAATGGAAAGACATCCCATGCTCATGGCTAGGGAGAACCAACATAGTGAAAATGGCTATACTGCCAAAATTGATATACAAATTCAATGCAATCCCCATCAAAATCCCAAAGACATTCTTTACTGAAATAGAAGATACAACCTAAAGGTTCATATGGAACAAGAAAAGACCTAGAATAGCTAAAACAATTCTAGGCAAAAAGAGCAATGCTGGAGGTATTATAATACCAGACTTCAAACTCTACTATAGAGCCATAATAACAAAAAACGCATGGTATTGGCACAAAAACAGACCAGAAGATCAATGGAACAGAACAGAAGATGCAGAAATAGAAATACATACCTATAGTCAACTTGTATTTGACAAAGGAGCCAAAGATATACAGTGGAACAAACACAGTCTACTCAATTATTGGTGCTGGCAAAACTGGGCAGCCACATGCAGAAAACTAAATATTGACCCCAGCCTTTCGCCATGCACAAGCATTAACTCAAAATGGATCAAAGACCTCAATGTCAGACTGGGAACTGTGAAACTGCTATATAATAGAGTTAGAGAGACATTGGAACTCATAGGCACAGGCAAAAGATTCCTGAACAGAATCCCAGGGTCACAATAGATTGAAGAAAGACTTGATAAATGGGACTACCTAAAAATAAAAAGTTTCTGCACAGATAAAAGCATAGCCACAAAAGTAGAGAGACAGCCAACCAACAGGGAAATGATATTTACCAATAATACATCTGACAAATGCTTAATATCCAGTATCTACAGGGAACTCAAGAAATTAATTCCCCGCAAAGCCAACAAACCATTTACTAAATGGGCAAGGAAACTAAAGAGATACTTGAGAGACTTATTAGAAGAAGAGATTAAAATGGCAGAAAAGCATATGAGAAAATGTTCATCATCCATGGTCATAAAGGAAATGCAAATAAAAGAAACCCTGAAATACCACCTTACCCCAAGAAGAATGGCCAAGATTTTGAACTCAGACAATGACAGATGCTGGAGGGATTGTGGAGAAAAAGGAACCCTACTGCACTGCTGGTGAGATTGCAAACTAGTTCATCCACTCTGGAAAGCAGTGTGGAGGTTTCTTAAAGAACTGAAAATTGACCTTCCCTACAATCCCACCATACCACTCCTGGGCATCTACCCTGAATATCATAACCCAAGACACCTGCTCAGCTATGTTTATCTCTGCACTATTTATTCACAATAGCTAGGCGATGGAAACAATCCAGATGTCCTACTGCAGATGAATGGATACAGAAAATGTGGTATATATATATACAATGGAATTCTGCATCGCCAACAGACAAGATAAAATAATGGTATTTGCAGGGAAGTGGATGAATCTAGGGTGAATCATATTGAGTGAGACAAGTCAATACCAAAGGAACAAAAGGCGCATGGTATCTTTCATATGTGGCTATTAGATCCAAATAGAGCAAGAGCGATGACTCAATATTTGCATACCCAATGATATGGACATGGTACGGAAAATATAAACACAGCTACATAGGCATAAAAACTTATGACTCTATAGACATAATGTTTTATTACATTGATTAATACATATCTATGATATACAAACCCTTAGACTAATTTTGATTATGTTCTAAAAACTAAGTGCCTGTGATTGTATAGAGATTCCCTTCTTGAATACTTGTTTGTTAAACACATCTTTTGAAACATGTTATAAAAATCAATGTTAATAAATTCTTCAAAAAAATTACAACAATTAAAAAAACTCTAGGAAATGGAGAATAAAAAAATAAATGCACCAGGTGTGGAAATTGTATCACACACTTATCCTGGTCCACAAGCATACACATGGAATTTTGTAAAGACAACTTATTTTATTGTACTATTTCAGTGTAAGGGCCATGCAACTAAGAAGGTAGATTCACTTGTTTTATTAGCTGCTAATGTGAAATTTTCTCACTTGAATTCTTTTTGTACATTGGTTTATTTTTCAGGGCATGGTACTCTCTAGCTTGGCTTTTTCACTCAAGGCCACTTGAATCACAGTTCCACTTCTGGCTTTTTGCATTTGTTGATCCAACATCCTCAAATCTCAGCCTCAGTTTAGGATTACAGATGTGAGCCACCAGTGCCAGGCTCACTTGGATTCTAAGAGGCTCTTTCCTCTCTTCGATAGAATTGAAAACGAGGCTCAGGGTTTTCTAAGTTTTCCCAGTTGTCTACTCTGGTGGAAGAGTTCATAGGTGACCAAGATCATTTTCAACTTCAAGCCCATAATTCTTTCCACTTTCTAATGCTAACTCAACTAATTTAAGGACAATGAGATTTCCTCTAAGAATGGTACTTTACAGTGAGCATTAAGATTCAGGTTTTATTAGACAAGAGCATGTTTTGAGATTCATATGTGCCAGGTATTATGTTAAGGAGAGCCTGGGTGGCAAATATGAGTAAACAATAGGAGACACAAAGCTTTCTGTTGAGGAAACTGCTTTGCAGCAATTATATATATAAAATATATGCATATGTAATATATTATATATATGCATATACATATATAATCTGTATTTAGATATGGTGTGGAGAACATATAGGTATGATAGTAAATACAAATTAAAAAACTGATAAGATTCTAGTTAGCATTTAGAACCTGAATCATATGGCAAATAGTTCATCATATTTCCTAAAGGATAATAAAGACCTTGAATAGACAAATTTAAAATGCTGAATGTTCTGGTTGGGGTGAGAGGGTCTTATCCCCTTTATTTTACATCTTTTTGGGCTACTAATTAAGAACTTTAGGGAGGGTCTTTATCTGCTAACCAGCCTTCAAGGTAAGATGTGTTCCTGTGACCGTCTTCGCTGTCTGCTGGTGAGAGTTTTCGTCATTCAGTTTCTCAAAGTTTCCATCTCTGAGAGGAAGAAAATAACCACTCCACCTTTTGACTCTTCTCTGAACTTGCTGAACTTGGCTGGCAATTGCCTCATTCAATCAGTGCAAGAAAATCATGATTAATATAGAGTGCTACGTTTAATATACATAAGTGGGAAAAATGTTGACCTCAGATGACTGGTTATAAATGACTAGAAGAAAACAAAAATCAATACGGAAATTGGACATATATTTCAACTGTGAGTTAGTTCTCATCTGCTTTTTTTTGTCTTTATGTTCTTGGCATATTCACCTATAACCGAAATAACCAAGATTTTTCCTATAGGACTTCATCATTCCACTCTACATTTCAAGTGTAACTCCTGCCAGTAAGCGTTCCCTACCCAGAGTTATCCACATTCTGTTACTCCTCTTCTCTTTCCTCATTTAAAATTCCTTTTATTGAGCATGTAATATTCTGATCATGAGGTTGAATATTTTGGACTCATTTTTGCATAGAATATTTCCTATTCCTTGTTAAATCTGGTTAAATCAGACAAAGATAATGAATGTTCTTTTGTTGTTTGTGTTTTATATTCACATGGTCTAATTAGCCAATAATTTGCAGAGTGACAATTAAGCTTACATCCAACTGATTTTAAACTCGTGACAGATATAAATAACTTCCTAATATCAGATGTCCCAAACTGGGTAGATATTATCAGATGTTCACAAGAGCAAGTATGTTTATTGTTTTCTTTGTTATAAAGAGAAGCCAAGCAACTATATTTTACTTGGTAGACATGGTTGCACAATTTTTGGATCAAGATCATAAAGATACTTTTGTGAAGGAGGTCAGTTGAGGGTGGAGATCACAGGTAAATATTTAGAACTCAGTGCAAAAATCAGAAGATAACAGGTCCTAAGCACCATCGAGTGGTCAGGTTAGCAGCCAGATACTTAAACACAGTAGAGGTGTCTGACATTGATGCTGTAAAACACAGGGGACCATGCTCTGAGACTCCATTAGAGTCTCAGAGCTCAACCAATATGAAACAGAAAACCTTCCATAATCCCCTTTAAGGGTTCACAGTAATGGATTGAGCATGGCATGATCATTTTAAGTAACGTGAGGAAAGGAAGAGAGAAAGGTCTGGTGGGAGAATGGTGATGAGGAGGAGGGGTAATAGCCTTGAGGACAAGACTCATGATTTCCCTCTGAATAAGCTATAAAAGGATTTAAGAAGCAATAGAAAACACCCAGGGAAATTTTTATTTGAAAATTAAGGGTGAAATTTAGAGTATAAAGAATCTGGAAAACATGAATCAGTAGAAAAAAATCAGAATGCAGGCGTGAGATGAGAGTGAAAAATCTCAGGAAATTTCCTACAGACCATGAATTTTCTTGGATGGAGTCTGTTATATTGTTTCTGAGATATTATTGAAAAAAACAGTTTATTGGTTATAAATAAAGAAAATCTCATCATCTCTTGTTTTTCTATCTCTCTGTTTCTCTGTCTCTGTCACTATCTCTGTTCATTTTACAAAAAAAAGTTCAAGTCACATGAAGATAACCACATGTAAGTGTTCTAGCCTAGCACAGAGCCAAATTATTTAACATTTGAGGGGAAAAAAAAACCCTAAAAACAAAACTTCCAAAAAGCATACTTTCAACAAATGTAGAAACATCATCTTCCTTCCAACCTGTCAACTGACCAAAAGAAGCCATGAGATACGCTAACGAATTGTGCACTTTTAATCTACCTAAATTTTGGGAACATTGACTTAGTGCTAGGAGCTAAATAATTAGCTAACACCCATGGCTACCAATAGATTTTGCAGATACATTGATATATCTGGTAGGCTTAGAATGATTTTTAATAGGTTTAGCTCCTTAAATAAAAAATAAATAATTTTATATTAATAATTTTTATATATACATGTTGCTGAACTTAAACTGACTTTGATACTAAATTTATTAGCAAACAACACAATGAATATTTTTGAGAAAATCCAAGATATCTATTCTATTTTGTGTACCTACCTATCTATCTATCTAATTTTTTATTTGTCTGTCCTGGGGCTTGAACTCTGGGCCTGGGAGCTGTTCCTGAGCTCTTTAGCTCAAGGCTATTGTTCTACTATTTGAGCCACAGCACCACTTCAGATATAAAAATAACATATAATTTTCTTTAGATTCATTTTTTCTTTTTTATTACAGTTATATTCACCAGATAGAAGGTTCATTACTTCTAACACATTGATACCCCTTCTCATGTTTTTGTCCCCATTTCCCTCCCCTTCTTTAGATTCATTTAACTAACCATATTATGTGACTGGTTTGAGATATCTGTGTATATGACTAAGTATCTCTTTTGGAAAAAAAAAACAACCACATTAGAAGAATTTGTTTCACTAATTAAAAATGGTTTCTATAATATGAGTGTGTATGTTTCATTTTGAGATGAATTAAGTCTTCTTGCAGGTGCCAGATGGACAGAAGTAGTGGGTGTGGTTCTGTTTTTAGGCTGAGAGCAGATGTAGCGATTGGGGGTGCGAATCCTTCTCCTCCACAACACCCTCTCTCCAAACATCTCAGGCAACTGTTCTGCCTTGGGGGGGTTTCCCCACCCCTGGCTTTCCACTGGGGCTCCCAGGAATAGACATTTATTTTTAACTTTTAACGACGTTTGATCTCCCTCTCCCCTCAAACTGGATTTGGGACCTTGATCGTTAATATATACATCTGTCTAATCAGTGGCACCAGTCTCTGCATGCTTTTCATTTTGACCCATCTTAATGGCAAAATTTGCATTCAAGACCTTCTTGCCTCTCTGATCTCATATCCTTTACTGTAAGGAATGGAACAAAATATATCAGGTTTTCTAATGAGACAGTGATTTCATTTCAGTGCACATTAAGGAAAATTTCACAAAAAAAACAAGGAATATATATTTTGTGACCTTAGGTCATAATGGGGAAATTAATCCATGTGTAGCCAGCTGATCTTTAACCAAGGAAATACAAGTTGTTCTTTTTTTTTGTATTTTATAAATGATGCTGTGAAACTAAACACTCAGCTAATGGTGGGTAGCTCCTTTCTATGATCCTAACTACTCAGGAGACAGAGATCTAGATGATTCTGCCTCAAAGCCAGGCCAGGCAGAATGGTTCCAAATGGTAGCCTGTTAGCTGTGAGCAAAGTCTCTACGTGCCAAGCTCTGAGTTCAATCCTGGTACCATCACAATCAACAAAGTCCCCAAACTCAACATCCACACACAGAATAAAAACCATAGAGCCCTATCCTTGAGAAAAATCTAGGGACAGTGCTCAGGCCCTAAGCCCAAGCCCAGGACTGTCAAACAAACAAACAAACAAATAAACAAACAAAAAACCATAGTACTGTATCTCACCGTAACAAAAGTAAAAATACACTGAATCAAACCCTTAAATAAACAACTAGAAGAAAACAGTAAAAGAAGGTATTGGGATGGACAAAGATATTTTGAATAGGATAGCAGAAGATAGATAGATTAAACTAAAAGGCTTCTTGACAACAGATGAAACAATCGATACAGTTCAAATGACAGCCTACTGAATAGAAAAAAATATTTGCAATCTATTCACTCAACAAGAGTCTAATTTCCAGAATAGGAAGAACATGGATTGAACCCAGGTACCAGACTCTATTTTAACCAATAAAAGCTAGATTGTTGTAGTGTTTTATGTCTGCACTCTCAGCTATACAGCAAACATAAATAGATGGATGGTGATCCAGATAAGTCTGGGAATCAATTTCAAGAGTTTATTTGAAAACTAAGTAAAAAGGGATGGGACCAGTGTTCAAGTGGTAAGTGCCTACCTAGCAAACACAAAGCCCTCAGTTCAAACTCAAACCTAGTCAGAACACATAAATAAATAGTAAGTAATTTAAAAAGTACAAATAACTTGAATTATTTATTTCAAGAGGATACAGAATCAACTATTGAATACATGAAAAAATAGGTAATTACATTATCATTAGGGAAATGGAGTGAAATATAATCTCATGCAAGCTATAATGGCTAGTTTTTTCAAAAAGAAAAAAGAATTGACAATTAGTAAGCAGAAATATAGAAAGAAAGGAACTCATATATTCTACATAGGAAGGTGAATTAGTAGAGGTCCCCCAAAATGTGAGTAGCACTATTATTGTATGATCTAGCCACCTCTCTACTAGCTATACATGCAAAGAAATTGATATTTATATGTTCAAGAGAAATCTTTACACTTATTATCATTGTGGCAGTATTCACAGTACCTTGTATAGGAAACCGGTTGACCGCCAGCCTCAAATTGGAAAGAGAAAATGTGGCTATCAATCTGAGGTTTTATTCAGCTCCCGAAAGCCTGGAATGCTTTCATTTGTATGAATTCACTTCATTGGAACCAGAAAACATTATGTTAAGTGAAATAAGACACAGAATGAACAAATCCACTTAATTTCAAAGAAGTAGAGAATGGATAATAGCTACTAAAACTTGGGAAGAGAAGGAGGGAGGGAAGAAGGAAGGGAGAGATGGAGAGATGACAGATTATGGATATAGAATACAGGCTCATAAGAGGCAAAACTTCAAATGTTCTAGAGCACAGATGAACAATAATTAATTTCACATATAAAAATAGCTTGTAGCAAGGAATTTTTAAGTCTGTACACACACACACACACACACACACACACTAAATCATCTAGAATATAAAATGACTGTTACTCTTGTGTGATCATTACCCCCTTGAATTCATACCCCCTTGAAATGTGACATGTGTCCTATAGCTTTGGGTAATTAATCTATAGAAGTTAAAAATAGACATACTTAAAGTGAAATCATCTCAATGCTTACAAAAGTATTGTTGTTTCTGTTTTGTGTTGATAAGGTCCCTATGCTGTTCATATCAGGGCCTGTGAAGGTGACTGAAGGAAGAATTTAACATAAGAAGCTTTGAATGGAAGCTGTCAAGGAAATACTGTGCCAAGCATCTAGTATTAAATGTTCTTGCCCCGTATTTCCAGTGGTATCTATGTCCATGAGAGTTGCGGCAGGATGCTTTTACCATTTAACTGATACTGAAGTGAGCCGCTTGATATTTTCATGTGAAATGTGTGGGGAAGCATTTTTGATTTAGCCTTGGGTGCGCAATTTCTTCCGTGTAATTTTATTTCTTTTCCATTTAAATTGGCTTACAAAGAGAAGACCATTAAGACACACTGGGTAGCTGTCAATCAATAGGCCCAGAAAGTTCCTAAATAATAGTGGTTGATTCAGCACACTAGCTGGTTAGAGCTCTGTGCATGGGGTAGATGTCAGCATGCCATTTCCAAGCTTGACTCCTGCAAGCGAGGAGTAACAGAGCATGTCCCTGCCTCTTCTATGTTTCTCTGGAGAGTGGCTGAGTGGCACAATCCGTTCTTCCAAGCCTTTGTATTTTACCTGCTGTTTACTCTCATTGTACCTTTTCATAATCTATTTCCCTTTTCCTATTTATTTTTCATGAGGATAATATCTTTAGTTCAAGGTCATAGAACATTTAATTAATTGCTCATAATGTTTTCCTTCTCCCAGTATGTACAAGCCTGTGCAACGTTGTTCTAATTACTGAAGTCTTGTCAGGCTCTGAATGGGCACAAAATAACCTTCTCTGAGTCAATACTGAGAGAATTGAGACTTGTCAGGTAGCGTTCATGCTGTAACTTCACTGGTCAATGACATGTACTTAAGAGAGATCAGGCAGAAACTTAACATCTTTTGCTTTCTGAATATCAAAGTCAAGGAACTCTTTCATAAATGAAAATAGCTTTAACCTTGCTGTAGACAATTCAAAGATTAAAAAAAGGAACTCCCAGGTTTTTCACAAATGACTAATCTGTTTATCCTTGGGTTTGTTACATATATCTTGTAAGTCACTTAATTAACAAGATAAGAATATCATTTCTGGGAGTTAAAAGTGGCAGTAAGGAAACAAAGCAGATATTTTTCTATATATTCTAATCAATATCAGCCACTGAGAGGAATGGTCACTCAGTCTGTGGCTTCTTTTGCAATAACATTGGCTCAGTAAATTATTTTTCATGATGATAACTGAAAAAAATTCCAAATGGTGTGAAGTAAATGTCATATTCCCATAATGCAATATAAATGGAATTTCATAAAGACCCTCTGATTCACAAGACAGGTTAATTAAAGCCACCATGTGGTATGTGCAACTTAGAACAGAATGGACTATGTATTTTCATAACTGAATAGAATGAATCATTTATTAAAATACCTGCCAGAGTCTATGATCTAGTATTAACCTGTTATTTGATCTACTTCTCACTTCCAGGAGGACTTCCTTATTGGCTACTTTTTAATATATACAATTAAGTGTTGACAAGAAAAACTCTATGAAATCTCTATCTCACAGAAGTGACAGTATCTACAGCCAGAGTGTCATGTGAGTTCTAGAGCCAAAATGAAGAAAGCAGCAGCTTTTCAAAATAGACTGTCACTTCTTACAATCTCCTTATGGAAACACACTTGGGAATCATTATTCCTGGCTGTTAAAAAAAAAGGTCTAAATGAAGTATTCTTCCCATGTAAATACTTATTCCTTTTCTGAACTATCTCTTCTGCATATTGTCTGATATTAATTCCTATGTTTAACTCATTTGATCTTATGTGACAGGACTTCTGCCTTGATCATCTTTCTATATTTTATTCTCTTGAATATTATTGATCATTTCTTATGGTCTCATTCTTCCTCTTATATTACTTTTTGTCATCTGTGACACTTTTATGACACATAGTACTGTCTATGTTTCCTTGTTAATAAGTTTTCTAGAACAAGATATCAGTCCATTCACTTACTAGGATAACCTGATTTTCACAATTAACCATGTATGTAGATTACCTTATCTCCCAATTCTAGTTCCCTGTGGTTAACTGGCAAATATATAAGAAGTGCCCACTGCATGGCATAGACCTCAGTGTTAAAGATAAGATCATAAATAGTTCAAAGCATGTAACTCTTCATGTCTGAAAGTATTCAAAACTCATTTACCCACTCGACATCAGTTAATAGGACACAAAGTATATGTCAAAGTTACATACTGGAAAATTCTGTGATAAAGGAAACAGAAGTCATTGTGTCCATAAGCTTTATGAAGCAGATAACAAACAAATGGGCAATAGAAATAGAAATGTACATTAAGAATACTAAATAGATTGATGTTTGGAGGATAAAAAGTATGGATGATGCTGTTTTTGTTTCAGTGGTGATCAGTAGATTTATATACTGTCAGCACAAGAATGAAGTTAGCATACGGATCAGCTTTCAAGGCTTCCCTCCTCTGTAGGAATGGTATATAAGGGAGGTGAAAAGTCAGACTGGAAAAAGACTCATCCAAGCCTATTCTACTAACTCGGGCATCTGAATGAGATGAGGCAGAAGAGCAGACTTCATGAGAGAAATCTCCTCAAAACACTCTCTGATGCTTGAGGGTCAGGCAGCAAGTACTTTTTCTCTTCCAAGTATTCTATTCCTGTTAGTAACAGACCCATAGCCTTTGCCCTTGATGATAGTTTAGTACATTTTCCCCACAGAAGAACTGACAGAAGAATTAAGTTGTCAATGTTAATCGTTGTTATAAACCTGTGAATAGTACACTATTCATGTATATGAACGCGTTAAATTGTAAACCCATTGTCCAGCCATTTGTAGATATTCTTAAGCAATGGAAAGCTCCTTGGCTTGGAAGAGGTCTTAAAGACAAACCAATGGCTGGGAAGCAAGTGATTCCTGTGACAAGTCTTCACCCACTGGGCTTGTAAAATTGATACCTAAATCCAAGCATTCTATGTAAGCCCCATGCACAAAACCTGTTTCAGACGGAAAGTTTCAGCTTCTTAAAACTTGAAACTTGAAATGTGGGACGTCTGAGAGAAGGAAAAAACTTTTAGTCCCTAAATTGAGCTTGGTCTAAGAAAGGAAGAAAGATAATAGGTCTCAACAAGAGTTCTTCTGCAAAAGAAGAAAAAGCATCCAAGGACCACTTTCTACTTGGTCTCACTGCAAGGCATTGAAAAGGAGATCACATCCAAAGTCAACTTCCTACAGAACTTTTGAGCTTCGGGGAAAGACGTCTTCAAGCTTCTTTTATGTGAAGCTCAGCTTCACTCGACCCCCGCCGGCCCTTTTCCTTTTCTTTTTGTCGGTCGTGTGACTTGAACTCTGGGCCTGGGCACTGTCCCTGAGCTCTTTAGTTCAAGGCTACGGCCTACTCTTGGAGCCACAGCCCCATTTCCGGTTTTCTAGTGGTTAATTGGAGATAAAGAGTCTCATCTACTTTTGTTCCCGGGCTGGCTTTGAACCACGATCCTCATAATCTCAGCCTCCTGAGATCTAGGATGCCTGGCTCAGCATCTCGGTCTCAGTCTATAGTCTAGAAAAAGGAGCAGAAAGGCAGAGCCAAATTCCTTCCAGGTTGTCTCATGCCTCTCATCTTGGGAATGAGAGAAGACCCTTCCTTCATGCTTTGCCATTTAGACTCAAATACAAGTAGGTATCACTACTGGAACAGCATTTCTCTTTTCTTTGTTTTTCTTCCAGAAACCATTCAGGCCCCTTTACAAATGGGAATGCACTGAGTTTCCGATGGAAGGAAAATATTTTCAGGTGAGAACTAAGCAGCTAAGAGATATCCTTATAGCACAAATTCTAGTTTTACATATGTTCAGCTTGTTTTCTGAAAACAATTTTTAAAGTAATTAAAAAAACTTCAACAATTAAAATAATTTTCTCCCAGCAAAATAATTTATTTGTTCCTTTCAAACTTTTGAGCAAAAATATAAGAACAACAAAAAAAGTCAAAGACTCAACTCAGTCCAATTTTCTGAACTGCCAATCTATGAGAATAGTGTCCTTTTAAATGTGAAAAATATATTCTCTTACTATTTAACTTAAATGCTGCTATAATTGTAACCATCTCAAACTTATTCCTCTAATTCTTTCTGTAGCATATGCAATTAAAATAAAGTGGTAATCTAAACAACGAAAACAAAATGGAACCCTGCAATTACAAAGTCAAATTTTTCTCTTGTTAGAATAGAATGAAGGAAACGTTGAATTTAATTAAAATACCAAATTCCATGAGTTAAAAACAAGCCCGTGGTTAAGCATAGGAGATAGAAGGTGACATTAAAGAGAAAACCACATGTCTAATATTTGACATAATGTATAAATATGAATTTCTCCCCAAAGACACATTCCTGTTCTCCATGGCAACTGCTAGGGACTACATTCTACTTCATTTTCAAAATATAGCTCAGTAAAAGCAAGTGTTGCCTTTATCTGAATGGTAAAGCTTCTCTCTCACCTGGACATAAGTTCTCAGGATCACGAGATTCAAGTTACAACCTGATGTTTGACATATAGCTTACTTGTCTGCCATAGTGTCCCTTTGAGAAGTTAATATTATTATTGCATCAATAATTGATAGAAGAGTCTAATGTCTTTTGTCAAATGTCTTTTGTATCTCATTTGAAGCAACATATTGTTTGATATTATGAATTTGTGGTAAGTGAATTTGTTACACCATAACTTTTCAGTTATTTGTAGCAAAGTTTGGTCAAATAATTAGTCGTTCACACTTAATGTTTATTTAATAAGAATGTAAGACTTATTTCTAAAATTGCCTTACTTGAAACAAATCCTCGTTTATCTTAGCGTAGGAGTAAATATACAAATACATACAAAAACTAGAACTATCTTGGCTAAAATGAATACTTGCATATTCTTGAGGTAAATATAGATTTTTCTGTTATGATATGCATACATTCCATTCTAAAAGACTGTAAAAATTTTAAATATTATATAAACTCATATATACTAAAATATTGTAATTAAAGTATATGAAAGTGCTTGTTTTGAATAAATGCTAACTGCTCAGAAATGGTGGCTCATACCTGTAATCACAGTCACTGAAATATGACTAATATTATCTCAGTTCTTTGTTGTCATGAGGTATGATTCATCACATTTTAAGGGTACATTCCACATTTGTGAGTTTATAATAGAAATTTGCTCATATACAATGACCAGCTCTTCCTGAACAACCCACCAGAAACCTATACACAATCACACCTTTGGTTACATTGGTAGTTTGCTTCATTTCTTCAAAACTGGTTCATGATGTTAAAGAAGATTGTACAGGGGCCGGGAGTTTGGCCTAGTGGTAGAGTGCTTGCCTAGCATGCATGAAGACCCGGGTTCAATTCCTCTGTACCACATACACAGAAAAAAGCTGGAAGTGGTGCTGAGGCTCAAATGGTAGAGTGCTAGCCTTGAGAAAGTCCAAGGACAGTGTTCAGGCCCTGAGCCGAAGCCTAGGACTGGCAAAAAAAAATAAAAATAAAAATAAAAAGAAGAGTGTGCAGCGACACATTGATCAAGTCTGAATAGGCTGTCAACTTCTATATATAATTAAGCGTACATGTTTTCAAAGCCTATTTTCATATGGAATATTTTCAAATTCTGCTTTTTTTAACCTATCCCTAGCAAAATTTCCTGGGCACCGATGGCTCATGCCTATAATTCTAGCTACTCAGAAAACTGAGATGTTAAGATCTTGGTTCAAAGTCAGACTGGGCAGGAAAGTCTGCAAGACTCTTATTTCCAACTAACCACCTACAAACTGGATGTGGAGCTGAGGCTCAAACTGGTAGAGAATTAGCCTTGAGGGAGAGAGAAAGAAAAAATAAAAAAAAGAAAAAGATGAAAGAAAGAAAGGAAGGAAGGAAGGAAGGAAGAAGGAAGGAAGGAAGAAAGGAAGAAGAAAGAAAGAAAGAAAGAAAGAAAGAAAGAAAGAAAGAAAGAAAGAAAGAAAGGAAGAAAGAAAGGAAGGAAGGAAGGAAGAAAGGAAGAAAGGTAGGAAAGAAGAAAGAAAAAGAAGCTCAGAGTTCTAGCAACATGACCATTACCAATAAAACCTACAACAAAGTTCTTAGAATAGCTTTTACTATAAGAAGGGGGTCAAATAATCAGTTCTGGTGATGGAGAAATGTGAGAAGAATTTGTTTGGGGAATCGAGTTCTATTTAACATAGACATCAGAGGAAAAGCGTACAGTGATGGTTATCTCTCATTGAAGAATTACCAATTTAATGACATATTTTCCTCTCAATTCCAAGAGTAACAAAGTATAAATCCAGCATATTTTCAGCATAAATCTGTAATTACTATAATTACATCTTTTCAAGTGAGATTAATTCACTTTTTGTGTTTAAGGCTCACTATAAGCAATTGTATAAACAGACCTCTTAAAAAATTCAATTTGTCAGGTTTTTTCCCCTCAATTTAAAAATGAAATCCCAAAGGCTTTTCAATCTACAATGCCAACATGATACACCTTGCCTGTGTCTCTGTAATTGCTTTTTTTCACATACTATTTTACCAACAAATATTACTGAATAAGTAAACTGTTGAATGTGCTACATTTTCAGCATTCTCGGAGAGGTGACATGCGAAGTTGTACTGAAGCCTTCCACAGATAAAACAATAATTGCTTTTGTTCTCTGTGGACCTCATTTTCTGCAAGGTTTGGGCACAGATTTTAGCAAGATGCTGTCTTGGGTATTTTCTTTGCAAGAGAAAAAATTGTCTCAAAATAAGAATTCCCAAATACAAGTTTGTAAAGTTTCCATGCACTGGATAATTATGATGGGGAAGACATATATTGGGAATTAAAATATTTTAATGTAAGTTTTAGGTCAACATTTACTATATAATGATGAATTTGATTCCCTAGAACTGAGCGAATGAAAACATAAGGCTATGTCAGGTATTTATTTAAATGCCTTTGTACACTTCAGAAATCTAGTGTAGCTATTCAGTGAAGGATGAATTTGGGGCCTTTAAGAAAAGGAATACTAACAGGTGACTATAATGAATTTAGTTAAATGGAGAAAAAAATTAACCTTGACCTTGCTGTTTTGTAATTGGTAGATGAAATTATAACTTTGCCATTCAGCATAATGACTTCATTTATGCAACTCAAATAAGATTTGGTTGTATACATTGTACAAGTGCAATATAATATAATATATAACATTACCTGGCTAATCACTACCTTTGGTTTTAAATAAAATATATGTTCCATTTCCCCCAATGTATAAAGGAATATGCATTGTTGAATCTATGCCTGCACATCTCTTTTGGAGTAATTATATTCCTCATATTCCTTCTCTTCTTTTGATAAGCAAAGTGTCTTTTTGCAAAAGACCTGTCCTTAGGCCGTACAAATCAAGATAAGTCTTTCCCACTTTACTGTTTGTTAATTAACTGAATACTTGTTAATTAACTGAATACTTTCATCAACAGATATTAAAGTTCTCCCTGTTGAAATTTTAATGACTAAGCAATGTGATATTGAGGCTTCAGTGCTTCTCAGAGTTGCCTGATAGCAAATGGGGAGATACCACAATTTAGAAACACTAAGGACATGCGCAAGCATACGGTAGTCCCCTCTTATGTGTGGGGGACACATATCAACAACTCAAGTAGAGGCCTAAAACCACAGATACCATTGAATGTATAAATACTATGTTGTTCATATACATATATATATACACATACATATGTGTAATTACCATGTTCTGTGGATAACATTTGAGTCTCTTATTTTTAAGTATAAAGTTTACAAGGATATTTCTAAGAATTAATACATTTCTCCTCTTCTCAACCTATCAGTTCACAGCACTCAATACCCACACAGAGAGAAATGAGTCTCCACTGCAGAAAAAAATCAGAAGCTGAGAACAACGAGATAGGAGCAAAAAAGATGGTCTCTTGGCAGCCTAGAACAGTTCCACAGGCTGGCCACGGAGGACCCATTGGTCAAAGAGAGGAGAACTTGGACCAGAGGCTGAAGCAGGAGCCTCTGCAGGTGGAATATTTTTAACACTTCTAGGTTTTCATTCATCTTACCCCAAAATAGTGGAGTGACATAACTCAGTGGCATTCTTGGGTAAAAACAAACACTTGAACATCATGTTCAGCTTCTACCTCTTCCCCCCTGACAGTTGGTGTCTATAGAAACATCCCTTTCTGTTCTTTCCACTCCTCAGCCCGAGGCTGGGCACTTTGGGCCAGGCATTGAATATATAGTAGACTGAAGGTAGGCTCTGAGTTCGGATTCTGTGTCCACAGCTGTTCTCCAAAAATCAGAATAATATATTGTCCTGAACTTGTGAATTCTTTCCTTATTGATTTCTTTTGAACTCACTCAGGAAAAGGTTAATGCAGAGAATGTGATTTGCTAGCCATTTAATAACAGTGGATTTTCATTAGTATAAGGTGAGAAGGGAGTCCTAAACAGGACTAGAACTTCATTAAAATTAAATGTGCAAAGTAATTTTAAGGCCCAATTTTTTGATGGAATAACTATAAGCCAGAGTCAGATGTGTTTTTTTGTCTATACCAGGATTTGAACTTAGGTCCTTAGGCTCTCATTCAACTTCATTCACTCACAACTAGCCTGCCAATACTTGAGCTAAGCCGCCAGGTGGGCTTTTTAATTTTTTGCTGATTATTTGGAGATATAAATTTCTCATATTTGTCTACACGGGCTTACTCCAAACTGCAGTTTTTCGTCTTTCAGCTCCTTGGGGAATTATTTGAATAGATAGGAAAGAATTGTGTGGCCGGGAGTTTGGCCTAGTGGTTAAAGTGCTTGCCTAGCATGCATGAAGACCCGGGTTCGATTCCTCGGTACCACATACATAGAAAAAAGCCGGAAGTGGTGCTGAGGCTCAAGTGGTAGAGCTCTAGCCTTGAGAAAGTCCAAGGACAGGGCTCAGGCCCTGAGCTCAAGCCCAGGACTGGCAAAAAAAAAAAAAAAGAATTGTGTGTGTGTGTGTGTGTGTGTGTGTGCGCGCACATGTGTGTGAAAATGAGTTTACAGGACTTCTCAATGGGAGAATCTAATAAATTGAACTTCCTATACAATGCAAGGAGAATTTGTTATGACAAAATGTGTAAATATACTTGTCTGTGAAGGTTTTATTTATATACAGTATATAGGTAATTTATGTGTATGTACTCATGTAGATGCATATTTTTTATATGCGTCCAGACTTCTCCTCTTTGAGAATACTCTCTACCTTGTTTAGGGAGTTGACTAGACTCCCAGAGGAGTTCTAGACTCACGGCAGAAACTTCTGTTGTACTGACAACTGTTGAACAAGCTTTGACAAGCTAATGCTCATGCATGGTGGGATGCACGTTGCAGAATCATAATTACATAACTAGAACTAAATAAAAAGCACTGACTAAATACAGGTGCAAAGAACTCTAAATCATTTCAATATAAAGACGTTCTGGAGACCAGACCTACTACTCGATGATAAATAACTGGTACTATCTCTTTCTTGAAAAAGCAAAAGAAAACATAAGCAAAAAAGTGATGCATTTGGCTATAAAGAACAGGCAAGTATGACTTTTGAGAAAGACCAACAATAGTCTGTTCCTACTGAACACTATCAAAAATCTTCATAAACTCTGATTGGACTACAAATAAAAGTGCTTTTTTAATCTATTCATTATTTTATTTTTGTTATTTAAAAAATTATCCCTACATACAAAGGGGTTTCAAGTAAATTAAATTATCATCCATAAATATTTCTATCCTACATGGAACCATGAACTTTGTAATGTATTTTTAAGTTCTACAAAATATATACATTCTTTGTGAGTTTTCACACATCCTGGAGTGGGTTTGAATGACTACATGCCAATGAATCAATTAAAAAGGACGTAATGTCAGCATCTTCATAACTATTAAAAAGATGTAGATATATTTTAACACATTTAAAGTATAGTAAAAATTAAATGTGGAACATTTACTTTGCCAAATATATGTCTGAATTTCAAAGTTACGTTTGTAGTTGTTGATGAAACATGAAAAGGTTTGGTTTATCTATGATTTGACATACAGTTTTTATTACTTCCTGAGTGCCTAGAAATACCTGCTATTAAAGTCTTGATTTTCTGATGTGTAACAACACAAAACAATTAGGCATATAGTCTACAGGATCTTCCCTGTAAGATGCTTAGCAAAGTACCTGAAACATAATAAGTCAACAAATCATTGTCAACCAGGATTTCTATCAATGGAGCTGCAAAACAACTTCACAGTGTATATGGGAAACTTATAAGAAAAAAAATCACTGAATAAAATTCTACAAAAGTTAAAAGCCGTGCTTTCTGGATTGGCACCACTAAACATCATAAAGGTAGAATTCTTTCTCATTTATATATCTAATGTAATCCAAACACAAATTTCCTAATTTAATAATATTAAAATGTATTCTGATCTTCATATGAAATAAAACATCCATAGACTGCATAACTTTAGAGGAAGCTTGGTATGGTAACTCATGCCTATGATTTCAGCTCCTCAGAAATAGAGATCGAGGGGATCCAGTTTCAAGGCCAGCCTGAGCAATCATTCAGCAAGATGATATCTCAATCAATAAGCCTTGGTGTTTCATGCCTGTCACTCCAGTTATACATGAATCATAGGTTAGCATACCCTGGTCTGAGGCTGTTCCCAGATGAAAATGCAATACTCTATCAGAAGCAAACCTGATTGTGGGTGTGCCTGAAACGATCCTGGTCCTGAGTTCAATCCTCAGTATTGCAAATTACAGCTGCAAGGACAACAGCCCCTTAGAAGATGAAATGATACTAGAATCACCTCACTGAAGTAAGTGCTTAACATTCAACTGACAGATAAGTAAGTTAAAAGGGCTAGAGAAGTGAGATGTCACATAGATGTAAAGACAAAGAAAAAGACATGAAGTGAGCACCACAGACAATAAAGACAAGGACTGCTCAGTACATGAAATCGGACAGAACTAAGTGGATAAATTAACACACAAGTCACTCTCGATGATCTACTAAGTTCTGTTTCTCAAAGAGAATGATCAGTGAAAATATAGAAACAGAAGATTGGTACAAATTAAAAAAATAGAAGGGTGAAAGTGAAGACTGACACAGTAAACACATTAAAGTTTATGTAACACCATTAAAAAACGAATTTCAAAATATCAATTCTTATTGTAATGCATAGTGTCTGGCACTTAGTATGAGCTCAGAAATAACCTGTTTTTAGTTGTAGTTCATTAAGGTATGTCACTATAATATAGATTTTTTGCAGTCAAATAATCTTTTAAATATTTATTGTTGATTTTAAAAATAATCATAAAATAATGCAATTCGCTGGGAAGTGCATGAAACTAGAGCAAATCATGTTGCGTGAGATAAGCCAAGACCAAAGGAATAAAAGGTATATGGTCTTGAGATGTGGATATTAGATCCAAACAGTACAAGAGCGATGATTCAATATTCATGTATCCAAGGTTATGGACATGGTCTTGGAGATATAAACACAATTACAAAGACATAAAAATCAAACTGCATAGACAATGCATTTTGAGTTAAATGAGGGAAAGGTAGGAAATCTTTCTTTTAAAAAGTACTTTGCAGTTGAAATAGATCTGAATGTTTAAAATACATTTTTTCTGGTAGAAAGAAGAGAATGAGAGGGAGCTAATGTTGAAAATAGAATTGGCATCTTCCTACTGGCAGGAATGAAATCAATACATCACAAAAGTCCCCATGGGTAATTGTTTAAGTTGGCATGAAGAGAACGCATATCATTAAGCCTTAGACCCACATTTGTTTTACTTTGGGTTCTGGATTATATATTAGGAAATGAAATCTGGGAAATAAGCAGCATACAAATACGAGTTTTAAAATCTGAATTGAGCGTTTAAGGAAATATCCACGGAGAAACATTTTATGTTGTGTGGTGGAGTTCTGAAGACTGATAATACTGAAGTTGTCATTAAATTTAGCCAAGTCCTTGATGTGAGAAATCTCAGTTCATTGTTGATGACACAGATTGCAGAAGCATATGGAAGTAATTAGAGGAAAGTAAATGGAGACTGTGGGTGCAGACTGCATATTTGTGGAGCTTGACTAGATAAAATGAATCATATAGGATGAGCTCTAAAAGAAGCAATGAGGACTCTGGTATCTGCTTTCAGACTGGAGGAAATTTGAGCATGAAAGAGAACCAGAGGAGAGGACAAAATGGATGATACACGAGTGGGGATGCAGAAGCCAGAGAATTTGAGTAAAACACCCTCATTGTGAGGAAATAAAAGATTCTATTATGAAGGTTGAGGGGTTAGATTTCCAGATAAAAAGATTCCTCCTCTGCTCAGATTAGCTGGAAGGACATTCTGATAGATGTAGCAGACAGCATGGGCCACGTATGCAAGAAGGATGGAAGATAAGATTCTGGTACCCCGTCAATTAAGTGCATGACTTGAGGACATGCCTTCCTGTTACTGGGCAATCACCATCAATGCATTTATTTCTCCTCTGATTAAAGGACATATACCTGACTCTACCATATAAGATGGGAACAATCTATACAAATGAAAGAAGTCCTTTGGAAAAGTTACAATACATACTATAAATGCTAATTTATTATGTAATGAGGTAGGAAAAGGGCTATATGGAATAAGGACAGGTTACAAATTTCTAGAATAAACTATGTCATAAATTTCAGGATAGTATTCAGGACTCTGGAGAGAGAGGAAGCAGCCTAGCTACATGGTAATCTCCAGATGCTAATTATTATTATTTAATTTGACAATTGTCAAGATCTTGCTTTCTGTATATGATCATATGAGTCACATTGGAGTGTAAAATCTCTTCTTACACACTATCTTATTCACTAAGGTGGTTGATGTGTAAATAAATGTGCCTTTATCATTGTCTCTTAGGCTTCCCTGTGGTAGCCTTTTGGATTCACAGAGCTGGGTACTACGGAAATACCTCAGAATCTAGATGCACAGTGGGTTCGTGGGAACAGAAAGATTCTCATTCAAGGAAAGCTCCATAAAGCATTGTCTTAAGCTGCTTGGAGAAACTTCATTCATATTCATAATGTATTGCATAATTATGAGATTCTGATTTTTGTATTTCCCAGCGTGCCTCTTCAGTTCTGCTGCATTGCCAAATTAAAGGAGACAACACAACTTTACAAAATTAGAATATTCTGTTTTGTATGTTGCAGTATGACAGTTCTCTATTTTTAATTTGCTCATCATTGATCCTAATAAAGACAAAGTGTCATTGTAACCACTGCCTGGAATGCAATACATTAGTTTTACTGCCTGGATAACAGCTGCTCATATGTTTCCTCCTCTGTCATTCATTGTTGATATACCATTTTCTCTAGGTAGTGCCAGAAGATCTGGGAGAGCTCATAGCACACCACCCCTGTAGCATAAGCATTCAAGAAAATGCTGGGAAAGGTCAATTTTATTGCAATTATTCCTTGGACTTCTGCGTTGACAGAGGAAGACAGCAGTGCATGTTTGTGATGCATTAGAACCCTCTTTCTGCAGGTTTTCTTTTTACCATAAATTCTGCCTAATACTCAAACACCCTAGGACTTGGTTTCCTCTTGTGGAAATTGTAGATGAGACCATTTGCATTACTGTGAGGGTCCAATGAGCAAAAGTTAGTAACTGCAGGTCTGTAGTAATGACATGAAGTTTATCACATGGATAGTCAATATAAGCAATGGTTTCCTACAGTCTCCAACTAATGCAGATAATAAACTAGAATTTTATCTTTAATATTTAAGTAGACTATTAACTTGTGGAAAAAAAATGTCCAATGTATCTATACATAATCATAGATACCTGTTGTGACCCTAGTATTATCTTACTAGGGTTAGAAGATGGCTAACAATGTATGCAAATTAGGCCCGTGTATGGCAAAGAAAATCAAATGTCAAAGAATATCACATCAAGGGTAGATTCTAAAGTGGTGTGCATAATTCATTCCCCGCCCCCCAGTCTTTTCCTCTAAATATTGTCTGTTGATTGAGTGTACTGCTTAAACATCCATCTAGGGGGCAGCAGTGTCCTGGAATTTTGCCAAGAACAGTTCCTTTCTAGTTAAACTCGGTGACTTCTTAGTTCTTACCAAAGAAGCAAAACCTAAGGAAGTAGATGTGCATACAGATAGTTGAAATAGGTAATTTTCTACCTGAAGCCATTTGAAGAAAGATTACAGGAGTATATTTATAAAGAAAAAAACCAGACAGTTCTGAGGAAACTAATATGTTCCAAAAGATTGGTTGTCTACAGGTGAGGAACCTACTGAATATATAAATTTCACTTTTGCTATCACATGAGCTGTATATTTATTGCTATTAAATTCAAAGTAGCTAAGGATAAATGCATACCTGTTTCCCAAATAAAAATTTTAGACATAGAATTTAAATATGAGAGAATTTAAAGCTGCTGAACAAAACATTTTCTTAACAAGTATAAATATGTTTGAACATCTTTATAACTCTGACTTGGGGTTGCTTAAAATTACTTTGATTTCTGAGGAACACTTAACAAATTGATGGTTTTTCTTTGGAATAAATGTTGTATCTTTTTAACATACAGAGTACAAGTCTATTGAGATCTCCTGACTTTTCTATTTGTCTTGTACTGATGGAGACTTTAGACCATAGTAAATATTGATACCAGATTTTATGTGGAATTTTATCTATTTTACTTTGTCACATTTAGTTATAGCTCTGAGAACAGTAGTACATGAAGGTGGTTGGAAAGTTGTCATTCATTTTACATTGTTACATATTATTATACTATCACTTTAAAACATGGTTTCTTTTTGTCTTCTATACTCTTGTCCCTAAGTTTAGGAATAGAAGTATTAAAGCCAGGAAGATTCAGCAATAGACTGAAGATGTCTCTTCTGAACTTAACCTTTTTCTCATCAAAAACTTATTTGGATAGAATGATGAGCACTGTTGATTTACCTCTTACTTCCAATCAGGTTTTCTACTCGTAGTAATATCTACTGAATTTTTAACTCACACCAATTCAGAAATCTAGTATCGACAATGGCACTTTCCCTTAATGTTCTTCTGCGTTGTGGAATAGTCTTGCTTATTATTATAATATCTGAGAGGAACCAAGGTTGTCAGTATTTTGCAAAATCTATGTTTTTTTCCTCTTTTGGAAGAAATGTAACAAATGGGAAAAATTATTTTCTGAGTTTCATATATATAACTTAATATTTGCACCAAGTTCTTACTCATAACCCTTAATTGCCAAATCTTAGACCTACAAAAATATACGTTGCTCCTAATCATATGAGGATAAAATCTGATAGTACTGATTTAGAAGATACTTTTTAACAGCTTTCATCACTTAACATTTGGTAAAAAGTACAATTATTGCTGAAGGAATGTAAATATCCACCAAACATCTTAACTGTTCTTTTTTTACATATATTTGTCTATTATTAAAAATATTTTATGTGTTATTGATATCAGGGAAATGATGCATTTAAAATAAACTCAGATATGTACCTGTAACATCTGCTCAGATATAAAATGGGAAATTCTGGCACATTGGAATGAATGACTGTGTCTCTGCCACTGACTCCTCTTTTATTAGGATTTTTATTAATTAAATCCAAAGCACACCATTGGCCTTATAAAGGGGCTCATTTGCTTTTCTTTCTGACTAGATTAAAAGTCAGATTTGGTATTAATTAAGCACTTAGGTTTATAGGGATATTAATTGCAAGCAATAGTTCAGAGGTGAACAGGAGAAGACCTCTTAGTTCTGTTAGAGAATTCAGTTCATTTAGAGCGATGGGAAGACAAAAGCTGGATTCTGTGAAGAAAAGATTACCATCACTGGGCTTCTAGTCCATGAATAAATACATCCTGTCTAAGAGGAACAGAGAGCAGAAGTTACTCAGCTGAGGATTTCTTTGAACACCTGTAAACTTTTTCAACTAATCTCACTTTCCCTCTGATAATGGATATGAGTTGGAAAGACAACGAAGTGTAAAAAGCCAGTTTAATGGAACTACTTCATGAACACATACTTTAAATAGCAATCCAGTCACCTACTATTAAATTGAATTTAGGATGTATAAAGTAACTAATGTCCAAGAGATCTCTGTAAGTTTTTTGTTTTATTATTTACTAACATAACCAGAGCTAGTTGTACAGAAAAAAGAAAAAAAAAAGCCATCTTCTGTGAGACCTACAGTACAGATATTTTCCAATTATCATCTTTACATGTTCTGCTCTGGCCTGACTCAGTTTTAGCCTTGTCATGCTGGGCTTTTAAGGGGAGCTCTATCTTTGCAGTCCAGGCTACATGTGACAAGATTAAATTGGCACACTTTGCTGTATAGCTCTTGTGTTGCTGGCAGAGCTAGGCTGCCTGATACCTCTGAGAAAAGGCTCAGCTGTCACTCAGTGACCCATTAACACTACCATTCCTTCCTGCAGTGTCATTTTTCTCATTCTTATGGAGATAATGCTCCCTGGAGATCACAAATACCTGCAGGAATGAAAAAGAACAGTGCAGACAGACTAAGTATCAAAGACAGAACAAACAACACAGCAAGACCATGAATTCCAACAGATGAATGTAAAATGGAGTAAAAAGTTGAAGTCCATTATGATGGCTGGGCTCTCATGGTGGGAAAGGGTCCATTTTTAAGAAGACTGGTCACCTCTTAACCGTTTTCTCCTCCCTGCCTGAAATATCAAAAGAAATGTCCAAAATAGCACAGGCAACTAGATACAGAGATGGCAGCTGCTTTGAATATGTACTAAAGGGGTAGAATTTACTACTTCCAAATCAACAGTGTCTATAAAGCAGAATAAATTGCTAAGAAGTGTACACGGAACAAGTTCCTGGGTTAAGGCTGGCTTATTGGTACAGGAAATCAATTTCCCAGTAAAGTACAAAATATGAAACAATAAACAAATAAAATAAAAACCTTATCTGATCTTTGTAGCCTAGGCCTAAGACATACTCCAGCTTATGACTGAACTGTCATCAGCGGTTTAAGCACACTCTAATTCTCTCACAGCTGAAACTGTAAATGGCTTCACAGTATGATTTTGTAAGAATCATGCTTTCTAATGGTGTCATAGAAAGGAATTGTAGAAAGAGAACATTATTTCTCTCATTTAGATCAACTTGAATGCCTAAATAAAAGCTTTTTGATGTTAGAGACACCTTGACATACACACCCCTCAAAAAATGGCAAATGAATCAGAAAGTAGGTACCAAACTGGGGAGAATCCAGAATTGTTTAAAAGAGAATGGAAAGGCAATGCATCACATTTTTTTTCATATTTTTTATTAAATGCTCAACATCTCTGGTCATAAAAGAAATGCAAATCAAAACAGCTCTAAGATTCCACCTCACTCCAGTTAGAATGGCCAGGGTCAAGAAAACTATTAACAACAGATGCTGGAGGGAATGTGGCCAGGAGGGATCACTAATGCATCACACCTTTTAATTCAGCTTATATATCTCAATCTCTAATTTTCCCAGGCCAATAAAAGTGTATTGTTGGGATTAGACAGCCGTCTCTGGCTGAAATTTGTGTCCCTCCAACCCTCCTTCTATTCAAGTGACACAATGCATCAAGTCAGAGGAGAGATGTAGCATTTTTTTTCTTTTTGGTGGGATCATTAACATTCTCTCAAAAAAAAAAATTTAAAAAGCTGAACACAGGTGGATCATGCCTGTAACCCCAGCTCCTCAGGAAGCTGAAATAGGAGGATTATAGTTTGAAGCAATTTGATTGCCAGTTTGGGCAGGGTAGTTCTTGAGACTACTAACTCCAATTTAGCCATCAGAAAACAGGAAGTATTGCTCAAAGTGACAGAGCACTCGCCTTGAGCAATAATGCTCAGCGACAACTTTGCTCAGCCTCTGAATGCAAGCCCCAGTACCTGCCAAAAACAAGGAAACCAGATGTGAGATAGCCGGGCTCTGGGGGCCCACGCCTTTAAACTTAACCCAGCTGGCGGAGGCATACAGATTATGGTTCAAAGCAAACGCCAAATCAGGACGGTCTGTGAGAATCTTTTCAACGAACCGCCAAGGAGAGCAGTCACCCTTGAACCCAGAATGCTCAGCATCCCTGAGTTCAAGCCCCAGGACCAGCATCCAAGAAAGAAAAAGAGCTCCAAAGGAGGTGTGAGAACAAAAGGACGGCAGCAACCACCTCTGAGCTACACCATCTCTGGATCTGAGGGGTTGAATTTGTGAGGATCCGGGGTAAGAGCCATCAGCCGGGGTCTGGTGACCACCCCCCCCCACCTCCTTCCCCAGAGACTGGGGTGGGGATGGCAGAGGAGGCGGTGTCCCTCTGTCCAGGCCGCACCCATGCGCGCACGCGGTGATTGTGGCGCTTGCACGCGGGTTGCCTGGAGACGGGACGCGTTCCTCCCCAGCTCGCCCGCCCGCCTGGGGGTGGTCGTTGGGAGCCATCAAGGTCGCCTTGTGGCCTTGACTTCATGAAAAAGATGCTGGCTTCTGTGGTCTCCCGCGTGTTGGGGGTCACCCAGAAGCCTCCCCTGCGAGTGCTGCTGACGTCCTGTAACTATTCCAAGGATGCCACCATCGACATTAAGAGCTGCGACCTGTACCGGCTGGACTCGGGCCCCGCGTCCTCCACGGTGCTCACCCGGGACGACGGCCTCAAGTATTACCGGGCCATGCAGATCGTCCGCCGGATGGAACTGAAGGCCGACCAGCTGTACAAACAGAAGTTCATCCGTGGCTTCTGCCACTTGTACGATGGTCAGGAGGCCTGCTGCGTGGGCATCGAGGCGGCCATTCGGCCCACGGATAACGTGATCACCTCCTACCGGGCCCACGGCATCTGTTACACCCGGGGGCTGTCGGTCAAGTCCATCCTGGCCGAGCTGACGGGGCGCAGGGGCGGCTGCGCCAAGGGCAAGGGCGGCTCCATGCACATGTACGGCAAGCACTTCTTCGGGGGGAACGGCATCGTGGGCGCGCAGGTGCCCCTGGGCGCGGGCATCGCGCTGGCCTGCAAGTACCTGGGCAAGAGCGACATCTGTGTGGCCATGTACGGGGACGGGGCGGCCAACCAGGGGCAGATCGCCGAGGCCTACAACATGGCGGCGCTGTGGAAGCTGCCGTGCGTCTTCATCTGCGAGAACAACCGCTACGCCATGGGCACGGCGGTGGAGCGCGCGGCGGCCAGCACGGATTACTACAAGCGGGGGAACTTCATCCCCGGGGTGAAGGTGAACGGCATGGATGTGCTGAGCGTCCGGGAGGCCACGCGCTTCGCGGCGCATCACTGCCGCTCGGGCAGAGGGCCGATCGTGATGGAGCTGCAGACCTACCGGTACCACGGGCACAGCATGAGCGACCCGGGCATCAGCTACCGCACGCGCGAGGAGATCCAGGTGATGCGCAGCAAGAGCGACCCCATCATGCTGCTACAGGAGAAGATGATCGGCCACAAGCTGTCGAGCGTGGAGGAGCTCAAGGAGATCGACGGCGAGGTGCGCAAGGAGATCGAGGAGGCCGCCCACTTCGCCACCACCGACCCCGAGCCCAGCCTGGACGAGCTGGGCCATCACCTCTACCACAACAACCCGCCCTTCGACGTGCGCGGCGCCAACCAGTGGATCAAGTACAAGTCCATCAGTTAGAGGAGGGGGAGCACCCTCCCCTCTGTGCACCCCCCCTCCACCCTGTGAGTTTACCCGTGGGTGGCTGCTGCCACGCGGAAGCCTGGAAGAAGAGGAGGAAGAAGCGGCTGGGGGGGGGGTAGGGATGGGGTGGGGTAGGGGATGGGGGTCGACTGGGAAGCAGCTGTCTGACCCACTTTATTAAGGAGGAATAAAAATCCATACAATCCAGAGTCTTGTAATGGTGTTAGATGGGCAGATGCCATAAAAAGAGGTTTGTGCAATTAGAAAAGGAGGGGGGGGGAAGAGGTAACAAATCATGTACCCTAGATACTTCCTTTTAATAATAATAATAATAATATTATAAAATGAATGCAAGACTAAAAGGCGGGAGGTTTGGGAGAAAGACTTTATTTTCGCTAGGTAGTTTGCCAGAATAGTTTCAGTTGGCTTACTTAAAAATATTCAATTCAATATTAAAAATTAAATCTAATCATTTTAAATGACCTTTAATAAATGTAGCGACATCACATGTTAATAACGTTAATGTTACTTTAATAGTTTCTGAATTAAAGAAAAAAGGCTTTATGTTTTTTCTTTCACTTTTCCTTCCTGCTATTCATGGAAAGTCACTCTCCCGAGTGAAGGAGTTGAGTTGGAGCTGCCCAGAGCCCACAGTGCATTGCTGTTTGCAGTAGCTCGCTTGAATGAACAATTACACAGTTTATAGGCCTGTGTGCAATATTAGAACCAAAGTTTAACACCATTTTCTCAGTAAAACATATTTAACAAGGCAAGAGAAGCAGAAGATTAAGGTTTCCCCCCCTTTTTTCTCTTTTTTATTGTGATTAATAGAAGGGTTACATTATATTCACCAGATAGAAGGTGCATAACTTCACAAACATTGATACAGGGTTTCCCCTTTTGTTAGAATGTTTTTAGTGTACTAACTAAAGTGAGAAGTAAAAAATATGGTAGAGTGCTTGCCTAGCATGCATGAAGACCCGGGTTCGATTCCTCAGTACCACATACATAGCCAAAAGCCAGAAGTGGTGCTATGGCTCAAGTGGTAGAGCCCTAGCCTTGAGAAAATCCAGGGACAGTGCTCAAGCCCTGAGCCCAAGCCCAGGACTGGAAAAAAAAAATCTGGGGGAGGGTTCATTTTGTGTTAATCTTCATGGAAACATGAAGTTTATAATCTATACGATCTGTAGTCTAGATTTAAAACCACCATTCTAGTGAATTTCTTATCAGAACATGCAAAACAAAGAAATAAAAAATATTAATACATACTTGAAAATAAAAACGACCTTAATTTTAGTTATAGTTATGGGTTCTATTTTAATCACCATTAACCAACAATTTAGTACCTTTCAATGCAATTGAATGCTCATAGAAAACTATCTCCAAAGGAAAATCTAACTGGCAAAGCTAACTTGGTCTCTCTCCAGCACTGTACCATAGCAATGAGCTAGTTATTGACTAAATTCCATTTGAGTGTCATAGTTGGAATATCTTTCTGAGAACACTTCACAGACAGCAGAAATGAGAATCTTCCATGATTTCAAAAGCCATTTATGGAACACAACAAAATAAAGATTTTTCCTAGATTGCACAGCATGTAGTTCTATGAATAGAACCCAAGTTCTAACTCTAATAGAAAAACCAAAAGCCCGTAGGGTTAATGAATGTGTGAAGTTAAGGGAACATGCATGTCCTCTCTCAGGCTTAAACAAGTGAGATAATCTCTATAATTTATACTCGGAAAGCAGAGGTAAATATTTGTGCTTAAAAATGATTCTATTAAAAAATTGTGGTGAGAATATTGCAGATACAATTTAAAGACATAGCAATTGAATCCCTGCCATTAGAAAAAAAACACAAAACTTTCTTCTAATAATTTTTATTTTGATGCATCTGTATTTCCAGAAGCATATTAGTAGAAAAACTGTTAACAGTAATTGTACATGTATAATGTCCCAAACTTATTTCAAAAGTTACTTTACATAATGGATCCTTTGATGGCAGCAAAATTAAGACACAGATTAAATTAGAAATAGAATAATCAGATTGTGATATAAAGATATTATGTTTCATTTCAGGAAATGTCCCACTTCTTATTATGTTACAGAAATAGCATATCTTTGCCAAAATCTACATTTTCAAATTCCATTAGAGTGGGAGTTGGCAATATTAAAAAGTGTTCGGACTTCTCTCTGTACCTTCAGGAGCTATAATCATATCACTAGTTGCATATAATTTTGTAATTATGCAAAGCAAATCCTACTTAAAGCCATCATTTTCAATTAGATCAAGCTTTATGGCTTGACTAATAGCACCAACAATTTATTAAGCTGTAAACCAGAGAAGCGTAGATATATCCAGTGGATTCTACTTCCTGGCTACAGGACAATTTGATAGATACTTTTATTATAAGACCTGATAAAGCCATGATAGTCACAATAAGACTCTCATTGATGAAACAATGATAAGACAAAAGAAAGCATGCATATATGTAGATTGGAATGATAAAGTTACATTATAACTTAAATGTATATATATATATATATATACCCATCCAGTGTACAAGAGAGAAGATATTGCTAATAAATTTAATAATGATAAGTTTGAAAGTTTTTGAGAGCTAGTTTTTAAACATAGGTTGCATACCATAATACCCTTCTAAAAATGTACAAGTTCTCAAGTCTAGAGAGTTTACCCACCACTTTTTAATTCTGGAATATTTTCAACATCTAAAAGAGAAAATGCATATCTATTTTTGGTCACTCTTGTTTCCTAAAATACTAATCTACTTTCAGTCTCTGGATTTTCCTATTCTGGCATTTATGGAAATCACACATTATGGAGTTCTGTATGCCTAGCTGACTTCAATTAGCAAAATGTTTTCAAATTCTGTCCATGCCAAAGGAAGTACTGGTACTGTACACTTTTATTCTAGCTGTGTAACATTCTATTTTATCCATCATTTGGCAGATACTTTGGACTTTTCCCCCATTTTGATGGTTATAATAAACGCTAAGAGTCAGTGTTTCTTTTTCTTTTTTCTTTTTTCTTTTGCCAGTTCTGGGGCTTGAACTCTTTGCCTGGGCACTATCCTCTGACATGTTTTGCTCAAAGGAAGCACTCTACCACTTGAATCACAGCACTACTTCCAGCTTTTCCTGTGTAAGTGGCACCAAGGAATCGAGCCTAGGGCTTCACACATCTAGACAAGCACTCTACCACTAGGCTATGTTCCTAGTCCAAAGAGTAAGTATTTCTGAGAAAAAGTTTCATTCCTTAAATACAAAGATGGACTGGAGATGTAGTTCAAGTGATAGAGTAGTTGCCTCAGAAATATAAAGCCCTTTATTAAATCCTCAACACCACAAGTAACAAGATCAAGAGAGCTACAAGAGCAGTTACCATTTAATCATGGAAGTCAGTATCTTGCATTCACTTGATTCATTGAAATTTCTGGTTCATGGTTACAGGGAGGTCTTCACTGGGGAAAAGGACAAAATTTGGGAGAGACTATTCCCCATATGCAGTTCTTGAAAACTTATTTTGTATAGGCAGGTCAGTGAAAGAATTGTCATGGACAAAAGAGTATCAAATGATAAACGTATTTTCTTGAATTCTGTTTCCTAGTTACTATTTCACTCGATTTTGGTAATTCTTTAGTCTGCATAGACACCAAAAATAGGACAGAAGATGCAATGTATTTGGGGAGTAAGACCAGATGTAAAGTTAATGAGGTCCCCAATTTCCACTCAAATTTGGTTATGGATCTCTTATTAAACTATCTGTTGCATATGGCAAATCAGGCAGGTACTGTCCAGATACAGTATTTTGATAAAACCAGAATGGGAAGTATAGATTTTACTATTTGATTATAATATAAATGATGGTATTTAATGTATTCAAAATTGGCATTCCTTATTTTAAGTAAAGTTTTAACCATTAGTAAAACAGATTAGGCTGGAAACAAAGAAAAAATCAAACTTCCCAATCCATATTGTAATTCATTCCTATTGACTAAATTCATATCTATTTGATCCATGAGGATGGTATATAGAACAAAGAGAAGAAGCAAGAGGTCCCTGCATTGGAACTTGAGGAGAGGTGGAAATTTTCTGCTGGGGTTATGCATAGAAAAAAGAACAATCAAATTAGGGAACATGGATAAACCACAAAGACAGTTCATATAATACTTTCCTTTTGACAGGCCAACAATACTCCAGAAAAATTTACCAAAAGCAAAAGGGCCCACTCAAACGTCCTGACCTTTTGAACAATAAACAGGGGTTCAATTATCCACAAATGTTCTAATAAAAGTCAGCTTTCTGTGCTGAAGTGTTATTTTAACAATCATGCATTAGAATTACGCAAGAAGGAGAACACTGCTTTTGTAGTTTTGTGCCCTGTTATAGTTTGTTCCTTTAAAAAAAAAATTTTAGTTACACAAAATAGCACTGTACCAACAAAAGAAAAAAATATAGGAAGGAAGCAATTATCTTAACATTGTTTCTGGGGAGAGTGCTGTTAGATTTCACTGGAACACTCTGAATATTACTGTCATGTTCAGTATGTAATTTGCTTCTATTAGAGACAGAGCAACATGCCAAGAGTGCTCAGAAAATGTCCTCCTTTGCCGTGCATATGGACTGCAGTGTTTCAGCCAGTGAAGAATTAATTGAATGGGTGCAAGTGTTAGTGAATCTGACTCTTCACGGATACAGATTATTAGCATTCCATCACTCAAATACCTGAGACAATGATGAGGAGGGAAGTTATATTTTAATGTACAGTTTCACAGAGTCCAGTCCATAGTTGAGTGGCTCTGTTTTGAGTGATAAAATAGAGGAGTTACCTGGGAGAGATGGCACTTTCTACTGGCTGAGACACAAAGAGGTCAATGTTCTAATGTCCTAACTTCCTTCCTGCATAATCCTCTATTGTTTTTAAGATAAAACACTATAGCTGTAATATATGGAATATGATTCATTTGTAATGGAGGTTTCCTATTACTCAGAGTGCATTTTGAATTTTGTTCTTATGGAGATTGCACATATTCTTTTTTTTAAATTCTCTAGTTGTAAGTTGTACCAAGGAGTTTTCATTCAACAAACCAGTTTATGAATGCAATGCATCTTACTTGACACCACAATTTCACACTTATTTCCAGATTTAAATTTCTCTTCAGAAATTCATTTGTCTTTTCATTAAAAAATTAAAGGTTAATTCATTTAACTAGTTGTACCAAGGGTTTCAATACAACATGTCAACTTATGAGAACAATGCATCTTATTCTTTGTCATCTCTCCATCATTCTCCCTGTCATTTCGGATCCTACCCATTCTGTCAATCTTCCTGGTTCCATTTTCACATATAATCATTAAGACTGTATTTTCCTAACCTGTTCTCTCTCCATTTGTGTGCGCTTCCCCCATTCCCCATTAAAATTCCACCCCCGCCCCCAGACAAAACTTGCCTCAGCCTCCTGGCATTCAGGAACGTATTTTTAAAGCCATAACAATTTAAGCAAAATGGAAAGGAATTTCCACTATTCTACACTGAATGTATTCATACCTAGTCCCTAATTTCTATTCAATGAAATAAAAAAAGATCTAAATCCTTATGAAAACATAGTCAATTAAGCTCTCAAATACATCTGATCAGACCCAACTGAAGTTGAATATTGCCTGTTTTTTTGTGAGTCAAACTCCTTTAAGAGACTGTCATATTTGTGGGGCTGTTATGAGGATTGGAAATGCCATGTTATGTACAAACATGCATAAAGTCTTTTTTGCTAGATATTTTTCTCTTCCTTTCCCTTATCTTTAACATGCTGTGAAAGCTTTGATTTTTCTCACATATCTTTAAAAACAAACATCCTCCTCCTTTACAAAAATGTCATTTCAATTGTGAACCAGTCATTCTAAAAGCCATGATTAGTCATGGCCTTTTTATTTAGTGATTTCAGAAACCACTTAGCAGTGCTATTATTACATTGTGTAGATAATCAGAACAAAATTTAAATGTCATCTAATTCTTAGAGACTTCCACCATACATACACCTAGTACATATATCACTAGCAATTGCTGTTCTTATTCTCCAGATTAATCTACTTTCAATTGCCCCCTTTCTGAATAACTCCATCTCATTCTATTTTGTCAGACTGTAGGCTGAAACAGCACCCTTGTCGTAAAGATTTGATCCATGAGAAACCTTTCAAATCCCCCCAATACTATAAATGATACATATATTTGCTAATGTAGAATGGAATTTGACATGTGAACAATAAGCTTTCCATGTGTGGAAATGTTTCCTTTGAGAATACATCTATCTTATGATTGTAGAAGGATCTGATTTTAGCATTAATCAAAATTATCAAGGCACAGGTGGCAACATTCTGACATGTATAAGGAACATAAGTGCAAACACTTCATTTGGTAACATCCTTCATAAACTTTCTATTGTAAACAGCATCCTGCTACTTACTATTCACCATAGGGTATGGAAAGCATTTGGCTGCTTCAAAATCAATGGCATGTTCCCCTCTCCCACTCTGTGGCAAAGGGCGAAGAAGCTACTTCTCAAAACTCAGCATGCCATTTTTTAATTCACACTTAAATTTCCACTTGAGGAGGCAAGCCAAAACAAACAGGTCCTCCTTGAGATGCACCCTGGGAATAAATACCCTCCCAACTTTAATAATTATCTGAGAAGAGTCTTTCTCCCACTCCCCTTTTCCATCTGAATAGGGTGTGCTTATTAGGACCTAGTTATTTTCTACTCCTCTATTTGCATAATTTGCAGATGTCAACTTGCTAGTGCTATTCTGCTCCACAGAATTATAGTCTTTGTTTGCTGAGTAAATTGTTCCCTCTGTGTAGCTGTAATTAGGGATACACTATATGAAAATTGTAAAATAAAAGCCACCAATGGCATTTAGATAGACAACTTATTTTCTTCAGTTAATCATGTCCTCATTCAATACTATCTCTTCTTTTACAAATTAAACCATGTGTATGCCTTCAAAATAGTATGTGCATTTAGAGAAATCTTTATTGAAACATAGGCTCTAAGATAACTAAACATCTGCACTTGTCACTTGGTTCATTATCCACACTCTCTAAAATCATACTACTGTAGATAACTTATCAGTATTTGTTTGAGTGCAGCAATAAAATTAGAAACTGTAAAGTTTTTTTTGTAATAAGACTAATCACAACATATTTTGATCTCCTGGATATTTAGGGTTTTTTTTCCTTTGTTTGCTGCTATCGGACATTCGTACTAATTCTTTTTGTTGGTGTTTTCCTTTTTTAGCTTGCCTGACTACCTGAAGGTCTGCCTGACTCCCTCCCTCCCTCCCTCCCTTCCCATTTATGTATTTATTTATTTGTTTATTTATTTATTTTTGGGCTAGTATTAGGGCTTGAGCTAAAGGCCTAGGTGCTGTTCCTTAGCCTTTTCTCTTAAGGTTGACACTCTACCATTTGAGCCATGGCTTCAGTTCCAGCTTTTTTGGTGGATAATTGCAAAGAGTCTCATGGACTTTCCTGTTGGTCTGACTTGAACTTCAATCCTCAGATCTCAGGCTCCTGAGTAGCTAGGATTACAGGCACAAGCCAACAGTGCCAAATATAGTTTAATTCTTCCACTGTTAAATGTCTCAGTATCACTGATCATATCAGTATTTCTTTTGTGTAAGTTTCTAGGAACACATTTTTCTGAAGAGAATGATATACAAAGCTACAGTATTGTAAGTAAAAGATAGGCATACACATTCAATCACAGACAAACATGACAGTGCTCTCTAGTAGAATTGCAGGAAAACAAGACTGATAGAAGTCATCACCTATGATAGTATTTTAGGACACAAAATATTTGTATTTCAACAGCATGCTATGAGATCTGATTTTAAAATATTTCCTTCAGGAGGGAGCTTTCTGGAGTCATTACATTTGAATTGTTCTCTACATTTTCAGCTGTGTTTCCTACAGATTGGTTCACTCAGCATGTGCAAAGTTTTGAGTTATATCAAAGTGCAGATAATCTTCACTGTTCTTGGTCATCTTTATGATTAAGTAAGTATTCTTAATATTGTATATCTATACTAATAACTGTCGCTGAATAGATTTGTGAACTTGGTAGTGTGGGGTCAGTTTTCTTGTCCAGGAATCACAAGAACTTTAACTCATTTGTTAAAAAAATAATTTGGTAATATGTGAAAAATTTAAATGAATGGCTACATAGATGCTAGTTGGAAGAGCTTTAAGGATAAATGTATAATTGTATTTTATGGATTGTTTTATGTCATTAAGGTAGTAAAAACAAAGCAAGGTATACAGATATATGGTTATAATGTCATTATCTCTCTCTACTTATATATATACACACAATAATATTCTATTCTATACATATAACTAATACTGATACCTAAGTTACTAGAATATTACTCTGTTTTTAGGGAGTATTGGAATATCTATGTCTTTCCTGGAGAAGATTGATTATTTCAGTCATGTAATATTTCAGTATCATTTGTGAGTTCCATAGTTGTACATTCTTTTGTCTATAGAAGATATGCAGTATTTGAGCCATCTGACATAAGTATAAAAGAGAAATGAGGGAATTAACTTACTTTGTTATGACCTCATGCTTTAAAAAAATGTAGTGGGTTTGACTAAACTACACCCCTCTTCCCTCAATTGAAGTACAAATGAATCAATGTTAATTATCATAAGTGTTACATGAGAACCAAACATAGCACATTTGCTCATTACCCTCAGCACTGAACACATGGTAGGAATACCATAAATGAAAAGTAAATAAGGAAAACATAGTTCTGCTGAATAAAATTGAACATTGGATATGTAGGTCAAAAACAAAGAGAGAAAAGTAAAAATTACTCTTAAGTAAAAACTGACTTTCTCCATCTGGCCTTTGCTAAACAGTTCCAAAGAGGATCTGAGGATAGAATTTCCCCTTTCATGGTAAATATGCACAAATGACGGAGAAATCAAAGAAAAGGAAGCATATTTTTGAAAAATAGATTATCAGCTAGACACCATTGGCTTATACCTGTAATCCCAGCTATTCAGGAAGCTGAGATCTAAGGACTGTGGGGTTTCTCTGCTAATAAATATGTAAGATGTACTTTTATCAAAGCTAATGTGGACTTAACAGAAGAATTTGCTAAGTCAGGTATTGTGTTTTCCTGATAATTTTATCCTGATCAATTTTATTTTGGAAAAATTTAACCTATTAGAATATTCTGAAGATAATGGATGTGACAAGTAGCATGACATTAAACTGTTCATAGAGGTGAGTAAGTTACAATCAAAAAGTGAGTAGCATTAACACGGACAGGTACCTTACCAAGAATCACGTACATCTGCAGCACAGGAGAGCATTACACATTAGAAGCATTAGAAAGACATAAAGTGTAGGTTAAGAAAATATTTTGTAACAACATTTACCATTTTGATCTAATAATAGCTAAAAACAAATATCTCTTTTTTTAAAACACATCTGGGGATGAGCAGAGTGTTCTGACATTTACAGTACTTCCATGGCAATATCAGCATAATTAATATATCAATTCAATTAAATTCCTATTGTGATGCAGGCTATAAAACATCAAAGTAACTTGAACAGAAATATATGAAAGATCAGTCCACAATGAATTCAAGTATGAAGTACATACACCATGTACTGGAAATATTGTGTAGATATGTATATTACTCCTTTCATCCCTTTTTCTCCTTTTGCTTTTTTATTTCCTTTCCCTCCCTCCTTCACTACTATCCCTCCTTCCCTCCCTCCCTCTTTTCCCTTCAACCTTCCCTCTTTCCCTTATTTCCTTCCCTCCTTCCTTCCTTCCTTCCTTCCTTCCTTCCTTCCTTCCTTCCTTCCTTCCTTCCTTCCTTCCTTCCTTCTTACCTCTTCTTCTTTTCTTTGCTTCTCTTTTTTTGCCTCATCTTCCCCACTCCCCCCCTTTTTTCTGATAGTTCTAAGGATAGAAATCAGGGTCTTGCACATACTGAGTTTCTTCATTTGGTGCTATGTTATTTTATCCATGCCTACAGCCTTGCTTTCTGCTGGAAAATTTTGGAATGGACCCTTGTGGGGTTTTCTTCCCCGAGCCAACCTCAAATCTGAACTTACTGGATCCACTTCCTGAGTAGCTAGAATGACAGGTGTGAGACACTATCATTTTGACCCCCGAAGCCAATCAATCTTAAAGCAAACCTAAACTTATTTTTAAATTATTGCTAAGATAAACATGATTCAATGAGCTATGATTGAGCAAATATAAGCTAGTAGAATTTCCTAATGTTTAACAAGGATATCATTCACCATTTGCATTTTCAGATGTGATTTGCCATAAACTTGCTCAGCAGTTTGGAATAAATGGCTATGGCTGAAATTCTTATCCCATAATTGGAAAGCTACATGTCAGAAAATGCATGTCCCAGCGAAGAGAGCAAAAGAGGAAAGAGTGAAACACTTGATTAGGTTTTCCTTTCTCCGCCACTTTGGAATAAGTATGATCATGCAGGACTTCACTGAAAAAGCCTTCTTGCTCGTGAAGGAAAATCGGATCTTAAATTAAGAAAGAAAGGAAATGCTATTTGTTTAGTTGCCCAAGCTAATGAGGTAGATCATGCTGGTTACATGGAATGTACAAGAAAATGAGCTTTTCTGTGGCTGATTTATAAAGAAATTTGTGGTCATATGAATTTTCTCCAAGTGGCTCTAAACTTTGTCATTTTGTAAAGTATGCTGATTTTAATTATGGTTTACTATGATATCTTCTAATCAAATATTTTGTAATTCTGTGGTAGAGGAAATAAAAACTAGCTCATTTCCTGTGTTAATAATCACAGACTAGTTACAGCTAAAGAAATGAGCAGTAATTAACTCAGAAATAAGAGACCTTTTGCTTCACTGACTCAAGTAAAATAATGTTTTGTGTGTGTGTGTATATATGTGTGAGTGCGTGTGTGTACCTGTGCATGTGTGAATTAGATTGGAAATGTCTTCTAAATTTTTCCAGTTAGCTGAAAGGGATAAGTAGATATTTTGCATGGGCATGTTCTCTAATAGAATTAGTAAATATTTCAAAAACGTTGAGGCGCGTTTCTCAATTTAAACTACCTTGAAAAACTCTACTGGAAATTTTAATGGAAAATAACAAATTAGGGAAGAGAACTAGTACGTGAATAAAAGTGAATCTCATTTGTGTTACAACAGATTTATCAGTTAAAATTGACAAAATCACATGTGACTCAAAAAACTCAAGTTACTGCAATTAATTAAAGGCAGGGACTTCTTTCCTCTTCAGCTAAGAACAATGTTTTTCTGTAACATCACTGAGCAAACCAAGAACTTTGTGTTTGTGTGTGTGTGTGTGTAATATTTTATTACATGATATATTAGAGCAAGCTTATATTCCATAGTCAACTTTATATAAAATTAAAAAGTATAGTTCTTTGCTAAGGATAAAATGACTAAAAATGTGCATGTGTGTATATGGTGTGAATGATGTAACGGTTTGTGAGGGAAAAACAAAATGACCGCTAGTATAAGCTATTGCTTTCTTACCCCTAAGTGATGAGAATTTCTTCATCATTGCTTTGGAGCCATGAATACAAGCATTTCACCGTAAGTGAAATAAATGATACCTTCCAATTCTGATGAACAGCATTTTGACACCACAAATCCCTGGAAGAGACCTTAGAAAGCCCACAGGACTTTGAGTCATGCACATCTAAAATATTTATAGATGATATCTGGCAATATAGATATTATTTCCTTCAAAATCTTTGGGGTGACTATATTATAACCAACATTTCAATTAATAAAAGTATATAGATCTTTAATGACAGAGAAGAAGTTATAATCTGTTTTTCCTGTCTTCAGAATGAGGTTAAAAATTGCTTCTCTGCAGCCAGGCGTGGTGGCTCACTTCTATAATCCTAGCTACTCAGAAGGCTGAGATCTGAGGATCAAGGTTCAAAGTCAGCCCGGGCACAAAAGGACTTAAGAGTCTTATCTCCAATTAACCTCTACAAAAGGGGAAGGGGAGCTTGGCTCAAGGGTAGGATGGTAGCCTTGAGCCGAAGAGCTCAGGGACAGGGCTCAGGCTGAGTTCAAGACTCATTACCCACAAAAAATAAACTAAAATAAAAATTGTTTCTCTGTTTGGTATTTGCATGCATTTGGACCTTTCTGTGGCAGGGAATAGTGTTTGAAAAGTAACCTTTCTTCATTTGGGAATGTAAGTTATGAACACAGTTGTGTTATAATAGTAATCAGTGCATAGAAGGTAGAAACCTTAATACATGATATTAGGATAATTCCTTATGTGTTGATAAGAAAGATCCATAACAATTTTTGTTTTATCTGAACTTTCGGCATATGTACAAAAAAGAAAAAGAATTAAGATTATGATATTGGATGACTCAGATCTATTGAAATATAACACAAGCAAACTGGAAAAGGAAAAATGGCAAGCATAAAGTCATAAAATCACTAAGATCCCAAATGTCCAAAAAAATTAAGAAATGAAATACCACCAGAAACTAATTCTTCTGTTTATTTTAATTACTGTAAATCTTTATGATAGCCTTTTATAACTGAGAGTATGTGTGTATGATACTGAAATAGATGATAAAGACATTTTTACGGGCATTAAATACTAGGACTATTAGAAGCCTCTTCTACCCCTCTTATTTACAGATGAGGAAATATCCAGTGAGGTACATATGGAAGTTACATTTCTCTACTTTCAATTAGGTGGCTTAATCACTCTATTTGTTCATTTGTTTTCATGAAGTAATGAAATTATCTGATTTATTATAATCACATATGATAAATTTTAGCATATAGCCATATAGATCACATTGACTACTCCATGAAAATGTAAATGGCATGGAATGACCTTTAACTGTTTGTAGCTGATATCTTTTTAAAACTAGGTTGACATTATTCCATTGAATAATGACTTGTTCAATTTGACAATATTGACATATTGCTCTCAATATACCGAACATGACACAGTGGTTAAGAACTTCGGCTCCAGTCCAACTGCTTCAGCTTTCATATCGCTTGTGTAACTTACTGAATAACTAAAAAGTTTGATGGATACCCTGTCTGCGTTCATTTCCTGATCAACATGTCACCCTGGTTCTTAAGGTGACTGGGAGAATTAGTGCCTACTTATAAAAGAACTCGTGAGAAAGTATGACACAGTACATACTTAATAAGTACTAGCTATAATTATCTTCATCATCATTTATGGCTGGGGAAACTTCTGGTGATTTTTAACAATTCCCTCTTTTGTGTCAGCTCCCTTTGTGGATTTGAAGCATGCCCTATCTTGCTTTCTGCAAAGGGCACAGGGCTGGTCTTCCTACAGAACTGATTTCCATACAAAGTCTTTAACAGGGTTATTTTCAGAATGTATCAAGTAACTTGATGAATGGGTCCTTTGTATCTTGTCAGTAAAACTTTGGAGAAAAGACTAAGAATCCGTTAGGATAATAGAGATCGAGTTGGATTATGATGTTAACTTCTTTATGTGAGGAGGGATTTACAACCTTTAATTCAACAGTTGATACAGGAGTAAGTCAAGAGCTCAAAGATACATGCAGGAGACACAGATAAGCTGATTTCATACTCAGATTGTGTGTTCATACACTCTCCTTTATCCTGCTAGCATTCTTCATTGTGAATCTATGTTCAACTTGACATTGCTGCTATTTGTTTCTTTGAAAGTAATTCTGGAAATACTACAGAAGCTGATGGGATTTATCTAAGACTAGCTAGGCAGTATTCTAAGGTCCCGAGAAATTGCATTGAAGTGGATATTATGTATGCATGCTCTGACCAAGATCTGCCCATTTTGAATGGGTCACTGGTGGCATATTACAATTTCATAGAGACTCTATATTAAACTTGGAAAATGACTCTCAGAAACTACAGTGACCTTCATGTTTCAGTATTCCTTCCCTTTGTCCTTTATGATCTTGAACTCAATCAAATTTTGGAGAGCTATCTCTTATCAGAAGATGATGAAAATGCATGTTTGGGCCTATTTCTTTCTGAACGACAAAAAGAGGGTATGAATATGAAAACTTTGTCACTCAGCATTTTAGCAACACCTAATAAGATTGGGCAATCAGAGTTTTCTTGCTCAAAAATTGTTTTCTAAAAGTATCAACCTCCCTGTGGATTTCCCTTAAGTAAAATTGTTGTGGTCGCTGACTCTAAATGTTAGCTCAAATTTTCAGTTTCAATGGTAGATGTTCAGGAGGCCCTAGCTCTATCATTCCAAAACTCGAATTATTTTTTCTAGAAAACTATAGATCAACTTGGACTTTTTACATTCTGCCTTTGCCAGGTTCTCTTCTACTGTTCACCAAACATTTTCTTTATCTACAATTGCAATAAAAATTGTATTGGACATGATCTTTCAATTTTAATAATAACCATATATCCTATTTTCTGCAAGTATGTGTTTGTCAGGTGACCAATTATGCATACAATTTTTTTCTTTTTTAATGTAAAAGATTCATTTTCACTATTTTATAGTACTTTGTGACTATTTTAATAAGTTCTACTTTTTTAACATTTAATTACTATTGTTGACTTTTTCCATGTTGTTCTATTTCACTAACACTGATTTTTATATCATATTTCAAATTAACACTGATTTTTTAAATTTATTTTTTATTGCAATTAATAGAAGGGTTACATTATATTCACCAGATAAAAAGTGTATTACTTCACAAACATAGATACCCTTTCTCATGACATGGTCCCCATTTCCCTCTCCCTCCCCCTGCTCTTTTGATTCCCCTCTTCGTATTCTTCTATTTCAAATGTTACTGTTTTTAGGGAAAAAAATAATTTCATGGAACTACTCTCTTGGAAAGTTCTGTACCTTGAATTGTAAGTGGAATAAGAACTATTAAAATTTAACATATATCTATATATACACATATAAATTCCTGTGCATAGACTCAATTTTATTGTGGCCAACTTATGGCAATAAATTTATATTATATCCTTTATTTACACTATATTCTTTTCATAAAATTAGGCAGTGAATCATAGTTTGAGAATACATCTTCAATTAATTACACAGCAATAAAATCCTCAATATGCATTATCATTTACAATTGTAATTTGCTAGATACACAGATGAGATATAGCAATGAATAACATAATTGCCTTTTTAATGTGGTAGTAGGTATGCTATGGTCATTAATTACCAACTTGACTAATTCTTATTGGTAGTGATGAAACCTTGCTCTAATAATGATTGCTGATGAATGTACATGTTTTGTACCCATTACCTTTTGCCATCACATGAAGATGATGTATATGATTACTAAACCATACATTGTCTAAAGGATTTGATATGGTAGAAGTGTCTTTGCGCTCAGATAAATTTTCATCAAGCTATTGGAGCTGTGAAAGGCATGGGAAGTAATTTTGGTTTTTTTTGTGTATATTTTTCTTATCTTTAAGTAATTGTACAAAGGAGTTGCTATTTAAACAAAACTTAATGCATGTGACGTATCGATGAACGTCACCTTTCAACATTCTCATCCAACCTTCCCATTTTCCCTTTGCCTCACTCTTCTTAATTTCATAGGGTATATATTGGATTCCTAACTGCACTATCCCCTTTTCTTCCAGTTCACTTTTCTTGACATCACCCCATCACTTTCCAGGACCTACTTTTGTGAAGTCACTTTTGGGTAATTAGGCTATTGTACACCTGACTTTATCTGTTTCTTTAATATTCATGATGCAATGACGCTGCCAACTGCCTTACGAGAAGGACACTAAGAAGTGAGTTACTAGACATGAATAGCAACGATGCTAGCACTGGATTAAAGGAATGGTAACAAAGCTATGACATGATAACTTTTCGAAATCCTTTGTAGTAAACTAGGTATAGGTGATCATGCCTGTAATCTTAAATTCTTTCTAGGCTCAGAGAGGAGGATTATGTTTCAAAGCCAACCTATGAAAACAATAGCTATGTGCAATAGTGTGTCTCGTGTGAAAATTTTAAGTTATTGTTATCATTACCAAGATTATCATTGTAATTACATGCAATGTGAATACTGTACATACTTTTGAAATCACATATGTTGACAAGTATAAACTAAAATACAATATTAAGGCAGTATTTTCAAAATCGACATCATATTCAATAATTCTCTTAAAGAAGCCATCGGTATGATTAATAAAGAGATTTTCATCTGAGATCACAGTTTGGATTGATATTCTTCTCTAATAATCTATGCACTGATTATGCCACCTTATACCTTTAGGCTATTCCAGTGTGATCTCACAGTACATCATCAGTACCAGTACCTAACTTGCTCTCTTTCTTGTTCAATCAATCCTTATCAATAACATTTCAATTATCATGTCTTTCAACACTTGACCAAGAATAAATCCTCCATTTCTGCTGGACCCTATAGCAATGATAGCATTAAAAGGTCTTGGCCCTTCTGATATCAGGTTCCTCCTTAATGGAATACAAGCTCATGACTTGGCAACTGTTAAAAATTTATCTATTTATTAACATTTTACTCACAATGATAAAACTCTTGAAATATTACAGCTCATTTTCAAGCATGTCCTTGGGATGGGAAGCAGATATATTCTTTCTCACATTACATTTTCAGACCTTGTAGGTCACTGTCATAAAGCAGTCACCAGAAAAGTTAAATGAAACTATATTATGTAATACATTCCCCTCCCACATTTTCAATACAGACACACATTCATACTTGACTACATTTTGATAGTAGGGTTAAAGACTGTGTTGAGAGAATGATAACATCTTAAGAAGGTATACAATTTTTGGAGTGAACTAAATGATTTTATTTTTGTAAAACAGCAATATTTGCATAGCTACTCATAAAGGAGTCTCTTTGATTAGTGTTAAGGACCAAGAATCACAGCAAATAAGAGAAAGGCTGGATAAGGGGGACTGCATTAAACTGCAGAGCTTTTGTATGACAAAGGACATAGCTAGTAAATTAATTAGGAAGCCTACAGAGTGGGAGAAGATCTTCACCAACCATACAACAGACAAAGGCCTCATATCTAAAATATATCAACAGCTCAAAAAATTGAACCACTCCAAAACTAATCTCCAAAGTAACAACCATCCCATTAAAAAATGGGCCAAAGACTTAAAGAGAGTCTTCTCTGAACAAGAAACAAAAATGGCCTATAGACACATGAAGAAATGCTCAACATCTCTGGTCATAAAAGAAATGCAAATCAAAACAACTCTAAGATTCCACCTCACTCCAGTTAGAATGGCCAGGATGAGGAAAACTAATAACAGCAGATGCTGGAGGGGATGTGGCCAGGAGGGATCACTACTACACTGTTGGTGGGAGTGCAAACTCGTTCAACCACTATGGAAAGCAGTGTGGCAGTGCCTCAAAAGGCTAAACATAGAACTCCCCTATGACCCAGCAAGTCCACTACTTGGCATTTATCCAACCATCCAGAAACTAGGGCATACTAAATCCACTAGCACAACACTGTTCATTGCAGCATTATTCACCATAGCAAAGATATGGAACCAACCTAGATGTCCCTCAGTTGATGAGTGGATCAACAAGTTGTGGTATTTGTACACAATGGAATTCTATGCTGCTGTCAGAAAGAATGACATTGCCCCATTTGTTAGGAAATGGAAAGACTTAGAAAAGATCATATTAAGTGAAGTAAGCCAGACTCAAAGGAACTTAGACTCAATGGTTTCCCTCATTTGTCATAATCAGTAGAAACCTTGGGCTCTACTAGCAGAGATCTGCAATAGAGCAAAACCTTGATACAGAAGGCCATATAGTATGAAGCTAATTGAAAAGACCTCCAGGATATTAAAACAAAAGCCATATAATGAATGATTGTTGTCCTTAATGTACTATGTTATCTCTCATCTCTTTTGCTGTCCCTTGGTTATCTCATATTGTTACAGTATCTCACTTTGTTATCTGATATATTGGATTTATTTGTATTTGGTTATTTGAAATTGGATAGGGAAGGGGGGAAAACCAAGACGGGGGTGGTGGTGGAGGGGAGCATAATCGGGACCAAGACATGTGAAAGGGTAGCAATATATGTGAATTAATGCACCTTCTATTTGGCTAATATCATGTAACCCTTTTATTAATTACAATAAAAAATATTAAAAAAAGAATTTATGTACAATATGGTAGAAATTCTTCTCTTTCTAGTCTTCCTGCCTGTCTGGCATACGATAGGCATGGAACAGAATTTAGATGGGGGAATGTCCATGTATTAATTACACAGAGATGAGTATTAGCTGTTAATCTTAGATGGCTAGAGGATGTTTTCTATCTTAAATACTATTGGATAAAGTATGTTAAGTATTAGGGTATATTTTAAAACGATGGTTAAGTATGGCTCTGTGAAAGCAAACTGAATAACATGGTACCTGACTTGCTTACCAAATTCATATAACTAGTGTATGAAAGAACTAAGTCCAAACCCAGACATTATAATTCTAGACCTTAAATTATTACCACAGGACTACTACACATATACAAATGAAAGTACTAACACAGAGTTTGCAATTATGTTCCAGGCACTAGGTCAAATGAATCATAGTTACTACTTTTATCAAAAGTAGTAACTATTTGATGAAAGTGAGTGGAGAGGTAGAGAAAGGTGAAGAATGAGACATTTGGGTTTCTTATTTACAGAGATAGGGAGCTTAGCAGATGAGCACAAGTTGGAAATGACAAATTTAATTTTACTCAGGTCTGTTTAGAACTGTGTCTGATTCATCCAAACAGGTAGATGGGCCATGCATATAGGAAGTAGGCCTCAGTGATTACTGACTGAAATGTCAAGATACAATGAGACACCCTTATATAAACACACACTCTAAAATGACTAATATTTATTTACTTATTCAATACCTAGTTAGTTCATTTGTATACCATTCCTGGGTCTTGAATTCAGGACTTGGTACTGGTCCAGAGCTTTTTATTTTGCTCAAGAATGGCTCTCTTCCACATGTGTCACAGCTATACTTCAGGGTTTTTTTTTCTGGTTAATGACAGAAAGAAGTTTCACAGTCTTTCCTGCCAGGTCTGTCTTTGAACCATGATTCTCAGGCTCTTGAGTAGCTAGGATTACAGGTGTGAGCCATTGGCATCCCGCAACTATTATCATATTAGCTTATGACTACCATTTTCAAGTTGATGATAAGGAACAGTGATGAATATCTGGATTAATGGGCCCTCTCCTTAACTGATTTGAAGTACAATTCTCATCCACTGTGTGTGGGGGAAGTTAGTTCCTTTTAGAGTAAACAGGCACCAAACTTTTGCTTGAATAATTTCTTCAGGTGTTGAAAAATTCAGTATCTAGTCAAAGCCAGCTATCTGTTTCACATATTACACTATATTTTACATATCACTCTATATTTTCCCATATCACAATATTTTATCTTATGGTGGAAAGGCTACAGGCGTCAAGTGAGTTTTGGCTAAAGTCCATACCCATTTTAACAAATGGTATGATTATAACTGGATATCTGTGGGCAAAAATGCAAAATACTAGGTTTTATTTCAAATTTTATGAAGAAAAAAAACTATACAAAATAGACAATAAAGTTAATGCAAAAAAAGAGATAAAAATTCAATATGAATGCTAGAGAGACATAAATGTTTGGAACACTGCCGCAGGAAAAAGGATTTGGGGCGGAGCAGTGAAAAAGAAATTTCCTAGGTCTGGCAGCCTTTTATAATGTAATAAACTTACCTACCTCTAGATGCTGGCTTCCTAATTAATATGATTGGATCCTTTTTCTTTCTAGAGATCTGAACCAACTAAGATACTTTCTACTGTTTGGAAGGCAGCAAAAACTGAGTTTTAGTCCCTGCTTTTCCTTTTGGGTGGAGGAAATATTTTATTCACTGTGATGTAGCTTTTTTTTTCCTCCTGCAACCCTTGTATCTAAATACAGTATGCTGCTTTATTTCCAAAATTGGAATGTGTTAGGAGAGTTGGTTCTATCCACTCTTATCTAGAATAGAATCTCCAATTATTATGAAACTTAATTTTAACAATGATTTGGTTTCAGTACTATGCCAACACAGTACTTAGTACACAATACCCATTACAGAAATATCTAGGTTTTTCATTTTTCTTTTTCCGTAACATGAATTTTAAAGCAAGGTTGTTGTCTGATGACAATAGGACATTATTCTCATAAGAGAAATTAATGAAGCTGTATTTTAAAAAATTAACCCCCTTATGGCCAGGAGTTTGGCCTTGAGGTAGAGTGCTTGTTTAGCATGCATGAAAGGTTCAATTCCTTGGTACCACACATACAGAAAAAATTAGAAGTGGTGCTGTGGCTCAAGTGATAGAGCACTAGCCTTGAGAAAGCTCAAACATAGTGCCCAGGCCTTGAGTTCAAGCCACAGGACTGGTAAAAGAAAAATTAACCCCACTCTGATGTTGATCTGATCTCTGCTTTTGTCAGTTAAGTGTGAAGTTTTTGCATAGTTTATGTATCCAACTCTTTGTAGCAAATTTTGGTTACTGGATTTCCATGAAAATGAGATTGAGCAATTTTGCATATAGGTAAAAATGAATAAAGTGGATATAAGTTGGGTGAATTTTTATATTTAAAACCATATGGGGGGGTGGGAGTTTAGGCTAGTGGTAGAGTGCTTGCCTATCATGCATGAAGACCCAGGTTTGATTCCTCGGTACCACATACATAGAAATGGTGCTGAGGCTCAAGTGGTAGAGCTCTAGACTTGAGAACACCCAAGGACAGTGCCCAGGCCCTGAGTTCAAGGGTCCATAACTGGCAAAAAACATATTGGGAAGAAAAATATTATCACTGGCAAGAAAAAATATGGATGCAGTAAAGTGGATGAAAATATTTTAAATGTCTTTTTGATAATTAGATACATACTGAAACCAAGGAAATACTGTCTTTAATCTGAAAGACCCATTTCTAGCAACTAATTTTCAAAGAAAAGCTTTTCTAAGTTCTATGATAAGAAATAGATCATTAAATAACTGTTTAATGCTATTTATCTGAAGCATAACAGTTTGAAGTTCCTTTCCCAATAAAGTCAATTTTACATTTATGGCCTATTTTCCAAATTTTAAATTAGGAACCATTGAGCAACATGTGGACAATAAACTCATGTTCAATTTACAATATTTGTTGCAGAATTTTACCTTCTAAATTATTCAAACTTTTATAATTTTAATAAATTTGGCTTTATGACATTACTGGTCATATACATGATTTATTTGATGCCAAGGTATTGTTTAGGAAAGCAATAATTAGCTATCACTTTTTCAGTGAAAGTCAGCTTCATCTATATGGCATAGTTTCCACTAGTAAATGGAGAAAAAAGTGAAAAATAGAACTAGTAACTATTTCTGTGCATAAAAAGATTCACTGAATGACTGAAACATGAATTGTCCAACCATCAGAATTTGATCAACTGCGCATTGGTGGCTCATAGCATGAAGCTAACCTATGAAGATAATTCTGAGAGACTCTCAATCACCAAAATACTGGAAGTGTAGGCATATTTTAGATGAGATGGAGAAGAGAGAGAGAGGGGGGGAGTAAGGGGGCAGATGGGAGGGAGAGAGAGAGAAAGGAGTTGAAAAATTAAATTATATGGCTCTAGATTAATCACTAGATTAATCAATTTTGTCATCAACATTTACTTCTTCCTCCTCTGATTTACCATGTGGTAGGTATCTCATTCAAAATCTCACCACTAAACAATGCATTTAGTTAGATATATGTAAATTTTGTGGTTTCTTGGCTCCGTATGGTTTCTGGAACTAAAAGGATCTTTAATCTGTACATTTGTTCTGAAAAAAAAAATGTAAGTTACACTTTCAATTGCTTAGGACTGGCAGTCATGGAAGCCCTTCAGGGCCTGTTCCTTCTTTCAGTTTAGTGTGCAGTACAAATTAGTACTTCCCAAAATAATACCAATTAAGCCCATGTTAAAAAAAAAAGTTGGTATCTATATTCATCTCAAGAGACAAGTTACAGCATGATTCCAGAAAGGCTGCTACCCCAGAACCAGGATCTCTCAGCTTGGAGAATGAGGCCACTCACATAGCCTCAAGGTATGATTTTATTAGATGTTGAGAGTATTGCTAATTTTACTTCTGCCGTGATTATCACACACACACACACACACACACACACACACACACTCACATTTGGGTATCTACACATGTAGACTAATACTTATATACAAACATCACATACTTCATCAATAAGCAAGCACAGGTAAATCAGCCCGTAGCTCCAAACACCAGAATTGCTTTCTCAATTATATGTTAGTACATCAACACCTCCTTGGGCAATCATCTTACTATTCTATGATTCATTTTCTGATTAAAAAAAATAAAATTGTCTTTCCAAATTAAAGACGGGCAAAGCAGAGTCCTTGATGGCCCTGTTTCCTGGAGAATGCTTTATTGGAACCCAGCCAAGCATATCAATTTATGCATTGTCTATAGCTGTATATACATGGCTCTGTCAGAGTTGAACAATTCCAACTGAGATCATGTAGCTCATGTACTTACATTCTATCCCTACTTTTAAGAATTCTGTCTACTACACTGGATGGTCAGAAGCTTCTGTGTAAACTTTGCATATTTATTACTTAGGATTTAGAAGGGGAAAAATGTTAGTTTGACCCACCTATGTGGGTCCCTCATCAGCATCTGTACTGTATGTGTCAGTCTCTGCATCTCTCCCTCCTTCTATCCTCTCTTGCCATCATTGTCCCGTGAATTGTATTATGAGAACTGCACAGAAATATTCCCACAATTCCCATCATTCCAGATAAGGTTCCAGCAAGATTATCACCACAGTTACAGTGATGGGTAATACTACTAACTGTTGCAGACAGTTGCTTTGAAAATAGTCAGAGATTTATTTCATCACACTTGCACTGCTCTAGGCTATATTTTGATTTTCAATGGCGAGGTGACTTCTTTGCAATTTATCATTTATAATTTGTCACATGCATGGCAGTGGGAAGGAATACAACGTACTCAATGGCTTGTGAAGGGAAGCTGCCCTGAGACATCCAGAGTCTTTGGAGAAATACTTGGTAGGCTATGGATTGCTTTTATATCACTCTTTTCAGGCTCGGGGTAGAATTAGAAATGTACCAAATGTTTAGAAAGCTCTCCTCACTTGAGAGATTTTGCTGTTTGTGTCCTCTAAGAAATGGTTGTTCTATAAGCACAAATTGAAGAGTAAATACTGGAAAGGAGACCCAAAATCTGATTTGCTAACATCCACGAGGGGAGGAGTGGATGTTACTAAGCTAGAAATCAATATGATACATGTTAAAATAATTTCTTATGTTCCACAGAAGAAAATATTTGGCTGTCCTATTCCTTGCAAAAAAAAAACAAGAAAAAAAGCTAAAATAAAAAGCCGTATTTTGCTTGTAATTAGATCTCAGAGTTAAACACAGTGAATATTTGGTATGTGTGACATGTCAGGGAATATCACACTTTGTCAATTTATATTTGATTCACTCATGGGGAGGGGCCAGAACACCAATATTGTCAAACACCCAGAAGGATCACAGACCTGCTCTTTATAACCACGTCACCCTGTAGCTTGTTATTTTTTGTTTTGTTTTGTTTTTCTGTTGTTGTTCATTCCTAAACTCTGTCTTCTTTCTTCTCCCGAGAAGAGAGGATTACTTTGTGAATTAAATTGTTGAGGACTAGACATAATGATGGTGATTCTCATAATGCTGCTAATGAAGAAGAAAAACACAGGGAAATAAAATCAATATCCGGGAAACTCACTATATATATATATATATATCACTTATATACAATTGTGAGAGTTGGTAGGTGAATAAACTGCTCTGCTTTCCAAGTCACCTAGGAATGAGTACAAAAATCCTTGTGAGACTTTTAGTCTCATATCTCTACTTATGGAGCAACTTTATGCTTATACCTTGCTCATTTTCCCCTTTGCAACTTAATGACTAAAATGGCCATGATAAAAATTCTTTCTGTAGAAGAAAATATTGAGTATCCACTTTGGATACTGGGGTTACATCTGCTGTAATCATTGGGTCTGATACTACTATTCAGTATACTCAAAAATGTCCCGGGTTTGAGGACAAATAACAGGGTCACCAAGCTCTGAAGCCATTCTTGGTGAGCTTGTTCTGCTCTCTGAGGTCTCTGAGGCCAGTGCAAATACCTCTGGGGAAGGGGATTCTGACACCTGTCCTAATAGCAAGGCCTGGCAGGTCTTCCTTAGTTATGTGTTAGGAATCCATGCTGTGTTTCATTCAATTGGCACACTGTATTCTCTTGGGAGCCTCTCTTTTCAAAATTACTTTAAAATAGAGATATTTGGGTATTAGTTCACACTTTACAGTAGTTTGTATAGTGTATGTTATTGGTATTCTCTTATTCTTCCATTTTCACTAGGGCCCATTAGTTGGACATGGGGGATATTTCATTCTGAAATATCCGTCTATACATACAGTATGCCTTGATTAGATTCACCCTTCTTGGACTCTCTTTCTTGTCCCCCTTTCACAAGCTTTATTCTTCCATTGTCACATGTGTCCATTAAGTATTTTTGCCAAATTTACATTCCTTCCCCATCTCCATTTACCCTTCCTGCTTCCACTAGTTCTGTAGGGTTGGAGAATATATATTTCTGGGCCCCATGAGACTATCAAAATCACTTGGTACATGACCCAACAGACACTTAATGCTTCTCTTATGAGTCTCTTCAGCTTTCCTTGACTTTCTGCCTGCATCAGTAATTCTGCATAACTTACAGATAATGCTATACATATCCAAATGGCCCTTAGCAAAGCATGGTCCCTTATCCTTTTAAACTCAAGGGTGGAACCTGCTCTCACTTTTCCAACTGACATTGCTTCCTAGTGGGGGGATGAAGTTTCTTCCCTCCAGAACCAAACACAGATGAATATATCTCAATGGTCAAAGAATCTACTGGCAACCATTGGAATAGTTGGCAACATAGAGCTGACTCAGGAAAACCAATCTCAGTCTCTAGAGCTCACCTGAATCCAGTCAAAACTTCTGTATGCTATTCTCTTTAAGATAATAACTGCCTGCCCATTTATGCCAATTTGAAGCACTAGTTTTAAAATGCTACAGCAAATATATGAAAAACACCTTTGGTGTTTTTCTAGTGATTTAATGAGAGTATTCATATTAAGAACTCAGTGCAGTTTTTATTTATTATTTTTTTCATGTCTCTTTGGATTCTCTTTATAGCAAGAACAAGACAGAGAATTGTCCAATCTATATGTGTATATATGTGTTTGGATATATACATATATACTATGTAGTATATATGTTTTATTTACATATATGAATGTATATAAATCTTATTATATATGTACATATAATACAATTTTCAACACCCAGGCGGGGAAAAATTAGTCTAGTAGTATGAAACACAATATAGGATTAAAAGTGCCAGATCTTGAAGTCATATACCTTTCTTTTTTACAATCGATACCTAGAGCCAAGATGCATTACATGAACAGGTAAGAAATAACAACACAGAAAACTGATTAGTTTTTTTTTAAAGAAAAAAATATATGATTAGAAGTAGGAGTGAGTGTGGAGGTAAGAGTCTAGAACATGAAGGGGAAATGCCAAAAAATGCTCCAAGAATGAAATGGAAAAGTCTGTAATGAAATAAGAGAGTGATTCTTCTTGAATAGGGTTACAAGGCAGTACCTATAATTCAACAAGTGGAGAACAAAGCAGCATGAATAATTGGATGAATGTTGAGCACAGTGACAAGGCAAAGCAGAAGTGCTGACATACTATGGAAGGTCTCCAACCTATCACCATCTGTCTTTCTCTCAGCATGAGGACATTCATAAGGCTAGGGCCCCGGTGCAATATATATGGGTCATGACATGTTAGTAAACGTTTCCCTCAAGAATGGATCTCAGCATGCATCCTAGACCACAAACGTTAGTTTTCTGAGTAGTAGAAAGACAACCTTTTTCCTCTTTGTAGGGATAAGTGAGATATGCAGGATCTTAATGCACCTGTTGTATTTTCAGTGCAGTTTTCTTTTTTGCCAGTCCTGGGCTTGGGCTCAGGGCTTGACCACTGTCCTTGGACTTTCTCAAGGCTAGCACTCTACCACTTGAGCCTCAGCACCACTTCTGGCTTTTTGCTATGTATGTGGTAGCGAGGAATAGAACCCGGTCTTCGTGCATGCTAGGCAAGCACTCTACCACTAGGCCAAACTCCCGGCCCCTCAGTACAGTTTTATATCAGTAAAAATTTAACAATATATTTACTTGTTTTTAACACATCTGGAATGCTACCACAGCAGATCGAGGTCCTGGTAACATTCTTGTTAAAATCAAATAGAGCTCATTATTTTAAGAGATGAGATACCCTTTATATCATATGTAAGGCAATCAAAATATAAACAAATGAAAGTTAGAACTTTCTCTTAATTTGTAATTCATTTAACTACATCATCCAGTTGTTTTCTTGAGTGGAAATGATGTGATGTTAGTTATCTTATATCAATTAACTAACTAGTTGATCTGCCTCCCCTTCCTTCCTTCCTTCCTTCCTTCCTTCCTTCCTTCCTTCCTTCCTTCCTTCCTTCCCTCTCTCCCTCCTTCCTTCTTTCCTTCTTTCCTTCTTCCTTCCTTCCTCCCTCCCTCCCTACTTCCCTCCCTACTTTCCTCCCTCCCTCCCTCCCTTCCTTCCTTCCTTCCTTCCTTCCTTCCTTCCTTCCTTCCTTCCTTCCTTCCTTCCTTCCTTCCTTCCTTCCTTTCTTCTTTCCTTCCTTCTTTCCTTCCTTCCTTCCTTTTCCCTTCCCTTCCCTTCCCTTCCCTTCCCCTTTCCTTCCCTTCCCTTCCCTTCCCTTCTCTTTCCTTTCCTTTCCTTCCTTTCTCCTCACCTCCCTCAGTTAATACTCATTATATAGTTAAATTACTTCCAGAAATAATCCACCAAATTTGAGGGGAAAAAAGTAGTCTATTCCTCTTCCTTATTAATCCATGTGATCTGGGGAGAGCTTCCCCCATTCTCCAGAGCATCACTGAATTGTGTTCAATGATTGGTTGTAATTAGCTCCTTGATATCAAGGCCAGACATGTTATTTAACTTTATATGTCCATGAAGATCAAGTATGGTGAAAATCCCAATACTTCTATGGAAGCAACTGCAGAATAGCTGAACTTAAGAGCATGCATGCAGCTACTACTCCCTTGAGGACATTGAGTTTCTTCTGTTTATTTAGCTGCTCTATTATAGAGAATCTGTGTCATCTCTTTCTTGTACAACCTTGCTAGAGCCTCAGTCTTCATTTTTTCATAACACTTCTACTTAATTTTTTTCATGGAAAAAGTCAATTTTTAGTTGGTCATCTGATTCATGAGGCCAAGTCCTGGGATAAATTAGTGGATAAGACATACAACCTGCTTGAGTAATTCTCATTTAAAAAATTGCAGCATGTGCAACCAATGTAAAAATAATAAAACATTGAATTGCTTCATTCCAAAAATGCTTTAAGTATATTGTACAATAGTTTCTCTTGTATAATTTATTCTAGAGACAGTTATAGACAGATGCAGATATAATTATAGATTGCTATATAGTCTCTGTAAATAATATACAGATTGATATAGCAACTCTAATTATGAATTTGACAATCAAATTATAGGGACATTTTTAAAGCCAATATTGATCTCGTGGCCTGTCCTTCACCTTTTGCAAACACAATTAGTACAGAAGAAAATCAGAAACTTATAAGAATATTAAGACCATACTACTGAGCTGAGGGAAAAAAAATGTCAGTATTAGGAGAATGAGAGCCACCAAGCATCTTGTAAGTGAAATGTCCTTGAAGACCTAGATTTAGTGGGAAGCAAGCAGGTTTTGGACTTGCAAAAATGCCAGTAGCTTAGCCAAAAAAAAAATTGTGGAATACATTTAACCTTTTAGAGTCTGATAAAAATTAGGAAAAAAATCCCAAACAGCAAAAGAATCAAAATATTTTTCTCATTCACGCACATAATTTTTCACAATTTGGAGAAGACAAATGTGAGCATCATCAACAAAGAGGAAAGTCTGAATGAATTCCATAAAATTGTAACAAGTTGCCTCACACCTATGGAAGGAGATGACAATAATAATGTTCAGAAGCTTTGCGAGCCAAGCGTACCCTCCAGAAGTGTTAACTTTCACAAGACGAATAGCTGGCTTGTTTTATTTTTAGGAGGAAGGTGATGGGTCGTCTCTTCAGATTTTCAGTTTCGAAGGTAGGGTGTCGAATATCCCTGAACTCTGGATGGAAATGAGCTCTTGAGTGGGCTGTGACTGCCTAGGAAGCAAAACTGCTGAAAGAGGAGAAAATGGCATGAATTAATGCTGCAGATTTTGCCAGAGGGGAAGCAGAGAGAGAAATAGATGATCTGATTATACAGTCAGAGATGACAGGTGAATGTTTGAAAGTTCAGAGGTTTCGATCGGATATCCATCTCAACATTTAGCTGCTCGTTTGAAGCTTGGCCAGCCACAATCCATTGTATTCTGCTTCACAGAGGTGTTGACAATGTCTCAGCCTCAGTAAAATCCAGCAGAAGTTCTCTTGGTCTGGTGTTTCTCCTTTCTAAGCCCCCTTAAGAACAAGCGTGGCTAGCATAGTGTATTCCAGTTCCAGTTTTCCTTGACTGAATATTTTACTATGGTTGCTACCCTTGATATTTCTAACTCTGGTGACTTTCAATTCACAGAGAACATGACTGTTCCTAAAACTTATTCTCAGTCTCACATCAGTGGAATCATGAAACAAAAGGCAGATGGAAATCTCCATATCAATAAACTAATTTTTATCCCTTACTTCTGTGGAAGTTTTTATTGGTTTTATTTGCTTGCCCAAAATAAAAATGTTTGGAAAGTTAGTGAACAATTGAATCATCTTCTTTTAACTAGGTTTTTGACTCTGGTGTCTTATTATAGTTGAAGAATATGCTTTTGTTCCCAGAGTTTGACAGTACAAATTAATTTTAACATCACAGGTTATGTAGTTCTTACCTTTGTCACACATTCAGTTATAGACAAGATACCAATTCTACTTTGGATGAAGATTAGCAGATTAAAGAAGACAATCAACAAAGTGTTTGTTTTGCTCATACACACTGTATACACAGAACAAACCCTAATCAAAAAAAGAAAAGAAAAGAAAAGAAAAAAGAAAAAGAAGCAGGGCACGGTGGCTCATGCCTGTAATCCTAGATGCACAGGAGGCTGAAATCTGAGGATCACAGTTCAGAGCCAACCTGGGCACTAAAAGGCCATGAGACTCTTGAATCAAGCACTAGAAAGCCGGAAGTGGTGCTGTGGTTCAAGGGGTATGGCAATAATCTTGAGCTGAAGAGCTCAGGGACAGTGCTCAGGCATAGAGTTCAAGCCTCAGGACACACACACACACACACACACACACACACACACACGCACACACAGACACAGTTCATTAGTTCAATTTTGGTTGCTGCTAAAATGAACAATTATCTGTATAAGTTTATGTACAGAGGTAGATCTGCACATCCTGCAGTGCCAACATGACATTGAATTGTTTAGAAATACAGAGTCCCAGGCTCTTTTCAAGCATATTTCATAACAATATTTCAGCAAATTCCTATGTAACCACTGTGTACTGTAAGCAATATAGAATATGACACTGTCCTTTTTCTTGATAGTGATGCCTTGCTGGTACATTCTAATGGTTTCAACACTAAATGCCTGTTTCCTTTGATGGCAAATCAAAGTCCCTATTTTCCTAATTATAAGATAATATTCTCCTATTTGTAAATCTAAATTAAGATATTCATAAGTTGACCTAAAGGAATATCAAATAACTCCTAATTTTGCTTCTTCAAGATGCTGCCTGTTAAGAGTATAAAAATCAATTTCCCCAGTAACATAGAATAATTCTAGATGGTTAAAGAGGCAGAAAGACCAGTTCCTGGCTGAAGGAGATTTTATCTAAAAATAGGAAAGGCTTACTTACTAAGTACAAATAGTGAAAAGCAAGGGCATGACTCTTGAGACTTACCCAGCACCACGAAAGTAAAACAAAAGCATAATTCACCTATCTTTAATTCACTTATATTAGAAAGGATCATTACTCCATGAACAAGTGTGAGAATGTTAACTTAAAAATTACATGAATATCTGAGTGTTATGCTAAATAGTAATGAGGATGTTGTAAGTTTTCTGGGGTAGAGTGATAATGTCTAATCCTGTAACATTTGTTCCCAAATGGTATACATGCATTGAATGTGGCATGATTCTCTGTCTTCTCTATTGTATGAAGGAATGCTACCTGGATACATAAAAATGAAAGCCCAATGGAATTGGTCTGTCTAAAAATGAAATGTCAGATGCCAAAAATTCAAAAAGGTGGTATCATTAGCATAGTGGTAGAGAGCTTGCCCATCTTGCATGAGGACAGGGGTTTGATTCCTCGGTACCACATACACAGAAAAAATGTAGAAATGGTGCTGTGGCTCAAGTGGTAGAGCTCTAGCCTTGAGAAAAAGCCCAAGGACAGTGCCCAGGCCCTGAGTTCAAGGCCCAGAACTGGCAAATACGGGTGGTATCAACTAAAATGAATGTCTACTTGGAGATGTTTATTTATTTCATGTTATTAAACTAAAAAACAGTTTCAAATATATAGTTAGAGAAAGGGATTCAGAGATTTCAATTTTCAATGAAACAGAAACTGTGTCATATTCATATTCAAGTCACCATCTCAGAGTTACAGTAAGGTATCAAGTAAATGCTCATGAATTCTTGCCAATATTTGGAATTTTGGCCCTGTGAAATTTATCATCATTCTCTGTCCTCTCAATATATTTTTTAAATCCTTCACTTTGTATGTGAACACAATGACAATCACCAGTAACCCTAATACTGAAGAATCAAGTCAGCTTTCTGTCTTCAATAATCTGTAGACATATTTATCAATTTATGTATGTAACTCTCATCTAGTGTAATGGATGTTTTTATACTTTTGGTCTGTCTCTTCTTCCTTCATTCCAATATATATCAAATGCCTTAAAAAGGTATTAAGATTATGTATATGAGTCTGGAAAGGCTTAATATCATGTTCATATAAATCTTAATGGAAAAAAAATAAAACAAGGTATAAGGGAATATATTTGAGCATTTGGCATTTCTATAACATATTTGCTAACTATGGTATTGTTTAGATGCATAAAGATGATTATAGTGCTATTGTAAATCTTGCTACTTAAGTGAGGTAAAAATTAGACTTAACCATATATGAAGTATATGGTTTGAAAAAGAGAATCACATAAAAATGGGAGGTGTTTTATGCTCAAGGATTTGACAGAAAGTAGATGTTTGACTACTATCAAAACACTGAATTTTCTTTTACTTAAGACAATTTTTTTTAGTATCATTTGTTCTTTTGAGTAAATGAAAGCTAAGGCTTATATATATTTTAAAAAGTACTTATGCTCGGGGCTGGGAGTTTGGCCTAGTGGTAGAGTGCTTGTCTAGCATGCACAAAGACCGGGGTTCAATTCCATGGTACCACATTCATAGAAAAAAGCCGGAAGGGGTGCTGAGGCTCAAGTGGTAGAGTTCTAGCCTTGAGATATTCCAAGGACAGTGCTCAGACCGTGAGCTCAAGCCCAGGACTAGCAATAAAAAAATAAAAGTAGGGTTGGGCGGAAGATGGCGGCGGTTCAGTTTGAGTCTTGCTGAGCTCTCACCAAGATACCAGTTCTGGCAGCGTAGGGGACAGTGCATACCTCAAATCGATCCTAAGGAAGTTTAGCGATACAGAGACCTCAGTCACAGAGGAAAAAGGCAGAAATCCAGCACAAAGAAAACAGTGGGGACCGGTGCCAGCCGCTCAGAGCGGCCCCGGAGACAAAGCGGCTCTTCTGAATCTGAGCAGACAGGGCTTCTCAGCGCCGCAACCCGCCGGCTGCAGACAGAGCCACACAAAGCCTGCGGGAGCCCAGAGCCAACACCCGGCGTGCACGGACCTGCCAGCTTCACGGAACCGAGAATCCAGCAATTTGTGAGTACATCCGAGGAGGAGTTTCCACTTCTGCTCGAGGATCAGCATTGGGAGGGAGCCCCTCCCCCACAAGCTGAGAGCAGCGCCATCTTGACTACTGGCAACAACCTGGCCAAAGCAATTGGAGTCTGAGAGGTGTTGCTGACAATGCCATCTTTCTTACTGGCAAAGGATTTCCCAGAGATCCCTTAGCCGGAAATCCGACCCCAGCGCTGCTGAAGTCCATCCCCCTGCACTGCCCTCAGATCTGGTAAACAAAGCCTCCTGATCTTTCAGCTTCCTTTTCCCAAACAAACAATCGGATCCGAAAAAAGTGTTCAGATCCCGAATTTAGTGGAGACACAAGTTTCCTATCCTGCCCTGCCCCCATCACCTCCCCCCCAAAATCCTGAAGAATACCTTTTTGTTGTTGTTGTTCTTATTTTTCTTTGTTTTTGGTTTTTTCTTTTTTTTCTCCAACCCTTTTTTCATTTGCATTTATAGGTGTTCTTATTTTCTCTTGACCATCCTACCTACACTTTTTTTTTCCCTCTTTTCTCTCCCGCATCCCTCTGTCACTGTGGTTGTTCCTGGAAACATAGTGACAGCTCTGGGTACAGTCTGAATACAAACGATATCTATATTGATACAGTCACCTGCTTTTTAATCTCCTGGTCTCAACCCTAGTATTTCTTAAGTAAGAGTTCACAATACTGAGGAATCTCCCCCCCACCTTTTTCTTTTCTTTCTTTTGATTTTGTTGTTGTTGTGTTTGCTTTTTTGTTTTTGTTTTTTGTTTCTCTGTTTTTCTTTCTGTATGGATTTTTTGGTTTTTTTTTGTGCTTGTTGTTGTTTTTGTCTTGCTTTCCTTTTTTTTTTTCTTTCTTTTAAAAATTTTTCATCATTGAAATCTCCTATATCTTTTCTAGATATACTCTTCTTTTTACCCTTCTTACTTTCATAAGTTTTATCTAATACTTTCCAAACTTTGTACTCAAATACGCTACCTGCTTATCAACTTAGGTCAGTTATCCTTATACTATACCTTTTCTTCATTACTATAATAATCTTACACTACTACGTTACACCTCTTGTACCGCCCCTGTTCTCTCTCATACTATTTTTCTATCTCTGGTCCTCTGTTTATCTTTCAACCCTTATAATGCACGGATCTACACTTGATGGCTGTTGAGCAATACTGTATATCTAGGTGTTCAATTATACTCTAGGTCCAGAGGGACTTAAATACAATAGAGATTGGATTGAGAGGCTTACTGTTATGGTCATAAATCGGTTATCAGTGGTTGTATTAGACTGGTCTGTAAGTGCACAAAAAGAAAGAGTGATAATACCAATCAAAAATTGTGAACATCTAATCTCTGCCAGCTAAAGAGGTCTAAGTTAGTTATATCTGAAAAATTATAATTGTGTTTAGTATTACTCTTGCTCCCATTTTCAAATGGGCAGAACAAGAAACTCAAGAAAAATGTCAATTCAATGAATAACATCCCCAACCCAATATAAAAAGACAATGGAGCAATCACTGGCAAACCTAGAGGAGAGTCTTCCAAGTGCTATACAAATGCAATTGATAAAAACATTAAAGAAAAATGTGAAAATATAAAGAAAGAGATAAAGGAGGAAACCATAGGTAAACAAGAGGAAACAAAAAACAAGGTGATAAGTGAAAAAGGAGAAGCCATAAAGGAAGCCATAATAAAGTTTTTTCAAAGAAAAATGGATGAATTCATAGAAACCACAAACAAAAAGGTGACCGAACTCCAGCAAATGTCCAAAGAGAATAAAGCTACTGAGCTAACCACTCAAATGGAAATCAAGGAGCTAAAGAAATCCATAAATGATCTAAAAGAAGAGATACAAGGCATCAAAAATGAGCAATTAGAAGCAAGGGAGATGAAGAATGAAGTAGATAGCTTTGATAGCAGGTTAGACAATGCAAAAGAGAATTTCTGGGGCTGAAGATAATTTAGTTGTTATAGAGAAACAACAAAAAATGAGTCAATCCAAATCTAGGAAATATGAGAGAGTGCTTCAGGAGGTCCAAGATACAATTAGGAAGCCTAATTTAAGGCTAATTGGTATTGAAGATGGTCTGGAGAAAGAGGTCAATGGTATTGGAAATATACTTCAGGGAATCATCTCAGAGAATTTCCCAAATATCCAGAAGGGCAGGCCCATCCAGATACAAGAAGCTTTTAGAACCCCAAACAGACCTGACCAGAAAAGAACATCCCACCACCACATTATAATCTGAACTGGATCAATAGAGACCAAAGAAAGCATCCTAAGGGTAGCCAGGGAGAAGGAATCAATCACCTTTAAAGGCAAAACAATCAGAATAACCTCAGATTTCTCAGCAGAGACCATGTAAGGAAGAAGTGACTGGAAGCATATATGTCATGCCCTTAAGTCAAATAACTACCAAGCAAGAATACTGTACCCAGCTAAGCTCTCATTCATAACTGAGGGAACAATAAAAACATTCCATTCCAGGGAAAAGCTGCAACAATATGTCGCAACAAAACCAACACTACAGAGAATTCTGAAAGATGTTCTATACATAGAAAACCAAAATGAATGCAATATAGGGAAAGAAATGGCACCTAAACATCATACCATCTAAGTACCACAAGAACTGTCAAGACACAGGCCCTAATTGAAGTTTTTAAAAATGTAGGAACTACCTAACTCTCAATATCAATGGACTTAACTCTCCAATTAAATGGCAGAGACTGTCTAGTTGGATCAAAAAGCAAGATCCATCGTTCTGCTGTCTTCAAGAGACACATCTTACCCAAAAATACAAACATTTTTTAAAAGTGAGAGGTTGTAATAAACTCTATCAAGCTAAACGCCCCCATGAACAGGCTGGAGTTGCCATCCTCATATCAGATAAAATAGACTTCAAACTAAAATTAGTGAGAAAAGACAAAGAAGGTTACTACATACTACTAAAGGGATCTTTCCTCCAGGAAGACATAACGATCCTAAATATCTACACACCCAATCCCAGACCTCCGAACTTCATCAAGCAAACTTTACTTTCACTGAAACCATACATAGATCGAAACACAGTAATTGTTGGTGACTTTAACACACCCCTCTCACCTATGGACAGATCAACAAGGCAAAAACTCAACAGAGAAACCTTAGAATTGAACAACTATATAGACCAACTAGATCTAACAGACATCTGCAGAATATTCCACAACAACAAAATGATTGTCTCAATAGATGCGGAAAAGGCATTTGACAAGATCCAACACCCCTTTATGTTAAAAGCTCTGGAGAAACTAGGAATCCATGGAACATTCCTCAATATAATAAAGGCTGTGTATGACAAACCCACAGCTAGTATTGTACTTAATGGTGAAAAGCTAAAGCCATTCCCTCTAAAATCAGGAGCGAGACAAGGATGCCCACTCTCTCCACTCCTCTTTAATATAGTATTAGAATTCCTAGCCAGTGCAATAAGGCAAGAAGCAAGCATAAAGGGGATCCAAATAGGGAAAGAGAAAGTACAACTATCCCTCTTTGCAGATGATATGATTCTGTATTTAAAGAATACTATAGACAATACTCCCAAGCTCCTTGAGCTGATTCAAAACTTTGGAAGGGTAGCAGGCTATAAAATTAACCCTCAAAAGTCAACTGCCTTCCTCTACGCCAACAGTGAGAGAAATGAAGCAACAATCAGGAAAGCAACTCCTTTCGCAATAGCCTCAAAGAAAATGAAGTACCTAGGAATTAGCTTAACTAAGAATATAAAGGACCTTTTTGATGAAAACTTTAAAACCCTAAAAAAGGAAATTAAAGCAGAACTAAGGAAATGGAAAAACCTCCCATGCTCCTGGATTGGAAGAATCAACATTGTGAAAATGACAATCTTGCCAAGGGCTATCTACAAATTCAACACAATACCCATCAATATCCCAATGTCATTCTTTAAAGAAATAGAAGAGGCAATCCAAAATTTCATATGCAATAATAAAAGACCCCGTAGAGCAAAAACACTTCTTAGCAGAAAGAACAGTGCTGGAGGAATTTCAGTACCAAACTTTAGACTCTATTACAGAGCTATTATTATCAAAACAGCTTGGTACTGGCACAACAACAGGCCTGAAGACCAATGGAATAGAACTGAGGACCCAGATATTAAACCACAGACCTATGGCCACCTAATCTTTGACAAGGGAGCCAAAAAAATAGAATGGAAGAAAGACAGCCTCTTCAACACGTCATGCTGGCAGAACTGGTTAAGCCCCTGCAGAAAACTAAAGTTGGATCGTTCTTTGTCACCCTGCACTAGAATGAACTCCAAATGGATCAAAGACCTGGAGGTAAAAGCTGACACACTGAAAACTTTACAAGAAGGAATAGGAGATACACTAGGCCTCCGTGGCACAGGTCGAAACTTTCTTAATAAGGACCAAGAATCACAACAAATCAGAGAAAGGCTGGATAAGTAGGACTGCATTAAACTGCAGAGCTTTTGTATGGCAAAGGACATAGCTAGTAAATTAAATAGGAAGCCTACAGAGTGGGAGAAGATCTTTACCAACCATACAACAGACAAAGGCCTCATATCTAAAATATGCCAACAGCTCAAAAAATTGAATCAATCCAAAACTAATCTCCAAAATAACAACCATCCCATTAAAAGATGGGCCAAAGACTTAAAGAGAGTCTTCTCTGAAGAAGAAAGAAAAATGGCCTATAGACACATGAAGAAATGCTCAACATCTCTGGTCATAAAAGAAATGCAAATCAAAACAACTCTAAGATTCCACCTCACTCCAGTTAGAATGGCCAGGATCAGGAAAACGAATAACAAACAGATGCTGGAGGGGATGTGGTCAGGAGGGATCACTACTACACTGTTGGTGGGAGTGCAAACTCGTTCAATCACTATTGAAAGCAGTATGGCAGTTCCTCAAAAGGCTAAACATAGAGCTCCCCTATGACCCAGCAAGTCCACTACTTGGCATTTACCCAACCATCCAGAAACTAGGGCATACTAATTCCACTAGCACAACACTGTTCATTGCAGCATTATTCACCATAGCAAAGATATGGAACCAACCTAGATGTCCCTCAGTTGATGAGTGGATTAACAAGATATGGTATTTGTACACAATGGAATTCTATGCTGCTGTTAGAAAAAAACGACATCGCCCCATTTGTAAGGAAATGGAAAGACTTAGAAAAAAATCATATTAAGTGTGGTAAGCCAGACTCAAAGGAACTTAGGCTCAATGGTTTCCCTCATTTGTCATAATCAGTAGAAACCTTGGGCTCTACTTGCAGAGATTTGCAATAGAGGAAAACCTTGATGCATAAGGCCATATAGTATGAAGCTAATTGAATGGACCTCTAGGATATTGAAACAAAAGCCATATAATGAATGATTGTTGTCCTTAATGTACTATGTTATCTCTCATCTCTTTTACTGTCCCTTGGGTATCTCATATTGTTACAGTATCTCACTTTGATATGTGATATATTGGATATATTTGTATTTGGTTACTTGAAATTGGATAGGGAAGGGGGGAAAACTAGGATGGGGGGGTTGGGAGGGAGGGTAATGGGGACCAAGACAATGGAAAGGGTATCAATGTATGTGAATTAATGCACCTTCTGTCTGGCAAATATCATGTAACCCTTTTATTAATTACAATAAGAAATATTTTAAAAAATAAAATAAAAGTACTCCTTATCTACATTGAGAAACTGGACTTCTAATGAGAGAGTAAATAAGCTTATATGTGGTACTTTTTTTGGGGGGGGTCCACTTAATATTCTGACCAAAATCCCCTTTGATCCATTCCATAGGTTGATAAAGATAAAGTTATACATATAAAAGGATTGGAGAATTTTTTTTGTAAGACAGGTCTTCTAATTTTCAAAGCTATGCTCTTTTCACTTGTATGACATTTGAATTATTGCTTTAATTTGTGTTTCCTTGAGGGCACTGGGCCATGGGTGATCCTGACAGAGGATATTTGTTTTCTGCCTGGGTTCCCTTGATTTCTGTAAAGCTGCTGAGCTGGGTGCAAGTCTCACATTTTACCTCATATCTGTTCCAGTGTAGAATAGCCAGAACTTCTCTTGGGGATGCATTTAATCACTTGTCTTCATTGAAAATGGCTATCCTACTGATATGCCCGTTCAGGTTGTGCTGGACCCATTCTCACTTTCATCACCACCTTCAATAGCCTTGTCCAAAGTGTAAGCCGTGGCTACTTGCAGTGTTTCTTCTGGCCTAATTACCCCATGTAAGAGTTACTCACCCTCTTGTGGCCTCTACTCCAGGGGAATTTTGAAAGGGCTCTTATCCGGATGATCATGTTGACCAAATTTTTCTTTATTGTCTATCTGGGATCTGAAGATCTCCTAGTGAGTGGTGTTCCTGTGTTCCAGAGTTGTAATAGTATTTCTGGTGATTCTGTGTGGAAGGAGATCTATGACCCAGCCTGGGCTTAGTTCTTTCTGGCCTTTGGTGGTTTGATCAGCTTGAATCAAAGGAATTCCTCAAGTAGTACAGCACCTACTTAGCATAAGACTCTAAGTTCGAACCATTCATGTGGTAAAAGCAAAAATGTAAAATGAGTATCACTGATACTGGTTGCTTAATGACAGAAGTTGTCTGAGATAACACAGACTTATCACCTAGAAATCATTATTTTACTTCTTTCATCCTAGGAAGAAGTCTTTCAAGTAGAAAATGCCCTTTCTGATTTCATTTGGCCTTCTCTCCTAGAAGATCTTTCAGAAAAATTAGTAAGAAATATTCGTCATTACTTGTATTCCATCGAGAGATACTATGCAAATATAAGGTAGCAGTATAAGGAGCCATTATTTTAAGATCAGGTAATTATTTGAAGGACTGTGAGACCTTAATCCACAGCTATGGCAATGTTTGTTGAAAGTTTGAAGTGATTAATGTTCAGGTCTGAAGGAGAATCATCACTTGTTCATAGCCTTGGAAAGTGTCACGGAGCAACAGTCTTTGTGTTGTGTTAACTGTCTTATAAATTTAATCATGGCTATTTTCCCACTGGAGAAAATAGAAAACAGTTTGCTTTAGGTAGTATGGAAGCATTTCCAAGGAGAGCTTTTATTTTTCTTGATAATTCACAGAGGTGTTTTATTACGATGCTCGGTACACAGCTCATTTTACTAGCTTTTCAGTGTCATGGATGTAAGGTTACCTTGGGTTAATTCTCCTGCACGTCCATCTGATTTGGCAGCTTTTTTTTGTCTCCTTCTTAAAACTGACAGCAAGATGACTGATCAAAGCCAAATGCAAGACCCCATTTGGAATGCATATCTTTTCCAGGAATCAAGGTAGAAATTCAGAGGACTGTAAGAAATCACTATACATTAATAATGAAAAAGACTTTAACACCTACTGACCATATGAACAGATCATCATCATGTTCTCTTGTTTCTGGAAATCATTTGCAATGGATATTCTTTCAATTACAGGAAAAATTATCTACCTCACAAGAATCAAATTAAGAAGTCCAGTGCAACGAGCTGGGAAGGTCTTTATGAATGGTATGGCCACCTGATGAGCAACAATTTCACACTTAATTACAATGGTGTATAATTTATTACTTTCCTTCTCTTCTTTCAAATTATGTTGCATTTGGTAAAGTTTCCAGCTGAGGGAGTTATTTGATGGGTGAAGATTATGCAGGTCAATTTTATCCCATGGCTGACATGCAGAAAGCAGTATATCTAGCAATAATCATCTCATTTTCTTCTGAGATATGTGTCTTCTAGCAAAATTCTTCACATAGTGCTCCAGGTCTATGGCTTTGATTTTATGCTCATCACAATTTCTTGTAGCAGGATCTAGGTGGTGAGTATTCACCTCCATTTTCTTATATTAGATAGTAAAGGCACTTTTTCCTTTGGTCAATTATATTATCTTTAAGATAAGATAAAGTAAGATAAGATACAACTATTTAAAGATAATTTAAAAAAAAGAAGTACTATATAGTTTTGAGGAATTTCACAATGATAACATCAGTGTTCTTGAAAGCACAATTGTATTTATGCTATAGCTGATTCTTCCTGCAGTAAGTAATGTTGGCAAGTTAAATTTTGTCTCATCATCTAGATGATTTTGTAATCTTTCACAAGAAATAACACTGGCAAAGACATCTGGACTATTTGCTAAAAGTGAGCACTGATGCTAGTTGCTGGTGGCTCATGTCTGTAATCCTTGCGACTCAAGAGGCTGATATTCTGGTTCAATGCCAGACTGGTCAGCAAAATACGTGTAACTCTGATCTCCAGTTATCCACTGAAGAGCTGATTCAACTGGTAGCCTTGAATAAAAAAGCTCAGGGATAGCTCACAGGCCCTGAGTTGAAGCCTTAGTCTCCTTCCCTCCCACCTCGCAGGTGTCTTCTGAAAAGTTAATTCTATGTAGCTTCCACACTCAGTTTAGTTAATGGTTTGCGTCTTCAGGCAGAAAGAGGAATTCTGGGTACAAATTTACCTTGTCCCCTGGAATTTACCACTGAACAAATTTTCTGTAATCCATATGGTGTACAGTATACTCTTCCTACTTAAACTTGCTTTTGCCATGATTGTATTTTGTTCTCCAAATTATCTTCTTTCCTACCTAGAACCTTTGCAAAATAGTGATATACCATTCTCTTTGTGTCTATTTTTAGTGAACATTTCTTATCCCCAAACTTGTAATTTTGTAATCTCCCTCAGGATATCTGTTTTTAGTTCTTGATGTTCCCATTAAAGTGTGAGCATAATAGTATTTTTTCACAATATTTTGTATCATAATTTAATTATCATGAAATAAGTCATCTAGTATTTATCTCCTACACTAATTATTCTGTCTTCATGAGTTCAAGGTTATTATTGATCACCATTAAAAATCCAGGTCCTGCCTATTAACTATATTATCAAAGACACATTTAATAAATAAGTAATTTCCATGTGTAAAGCAATTACTTTTCTAAAGTTTTACTAAAATATATGTTGTATAAAAATTTCATGTACATTGGGGCCAGGAGTTTGGCCTAGTGGTAGAGTGCTTACCTAGCATGCACAAGACCCGAGTTTGATTCTTTGGTGCCAAATACAAAAAAAAAGCCAGAAATGGTGCTGAGACTCAAGTGGTACAGTTCTAGCCTTGTGAAAATCCAAGGACAAGGCTTAGGACCTGAGCTCAAGCCCAGGACTGGCATAAAAATAAAAAAAAAGTATGCACAATTGATAATTCCAGAACATATATACTACTCAGTTAAAAATCTTCCAAAAATTACAGGAAATTAATAAACATGTTTTAATTGTCAGTTTTATATTGTAACCGTCAAAACTGTTGTTATTCCATTTTGTGCTTTTTGGAAACCCAATGGATATAAGCAGCCCCTCCCCCTAGGCAATATAGATGACTCTTCTTAAAGAGATGGTAATTCCGAATTGGGAATATAATATAAATCTGCATTAGTGCATATTTTAACTGAAGGAAATGTTAGTTTGTTCCAGAAAATGGTGACAGCTGTCACTGAAACTAATGACATATATCATTGGTGTCATTCCTGGGAAGAGAAAAGGATGATTAAACCTGAAGGTTAAAAATGGCAGTCAGATGGCTAAAGAATAGAGCTAGGCTGATTTTGAGCACCAAGGATATAATACAAGAAAAGTTTTAATAATTATTAGTTTATGGAAAAATAGGTCATTCCCTATTATAACAACACAGAATTTCTGATTTATTGAAAGTCACTGAAGAAACACTGAAATGAATTATATCCCATTTATTAGGATAAAGTGCCAACACATTACTTATCAATGTGCAATGCCACGTGTTGGTGGCTCATGTAATGTCAGTTTAATGTGGAGATTATGTATATGAAATTCAGGGTAAATTTTCTGGAGTTCAGAATTATCATCATCTCCCAGAACTCTGACTTTTTGAAAATTGTTTACCTCTTCAACCTCTTATTTTGTCCTGGTTAGAAGAATACAAATGTTGACAGGATGTACATCAAAGGGGAATAAGAATTGGAAATCAGTATTATTTGAAAGGTATTTACAATGGTTTTTTATCCTTCAGATAGTCTTGTAGTTTGGATCTGTTGAGGATATTGTCTATTCCACATGAGGCACCAACATGGTGACCTTGTGTTTCTATAGTTGTTCTTTGATTCATGGGGGGCAGGGTAATCCTTCCTTCATTTCTGATTATTATATACTTGTTCTTTTTTTTTAACTTACTCAAATTACATTGAGACAGACAATTTTTTTCTGTTTATTCAAAGAACCAGCTTATATTTTTGTTTTTAATTTTCAGTATCAGTTTCATAATTACAATTTATTTTTACTCTATCTTTAAATTTTTTCTTTGCTCCTTTTGCCAACTTATTTTGCACTGTTTTCTAATTTTCTAATACAAAATATTAGATTGGTCATTTTAGAAACTTCAAAAATATAATTATAGCTCTGTAATAGAGTCTAAAGTTTGGAATTGAAATTCCTCTGGTGCTGTTCTTTCTGCTAAGAAGTGTTTTTGCTATACGGGGTCTTCAAAACAGCTTGGTACTGGCACAAGAACAGGCCTGAAGACCAATAGAATAGAACTGAGGACCCAGATATTAAACCACAGACCTTGACAAGGGAGCCAAAAAAATAGAATGAAAGAAAGACAGCTTCTTCAACAAGCTGGCTGGCAGAACTGGTTAAGCACCTGCAGAAAACTAAAGTTGGATCATTCTTTGTCACCCTGCACTAGAATGAACTCCAAATGGATCAAAGACCTGGAGGTAAAAGCTGACACAGTGAAAACTTTACAAGAAGGAATAGGAGATACACTAGGCCTCCTTGGCACAGGTCGAAACTTTCTTAATAAGGACCAAGAATCACAACAAATCAGAGAAAGGCTGGATAAGTGGGACTGCATTAAACTGCAGAGCTTTTGTATGGCAAAGGACATAGCTAGTAAATTAAATAGGAAGCCTACAGAGTGGGAGAAGATCTTTACCAACCAAACAACGGATAAAGGCCTCATATCTAAAATATATCAACAACTCAAAAAATTGAATCACTCCAAAACTAATCTCCAAAGTAACAACCATCCCATTAAAAAATGGACCAGAGACTTAAAGAGAGTCTTCTCTGAAGAAGAAAGAAAAATGGCCTATAGACACATGAAGAAATGCTCAACATCTCTGGTCATAAAAGAAATGCAAATCAAAACAACTCTAAGATTCCACCTCACTCCAGTTAGAATGGCCAGGATCAGGAAAACGAATAACAACAGATGCTGGAGGGGATGTGGCCAGGAGGGATCACTACTACACTGTTGGTGGGAGTGCAAACTCATTCAACCACTATGGAAAGCAGTGTGGCAGTGCCTCAAAAGGCTAAACATAGAGCTCCCCTATGACCCAGCAATTCCACTTCTTGGCATTTACCCAACCATCCAGAAACTAGGGCATACTAAATCCATTAGCACAACAATGTTCATTGCAGCACTATTCACCATAGCAAAAATATGGAACCAACCTAGATGTCCCTCAGTTGATGAGTGGATCAACAAGTTGTGGTATTTGCACACAATGGAATTCTATGCTGCTGTTAGAAAAAAATGACATTGCCCCATTAGTAAGGAAATGGAAAGACTTAGAAAAAATCGTATTAAGTGAAATAAGCCAGACTCAAAGGAACTTAGGATCAATGGTTTCCCTCATTTGTCATAATCAGTAGAAACCTTGGGCTCTACTTGCAGAGATTTGCAATAGAGGAAAACCTTGATATATAAGGCCATACAGTATGAAGTTAATTGAATGGACCTCTAGGACATTGAAACAAAAGCCATATAACGAATGATTGTTGTCCTTAATGTACTATGTTATCTCTCATCTCTTTTGCTGTCCCTTGGGTATCTCATATTGTTACAGTATCTCACTCTGATATCTTATATATTGGATTTATTTGTATTTGGTTATTAGAAATTGGATAGGGAAGCGGGGAAAACCAGATGGGGGGTGGGGGGGTGAGGGTAATGGGGACCAAGACATGTGAAAGGGTATCAATGTATGTGAATTAATGCACCCTCTATCTGGCAAATATCATGTAACCCTTTGTTAATTAAAATAAAAAATATTTAAAAAAAGAAACTTCAAAAATATGCAGTGGCAGAGTGTGAGATAACAGAATACACTATATGAAAGGAAATATAGTCAATACCTGACTCATGTCATTGTAATCCCTCTGTATATCACTTTTACAAAAACAATGAAACATGTTTAAAATATGCACTTAATATAAATTTTTCTCTAAGTATTTCCCAAGTTTTTTTCTAGTCTTCATTTTATCAAACTACATTTACAACTCCTCTTCAGACTTCTGTGACCCAAGTGGCATTTAAATATATCTAACTTCTAAATATTTTAGAATTTTCTATCTTCTTAACTATTGATTTGAACTTAAAATTCAGTACTGTCTTTGAATATTCTTTGGGCTATTACTTTTAAATTTCTAACCTGTTATGATGTGTTTTGTACACAAGAATGTAGCCTACCTAGTTGAATTTCTTGAATAAAAGGAGTATTTTTTTGTTTTTGGAAGGAAAAATGTGAAATTGTTAATTAAAATTAGTTGATTAATATTTTTTAGGTATGTCCTATTCTTTCAAATTTTTTGCTTATTTAGTCTAGCTAATACTAACGAAGCACTATGTAACTCTAACGATAATTGTGGATTTGTGTATATATAGATAAATGTTTGTGTCTTCATGTGGAATTGAACACTTTATGTAATCTCAGTTGATCTTGTAAGACTTTACACAGAGAATCCAACAGAGAAGCCTTTCTGATCTTGAGGTACGCAAAATTTACTGTATTTAGAGTCTCATATAAAATGCTTTTTCCCCCCTCAAAGAATGGCAGTCAACTGCAGAAGTTTTGCAAAGGTTAGAACTTTCTGATCTTTGCATCTTCAGTCATCTAAGTCTTAATTGAAGTATCTTTCTTGCATATTGAAGATACTTGCATTTCTTTTCATCCTTAGTCTTGTATTTCTGACATTTAGCACTTATGTATGTGTCTCTTGAGCAGATTTTAGCCCATGAACAGGCATTACTATTATTGCATGTTTTGTGGATTGCTTCAGCTATTTCCCAAGTTTGGCAGTGACTTTTATTCACTAGGAAAGCTATGCAAAATTATGCTTTTCCAGATTCCACTGCTGGCTTTGCATCCAGGATGGAAAACACTCTATGGAATTCTCATGTGCATTCATGATTGATAACCGTTACATAGGCCTGTGAAGCAAGCGTATTCAACTATGGCTATAAATTACAAGCACCCAGAAGCTTAAGAAAGGATAGATGAATTACTATCATTCCAAATTAATTAATAGATTCCATTGCTATTCCTGTGAGTACAAAGTTTTCAAAGAATTTATTTTTTCCAGGTGAATCCAGGGTGCTAGATTAAGACCTTCAAATGTAAAATTTGCCTCTTAAGAAAGTAGTCTCACTCTGGCTTTAGCCAGAATTTTGTTTTACATTGTCTTTTGGAGATACAGGAATATTAAGAAGTTTGGTCTAGATGAAAATTTCCCTGATGTAAACAGATCTCTTGTTTCTTCTTTTAAAATTGGCCAACTCCACACCGAGAATGCCATCGAAGACATTCCATGAAGGCCGAAAATGATCTGCTACCATCTCACCTGCTGTCCATTTGGATTTCATCTTATATGTCCTATGTCCTGCCATCAGGTCTTAAATGCAAAAAGAAATTCCAGGGGGTAATAAATACCTATATTCTTATCTTCTCTTATGCACAGATCATGTATAAATTTGGAAAATGCTGCTTTATAATTTTTCTTATTTTCTTTTTATTGCCCCTGTATGTTCATCTACTAATATAAAATTTTGCTCAGTTTTCTGCATCAACCACTTTATAAAACCATTCTAAATTGTACAAGGTACTTCTGCTATTGCAGTAACTTTTGCATTCATTTATGCATAAAAGTATCCATAAATTCCTTTTGTCAGCCTAAACAACAATCAGGATGAGATTCAGCTATTCAAAACATAGTTACTGGGGCTGGGAGTTTGGCCTAGTGTTAGAGTGCTTGCCTAGCATCCACAAAAACCCAGATTTGATTCCTCGATACCACATACATACAAAAACCAGATGTGGTGCTGTGGCTCAAATGGTAGAGCTCTAGCCTTGAGAAAGCCTAAGGACAGTGCTCAGGTCCAGAGTTCAAGCCCCAGGACTGGCAAAAAATATCCACAGTCACTATTCAAAAATAGTGATACAATATAAATATGTGTATGTATATATATATGTGTGTGTGTGTGTGTGTGTGTGTGTGTATGTGTGTGTGAAAGCTGTTGGCATATTCAAGGAGATACATGTGAGAGTAAGGTTTTCAAAGACAATGGGGAGGGGCCAGGATTAATAAAGTATAAGGTTATAGAGTTCTCTTGCCTTGAAGACTGGGCAAGAGTTGGTACCATTCCAGGTGCTGTAGCTGGGCAGATGCTCAAAGCATCTTGTCTGTAGTCTTGTATTATCTATGTACAGATCTGTGCATATGTGTGAGGAGTGGAAAGCATGGGATGTGTATAGAAGTAGAAGAAATATCTTTTCAGTCTTTAGAAAGTCCTTGAGAAACTACTTATCTCAGAGAGGCAGGCAGGAGCCTCCCCTTTATAACTTCCTGACTCTAATTTTAGCTAGGCCTGACAGGAAAGATTTCATCTTGGTATCATCAATTTTTACATTTCTCAGACCTGGCATATTCTTGGAGATTATTTCAGATTTGGCTTCTCTTCTGTTGAGTTTTTTTGGTCCCTATCTTTTTTTTTTTTTTTTTTTTACTGATTTAATAGCAACTAAATTCTCTCTATCCAGAGATATCATATTTTAGGAGTTTCAGCAACTAACTATATTTTGTGCTCTTTTTTTTGTCTATCTTGTCTATATTGTGTTTAAAGTTCACCACTAACTCTGGAAAAGCTATAAAGTTAGTGGTTAACTTTCAAAACCATCTAAAATAATTTAAGTTCTCACAAACTACTGAATCCAAACTTGAATTTTGTTATTATCATTCCAAAATTTTACTTCACCATTGAATATCAGTTTTTAACCCAATGCTCTTGACCTTTTCATTTCAATGAAATGAAATAATCATTATATCCTCTAATCCTGAATCTTCCAGGAAGAGGCCTACCCATTTCAAATATAAAGCACCAAGGAAAGCAAAATGAATGTGAGCTCTGCTTTTAGCTTTTTCTTGCCATCTGAAACTAAGCATGCAGGTAAGGGCAAGAAAACACAAAACTGCAAAATTTTACATGACTGGTAACTCCAAAATATTATTCACAGACAGATTTCATTATTATACCCCTGAAAAGAAGGACTATTGCATTAGCTTTTTATCCCTGAGGGAAAATGCCTGGAATAAACAACTTAGAAGGAAAAAAAATTGATTCCACTTAGTATTTCAGTGGCATGAGTCAAAATCACTTGGCTCTACTGCTTTAGGTCTCTCCTGAAGAAGTCATCATGGAAGAAGTGTGTGGAGAGTAAAGATGTTCAACTCCTGATAGATGGGAACAGAGGGAACAAGAGAAGGCTTCAAGGACAAGAACTACTCTTCAAATGTGCATATTGGCCTATTTACTCACACTAAGTCCCCATGTCCTAATAGCTGCATCAGCTGTGAACTTATGAACCCATCAATGGATTAATCCATTGGAGAAGTCAACATCCACATGCTCCCATTATTTCTCAATAATACAACCAACTGGGACCAAACTTTCAATGCATAAGATACTTCATATCCACACCCTTACAGTTCCTGATTCGTTCCTTACCATTTCTTATGGATTCACCAAAGTGTGAGTGGCCTGACTGTCTATCATATAAGGCTGCTAAAGGTCCCAAGGCTGTGTTCCAGGTCTTCTGTTTCCATTTACTGCTTGTAAGCCCAGAACCCTAAATTTAATTGTTATTTTATTTATTTCATTAGTTTAAACAGGAACAGGAAAATGAGGATTCCAAATACAACTTTACAAATTGAAAAGGAAGAATAAAACATAATATTTATTTTGTGCTCTCCCACTCAGAAATAGGTGATGGAAGTCAGTTGAATGGAAACTTATGGCAAAGATATTTCAAATACAAACATAATAAAAAAGTGGCAGTATTTATATAAGGTGTAATAGAATTCGAGGACAATATCATTAAACAGGACAAAGACTTTTACTACATAATGATAAAACGTGAAAGCTGAGAATAATCTATAATCATAAAACTTTATGCACCAAACAATGTATCACAGGAATCTATAAATGCCTTAGAACACAGGGAAGACTGTATAAAAAATTTAATTTATAGTGATTGATAGTGTAATACCTCTTTTAGAATCTGACAGATCAAGTTGACAACAAAAAGAGCTACATGAATAATATACTCAATGATTTTAGCTCAATAGATATACATAGATTTTTATGGTCTGGAAAGAGAATTTTCTTTTCTTCTTAGACATTTATAAAACTGTTCAATATGTATTTGCCAGAAAATTTCTTATAAATCATGAATCAGTTTTGTATATGTTTGTGGAATATATTTCTTCATAGAACAAACCAAAGTTGATGCAAGAAAAAGAAAAGATCATGAGAATGCTAAACATGGAAAGGACTGGAAAATAAACACAAATAGAGTCTTAAGGCCAAATTATACTTAAATTTGAAAAGCAATATTGTCTGTTATTTACCTAGTCTCTGTTATAAAACAAAAAAAGAAAAATGTTTTACTTCATTAGGGGACCTAGATAATCTTGATACTAAATCTGATTCTGTACAAAATTTAATAAAGATAAAACAAATATTTTAAATTAGATATATAGCAAATTCTGAAGTGTATATAAAATAAGTATACATGGGCCAAATTCAGAGTGTCTGATCCCATGGTATCAGTGTCTCAAAGAACCAAAAATATGTGGGAATATCCATAGATGCTGAGAGAATATTGATAAAATTTCATAGCACTATCTAATGGAAGTCATATGTAATGCAGAAAGAGAACACGATGTTTCATTTTGTGTGAATCAGCATATAATAACTACCCAGATGGGTTTCAATTTGCTACTTTTGAACTTGCACATAAGTTATTTTGATCAATTTTCTCCCCTTTCTGACTTAATCTCCCTCCACTGTCTTAACAAAATTCTTGACAAATTTCATTATTCTGATTTCTTATTTGTATATAAATTTTTCTATATCCTTCTCTTAGTTAAAAGGACAAGGTTGCATATACCAAAAATATCAGAAAATGTCAAATTATGATACTCTTCTGATATACTTTTACTAAGTTTAGGAATATGCTGACAATATCCACATTACTGTAGCTACTCAGCATTATAGAAGAGTCTCTATTTAAATAATAAATTTACAAATATAAGGGGTATGCACAGAGGGGAAACAGGTGAAATGACACTTTAGTTCAAACATTTGTAACTAGAATTTAATTCCTCCCCAAAGATACTCTAAGAAAGGATTTTAATTAGAAAACTTGCAACCCTTCCATTACAAAATATAAAATAGATAATTAGTTGTTTTCCATTTCAGCATTAATCTCTTAGAAATAACAAGAGACAAGATAACCACACATAATTTTAAAGCTACTTTAGTTAACGAAAAATAGATATTATAGAAAGTGGCTCTGTGGCTCAAGGAGTAGGTCAGTTAGCCTTGAGCTGAAGAGGTTAGGGACAATGCCCAGGCACAGAGTTCAAGCCCCATGATTGACAAAATAAATAAATAAATAGATACTATAAATTTTTGTAATAGGAAATAAACTATCTTTAACAAAGATATATAACATTCCTTGAAAATCAATGAACTATAAGTATAAACCTCTGAAGCATGTATATTTTACACATTTTGATAAATCTTTGCAAATTACATAATTATTTTGTTTTTTTCTTCTTTTAATTGTATTTTATTGTAGGGGTGATGCATAGAAGGGTTACAATTACATTCATAAGGTAGTTGGTACATTATTTTTTGAACATTGATAACCCTTCCCCAAATGCATATATATAGATATGTATGTATATGCAGACATTATTGTACAGATTAATTTTGTACGCTATTTCAGAACAAAATGACTTGTGTTATTCCTAGGGAATAACACAATATTCCTCAGGATTCCTCAGGAAGCAAATTGGAGAGTTTTAGATTTGGTTGAAGTAACTCTGGCTGGTTCTGATAATATCAATTTTATATCTACCATGAAAACACAGTGAAAATGCATAAACTACAAGACAATACTCAAAGACATAGTTCTATTCAACCTGCACATACATACACCTTGAGCTATCAGAAACTAAAGACAAATGGATAAAACTGCGGTACTCTGGCCTGGCGTGGTGGTTCAGGCCTAGCTATTCAGGAGGCTGAGATCGTAGGATCAAGGTTCAAAGCTAGCCTGGGCATAAAAGAACCTGAGACTCTTATCTCCAATTAACCTCTAGAAATCGGGACGTGGGGCTTGGCTCAAGGGTGGGGCAGTTTCCTTGAGCTGAAGAGCTCAGGGGCAGTGCTCAGGCCAAGTTCAAGTCCCATGACCCACAAAGAAAGAAAAGAAAGAAAGAAAGAAAGAAAGAAAGAAAGAAAGAAAGAAAGAAAGAAGGAAGGAAGGAAGGAAGGAAGGAAGGAAGGAAGGAAGGAAGGAAGGAAGGAAGGAAGGAAGGAAGGAAGGAAGGCAGGCAGGCAGGCAGGCAAGCAAGCAGGCATGACTCTGGCTCTGTCAGAAGAAAGGAAATGTGGTTGGTAGTTCCTTATCTATCCAAGCTTTGAGACCAAAAGTATCCACTAAGTAAAATGCCCTAGTGTTAAAATCATTGCATGAAACACAAGCCAGAGATGTCGAATCTAGATGTTTTATGTCTGCTTTTAAATTGCAGAGCACTAAATTAAATACAGCCCTCTCCAACCAAGGCACATGTGTTCTGCCTAAATCAGGATTCTGGCAGCGAATACCTAAAAAGTCTTAAGTACATAGTTAAAGGCGTCTGGAATGATAGTCATGACGAGGCTGACTCTAAACTGCCTTGCAGCCTCCAGCCTACAGCAGTGGCTCACTGTTCCTTAACACAAGCTGGCTGGTATGTCCTCCAATGCATGCACAACAAAAACACCCCCACACTAACGAAGCCACACATGTTCCCCTCATGTCCTTTCCATCTACCAGGTTGATAAAGAAGATTGACATTTTGTATAATGCTAATACTGACATGCTAAGACATCTCACAAATAAAACGTGGCCAAGCACTAGTTACCCTGGACCAATGGAAGCCACAGAAGGACTCTGTGGCTGGGTATTGAGGGTTCTTGACTGAGAGACTGAAAGGAGAAAGGAGAAAACAGAAAGTATTTTTATTTTCTTTGGCGAGGCATTTAATATCCTGACAAGATTCTCGTGGATGGATTAAATATTTCATGGCCTGTAGAATCTGGGAAAGAGAGAGGACAAAAGGGGCGACACTTAGTGAAATTGAAATGCCTGAATTCCTAAGGATGATAAGAGTAGAAAAAAATGAAGGCAGGCAGGAAATTGACCACAAGGTATTCTATATGAGCAGGCCAGACATTGTTACATTCACCAAGGCCATGAGAAATGTGATGGGGCAAAAAGGGCACAAACACCATTATGTTCAGTGGGGCCCCTTGCTGCAAACCAGAAATGAAGGCAGGAGGGAACTCACAGGAGTGTGTTCGTTAATATCCGCTGGAATGCAGACAGCCCTGAAGCAAGAGATGCCAAAGGTAGTCCTTAACCATCAGAAGAAGGGAAGAACCAACCATGATAACACTGGGAAAGTTTTGAGGAGGAAGCAGATATCATTTGCAGAAAATTGAATAGATGGATATTACAGCCATAGTGTCCTTAGCTGTACAAGAGGTGTGAAAGCACTAAGGGAATAAATTGCTGTTTAATACCAAAAAAGCAGAAATCAAGTACAAGGAAGTAAGAGATCTGGTTAATTCAAGAATAAGCCATAGATCAGGGGCTGGGAGTTTGGCCTAGTGGTAGAGTGCTTGCCTAGCATGCACAAAGACCCTAGTTCAATTCCTCAGTGCCACATATACAGAAAAAAGCCAGAAGTGGTGCTGAGGCTCAAGTGGTAGAGTTCTAGACTTGAGAAAATCCAAGGACAGTGCTCAGGCCTTGAGCTAAAGCCCAGGACTGGCAAAAAAGAAAAAGAAAAGAAAAGAATAAGCCACAGATCATTTCTTAATTCCAAGATCTAAGATTTTTATGCCTAACTGCCATTGTGTGAAGAAATACCATTTGCCTAAGACAAATGATTCTCAGAATCATGGATATACACGTACTGTCTAGACTCATCCAGTCGTTCACATAATGCCAATTGAATCTTTCTTAGGAAAAGGGAATAACCTAACATATTTACTAGACAAATAGAATCTGGATTTAATGCTGATATTTAATAGCCACACAGTAGTCTTCTTCATGGGCTTCTTGTCTGAATGGGGACATACAGGGACCAGTTAATAAGGGGATCTGATTGAATCCACCATTGAATCCACCTGTCTTAGACACATCGCAAGATAAATATTCCAATCAATAGGTGCATAGCTGAAAGTTAGAATCAGCTTCACATTGGATTCTTGACCTGTATGGTTAGAATTAACATATTGGTGAAGGCATCATAGAAATTTCTGGAAGAATCCCCTTTCTTTGTTCTTTATCCCCCTGAATCACTCTTGCTCTACATAAAAACATCTAATCCTTCATGATCTTACTCCTTTGCTGACTAATGCAAAAAAATCTGAAAGCTGAATCTATTCAGGGAACAGGTAGTTTGTGATCCCAGAGAAATAAGAGGTAAGTAGTAATTCCCTATGGCATTAACTCACGATAATAGAATTCCCACAGTGAACTAATATTACACTCAACATATAGGACATAGGTAAGCTGTGAATAGCTAAGGTCTCACAACAGGCATCACTTAAACTCGTTTAGCTAAGAAAATAAAATATAGACTTGTCAAATAGCAAGAAAGTAAATATTTGTGTTGTACTTAGTTAAATGCAGGTTAAAGTAACAGATTCAAAAAATTTTGTGCCAGAAAGACCCGATATATTTGGTAACTGGATAAATGATAATTCAGAATAATTCAGAAGACAGAATCGCATACTAAAATAATTCTTAGAAACAGAAAAAACTAAGCACAGAGGAAGTATATTTCCAATTATTTAAAGCAAAAATTATTTTCTATGAAGAATAGCATTTATGATAACTGGAATATTAGGAATAAATTAAGAATTAAAAAAATAGTTCAGTGTCTTTTTTCTAAAAGTACTCAAGTCTTCATCAGAAAGTGAGGACAAGACATGGCAGTTAAATAGTATATACTATCTACAAATCCTTCCATTTGTCTTATGAAAGTTTAGCTGTATGGACAGTGTAAATTAGGCCTGATTTCCCCCTAAAAGTCAGAGATACTCCTGCTTACAACAACATTTTGTAAGCAAAGTTCTTTAGAGTTAAAGTGAAAAAAGTGATGACTAAAGTAAAAATAAGATGAATTATATATATATTTAAAAAACAACTATAAAGTCTCTTGACGATAGCATTTATTCATTTTTCAATAAATTGAGTCTTGCCTTTCTTACACGGATTACAAACTCAGGAAGGCGGAAAAAAAAGAGGAAAAGATGCCAGCAAGGCATTTTATTCAACTATAAGAGAATGCAACAAAAAATAAGTTAATTTGACTATCAAGAGATAAATAATAGAGCTGAGGAGTTCTTAAAACAGATCTACTGCAGCAATAAATGAAGACGATTATTTTTACAAATACTTCCCATATAAGTCATGAACATGAAGCATTCTTTTTGCTTCCGAGTGGATGACAAATACGGATTAATTTTACCCTAAGTACACGTCAGCTTGAAAAGTAGATTAGAAATGTACATTCCACCAGGTGCACCCCTTCCAAGGTGGGGGGAGTGAGTGTATTCACTTCACTCATTTAGATGTGGTGTTAGCACAGACATCCTTAGAACGAGAGCAAAGCTGAGTGAAAATTGGAATAACATTGGCGTTCTGGAGAGTTATTGAGGCTGTCTGGACAACAGGTTGGTAATTTGTCACCCTACTTCCTTCATGAACTATCAACCTCATTACAATGGTTCACTGCACCGTTGGCTCCTGGGATTTTAATACTAATAACATGTACGTAGGGTTGATGAGGCTTGTGGTCTCAACTACTTCATTATTGATTCACTCAAAATATATTGCCTAAATATTTGAATAATATAGGTGGTACATGAGATGGGTAGAATCACCCCAAACCACTACAATCAGTGGAAGAAGGGAGATATGCAGGAAAGAGATCTTGGTGGTAATAGCACATGTTCTCTGAAAGCTCCGGGATGAATACTTTTGTGTGACAGCTATCATTTATTTATTCCATTGTGTGTAGCCATGTATCAGAACCAGCCATAACCGTCCACTAAGTAGAACTACTAAATAAAGTAGGCCTCAGGAATATGTTTAAGTCACTGTAAAATGTATAGAGGCCTCACCAAGGCTACTAACAACAGCAAAACATGCAGATCCTTTCAACCACTTTAGTCAAAACTAAGGAAAACATTTCTAAAGCTAAGTTAAGAGAAACTAATCAGAATATATTCATACTTTATTTCTTGAACATGTACAGATCCTTCATATGAGACCTTGTATAAAGATCTGACTAGAGAGCCAGCAATAATTTATTAGAAAGTGTCTGGTCAGTTATTAATAGAATCCAGTAAATTTTTAATGTCATACTAATTGCCTTAAACACTGAAAGTACAAGCACACACACACACACACACACAATCACACACATATACACACACAATCACACACACGAAAAGGTTACAATTATAAAGCTAATTGTTCTGTTTGTCTTATGTTCACTGAGTCACCGATAATGTAAAGTATATAAAAAGCAATTATTTGTTGACATATACTGATCTATGCCAATCACATTGTAAAATCTACATTGCTTTGTCCCAAATGAAAGCCACCAGCTTCATAAGTTATTCAAATTGACTGAAGTAAATTAAAATTAAATGAAGTTTAAAATTCCTTTCCTCACTCACACTAGCCATACCTCATCTGATCAATACCTATGACCCAGGGTTATTCTGACCAGATCAAGCATGCAACAATCCTAATGACAATAAAGTTTTATTGCATAGTGATACTCTCCCATTTGCTTTCAATAATGCTTAGAATAATACGTCTGAAAGGAAACTTGAAGTGGATTAAAATATGTAGAAAATTTAAATTCTTCACAAAGTTACACTTTCCTTTATTCCTGGCATCAGTCACTCACTGTATTTTTGACACTAACATCTAAAAATATTTTGCCTTTAGCACATATTTAAATTACTTTTGGTGAGCATTTGCAAAATCACTGAAATACGGTTCTCAGATTTGATCATGCAAATGTCCTTTTTCACACGGAAATGTGGTTGGAGGCAGATAAAATTGTTGGTAAAAGTAGAGAATCTTTTTGTTATAAACATAATTGAAATACTTCTGTTAAGTCTTCACACATCTACCTGTTGAGATGAGACAGGATAGAATTTTGGACTGTAAAACACCAGCTAGTAAACAAGCAATAATTTTTATAACTTAAGGTATGTGCAAGATGGCTGGAAATAGTTAAAAGCAGAGTCATCCTATATTTAGAAAGTCAATTAAAATGTGTCTTAGTATAAAGCCTTTCAACAGTTTTCCCAATTTCTAAGGTCATTTCTATAGAAGAATAAATTAATAAGATGAAAGGAGAATGATATTACCACAACAGGATAGGAAACTAATCTTTTCTGATTCTCTCTGATAGAGATTTCACTAACTTTTCCTTTTCTGTTTTCTTTTTATTTGTCAAGTGGAGAGTGTGTGTTAGTACATTTATGCATGTGCATTTGAGATAAGGCAAACCCATATTTGAGTCACAAAAGAAATGAGAGATTTAAAACAGTTAGAAAAGTGGCTCTGCATAGCTGGAGGCTACCTGAAATCTTAGGAGGATTTGGATAAAAATATTTCCAGCTTGGTTTGACAGAGATCTAATGATGGAAATTGTATCAGAACTTTTGAACCCAAAGCTTTGTTCTTTCCAGCTACCCCCTTGGAGCTGCATTAAGCTAAAGGGGGAAAAAATCTCCTCCAGAGTACCATATTTCTGCATGTCAGATATTTGTATGGACTTTCATTATTCTTGGTTATGATTTATTGGGGTCACATTAATTGATAGGGTTATTATGTTTGTTTTTGTTTTTTAGCTCAAAGAACCTTAATTCCTCCTTTTAATGCTCATGTTCAAAAATGTTTAGAAGGCCAGCTGTGTGTGGATTAGTGGTCCACAGAATACTGTAATACAATATTCTGTCTCTTCTACCATTCCTTATTTCTTACAGGAAAGAAAAATGTAGTCTTTAGATTAGCATTCATCATTCCCCCTAGTCTCTTTCCAACTTTATGTTTTTAAACCTTATGCTTATTTAGATTAACCTAATTATTATTTCTCACAATTGCTAAGCTCTTTATATTACTATCTCCGTAGAGGGTCACAGTCTGGAGTATTTATCATCTAAAAATACTAAATTATCCTTCTAAACTCCATAAAACATCATTACCTATCATCATCTATTTGATGACTTTTCTTTCTCAGAAAAAACATTTTTCAGTGTTCAAGAAGAAAAAGATTCTAGACCATACTAGAGTTTGAACAGAACTGAACTAGGAAAAAGCATGTTATTTTAGCCTTTCTCTACTTTAGATTTATTATCTGTGCAATTGTACCACACTATTTCAGAGGACAATTGAGAAGATTTCAAAATAATACATGTAAAAGCTCATGACAGTTCTCATTGCCTAACCAACTATAACCAAGTTACTTGAAAGCAACAATTCCTTAGTGTAATGAGTTTATCTTTTCTCATATATTTTCTATTACAAGTTCTTTCAGCCTAATGAAGTTCTGCCACACTACTTTCCATATTTGTATATGTTTACATATTTATTGTATATTAAATATTATGAATTTTATTATTATAAAACTAGTGGTTTCAAATATTGAAACTCAATATCAGTTATTCAGTATAAGACTAATAGTTGATTTTCTAAATTATTCACTCAATGTGATCTGGTATAAGGTGAAGAAAATCACACTAGTCAAAAATTTGGAATTTATGTGCTCTATCTATCTATTCTCTGTATATCTACCAATCTATCTGCCTATCTGTATCATACATAATCTTAAAAAAAACTCTTGCATTTAACTTCTACATCTGCGGTATGGATCAGTAAAGGACTTTTCTCACACACATAAACAAACTCTTATTGGTCATGTATTTTGTCTTGTTCAAATTTCTGTGATGTTCAGCAGAGTCTTCCTGGAGTTCTGAGTTGATTTCCTATTAGAGAGTAGGGGGAATAGGCAAAAGATTGAGGAGAGTAAAAGGAAAGCAGTTTCTTCATGTACCTGTGTGCATCAATTGCCTTTGTTCAGAAAAGATCAACAGTAAGGTGAGCCAGCTTCTCTGTGTACTCCTCTGGGAGGAGTAGATTATATTAGTACCAGCTGGCCATGCTAATCATCTTATTACCCCTAGTAACAGCTCTGCCACATCCCATCTACTGAAGTATGTCTGTGAAAAACCATGAGCTACTTCAGTACTTGTCTCATCACTTCAAAAGCCAAAATGGAAATAATCATTTATTGCCATATTTAATAGAATAGTAAGTGCTAGTTTACATACACTTTTATGAAACCAACAAAGGGCTAGATATTCCTTATAGAGCCTCCTGTTGTCAAATAAAGGTAAAGTAGCTAACTTGGAACATCTAACTACATACTACTTTTGTACAAAATTTTAAAATTAAATTGCATTAAAAAAAAGAAATTGCTAGGTGCAGTGGCTCATGCCTGTAATCATAGCTACTCAAGAGGCTGAGATCTGAGGACTGTGGTTTAAAACCATCCTGGATACAAAAATCTGCAATACTCTTATCTCAACCACCAGAAAACCAGAAATGGCACTGTGGCTTAAGGAGTAGGATGGTAGCCTTGAGTTGAAGAGCCCAGGGACAATGCCCAGGCCCAGAATTCAAGTCCCACGACCAACAAAATAAAGAGTAAGAAATAATGATCATATACAGTGATTTATGTACTTCTAAGTAAACTCATGATCCTCTACAGACTTCCAGATGCATACTAACTTCTTTTTGATTTTCTGGCACATGATTTTAGAGCTGTTCTATATTTTGTATTTCACAAAGAAATAGAGACTTTGCTCACTAATTTTGATCTCATATATTATGAGAGCAAAATATACATCAAATCTATATTACCCGATGCCTCATGTGTCCTTTATTTATGCAATTATTGATCATTTTAAATGAGTAGAACTTGTACAATGGATTTTATATACAAACATGGAATTAATTCTTCACCCTTGAAATGACTTTAATGATGGCTGTGTCTTCAGTCAAGGTAAATAATAGGAGTTTACGTTAATTCAAAGCAACAGATATAATTCCCTAAAGCATACATATATTATCCAGTGGGGAAGTTATGTACTTTTGTTCGTATGTAATGTTATCTGATTCTTTCTACCTTTTCAAAAGTAAAAAACAACCAAAAGAACACCAGGTATAAACAAATTTGAAGACACAAGAAAATTCTCTAGGTTCTGCTCACTCATTTGTATCATTCTATTCCAGGATGCAAATGAAGAAATGTATTTTTTTACCTGGAGATCAGCAGTTGCATTTGCGTGTTTCGTTTATTTCTTCAGGACAGGAGAATTGATTGGTGATCAAAGCAAAATGAGAAACCATGAAGTAAAAGTCCCTCTGATTTCGTGCTTTTCGTGCTGACTACATAGGGGAACCACATTTCAATTAATCCTCACATAAATCTCTTAAAAAAACTAAGATTTTCTCTGAGACTCTGCCTAGAATTCTGGATTCGATACAGATTTTCTCTCTATGTATAATTCAGGAACAACTAGGACTTCAATCCTGTTGCTTTCAGGCATGATCAAAGTCAATTGAGCTAAATATCTAATAGCCAAGAACAGTTTTGATAGTGACATATAGGCTCACCTTTGCATGCAGAAATGTGGAAGCAAAGTTTAATTGTTGGAGGCCTCCAATATTAGTTTTATTTATCATGTTGTAAGATTATGGATGTTCCCAAATGAATTGTCTATTGTTCAGCTACACAAAGGGGACCATTCCATTTGACCCCTGAGGTAAGCAGTCACAGCCTGCTGTGGGAGAGTTCATTACCTGCACTTGACATGAATAATAATAGGATGCTATTAGTCACTGTAAGATTTCCTATCAGCTTTCAAAATTCAGGCCACAGCGTTTGATTCAGTGACCTCCTGTGACAATGAAGCCCACAGGCTAGCAGTACACCATAGGGATGCATGATTTTTCCTCTTTTAGCCCAAATCACTAAACTGTTAATTTCACATATATTAAAAACAATGCATATAAAACAAAACCTAGTAGAACTATCTTGTGATTCCTCATAGTTGCATACTTGATTGAATAGAAAATACCATCTATTTTTCCAAAAAATACATTTTTAATTGGGAAACTTTTTTTTTTATCTGTAGGCTAAGAGCAGTGTTATCTAGCGTTCCAAAGCAACACTGTACTTAAATTACACCAAAACTCCAGTTTACTGTTTACAAATTGATCTTGTTTTGAGAATTACCGATTCATAAACTATAAGTAATACATTTGTAGTTAGGATATGATAATATGGACTGCATTTGGCAAATATTTAACTCCCTCTTATGGCTTAGTATACTACCTTGTTCCATTGTTCCGTTGCTTTAGCCAATTGTGTTAGTAACAGAGAGGCAGATTCCTTCAAATGTGCTTCTCCAGAATGGCTTCATTCTGAGCTTCAGTAAGTTCTTCCAAAGATCAGGCCTCAGGGTGCTCATGTCCCTGAAAGGAAGTCCCCAGAGCAAGTGCCTGGGCAACCAAATGAAATGATCTACAGACAGTCATCCTGAACCAAACAGCCCCACTCTGCCCTACATCTGACAAACAGCCATCAAGCAGTCCCTCTCTGACACTAAGGCATAAAAATCTTATTTTTAGAAGGTTTATAGTTGCTGACTGGTATTACAAAGCAATCAAAATTTTTCTCCTTAACAACTAAGCCAGCTTTAGATGTTCAACGATCACCACAGAAAATAGATTAAGGTGAAAGATGACAACAACTCACAGGTAAAAAGGATTTTATGTACCATAAGTAAACCCAAAACACATTAAGATGAGCAGAGACACTGGGATCCAAAAACCATAATAAGGGAATGGCTTTTTGGGAATTTACTTCTCAGACAGAACTCTATGAGGGCTGTTAGGGGCCAAAAATCTGGTACCAGGATTGGTACATGAAAAATGGAGGTGAAGCAGAAATTGGCAATGAGTAACAAAGTCTATAAAGAGATGAAATTACTGTCCAGAGCTGTGGCATTTCAAGATCTCTTTTCTGTACAGAGGTAAAACTTAGGAGCTGAGTAAGTGCACATAGAAAGCCAGAGCAGGCATACAGACAATCAGTGTAAGATAGCTAAGTTTAACAGGAGCTGGAGTAGCTGATGCAAATATCAAGAGAGATTATTCAAATCAGTGAACCCCCCAAATTTTGGGTTAATCCTTAAAATATCCAGAATTGGGGCTGCAACAAAGAGAAAGAAAATCAAATTTCAGAATTAACACAAAGTCCCAATCTCGACACAAATTACATTTACAAATGAACATTGTCCAAAGAAAGGCTGAAAATTAACTTTGAAAACATGGTTCACAAGCACAAGAAATGCGAGAAGAAACTCCAAAGGCGATACAAAAGGGAGTAAGTAATTATAACAGGCACATTTTAAGGAATTCAAGGCGTGAAACAAAACATCTTGATGAATGTAGAACAAGTTTTGAGGAAGAGTTAAGAAATATTCGAACTGTACATTTCGTACACGTTAACAGAGATATACAGTTGGCAGATCATACTCATTACAGCCAATGATGGCTCATAAAATATTTTTAGACTACTACTCATTTCTCCTTGTGGGCTTGTTTGAAAGGGTGCTACACTTAACACAATATAATGGACACCACAGTTAGCAAGGATGACCTGTGTGCAGGTGGTACCCTGGGAAGACAAAGCACCTTGAGCCATTCTCTTGTGGTGAATGGGAGGAGCTACAGAGTGACAATAATATCACATCATTCTATGTTGCAGTATGTTTCCTGCATCCATCTTTGCTCCCATTTTGAAATTATTATTCAGTTCCTCTCCCTATGGACCAATAAACTAAGACCTAAAGTTGCAATATAATCTGTAGCATTTTAGCCTACATACATTTATTTTCATAATGAAATGAGAAAAAAAGCACTAGGCTATTGTCAGATATAACTAATGGACTACAGTTTACTTTCAGTTATAACTAATGAAATGATTGCAAGGTATTTTTCAAAAGTGAAAACCTGCTATAAAATATCTACAAAAGCAGGAGTTCTACCATTCAGATGTTTAAAGAAACACTATTTTAGTTTTTACTTTACTTTGGAAAGAAAAGGTACCTGTTTTAATTAAAAAATGGATTACATCTACTGATTCACCACCCAGAAAAAAGCACTAGCACCAGACTTTAGCAGATTTTTTATTGTAATTAATAAAAGGGTTACATGATATTTGCCAGATAGAAGGTGCATTAATTCACATACATTGATACCCTTTCACATGTCTTGGTAACCATTACCCTCCCCCCCATCTTGGTTTTCCCCCCTTCCCTATCAAATTTCAAATAACCAAATACAAATAAATTCAATATATCAGATAACAAAGTAAGATACTGTAACAATATGAGATACCCAAGGGACAGCAAAGGAGATGAGAGATAACATAGTACATTAAGGACAACAATCATTCATTATATGGCTTTTGTTTCAGTATCCTGGAGGTCCTTTCAATTAGCTTCATACTATATGGCCTTATGTATCAAGATTTTGCTCTATTGCAGATCTCTTTAGCAGATTTTATATTAGAATTGCCAGATAACTAAGTCATTTTGGTGTAAATATACATTTTTTGTCAGTGTCTTATAACCGACAACCACATCGTGACATCTAATGTATATTCAAAACTCTACTGTGTATCTGTAAGAATTATGTGTAGTTGAAATGTAAATGTTTTTACTAAAGAAGCAAATCTGAAGAGAACAAAGTATAATAGTTTGCCAGTAGTATTGCTTTCCTTGAAACAAGTTTTTGCAGTACAAAAATGTAAAGGTCATTTGTATATTTATTGTTGGTTAAAACAGTCATATTTTGTATCTTTCTTCTGTATCAAAAGCAGGTCACAAAGACCATTACAATGCTCCAGAAATCAATTTTGAGAAAAGATTATTTCAACATGAAATTTTTGGCTCATAGTTACTCTTCATCTTACTTGATCAAATGTAGTCCCTGAGTGAACCCCAAAACTTTGTGCTCCCCTAAAGATTAATGCTGATCTTTCAAGTAAAAGTCGACATAATAACTGGCACATAAAATTTAAGCCAAGAGATTTTGCTTCCTTGTTTTATAGTCTGATGGGACATAGTTCCTCTTCACAATGCAGTGACTATTTTAGAGCGGTTTCATGTGTTTAATAACATTTCTAAGGGATTAGACTATCTAGATAGCTGTGCAGTGGAAACCTGCAACAACGTGGCAAAGATTATATGGGAGATTCCTTTCAAAACTACCATCTGTTGAATTAATGGAGGAAACTGAAGTTGGAAGAGAGAAGGTAAACATGAATGCAGTTATACAAGAAAGCTCAAAGCAAGCCAAAGTGGAGAGAGTCCAGGAACTCGCCCATCATGCTAGATGTCTCACAGGTGAACACAAGAGCCCTGTATCTCTGTGAGAAGGACCATCAGTGATCTATCCTTGGAAAGAAAGGGATAAATTTACACCAACGTTACTATCCAAGCAGGTCTAATCCCTCTATAGGAATGAGAGGTATTAGCTGTCAACTTTGCCAGCACTGCTGCCTGACGGGGGCTGTGGGGTAAGACACACTACAATGGTCTTAAGACAATCATTATATGATAAATATGTTAATAGCCTACACTAATGTTGTAAAACTACCTATTTTTTGCTGTGATTTTTTCTACTTGTAAGATAATTTTGTTTTCTAGAAAGAACTCCTGAAAATTGTTCGTGAAAAAGAAAATCATTCTCATCACACTATGAGAATCCAAATAGAGAATCTTGGACATTACTACTTGTAAGTTTATGAATTCAAACTATAATGGTACATGTAAACTACAGGATCCTTATTTGATATGATATTGACACTCTTTGCACTTCAAGTAAGGTGTTAGATTTTTCTTATCAATATTTTAATGGTATGTTTTATTTGATTTGTTTTTATTTAGTTTATTTTAATCTGTGCTCTTAACATTTTAGAAGTTATTGATTTCTCTGTGTGTGTGTGTGTGTGTGTGTGTGTGTGTGTGTGTGTGTGTCTTTGGGCTTGTACTCAGGGTCTATGCACTGTTCCTGAGCTTTTTTGCTCATGACTAGTGCTCTATTACTTAAGCCACAGCTCCAGTTCTGGCATCGTGGTGGTTAATTGGAGATAGAATATCATAGACTTCCCTGTTTGGGCAGGCTTTGAAGTGCAATCCCACAAACTCAGTCTTCCAAGTAGCTATGATAACAGGCCTGAGCCAATAGTGCTGCCCAGATGATTGCTCTTTGGCAATCATTTGTCAGCTGTCACCTTTGAGCACTGTAAACAACTCTTGCATCTATTTCTCCTTCCCTTCCCTACTCTAATCAAACCTTTCCATCTTTTTCTAGCCGTGCTCTACAGATCAGCCTTCCAGACATTGAGCAATAGTCAAAGCTTATGCTTTCTCTGATCGATCAAACCAACTTCCTTTCTTGTTCACTGGAGACAGCGTGAGTAATTTTGCCCACATCACTGTCAGACACAATATTATTGAAGGTTTTAAAAATGTATTTTCAACTTTGTTTTAGACCAATTTAGTTATCAGAGGAAAGCTATAAATACACAATTGTTTTCTAAATCTTTCTCCTGTATAGCATTAGACATCAGGGAAAGGCTTTTCCCCCACAACATAAGGAAGATACTTAACAACATGGATGGATTTCATCATGTGAGGAAATTCAGTGGTTCTTCTTGGTGAAGAAAGAAGTTCTTTCCGTACTGGAACATGAACTTAGAATTTACCACTAGGCAAGTTCTGGTTCACAGCTATTCAAGAAATGACCTTGTTTCAGTCCTTGACAATGTTAGCTTCTGGAATTCATCCTCATATTTATCTAGCCTATGTATATATTTACATCATGAATGTATATGTCTTATTTTACTGTGAGAATTTTGCCACTTGAAAGAACTACTGACATTACTTTAATAAAAGGACTTTCTCCTCTGTAGCTTGCCAAGGCTGAATAAGATTACTGTATGGTTATACAATCAAAACACTGCAGTGCTATCAGGTTAAGAAAGCGTATAAATCAATTTTACCAAAAGTCATGCCCTCAGCAACATAGTTCTAACTTTTGATGCTCCTGGTAAACATTTCCTCTCTCCTATGTCTTTCTTGAAAAATATTGTATTGTTCTTTCACGCCTCTCCATTTGCTGTTCATTGATCCCTTTTCTGGTAGACACTTGCTTTCTCCAGAGGTGGTAATGGCTTCAGCTGGTATAGTTCCATCTTGGTTGCCTTGAAGTCATTCCTTCACTTCAAGATGTTATCTGCTGCCTTGATATGCTGTGTGTACACAACTCAAAATGAAATGGGAGAGGCATTCATGAAATCTCCTTAAGTCATCCTGGTGATCCACTATGCTTTCAAAATCTTGGTTTAAAACTACCGAGGCAGACAAATAGTATTATCAAGATAAGAACACTGGCAGAGTAGCTAGCTAATTATTATAATCTATAACATTTCTCTCCTGACCTGAACCATATTCATTTCTAAGAGCTGAGATCGAAAGTTTCATCATTAAATGAATTCCTTTAATAAACTAACTAAAATACATGCAAACTAATGTATGCCCTGCACTGATGGCTCATGCCTGTAATCCTAATCTACTCAGGAGGCGGAGATCTGAGGATCAGCCAGCATGAGCAAGAATGTCCCTAAGACGTTTATCTCCAATTGACCTCCAAGAAGGCAAAAGTGGAATTGTTTCTCAAGTAGTAATTAGCCTTGAGTTCAAGCCACAGAAACAGCACACACACACACACACACACACACACACACACACACACACACACACACACACACACACAAAGTTTTAGCTGTTGGAAACACTATATCAAGTTCATAAGAACTAATCTTTCCCATAAGGTAGCCATGAGCAGATACCAGGTGACTTTACCTCTACAAACATTTTCAGTTATCCTTCCTAACAACTAAATGGTGAATACTCTTTATCCATTTTAAAACAGTTCAAACTGAGCCTTGGTGAGGGAAAACTCTCTAATGCCAAAGCTAATCAAAGATGAACGGAATTAAAATCATCCTCACTTGAACGCCGACTTAATTTTTTTTCTAGAATAAATAAATGTTCCATTCCTTTATCATTTTAAACAAGGTGGAGTACAATTCAAAATGATTGACCATTATTGGAAAAGACACAACTACAATTCACATACAAAGGAAAAGATTGCCTACTCACGATAATACATTACCATAGTCAAAATTAACCCCACACTATGAGGAAATCTGTAACTGTAATATAGATTGTATACACAGTGATCAATAAACACTAAAGATGTTAGACAGTATAAATAGCAATGGCATAAAAGAAAGTTTAGATTAGGAGCAGAAAGGATGGAAACATTTTATTACAGGATGAAATGAAGTGATTGGCATAAACTTGGAGGCAAGTGACTGGCAAAAGGAAGCAGCTAAACCGGCCAGATTTTGGGACTACAGTCCCAAAGTTGATTAAAGACTAAAAGTCCTAGAGCTGGGCCAGGAGTTTGGCCTAGTGGTTAAGTGCTTGCCTAGCATGCACGAAGACCCGGGTTCGATTCCTTGGTACCACATACATAGAAAAAAGCCGGAAGTGGTGTTGAGGCTCAAGTGGTAGATCTCTAACCTTGAGAAAGTCCAAGGACAGTGCTCAGGTTCGGAGCTCAAGCCCAGAACTGGCAAAAAAAAAAAAGTCCTAGAATTGATTGTTCCCTTCTGGTAATTGCTTTTTATTTTATACAGATATTAATAGTAACCATTGTAGCTTAGATATTCCAGCAGACTGACTCTGAAAGGGAAAACAGGATACAAAGGGTATGGTAATGATTGTACTGAGAACCCAGTCCTGAAAGCCATGGAACAGAGTAAGACACGGAACTGTGAAGGGAGTGCACAGAAGGACTCACTGTGGAAGCCTTACCCCTGATAGGCATTGAAGAACAATTCTTCCCATTTAGAAATCTTTGTCAAAGATGTCTTTCTGCAGTATATCCAGAGCCGCTCAGTTTCTAAAATGGGACTGCTTTGGAGTGCTGAGTGTATTCTCTGAAAGAGCAGTGGTCCTGAGCATCAGTATTCAATCAACAAAAATGCAAAAAACATGCTAAGTTCATTAAGAATCTCCAAGATGCTGATCAGTTTTAAGGAGCCTCTCAGGTAATTATGCTAGCCATCCTGGTTTGGGAAGCACTGATTTAAAGGCATAGACAGCCCTCATGGAGATTCAGAAATAATTACCTATTTTTTTTCCTTGGCTATTCAGTAATCGCTCATAGAATACACTGCTCCTTAGTAGGCAGAAAAGAAAGATGAATGAAGAAATCACATTACGAATAGCTCTGTATTCAGTGAAAGTGCAGGTAGGCATTTTAAGTGTATTTCACTTTATATAAGAACAAAAGGAAAATGCTCAACAGGAAGCCCATTAAATTGCTATTGTACTTAGAAGAAATTAAAGGTTATGTTCAGACTATTGTAGAATAGACATAGAGATTCATAAAACTGTTAATATATAAAATCCTCAGATAGGTACATAATGAGCTATCTGGGCATGCAGATTGAATAAATAAAATTAATTTATGATTTTGCAATGCATGAGCTTTTTTTTTTACTGTGGAAATGGCTTACTATGTGTAAAAATTTTAATTCTATTACTTGGGAACAGATGTTCAAAGTTCTTTTTCAAGTTAAAAATAGGTGCAACAAGGCCAGACGCTTGGATTTAATGGCTGAGTACTTGTCTAGCATGCAAGAAGACCCAGGTTTGATTCCTCGGTACAATATATATAGAAAAAGCTGGAAGTGGTGCTGTGGCTCAAGTGGTAGAGTTCTAGCCTTGGGAAAGCCCAAGGATAGTACTCAAACACTGAGTTCAAGCCCCAAGACTGACAAAAAAATAGGTGCAACAATATCTGTGGCTGTTGATCAAAGTGTGTTACTAGGAGGACACAGTGCCACTACTCAGTAGTTGATGGGATAACTGCTATTGTTCTCCTCCAATGTCAGCTTGAATAAATAGTTATTTGTCCTCCATCAGAAGAAGGGGTAAATAATTTTGTTACCTTTAAGTAGTTATGCAAAGGAGTTGCCATTCAACAAGACAGTTTATGAATATACTGCATCTGGATTCATTTATCTCCTATCAACATTCCAGCCCCCTTCTTCTTGCCTTTGATGGATGCCTTACAGTTTAATGGATTTCTCAACTTCATGGAATGCTTCTTATTGGGCTTAGGTTCTTGTTCTATGGGCTTCCACTGAAATTAACTCTCTTACTGAAGATCTGGTGAAATTATTTTATGTGGCTGCAATTAGTAGGAGCTGGTTTTGTGGTGAGCAGGAGTGGATCTTGTAGAAGGAACTAGTGGGTTTTGTGTTTGACCTGAGCCTCCCCTCTGAGTTCCTATGGGAGATGCTGGAAGGAGAGAACAGAACTGATTCTGATAAACGCTAAACAGCCTTGGCAACACCTAGAGAAGAAAACCTCTTGAAAGGCAGGATTACAGGTCATTACTTAACCAGTGATATATGGAAATTCAATATTAAACCTATCTATCTCATTTCTAAGAGGAGAATGTCTATGGCCGCCCCAAGTATCCCTGCTAAGACAGACTTCCATATGGGCTGGGAGTTTGGCCTAGTGGTAGAGTGCTTGCCTAGCATGCACAAGAACTGCGGTTCGATTCCTCGGTACCACATACATAGAAAATAAAAGCCAGAAATAGTGCTGTGACTTAAGTGGTAGAGCTCTAGCTTTGAGAAAGCCCCAGGACTAGTAAAAAAATAAATAAAAGAAAGACTTCCACATGCTCTTTATGATGTCATTAACATAGGGCTGCTTTAGGGAATAAAGAATGCACAAACCTTCTATGTCAGCTATGCAACTCTTCTAAAGAATTACTTTGCCATGTTTCTGAGTACCATAGTTTGGAATCCAATGTAAATAAGCAGATGATGATAAAGAGGGGGAACTTGATGTGAATTGGTGACTTCACGACATAAGAAGGAGTGCAAATATCATTAGATGATCCTCAAAGTTCAAAAGCTTGACTTATTCCTAGACTTCACGATATGCACAAGTAATCACTGAGTAACCACCATAGCTCTAACATTGAATTTTAATTTTCTCTTGGCTAGTGAAATGGAGCAAAATATTGTCTAGAGTAAAGAGGAGGTAGTGAGGGGTGCAGGTGGTTCATTCCTATAATCCTAGCTACTCAGGAGACTGAAATCTGAGAATCTCAGTTCAAAGTCAGCCCAGCCAGGAAAATCAGTGGGAATCTTATCTCCAAGAAGCCAGCAGAGAACCAGAAGTAACACTGTGGGTCACAGTGGTAGAGCTCTATCCTTGAGAAAAACTCAACAAAACTCAGGAACAAAGCCCAGGCCTGAGTTTAAGCCCTAGGACTAACAGAAAAAAAAATAAGATGAGATACAGTCACAGCTCTGAGACATCAACATGTTAAGAAACAAGTCATATTCAAATTATATTCTACAGTGAGTGGACTACATTCCTAGGTTGTGGCATTTGGTACATTATATGCATTATATTCATTTCAAACTTGAAATCATTTCAACTTCTGGTGGGTTTGCGTGGATGTAGTTACTTACATGTCATGGAACATAGTTTAAGCATTAAATAATTACAGCTACTTTGTTCTTTCTGTAGCAGTGAGGCTTATAAACAGGAAAATATGAGCCACTATTTCATACTATACTGTCTAATGCAAAGCATGAATAGAATTTTTTATTGTCTTCCATGTGCCTGGCCCATTAAAAGTCTTTGAGCTCTCCTGGCACTTCAAAGTACAAAGTTCACATAGTAAGTTTTTCCTGTGAGGTCCCTAAAGAAATCAGAGCCTCAGGCAAAAAAGAATTCAAGTACAGAAACAAACCCTCTGATTCCAACAGCAGCTTCTACCTACTGTCACCCTTGAAAACAGTTCTCTTTGGGGAAATGTGGTCTACTGGATCTAATTCCCAGGTAACATGAGCAGCTGTTCAGTACTCTTTTGCTTGTAATGACTCAAAGAAGGATTGTTTTTAGCCAAAATAATATCAGTTTTAAGCACAGTCTCTACCACAGAACAGCACGATAAATTTCCGTACCCAGTGTGATCCTTAAGGTGACTTACTCAAAAAATATAAAAACCTTCAACAGTTCTCATTTGTGTGTGACACTGTGTATGTGTGTGTATATGTATGAATGTCTGTGAAAAGAAAGCACACTAACTGCTTGCTTTGAAATAGTTTAGTTGTTTTCATTTCAACAAGATTATTCCATTGAGAACGCTCCAGATGTGATTCTACAGAAATATGATCTGGTACACTGGAGGTGTGATTTAAAAGCATCCTATGACACTTACTCTGGTCAAGAATGCTTGTGCTATAGATTGATAGACTACATTTTATTTGACTTACTATGAAATTCCGAAGATCAGCATTAATTCCTTGAATCAGATAAGAAGATAAAGATTTTTTTGAAATTGAGAAAATTATTATTATGAGATAAATGAATTTCCTGAGGGTGGATAGAAATATTAATGGCTCCAACAGTTTCCAACAGACACTAAAAATGGCATTCTAATTGCCATGTTAAAAATAACAATATGGATGAAATACAGAGCAACCAAGTCTCCATGAATAAATGTTGAGTATGGAGATTTTATCATATTTATTGCAGTTAACAAACTAGAAGGAGTTTGTCCAAATCTGACATGAGAATTAACAGAAGTATAAAAACCTATATTCTGGGGGAAAACAAGATGGGGTGGTGGGGGAGGGTAATGGGGATCAAGATATGTGAAAGAGTATCAATGTATGTGAATTAATGCACCTTCTATCTGGCAAATATCATGTAACCCTTTTATTAATTACAATAAAAATATCAAAAATAAACAAAAACCTATATTCTAAAGCATATCAAAGTATCTGAAAACATAAACCAGCAAGAAACAGGCAGAGAAAAAGAGATTGAAGAATTTCCCCAACTCTCTGAGTTTCTGATGAAGTTCTGGTTCTGGGGTCCAGTCTTGCTGCTAGCCTGGTATAATGCAATTCTCTTGATTATCTGTAATGTATCTCTACTCTTGAAATAATTTCTCTTTGTATTAAGATGGCACTAATTTGAATGATTTTCTATTACTTTAAACTAAAATTCTAAATAAGAGAGTGAATTATTAACTCATAGCTACACATACAATAATGTAGGAGTCTCTCCAGAATAATGCATAGCTTATAGGATATATAAAATAATTACTGAAAGTCAATTTACATAGGATGAAAACAAGTGAAAGGTGACAAAAGAACAACAAACATTTCTTTTCTAAAGACTGTAGGTTTATCTGTGTGATTGTTGTTCTCAATGTACTATGTGAAGTTATTTCTTTTCTCTTTTTTCCCCTTATGGTTAATCTCATGTTTTTACTGTATCTGGCTTTATTACCTAGTGTGTTGTATATACGTTTATTTGTTTATTTGAAATAGGGAAGGGAAGGTGAAAACAAGATGATTGGGAGTGGGTGAGGAAAATGGGATAAAAGCATGAGAAAAAAAAGACTTTAGTTCAAAGGTAAAGACTGAGGTATAAGAGACTTGATTTTCAGATATAGGCTGTCACTTTTAAATAAAATATCCCATTCTTATAACCTTTAAAACAAACACTAAGAGCCCAATAAATAGAGGAAAGACCAAAATATATAGTAATCTAAGTAAATTAAACCATCTATAATTTAAAACATTAATACATTTTTATGTATTTGATGGGAAAATCAACAATACCTTTTCCTCTTTTATCTTTTGCCTTGCATGTTCAGGTTAATTCTTCCATTAGAATGGAAGCCATAGAGTGCTCTCTTGAGAAGAGAATAATTTACTTTTTAATGCAAACCCAATTTAGCAGTATATAATGCAATTCAAAATGGTGTGTTTCTATTTCATTGAAGGTGTTGGAGAACAGTGAATGCAAGACTCAGTTGTAAATAGCTTCAGTCAGTCAGAGTAAGTCATAGCTGAAGGACACGGGATGCATTTACATGGCATGGAAAGGACCATTAGGCACACACCCATCTTTTCAAGTCACTGAGAGAACAATTCCCATTAGTAACACCATTTTTGAATACTAAGGAAAAAATGTATGTATGTCCTTGGGAGTTCCATAAATAGTGCACCTCACACCTTGGAAATCAGTAGGCACCTGGGGAAGTTAATTATCTCTTTAATACTCTGTTTATAAAATAATTTCTCTTTGACTAGTGAAATAGCTTGCTATACCCTGGTGACCACAAAAGAGAGATAAGAAAAAGCTAGGAGAGAAAACATGTGATATTCACTTATCACAGTGTCTAGAACAAGTGAATTGCTTAAAATAAATACATGATGGAAGGAGGAAATGTTTTTCCATTCCTGAGTTGATAAGTCAAGTGCAAAGCATACAGGAGCCCAGTAGAAAAACAATCACTTGGCCTCCAGTGTTGATTTGACTGTGGTGCTCATGTTTTGGAAGATTTAAAACTCACCTTGTGCTGACAATAAACATTCCACATTTACAGTGTCCATGAATTTCGTGTCCAAGACTTCCTCCAATTCTGTAGAAGCCCACTGACCCCTCTTCTAAGCTCTGTCTGCATGTGTGACAGGAGCTACAATCTTAAGGTCAACTCTCAGATAGAAGAGGGAGCCAATGGACAAAGAGTTCTGTCCTTCAGGTAGACAATTGGCAGATGGTTCAGAAAAGCCAATTAGCAGAATTCATCCCAGCAAACTTGCTAATTGGTTTTTCCTCCTTTCTTGTCTTTTACCTTACCTCCTTGCTTTCTCATTCCTGCTTCCTGTAATCACCTTCTCAACTAAAATGAATGCATCCACATCCTTGTCACTGGCTCTCTTAAGAAGTAAATGAAAAGTCTAGGTCATTGTGTTACCTAGCAGTAGATGGGTGAGAATTTCCCTCAGCTTCCTTCTTTCCATTCAAAATCTCAAGTTATTTAGATCCAGGCATGAAAAGAATTTCAATGCACATCACAGAAAAGTAGATTGGAAATTTTAACAAGGCTGTGTTTTAGTATAACTGGATAAAGTAGAGAGAAACGAAAACCGGAGGTAATAGTTCCTGTTTCTCATTTAGAAAATGTTCATTAAAGACTCATAATTGGTAGCTGCCAATTATTATCTTTATTCTTTCTGAGTAGGGGAAATATACATTGTCATATTGTCTAGCAACCTTTCAACAATTAGACAATGATTCCATGTAGCCAAGTGGATGTTATTATTATTATTATTATTCTAAATGATGGAGATGAACCTAAATCTACGTACAGCACAGGGACTAGGAGTTTAAAGTTTCCTTTTTCCCAGATATTTTTCTTTCTTTTTTAGAGAATGTTTCTTAGATTTGCCATTTCAAAGGAGAGGAGTAATTCAGAGTTCTTCTTATATTCCCCTGTCCTTGTGTAATTTGTAGGAGAGTTTAGGCTGAGAGAGAAAAGGCTGGTAGAAAAAAAAAGAGGAGATATTCTTCAAAAAGCAAGGTACTTATCACCTGACTTATATAACTGTAAGCCCTCTGTACATCACCTTTACAATAAAAATTTAAAAATATCTCAACTAGAATAACATTATACACAAAAATTACATTTAATATACAAAGCTTCTCTCTATGAAAAATTAAAAATTTTGGAAGTTTCTACTACTTCTCTTTGAAAATGTCCCCATAGTAGTCAAAAATGTCACTTAGATCATAATTAACAGCAAATAAATGTGCCAATAAGAAATCAAGAAAAAAGTACAATTGTATGCTTATTTGGAAATAATGCATATTTATAAATCTAAAGTGATCATTAGCTAAAAATAAAATTATTATAAATGTCAGCTAGAAGTAAGCAATTACAGATGGGGGACTCCAATTAATAGAAGCTATTAATATTTTTAAGATAATGTGCATTCTTTTATCATGCCTACTTTCAAACATCAGAAATTGGATGCTTAGTCTTATATTCACCAATTATACACAAATAACTGGATTATTTCCTTTATCTGGTCACCTTGGTCTACCACATGTGGCTTCTTGTAACACATTATGGATTTTTCCATATTTCTATATTGATGCTAGCTGCACTCCCCTAAATCAACCCTGAAGGCACATCAGAAGGGTTTATAAAATACAATAAGCTAAGGAAAAAATAATAAATTGGCAATCTATGTAGTCTTTTACAGTAGAGCATCTGGGTTGTCCACAGAGATGGCCTAATGGTCATTCTGGGAAAAGACTTGTTCTGTACAGAGACTAAATTCAGTACATCCAACTGATTCTAATTGCTCTATCATTAATTCTATTAAAACTTCTTTCCCTACATTATTTATATTTTTTCTTACAAACATGCATAGAAGAATAATTTAATCAAAGGATATATATTAATGTAAAATTCAGAAGTTTTTCTTTATAAATGTTTCCTTTCCATAGCATGGAAAATTTCATATGCTAGATTTCTTTTTTTTTTTAAGTAGTTTCCAAGTAGCTGACTAAACAACGGTAAAACTTTCAATTGAATTTCTTGGGGAATGGTACCTTTACAGAGAATCAAAGGAACAAGTCTAAAGTATGGCTAGTCACTTGAACTTAAAAAAAAGAAAATCAACATCCTTCTGTGTTGTGAAGTGATTTGATTTTTGTTCCTTGATTTATGTGTATGCTTCTTTTTACTTCTATGGTAGTTTCTCAATAAATATGACAAAAATAAGTTGTCCCTAGAGATATAAACAGAGGAACTCTGTGACATTTTTCAAAATAAGAACCATGTGAATTAAAATAAATGTGTAAATGAAAAAAAATGCTAAGGCATTCTTTCTTGTGCTTGATTGGTCAGGAATGAGGATGTAATTCATCATCCTCCCTTCAGCTAGTGGGATTAAACTTTCCAGAAATGCTGACAGCAACCAAGGGGACAATTCTGTCCTTTGCCTCCTCTAAACCCAGGTCATGGCTAATTTATCTGCAGTAAGAGCAACTAACATGGAATTCTAAAGGGACATTGTTTCACACGAGTTGTGCTGCTAATTTCTTCTAGATTCCCCCAAATGATTAAACCACTATGGCCCCTTGAGACAAAGCTGACTGCTTGGTAAATTCAGCTCTATGATCCCATCCCCCTACCACATACGTACAGAAAATCATACCCAAAAATTATTCTTGCTGATGTCCACCAGAAAGAGAAAGGCCCACTGCTTCAGTCTGAAAATATTCATCCACAGGAAGTCATATCTGTATCTTCCCAATTACATAGCACCCATGTACACACACTATACAAACATCCAGGCTGAATTATGTGGTCATTGATACTGGAAAGCTAGACCTGTGATCCTTTTGCCAGACTTGAAATGGCACTTCATTGAAGTTTAGAAGGCAGAAGCCAGAAAAACAGATAAACAAACAAAAACCAGAAACTAATGACAAACGGCTATTAAACCAGATAGTGAAATTGCCATGGTAAATTTTGCAGCAAGACTTGTTGCACATGAAGAAATTGTCCAGATGGATTTGGACAGGATACACAAAGCAGCAGCCTTAAGGGAAACGGAGGTGTGTATGTCCAACACAGTAGCTGTCCCTTAGTAAATGTGCTTCTTTTTCTTTGTAGTTGTTGTTTTTAATGTACCATGTGAAGTTATTTCTTTCTTGTCTTGTTTGTATTTTTTCCATATGGTTTACCTCCTGTTGTCACTGTATTTGATTTTGGTACCTTGTGTGTCCTATTGTGTTCTTTATTCTATAAAAAATGAAAACTATCATCCAGACTACAAATGCTTACTGATTCCTCATTCCTCCAATTTGCCATCCCTGCTCCCTTTTATGATCAAAAATCCTCAATTATCTAGAATCTTTGTGATACCTCTATGTGTTAGTTTACTTCAAGCTGTTTTCAGGACGTTCATACATATCAATGGTTAAAAATGTCAGTTCTAACATGTTGGTTGGCGTTCCCTTTCCCTGTATTTAGTTCTTTCTTTTATTATCCTTTACCCCTCTCTCTCCTTCCCTACCTTTCTTCCTTCTTCCCTCCCTCTCCTCCCCTTCTCCCCTCCATCCTCTTTTTCCTCCCCCTCTCTCTTTCCTCATTTTTTGTAGTCCTGGAAATTTCTCTGACAGTCTCACCCTTTCTAGACAAGCACTGTGCTACCTGAAGCATGTGCCAGTTGCTGGTTCTTTTGCCCTTAATGTTTTTTAGGTAAACACTAACTAGTTTTGTCCCCACTGGTCAACAGTTGTGATCCTTTTACAAACATCAGTCAGGGTGTTCACTGCTTTACACCACCAAGTGGTGCAAACACAAGCATTTAGTGGTACCAAACACAAGGGTTTGGACCTAGCTAATCACTACTCTTTCTGATTTCATTTATTATTTCCCTGGTTTTGCTCCAGCCACATTGGTATTTGATCTGTTTGCTGTTCACGTCTTCTCTTCTGTTCTACATCTAAAGATGCAGGGTATTTCTTCTGATGCACACATCAAGAACTGAATCTAGCACTCCATCTTAACTAACTGTATCTCCTACTTGTCTCTACTTGGCTTGGCATCATGCTTTCTCCTGGCCACATGGTGTTTTCTTTTTGGTTTCAAAGAAATGACAATGTCTCCTCTTTCCCAGGATTTTTGTTCAAGATATTCCCTGTGCTCAGAAAGATTTTATTCTCAGAAATTCAAACAATGTTTTAACTTTATTCCCATATTTGTTGCTCCTTTGCAGGAGGTTTCTCTCTTCTTGCACACCATAATAGTATTTGTTTGAGGACAGGGCTAATATTATGTTGCTCACCAGAGGACATAAAATACCCTACCTAACTTGTATGATGCTATGTTGTTGATTAGTGTTAAAGCATTCAAAGTCAATTTTACTACAGTTCCAACCAGATTGTAGACATCACATTTGTGTATTATGGGACAGTCCCTTGTTTATTTGAGTTGGTTTATGATTTGATCTAAAATCATTTCAGCAATATACACCACTCTGGCATATGTATTTTTCTTTGTTGGTAATGACAAGCTAATTAATGAATGATAGACTTTTTATAAGATACAATTTATATTTTTTCACTGAGTTTAAATGTTATAAAGTATCGGGATAATAATCTACATGATAGTCTTTTGTGAAAAATCTTCTTGGTAGCCAGGCACATACTGGTGGCTGACAACTATAATCCTAGCTACTCAGGAGGCTGAAATCTAAAGATCATGGTTTGAAAGCAACCAAGGCAGGAAAGTCTGTGAGACTCTTATCTCCAATAAACTACTCAGATGCAGCCAGAATTGACCTTGTAGTTCAAGTGGTATAACACATGTCCTGAGCACAAAGAGGCCCAAATAAAGAAACCAGGCCTTGAGTTCAAGCCCCAGGACTCCCAAAAACAAAAAACAAAACAAAAAAAATCTTCTTGGCATCTGCATCTATATTTCAATGCCAACCATTTTCCAATTTTTAATATGCCTCTGATAATTTATAATTTCCCTCTATTACATTAGAAGTAATACTAAGAGTTTTCATGTCCAGTGTTTTTATAGTATTTTTGTCTACATCCTAAGTAGGATTTTTAAAATTATGTAGCCTATGACTACAAGTACCTAAGTTCTCTAAGAACTATTCAGTTGTATATTTGAAGATTTGATATATTATATTCATTATCTTTCCATTTGTAAATTGTTTTGTAATTTTTGCTATGTTGATTACATTAATACATACAGTTTTAGATGCATAGATTTTTGGTAATTCTTTCATTTTTATTATATTATTAATGACTGGTTTTATTACATTTTAGTCAGATAATGCAATCTATATAAAGCCAATACTTGGAAATGTGCTGACACTTACTCTGACCAACTACTTCTCATTTAACATAAATGTTTCAAGGGAGCTTGAGAATGAATGTCCATTAAATAAAGAATATTATTTGTGTTGTTCAAATTTTCTATAAACTTATCTCTTTATTGGACATTTGTATTAGTTGGCTTACAATAGGGAAAGAAATATATTTGCATTTTCTACTATGACCATGGATTTATCAAAGGAAACTGAGTCTGTAAGAGAAAAATACAAAAATTTACAAACAGAACACAAGGGCACTAAAGTCCATGAGACTCATATCCAATTAACCACTAGAAAAGTACAAATGGGGCTGTGGCTCAAAGGTAGGACAGTAGCCTTAAGCTGAAGAGCTCAGGGACAGCACCAAAGCCCATACTCCAAACCTTAAGACTGGGGAAAAAAAAGAATGTATTTCCATGTGGTCAGGGTTTCACATCCACGTTTTCTTTGATTTATACCCAATACTTAGAACTATAAGCATATAATGCTTTTCTCATATATGAAAAAGTAAGAGATAACTATGATTAAGTTCATGCTTTATTACTAGACAGGAACATTAGAAGTACTTCTATAAAATCTTCTTACCTGGTGTTAATGTAATACATAAGCCTTCATTAATGAGGATGCATGTTATTATTTTTCATTTGTTTTCTCTTGGTTATAAGTATTCTATGTAATTCTTTTATTACAAAATGCTAATAGTTATATATATTTTGAAAGGCATTTATATATACATATGTATATATCTATATCTATCTCTCTCTATATATATATAAAACTCTGTCAACTAAATAGTATATTAATTCAGATAACATGTGTGTGTCTTTTTTGTTATTGCATCATATACTCTTTGCCTCTATTTTTACTATTTATGTTTCTTTCTTCTTTACTTTTATTTGTTTAATATTTTTCCTGATCAGCTTGCTATCATTTTTGAAGGTATGCATTTTATTTATTCAATGATTAGTCTAAAATCTGTATATGCATTTCCACTCTACTGATGCCCAAAATTGAATTGTGGGCATGGTGCTTTTTAAGACTTAAAGGCATCTCACAACATTAAAATTCAAATGATCACTTTACACACAAATATCTGCTGTTTATTTTACCACTTCGATTCTATATTGTTTGCTTAACTCCCCTAATTAAAGAATAATGCGACTATTATATTCTGCAATTACAATTTCTTACTTTTTGAAATCTTTCTTTGTTCCTTTCACATTCCTCTACAGATTGTTTCCCATTTTGCTAGCAGATATCCTTCTTATTTCCCACAGTGAAGGTCTATGTAATGGCAAATTCTGCCAGTCTTTGCCATTAACCACTTTCATATCACTTTTTGTCTTAAAGTTGATCTCATTGGGTAGGCATTTTTGAGTTAGTAGGGATGAATTTTTAAGAAATTATTTCATTGTTTTGTAACATCTAATGCTGCTGTTAAGAAATCTGTCTTCAGTATAATTATAGTAATTTGGGGATAATTTGTGTATTCTCTCTGGTATTTTAAAGATATTATTTGTTTGGGGCTTTCTATACAATAATAAATTAATGCTGTATGAGCTTACCATAGAAATTCCAAGTACTGAAGTCATGTACTACCTCCCCAAAGAGTATTAATTCTGGTTTTAACAAAGTCATGGGAGTTTCTTCCTGGTCAATAATGCATGGCCAGGAATTGCAGGGGAGCCTCTTGGCTCCTCTGTGCAGAGGGCAAAAACTCAAATATTTTTGCAACAGAGATGCCTGGATCATTGAGTGTTAGGCTCTAACAGTGTTAGGCTCTCCCTATGTCTTGCCAAAATTTCTATGCGTAGATCTCTATAGTCATCTGTGCTGTGTTTATTCAGTGTTTCCTTCTCTGCGTCTGGTCATACTGCTCCGCTGGAATTCTCTCTGCACTTTCAAACTGTACTACAGGGCTGAGAGTATCCAGAGTCCTACTTGTACTAGGTTCTGAGTGCCAATAAAGTCTGAAGTACATCTACACCCACTTATGTATCTACACAGAAGCTTGGAACTGGTATGAGAAGATCTAAAATGTATTGTTTTTTTTCTTTCCACCCAAAAAGAAGGACTACAAGTAATAACCAATTGGATAAAAATAACATTCTACTTTGCAAATTTACATTGAAGAAATAATGCTGTGTAAATCTGTCAGTCTGACAGTCACAAATGGTATTGCATGCTTTATCTCTACACTGCAGTTCTTAATTTAGCTTTGTGTCAGGGTATTTCTCCAAACTTTGATTCAACACTAAGTACAACAATGACTCATGTTTCAGCAACATATGGGCTTTAGCACAATAAATTCACCATTAAAAGACCATGGTGACTATCTATCTCGATTCAGGACTAAACTGATTCCTTTCATCTAAGCTGCAAGTCTAGTTTGCACCTATGATGCCACTCTAGCTTGCAAATCTTTCAAACAGGACAGTGAAAAGTCACAGATCTTGTTATGTTTCAACCTATATTCAAGTTACATTCAAAGAAACTCCTTTCAACTCCAGAAACCTTTAATGTTTGGTTAAAATGTACTTCAACTGAGAACTTTTCCTTAAGTATACAACTTATCCAAGAATGTATATTTTATACAGAATTAACTTTGAAATACTTCAAAATGAGTCCATAGAAAATGAGGTTTGAATGGCAGACAATGCCTAATGAATGCATATTTGAATAGGATAGCATTCCAATTTTACTTCTACTTTGGGAATTATATGTATCTTCATTTTAAGAAAACTAAAATGTTCTTTTCAAGAACATTGGAGCCCAGTGGGACAGAAAAAAAGAGAATGAGAACCAATAAATAATACTAATTCTAACACATGGTATTGTGTTTATTTTTGCACAGTAGTGTGGGTTTTTTTTTTTGCCAGTCCTGGACCTTGAACTCAAGGCCTGAGCACTGGGCTTTCTCAAGACTAGAGCTCTACCACTTGAGCCACAGCACCACTTCTGGCTTTTTCTATGCCTATGTGATACCGAGGAATCCAACCCTGGACTTCGTGCGTGCGAGCTAAGCACACTAGACCAAACTCCTGGCCCTATGGATTTTTTTAAATTAGAAGTTTCAAAATGTGTTTAGCTCTTGAAATTATTCCTAGAAGAAATGCTCTATGAGCAGTGATTTAAAGGTTATTGCAGAATGAGATATAAGAAAGAAGAAGGCTGTCCAAGGGAGAAAGAACATCCTGAAACCTTTGGTCTTAAATGTTTAAAATCTTTTTGATGTTTTATATTAATGCTTTAAAACTTTGCAATAATCCCATGGTCACTGTGAAGGAGACTGAGTAGGAAATACGGAGAGATGGGGGACAGGAACAGGAACACTGTTTTCTTGCGCTTCTTCAATTAGCTATGATATTTAACCCTTGACCTTCTGGACATGAATCATTTAAATTAAGACAATGTCATAGTATTTGTATTTTTGAATAAAGTCATTAGGTTGGCTTCATGGTAATGAAAGGTGGGTGCTAGAGGGGCTCCATTTGGATCATCAAGAAAAAGTCAGGACATAGTAATGTTTGAAATGATTTTAAAGTTTCTTTGCACCTATAAACAGGGATTGACACTAACAATTGGACAATAGGCATTCTTGTAATTCTGGGATAGCTCGATTCACCAAAGGGGAAATATCTTGGAGTGCTTCTATTTCAACCACTGAGATCTTTCACATCTTATTGCATACTGTGACAACAACAATAGGCTGGATGTGTTTGGAGGTAAGGACTCATGTAAGAAGTAGGGATTAAATATGGTCAGGTGGATGGGCCTCCATGGCATCACTTTCATGACTTTAAAAGTAGAGGAAGAGAGATTCGGGTAGTATGTCTCTCTGTCTGCCATGTGATTGTATGGGTAGGATGAAAGAAGACCTTTGTTAGATGTCAGCTCTGTGTACTTGGACTTCTCAGTCTCCAGAATCCAGAGACAAATCAATATCTGCTCATTATAAATCACAGTTTCTGTTACTTGCTTATACCAACAGAAAATGTACCAAGACAGCCATATTTCTGTTATGATGTGTAGTTGCTTAGCAATAATAAAAAATTTAAAAAAAATGTGAATGTCATTTCGACCTGTGTTCCATGACTTTGAATTGCAGGCTCCAACTCCCAGAGATAATAACTAAAGAATGTACCATTACCTCTTTGATACCATGTTAATGATTCAAGAGATATAACTACCCATTACCATTACATTTTTGAAGTTGGGTTAAAGTCTTTGGAGAAAGAAGAGTGCTAAATTGGAAAGCTAAGAAAGATAAAACGAACTTTTAAAATCAAGCTTATATGGCATTATGAGCATCTGCAAGACAATTGAGTAGAAAACTTTCTATTAGAAAGTTCATTCAGAATCTATATTTGCTCAAATAACACTGAAGGAAGGCGGGAAAGAAAATAGCCCAAATAAAAGTTTAGAATAAATTTATAAGTAAGAATTGCTTATTTCTCCACATTACTCCTAAAATTTTCTCTTTGTCCCTAGGTTAATTACCTAGGAATATTTGAGGTCATTACCTCAAATTAATTACACCAATTACACCAAAAAATTCTATCAATCAATCAATCAATCAATCATAGCGGTTAATCCTTGACAGTACATCAGCAAGAAGGACATTCAAAAGTAAATATATAGTTTGAACAAAAAAGCAGCATATCAAAAATACCAAAATTGAATACCAAATTTGTTTATGACTAATAAAGATTACTGCTTCTTATCAAAAACCTTCCCTGTCTGCTAGGTTTACAAGGCAATCCAGTATTCTAACTAGTGAAAAAAAGGCCAGGCTTTTTTATTTTAAAGAGACTTGTGCTACAACATACCCTGAGGATTTGTGATTTGGTAGAAAGTATGCCATTTTAGTCATTATTTATATGTCACATTTGTGCCATAAACCTGTATGCCTACCTATGATATATATGTGTGTGTATGTGTGTATGTATGTGTGTGTATTTTCCTCTAATGAAATGATGTTACCCAAAGTAGACTTGCTATTGTTGAGGCTAGTATTAGAAATTAAAAGCAAAACATTTCAAACAATGGAAAATTTGCTAATAATCAATGATCAGTGGTTTTCAACTATTCTTATGTTCTGTCAGGGTAATTTTTTAGAACATGTGAAGGAAGCATTTTAGGAATGCAAAGTTTGTGACATGTAGCACTTGAATATCCTATCATTTTCAACTCTAACACAGAAGATGGAAAGAAATACAGCAGAAAATTTGGTTTTTCTATAACACCTTTCTCTTCTTACATGTAGCAATGATTTTTGCATGTTTAGGGTTGAAGAATAGATGAAGGCTTTCCTTCTTGTCTGGAAGGAGAGATAACACATTCTGAAAGACGTAGAATGCTGGCATTGTATGCACTGACTGTGTATAAGATTAGACAGCAAATTAGATATTGATAGAACTATTTTGAACAGTCAATATACTTCCTGATGATTGATATCTTTATGCTGTCTGGTAATATCAATGCTGGCATTTAGAAACTAGTGAACAAAGCTGTAATATAATATTCTCTTGGTGGAAGCCTTAAGTAAAATCTAAACTCAAATGTCCCCTGACTCAGATAGTAAGATTTACAGAGCTGACTTTCACAGGTACAAGAAAAAAATATTGCCTTTTTTTTGTATACAGAACTGTCCTTCCAACTCCCATTCTGTCTATTCAGAGGGCAAAATAGTCAAGTGTTTGAAAGTTCCTTAGATGAGAGGAATGAAAGTGTAGATTACAAAAACAGTCTGCAAAAGTGCATCCTGGGGGCCGGGAGTTTGGCCTAGTGGTTAAAGTGCTTGCCTAGCATGCATGAAGACCTGGGTTCGATTCCTCGGTACCACATACATAGAAAAAAGCTGGAAGTGGTGCTGAGGCTCAAGTGGTAGAGCTCTAGCCTTGAGAAAGTCCAAGGACAGTGCTCAGGCCCTGAGCTCAAGCACAGGACTGGCAAAAAAAAAAAAAGTGCATCCTGGAGAACAAAAATAAACTACACATGAGCAAACTGTCCATTTCTTTAGGGGACTGTGTTTGAGAGGACTTTCAGCTTAAAACCAAGTACTCTGAAAATCATCATACACAATAGTGTCCAATTCTGAATAGTATTTCTGAACTGTAATAAGGAAAGTAGAAGATGACGGGAAGGAATATCTGAATGGACAGCAGCTTCTGCTTTTCTTTCTTCTTTTCTTCTATTTTAGTGCTCACAGAAAAGTTTTCTCTACATTAAATCAGTTAGGAAATTAAATACTGGTTTGTTTATTTACTCATTTACTTCATCAAATTGTTAATGGCCATTCCAATACAGCACTGGGTAAGACCAATCCAAGGGTCCTCACAGAGTTTACCTCTGGTGTGAGAAGACAGTTTAACAAATAAAGAAAATGCACAGATCTACTCTATGCTAGTGCAAGGCAGATAAAGAAACAAAGAAGTAAGTAGATGTAATGAGGTAACATTTACCATTGAGTGCTAATTAAAGGGGTGACATGGATCAAGCATTCACAAAGTGTTCTATTGAATGAAAACTATATACAACTATTTGAAGATCATAGAGTTTAACAATGAGAAAAAAATTAAAGAACATGAGACACTCCATTAAATTTGAATTAAAAAGGCATTTATTTAGTGTATGTCAAGTGTTTCTAGATGTACAAAGATATGTTGTTGCATAGGACGTAACAATGCCCATGGTAAACAAATGACAGTATCCTCTTAGGAAGGGGAAAAGGCGTAGGAGTAATATTGAACATGTTATGTAAGAGCCAGAAACAGATGTGAACCAAATTGATTATGCGCTGTGAAAATATGCAAGATGGGATTAATGCCAGATAAGACAATTGTGAAGAACAGATTAGTAAATTTAAAGTCACTTCAATTAAGAAATTCCCTACATAACAGAGAAAGAGAGGGATACAGTAACACAAAGAGACAAAAGGAGACAGAGTAAAAAGAGATTAATATTGAAGGGCTATATGACTAATATTAATTTAATTGATGCCTTAAGTAAAAATATAACTTTCTAAATTTGATGAAACACGACATCGATTTTTAAACATGACAAAAACAAACCCTCCAGACAAGAATATTCAACAAAACTATACTGACGGTCATTGGAACTGATGTGATTTAAGCCAATAAGGGAAAATCTTCGAAAGTTTTCAGAACATAATGTATTTTATTTGAATGTACTAAGGATTGGACTCAAGGCCTGGAGACTGAAGGGACTTACACTCTAGCCATTGCTGTTTTTGTTTTTGTTTTTTTGGTTGGTTGTGAGGCCTGAGCACTGTCCCTGAGCTTTTACTTTCAAACTAGCCTTCCATTACTCAGAGTCATAGCACCAATTCCAGTTTTCTGGTGGTTAATTGGAGATTAGAGTCTCACAAATTTTCCTGACCTGCCCAGTTTGAACTTCGATCCTCAGATCTCAGCTTCCTGAGTAGCTGAGATGTCAGCCACAGGAATAAGCCATTGTTGCCATCTTCAGTCTTATTTTGTCTTTTTTGTGGACTCATATTTGAATTCAGAAGACATATCACTTGCATCATGCCCCTTAACTTCATATTGCTTTCTTAGGGACAAAAGATTTACTATTTATAGTAGATATTTATGGAAAACTACAGTCACTCAACAAAAGGAACTGGCTGAACATTCAATTTGTGAGTATTAGGTTATTTCAATATAAAACCATCTCTCATCTGTCTCTCTGTCTCGGACTGTCTACTTGTCTGCCTCTCTCTCTTTCTCTCTATACAGATACATACACACACATGCATACACACATATATATGTGTATGTGTATATATATATATATACACATACACATATATCAGACAGGGTAATAAATCTTTTGGATGAAATCAGAATTGCTGAATGGATAATTAAAGCAGAATGCCATAGACATTAACTACAATTTTGTGGCTAATTAGAACAGCAGGGGATGTTGTTGATTTGCCACTTTCTCTGTATATGTCAAATGGATGCATTTACCTCATCAATATTACCATCTTCCCTCTCCTATTTCTTTGTGTTTTTTGAATGCTAAACTTCTGAAAGAACGATTAGAGATTGACTTTATCATTTAGTGTTTAGGTAACAGAATATTCACCAAGCTTGTGATTGAATTTCAAAGATGATTGAAATTATAAAATTTTTAAACTGTAAAATTAAAACATGCAATCATAACAAAATCTCTTTTCTTAATTTGGGAATAGCATAAATTTTTTACTTGTATGAAGGATCTATATATCTTGTTAGGTTATAATAGCCTGTTATGTTGTTCTTTTATAAGTGAGTGAAAAAATGTTTAGAGTTGGGGGAGGGAGGAAGGGAGGGAGAGAGAGAGAGAGAGAGAGAGAGAGAGAGAGAGAGAGAGAGAGAGAGAGAGAGAGAGAGGAGGGAGGGAGGGAGGGAGGGAGGGAGGGAGGGAGGGAGGGAGGGAGGGAGGGAGGGAGGGAGGAGAGAGAGAGAGAGAGAGAGAGAGAGAGAGAGAGAGAGAGAGAGAGAGAGAGAGAGAGAGAGAGAGAGAGAGAGAGAGAGGCTAATGGAAACTAAATGGTCTTTGGAATAAGACTTACAATTTTTGAGTTCCTTTCCTGCCAGCTCTCAGAGTAACTTCGATATGCTCTGCGATTAACGAAAGTATTATTTAAGCTTTTCTTTACTAAAGTGAATGTTACATTTTCTTGGTATAGGATATAGAAGGGACACTATAAAAGAAAGAATTCCACCTATAATTTATGTCAGCAACATGGAAGTTGGCTGTGAGAGCCTGGGTATATCTGGTGAACATTTACAAGCCATATGCTCAGGTCTGGATCCCTCTGTCGCTTTGCAACCTTGGCCTGAAAACCTTTCTGTAGCCCTGTCAGATTGAAGACTGACAAGCAACCACCTCCAGCTCACACTTCTGCCCTGACTCCCTCCTCAAGTCCTGGGCTGGCCCTGGCTCTGCCCACTCTTCCTTCAGGTCCTTGAGAGTGCCTGCTGTGTCTCCAAGGTTCCTGTTCCTCTGGCATGTTTATACTTTGTTACGGATTTTCTAGACCACTTTATTTTGCTTTTCTCATGACTATACATCTCCAGAAACTGGGCCAATGTAATAAACTCTCCTATGTATAATGCTGAACTGTAATTCCACACTCTAGGTTAAATCCTGGTTTAGATTTGCCTTCCCTTTACTGGAAGATCATACCAGATTTTTTTTTTCATTTTCTTGCCTCCTCTTTTATTTCATAATTATTTCATAATATTATTTATTTCCAGTCTCTTTCTTTTTAACCTGCTCTATGACTTTTCTCTTTTGGGTGAGAATAAGGTAGGTACCCCATGTTATTAATAGATTTAAAAATAAAAACTATACTACTGTTTAAGTAGACACAAAACAGGCACTTGAAAATATTAAGCATATATTCTCAACCAAAAAGAAAACTAGTGGGGTGTGACTAGAATAGAACTTCGTCAACCCAAGGAGACATTCTATAAAACCTTCTCCTTAGTGTTGAAAGTCTGAGTTATTGTTGCCTATGTTAAAATAAAAAATGTATTTCTACTGACATTATTTTATTGAAAAATCTCTCCAGTACAATAATATTACACAATTAATAGAGATGATAGAAGGTAGATAGACAGATGGATAGATTGAGTGAGATAGAAGTAAATATAATCTTGGCTAGAAGGAAGTAAAACTAGTTTTTTACAGATTTGGAAAATTCTCCTAGTATAATCATTAAAAGCAAATGGCATTAAATTAACAGGATTATAAAACACAAAATCAACTCATACAACTCTGCTGTATGTCTATAAAATAGTACTAAGCAATTAGAAGATTTAATAACTTTTAAAAGGATATAACTAAAATAATATTCAATACATGATTTTCTTAAAGATCTTTAACAATGATTTTCAAGAATTATATTCTGAGAACTGCAAAACTACTAAGAGAAAATAAAGACCTTAATAAATGGATGGATTATTTCATGCATGTTGATGATCAATTGGTAAACTCTAAGTATAATGCCAAGAAACCTTAACGAATACTGACAATCATATCATGAAAGCAAGTTATAATAAAACCTTAATTGAAAGGGAAACTAAATAGCAGAATATACTTCTAGAACAAAACATGAAGAAAAATATTATAACATGGGGAATCAGATACCAGATTTTTTTTATTTTGAATAGCACCAAAATCTACCAATAGTATAAAGGATTAATAGAGTTCATGAAAAGCAAAGTTTACTTTTTCAAAGACCTTTTTTTTCTTCAAGAATGGAAAGACAAAATAACTTAAAATGAAATAGTTGCAATTGGAATGGCTAGTATAGGATGTGACCATATGAAGATTTCTTCCATACCAATAACAAGAAAATGCACGGTTGAAATTGCATTGGGCTACAAATTAGAACACACCCCTCAAAGAAGTTATATGGCTAACAATCTGTTTACACAATATGTTGTAGTTTGCTGCTGGATTGGGGAAAATAACAGCACACCAACTAGGTAAATAATTAAGGAAATACAAATATAATTATATTAATATATCCCTAAATACATACAAGAATCTACAATTGAAATCTGTCCATACATGTGTTTGTGAGGTATGGGGCAAAGGGTGAAAATGTAAAGCTATGTAGTACCTTTAGAAAAACTTTAGTGACTTTTTTGAAACAATATGCAGAACATATGATCCTAGAATTTCCATTCCTAATATTCACACTAATGCAATGAAAGCATGTATACATTCTTATAAATACCTGGACATAAATATTCCCTTTTTTCCCCCTAATGTTCTGGGTCTTGAACTCAAGGCCTAGGCACTGTCTCTGAGCCACCTTGTGCTTAAGGCCAATGTTCTATCATTTGAGCCACAGCATCATTTATGGCTTAAAATAATGATATGTTTAGCTTACTGGAGATAAGTGTCTCATGGACTTTTCTACACAGGCTGGCTTCGAACCATGATTCTCAGATCTCAGCCTCCTGAGTAGCTAGGATTACAGACATGAGCCAACAGTGACCAGCTCACACATATTCTTAATAGTTTTTTTTTGTGGTAGACCCAAACTGGGTACAATCCAACTATAATATAACAGTTTAAAGTTAAAATGAGAAAGTATTGATTTATTGACAGATGTGACAATAGGGAAGCATATAAGATTAAACACAATGTTTGAATGTAGGCAGGTATCAAGAAGAACACTCTCTCGTAATCTATTTATATAAAATTTTAGAGAAGGCAACTAATCTACAGTGCATGCAGCTTAAGGGTGGTCATATGGCTGCTAATTAGAGGCAGAGCAGCAAGACAAAGAAAAGGCAATTATTTTGCAAGTCTGGCTGTGAATGGGAAAGGAATGAAAGCTGTGTAGCACTTCATAATTCCCAAAGTATTAACTTCAGATGGAAATAGTAAATATATTTCAGTTCTGATGAAAGGAAACCAGCAGAGATAGACTTTGGAGCTATAACAACAGTAGACCAGTGGGTAGTGAACAAGGGAGAGAGGAAAGTTGAATAGCCAGGAGGCTATTTGATCAAGAAGCAGACGTTTGGTGTGTGAGAAACTGGGAGATCATGGAGCATCACTTGGTGACAAAGTAATTCCAGAGTATACCAGACTTGATAGAAAATGACTGGGGGTGGCAGTGCTGTATTTACTTTGCTGGGACAAGGCAGGGCAATCCAGTACTCTTTAGGAATTCAATGGAAGCATCAGAAACCCTACCCAACACCCCTGGACACTGTTCTGTTCTGTCTTTCAGTGCTCCATTTACTGTGTTTTGCCTCTCCCCCAACCCCCATTACACTCTACATGATCCAGATTTGGGGTATCATTTAATAGTCTATGATGACCCTGTCTGGACAACTTTGTCCTGTTAGTATTGTCACTGATGCTGTCGATGGCCATGTAATAATATCTGTCCTCTCCAGTGGGTCAAACCTGATACTTGTTAACACTTTATTACAGAAAAGTAAAGCAAACACAGCCAAAAATCAATAAGAAGAAACTTTTACCAAGGAACCCTCCTCAGTTTCTTAAACCTTTCTGTAGAATCCACTTTATTCTCTCAGTAACTCTAACAACACATGTCCAGGATTAAATGGAAAATAAGAAAAAATCACTTTCTTTTTTTTTGCATTTTTTAATTGTAATTAGTAAAAGGGTTACATGATATTTGCCAGATAGAAGGAAATCACCTTTTTCTTAAACAAATTTTTCTTTTGCAAGGTTCTATGAAATATCATGACCAAATTAACCATTAAATATTTGCTAAGTAGTTATTATTAACAGGTATATGACTTTCAGTTCAAGAATATGCTACTATTCAGTGATCCAAAAGCATGTATTTTGTAAAGAATATGGAACTTTCCATCTCTGAAAAAGGACCAAAAAGCATGATACTGGCATAGAAATTGCCCAGTAGAGGATACAGAATGCTACAACACTTGATCAAAGGGACACTTATAGATGGCAGAGAACTGTGACTGAAAATGACCTGGGGAAAGAAAGAGAAAGAAGATCGGAATTCCTGGTTCTGCTGCTTTTCAGCCAATAAGAGTGTCAATGGTATTAAATCTATGACTAATGTAGGAAGAAAAAAATATCTGAGTTAGGAATCTGAAGATTTGGATTCATGTTTGACTTTTACTAAAGAATTTCAGGTAAATGTAGAAAAATTGTAGGAATTGAGATAACTGAGCCACATTTTAGTTACTTATGACAATGATATAAACTTGTCCCATTCTCTTGCCAGAGATCAAAATGGTGCAGGTCATGTGAGATATGTGGACTGATATCCTACTACTACTTATGCCTGCCGTGTAGCTGGGATGACAAAGTAATACATTTTGAACTTCGTTGGGTTGCTATCATAGCCCTATAGCGTTGGATGGAGACTGAGAAATCCTTTAGATTTGAACTAGACTTGTATAACCTTTACAGTTGAAAGAAAGTCCATTTACTTTCACTGCAACACAAAATTCCTCAGTGTGTGTGTGTGTATGTGTGTGTGTGTGTGTGTGTGTGTGTGTACATTTAGTTACTGCTAATCACAATTGCAATGTGGAAAGCAAATAATGCATATCCAATACAGACAGATTCAAAATGCTGTGTTTAGACTCCATGAAACTTCCTTTTGGGAATTCCAGAATGCTCCGTCCTATTTAACAGAGCATATGGACATAGCCTATATTATGATTGTAGTCTCCTTTTTCCATTAAAATGCTAATGAATAAAAAGGGATTTCATTTTTATTAAGGAGGTTAGAGGTACAAGTGTGGGAGAATGAATTAAAAACAAACCTACTGGGAGAACAGATAAGAATTCTAGACATCTGCATGATTCTGCCCACATATCAAACTCGAGATCGCACATCCACAGGGAAGAGGGATATTAAAATACAAAAGAAAACCAAAGCCTAACTTGGGAAAGAATAGCAGCCAAGCTACCACAAAAGGGCTCAATACAAGCAAACAATTTTATTATTTGATTCATGAAAAACACAGGTCAGTAAAAACCCAGGAGGCACACATAGTGGGTGTTTTGCTCTCTTCTTAACAAACATGGGACAATACCAACATTCCATCTATTAGTCTGACCTTTTCTCTCAAGCTTCTGCTTTTTTTCCCCAATTGCCAGTTGGTTTAGCAAATTCAGCATTTATTATTGTCTCCTTCTGCCTACAAGACACATTTGCTAATCTGATCCCACCCCCATATCTATCTGGGATGCATACTTCCAGGTTCTAAATCCATCTACTCATGTCTTTGATACAGACATTCAGATGCATGTTAAGCATCCCCCCAAACCAAAAAAATGATCACATTTTATAATGTATTTATTGTCAGAAAACTAGGAACTAGAATTCTTCTAACAACCAGCAGGTCTTATAAAGATAAAATGTATCTGTGCTGCCAGCAGGGTTTTTGTGAGACCTTGTTTTCTATTAATCACTAATAATGGTAGATCATAGGGAAGACAGAACTCGGCAGGACAGTGCTCATCTGGCATGTGCAAGGCCCTACGTTTGAGCCCTAGCACAGCCAGAAAACAAAAGTATGAATCACAGGATTCATATTTCCTGTGATTTTTTAGTCTGGAGTGGTGGCACATGCCTATGAGCCTTGGTGCTTATTATCCTCAGCCATAGAAAGCATAAGTTGGATAATTGCAGCCTGGGCTAACCCCTAGTATAAAGTAAAATGCTATCTTATAAACAACCAAAGTATAAAAAAGAGCTGGAGATGTGACTCAAGTGATAGAGTACCAGTATCCCTCTAGTAAATGTGAGGCCCTCAGGTCAAACCCCAATACAGAAAATTGAGTGCTTTTCAAGTTTCCTGTATAGTAGGCTCCTTTTACACTTTTACCTTTGGGTAGTTTTATTATTATTATTACCTCTTTCCAGGTTTTTTTGAACCTTCATCTTTAGTTAAATTAAAAGAAATACATTCACAATTTTCATTAGGTATTAGCAGCACTGTGCTTTGATTTCCAGGCAAGTTATTTTCCTCAATTTTGAAGACATGAGAAGTGGCAAATGTTTTGGAGTAAATCAGTCGCTTAGCCAGTATGATTGTATTGTTTACTATAACCAAAGTCTGCCCTTTATATACTTCCCTTTATACAGAAATTGAAGGTAGCTATGGGGGGGCAAAAATAACTGGAGGAAGGGAAGGGGAGGGTCTGGGAAGGTTGGCTCAAAACTAACACCTATTGGGTTCCATTTTATACGGCCTTAAGTTATGATAGCAGAAGTGATCATGGAATTTTCCCGAAGCAATAAAGTATATTGCTTCATCCCTATTCTCCATATGCTTAAATATACCACATAAATACAGGAAAAAGACTTAAATCGAGCAGACATGTACCTAAATGTTTTATATGGGCAATACAAATTGGATCATTCTGCTTTCAAACTGTGTTGGAGTTTGTCACATGCTTTTAGAATGAAAATGTAATAGGCAATATAAGTTTTTCTGTTTGATACATTGTTGGAAAAATTGGTAGTGTTCACTAATTTAAACATAAAGCAAAGGCCAACCTTTATCTTTATTGATATAATTGTTTATGTATGTTCAGTTTTGTTAATACTTAGATTACATCCTCCGATTGTTGGTTAGTATGTGGAGTTATTTTGGTCTACAATTTCATGTTGTGATAGTCTGTCTCTACTTCTGGCTAGTGTCCACTAAAATAAATCGCACAGTAACCAGTATCAATATATTTCTTTTTCCTCAGAGAGCCCCTTTGTGTGTCCTCTGTTTCAAGGTCAGTGTACTAAAGACAGGACATTATTCTGGTGAGTCAGTTTAAATCCTTAGCTTGCAGGGAAAATAAAAGAAATTTTATTTGGAGCAATTCTTAATTGTAACTATTTGTCCAGTTCAAAAGCCAATGGCCCAATCTAGAGATGTGTGATTGGACAATGTAGCAGAAAACGGGGTCTCCTTTAGGGCGCATACAGCTATAATTTACTACACTCCAGTGATGATAAAAAATACACAGCCTTTCCTTCTGTTCTTGAATATCCATGGCAGATCACAGTAAGTCATTATTGTTCTTAGTTCTTTAGGTACTTATACTAGGAACTTTTCTCTTTGCTGGGTAGTTTCATTTCCTGATCAAATTACTTAATGTCTCTCTGACTAAAGGGTGAGCAGACTACTTTGCTGATGCATGCAAGGGCTCTCTAATTTTTGTTGTTGTTGCATAGTATGCTACCTTCTTATCCTAATGAATCTTAATGTTATTGTTGGTGTTTCTAATTCTTGTGTAGACTGTTTTTTTGTGGTCATTATTTCACATTCAGGACATTGAGTATTTGGGACAAAAAAAGCAGATCAGGGGAGATTTTGTGTGGCAATGCATGCTATTTATGATATGTATATTGCAATGGGCTAGATAGTTTTAAACTATAAGTACTCTCGGAGCTCTTCACTTCAAGGTTACCACCCTTCCCCTTGAGCTACAACCCACCTTCCTGTTTGTTAGTGGTTAACTGGAGATAAGAGTCTCAAGTTCTTTAGTGCCCAGGATGGCTTTGAACCACGATCCTCAGATCTCAGCCTCCTGAATAGCTAGGATTACAGGCATGAGCCACTGAGCCCCATCATTGGATCTTCTTTTTAAAATAACTTTTTCCCCTAGTACTATAAACACTTGCATAGGTGATCTAGGCTTTTGTATCTGAATGCAAAGAAGACTGGTCTGGATATAGCTCCTTCCTGCTGTACCATGGGGGGTGTGGTATGATTCGTTTCTTGCTCATGCTGTATTAGCATGGTCCTCTTTCTGGAGTCTTTTACTATTTTTTTAATATATTTTTTATTGTAATTAATGAAAGGGTTACATGATATTTGCCAGATAGAAGGTGCATTAATTCACATACATTGATACCCTTTCACATGTCTTGGTACCCATTACCCTCCCCCCAGCCCCTAGCCCCCTACCCCCGTCTTGGTTTTCCCCCCTTCCCTATCAAATTTCAAATAACTAAATACAAATAAATTCAATATATCAGATAACAAAGTGAGATACTGTAACAATATGAGATACCCAAGGGACAGCAAAGGAGATGAGAGATAACATAGTACATTAAGGACAACAATCATTCATTATATGGCTTTTGTTTCAATATCCTGGAGGTCTTTTCAATTAGCTTCATACTATATGGCCTTATGTATCAAGATTTTGCCCCATTGCAGATCTCTGCTAGTAGAGCCCAAGGTTTCTACTGATTATGACAAATGAGGGAAACCATTGAGCCTAAGTTCCTTTGAGTCTGGCTTACTTCACTTAATAGGATTTTTTTCTAAGTCTTTCCATTTCCTAACAAATTGGTCAATGTCGTTTTTTCTGACAGTAGCATAGAATTCCATTGTTTACAAATACCACAACTTGTTGATCCACTCATCAACTGAGGGACATCTAGGTTGGTTCCATATCTTTGCTATGGTGAATAATGCTGCAATGAACATTGTTGTGCTAGTGGATTTAGTATGTCCTTGTTTCTGGATGGTTGGGTAAATGCCAAGTAGTGGAATTGCTGGGTCATAGGGGAGCTCTATGTTTAGCCTTTTGAGGCACTGCCATACTGCTTTCCATAGTGGTTGAATGAGTTTGCACTCCCACCAAGAGTGTAGTAGTGATCCCTCTGGAGTCTTTTAAATAGTAGATTTGTCTGTGGAGAACACATGCACCTGATGAGGGACATAGTGGCACTGAGACAGCACCTATTTAAGTCACACCTGTTCATCCATGCTCTGTGTTCTCCATGCCTTCAGGAAAGCATGAAGTGTCAGCTGATTTGCTCTTTTAAGGACTAGTTATAAGAGTTTAAGGTGATTCTTTCTTACCTCTAGCATGTTAAGTCTTTGTGTGGTTTTAATAGCACATTTAAGAATGTGTAAATGTGATATTAGGTGTTTGTCTAATAGGTAATTAGATACATTATGCCACTCTCATTTTTTACAAATGAATTTTGCCCTAATTTACATCAAAATAAGTGAGAGATAATATTTCTCAGAAATATATTCTGAGGTTTGTTTCATGCATTGTAAACTTTATATAACTCAAGTTACCTTTCTGGTTTATTAAATATTTCCAGTCAATGATCTACTGATAATTACTTTGAGCTACTAGATGATATGCAATAAAATTGGATCTTCTTTAAAAATCCAGTAATGATCAAGAAAACATTATGATATGATATTCTGGGTTTTTATATACAGTGATAGGCTATGCTAAATCAAAGCATTTATTAAAAATAAAGGAAACACTGTTAAGGTAAATACTTCAGTATATAGTTATATCTTTTCACCTTTTCTAGCAATTTCTTCACTTGGCACAAAGAATCTTGATGCCTTTAAGTGTTTTTATGTAGGGGGAAGAATGGATTTTTCAATATATCTTGATTCCCAGAGGCTCTACGTGTGTTGCAAAGTATGACAAACTATAATTTGTATAAGTGTTATTTTCTTATATGAACAACATTATTCCATAGAGATGAGCTTGCTGAGCAGATGGGAATATTGCATTTTCTTTTCAGTGGTACTCTTAGAATACAGTGTAGTTTTAAAAACTAAAAAGATTGACTAAATGAAGAACAAAAGAAATATTAATAGACTAGACCAAGACTTGGCTGAGGGAAGAAATAAATCACTTTATAAAGAAGGAATCAACATAGCACAAGAAGTTATACCCAAAGGCTGGAGTTACCTGACAAAGAATTGTTTTCTTTGTCTTAAGTTCTTGTATTTTTAGTATTATAATGTTTTCTTTTGCTATTATTTTATACATGGCTCTAACTAATATGTACCTGACTTAAAGTAACAGGAGTATTAGTATACTTTATCAAAATGTGCTTTAAAAATGTAAAAATATTTAAAATATTAATATTCTTTTGGTAAAGCATTTTAATAGTATGTTACTCTTCTACTCATCTAGTAATTCAATGAGTGTGATAGCTGGCATGGATTAAACTATCTTCTCCAAATTTAACAAACTTAGGAGAAAGATAGGTACATCCTCATGCAAACAGGAAGAGAATAGCAAGAGCTCAGACACGGATTGGCAACACCAATGTGTGTGTGTGTGTGTGTGTGTGTGTGTGTGTGTGTGTGTGTGTTTGCATGTTCTTGAATGTTCTCAACATATGTGGAGCATTTTTAGCCCTACTCTAGAGTGTTCACCTAAGTGTTGTTACCTTGAGAGTTATTATAAAGATTGCATATGATAAATTCTATAGCTCGCTTTTGAAAGCAGCAATGACTTTTCATGTAAATCCCATTAGCCAAAATGAAGTGGTTCAGATATATCAAACCAAGAGAGGCTGGGAAATGTCTCCCTGTGCACTTTGGAAGAAACTGTTAACATTGAATTGATTCCTGTCTATATTCTCTGAGCAGAACAGTAACTACTACTTTGTGTTGACTTCCTCTAATATAAACAAAAGAATCAGTCATTGGTCATTTATTCTGAACAGTTAGACTATCATTTCATTACTCCAAGTTTAAGAAATCAAAGTGAATTAACAAAATATGAGTTGTCCGCTTACTGCTTTTGAGCCCGTGATGCAATCTCTCTTTCAACTCCAAAGCCTTCCAGATAATGTATGCAGAATAGCTTTTTTTAATTTATTGAAGTAATTATTTTTTTATTTTAAGTAAAACTCATTGTCTACTACAAAGGGCCTTTTAAGTCAGGAAGAGAATGTTCATTTAAGGAACAAAGTAACAAGTATTCTCCAATATGCAGTGGGTCAGAATCCAGCTGAATGGGAAAAGCCATTTTGTTAAATCGTTTTCTAGCCTTTCATTGTCTCAGCAAAGCAGGAACAAAGGTTTTCCCATTGAGGCTAAGTAAGCATCAGAACAAGAGTATACTGCATATAATAAATGCTATGAGTTATGTCATATGGCAAACTTTGGTATCAAAGGCAGTAAAAAAACGATCTTCCTGTAGAACAATGATAAGAAAAAGAATACTGTCTAGCATTTTCCTATGTTTTGATTATAGCAGACTTTACCACAGAATATACCCAGCCTTGATTTTCACTGAGTGTATTAAAGTATATCTTGAGGTTACTGCTAACGATTCAAGAAGGCTTACAAGGAAATGTGAGGGTATTCTCTGTGAATTGCTTTGCACCTTGGGTCCATATTAATTTTAGATGGAATGCACAGCTGCATTTGGGGGAAAAATTTCCTACATGTCTGCTGTAGGCTATCATGCCAATGGGAAATAGTTTGCTCTATAATTTTATTAGTATAACTTCAGAATGCTATAATTAGAAGCATTAACAACCATGATTTAATTGTAGGGTTAGTTCAAATGACTATGCTAAATTTTAAGCATTCACATAGCACTTTTATAGTGATTGCATCAGAGAGATTTGAAAGCATTCTGAAGATTGATCAATTGGATCAATTCCGAAAGGTACGGATATAGAGATCTTCTCATTTAGCCAGAAATTGTTTTGTTCTTATATGCTGTTTTTAGGAGTAAGTCAATGCTCTAGTTTCTACCCTACTTCGGTGTTAAAAATGGCATGTTTATAACTGCACATTAAAGTGACTGAAACAAAATGAATTCCTAAACTGAAATTGAAATAGTGTTGAAACCCCTTTGTACAACTAGTTGAAAATAAATTAAAAAAATAAAATGTCATGTTGCTTAGCCTCATCCTATTTGGCCATATGCACACTGCTTTTGAGCTATTGTGATCCTCTGCTAGGAGAATTCTAGATGCGTACTACTTATTGCAAATGAGGGAAACCATGGGGCCTATGTTTCTTTGGGCTTGGTTAACTTCACTTAATATGATTTTTTTTGCAAGTCTTTCCATTTCCTTACAAATGGGGTGATGTTGTTCTTTCTGATGGCAGCATAGCATTCCATTGTGTGTAAGTATCACATTTTCTTGATCCATTCATCTACTAAGAGGCATCTGGTTTGGTTCCATATCTTAGCTATGGTAAATAATTCTTCAGTGAGCATGGTGAAGTTTATCTGTGTGATTGTTGTTCTTACTGTACTATGTAAAATTGCATTTTTCCTCTTTCATTTTTCTCCTTATGGTTTATTTCATGTTACTATATCTGATGTTGGTATCTGGTATATTGTATATACATTTATTTGTTTATTTGAAATAGAGAAGGGGAAGAAAAAAAAATAACTGTGAGGGGTAAGGGAAGGAAATTGGAAGAAAAATCTGGGAAGGGTTATCAATGGTCAAGAAACAATGTACCTAGGACGAGATGAATGTAACGGTAACCCCTCTATACATCACAATATACAATAATAAAAAAATATGATGTCATTGAAGTGGGTCTTCCATCTGCCATGATTTAGGAAACACCTTAAAGTAGGTATTGTAGCAATAATGGGACAAAAATAAAACTAGATTTTAAATACAATTTAATCAAACTTTACGTCTATGGGTCTTAGGGAACTGGAAATTTAATAGCCTAATTGTTGAAAGCATTAACCAATGGATGAACTCCAGATTTGTCTTGCCTCATCTGTTATACTCCATTCCTAATTCAAGACAGTTAAAAATGCTAAGAAAATAATATAGCCAGATAAATATATTGGAGATGAAACCAAATTGACAGTGGTTTTTCCTAATTTAGCATTGAGAATAAAATAGTTTAAAAAGTAATGTGTTCACTGTCTAAGCCATTCTTTGGAACCATTAGTTATTCAGTTTGACTATCAAGGTTTGCCAGGTAATGGTTTTTACTGCATGCCTTTTTAGCTGGAATGATCTTTCCCTTCTCTGTCTGACAAACTCCAAATTTCCTTTTTTCCTGTTTCTTCTTTCTTTGAATTCTCTGAATAATTCATTGTCCATTTGTGTTCTCTTTGCAGTTTCTGTTAGAAAACTGACATGTTATTGTTGGATATTTAAATGTGCATTTTCCCAACTGGCTTGTAAGTTGCTGCAAGAACTACTTACAATGCCCTAAACAATTGGTGCTCACAATGGGTGGGATAAGAAATGGGTGATAAATATCTCTCATTTCTACAAATTAAAGGAGTGTTATGTTTTAATGGGGAAAAATAGGACTATGTGAGTCATTGAACTAGACCTCTATTTTCTCGTCTATCAATGGGAGTCTAGGTGACTACCAATGACATTTTTTCATATATTTTTATTGTAATTAATAGAAGGGTTACATTATATTCACCAGATAGAAGGTACATTAATTCACATGCATTGATACCCTTTCTCATCTTTTGTTTTCCTCCCTTCCCTAACTGACTTCAAAAAACCAAACACGCATATATACAATATATCAGATAACAAGGTGAAATACTGTAACAATATGAGATAACCAAGGGACATCAAAAAAGATGAGGCGATAACATAGTACATTAGGGACAACAATCACTCATTATATGGCTTTTGTTTCTATATCCTGGAGGTCCTTTCATTTAGTGTCATTCTATATGGCCTTATGTACCTAGGTTTTGTTCTATTGTAAATCTCTGATAGGAGAGCCCAAGGTTTCTACTGATTATGATAAATGAGGGAAACCATTGAGCCTATGTTCCTTTGAGCCTGGCTTACTTCACTTAATATGATTTTTTTCTAAGTCTTTCCATTTCCTAACAAATGGGGCTATGTCATTCTTTCTGACAGCAGCGTAGAATTCCATTGTGTACAAATACCACATCTTGTTGATCCACTCATCAACTGAGGGGCATCTGGTCTGGGTTGGTTCCATATCTTTGCTATGGTAAATAGTGCTGAAATGAACATTGGTGTGCTAGTGGCTTTAGTATGTCCTTGTTTCTGGACGATTGGGTAAATGCCAAGTAATGGAATTGCTGGGTCATCAGGGAACTCTATGCATAGTCTTTTGAGGAACTGCCATACTGCTTTCCATAGTGGTTGAACCAGTTTGCACTCCCACCAGCAGTGTAGTAGTGATCCCTCCTGGCCGTATCCCCTCCAGCATCTGTTGTTATTAGAGATACATTAGGTCTCCTTGGCACAGGTTGAAACTTTCTTAATAAGGACTCAGAAACACAACAAATCAGAGAAAGTCTGGATAAGTGGGACAGCATTAAACTGCAGAGCTTCTGTATGGCAAAGGACATAGTTAGTAAATTAACTAGAAAGCCTACAGAGTGGGAGAAGATCTTCACTAACCATACAATGGACAAAGGCCTCTTATCTAAAATATATCTACAGCTCAAAAAATTGAATCACTCCAAAACTAATCCCCAAAGAAACAAAGATCCCATTAAAAGATGGGCCAAAGGCTTAGACTCTTCTCTGAAGAAGAAATAAGAATGGCCTATAGACACTTGAAGAAATGCTCGACATCTCTGGCCATAAAAGAAATGCAAATCAAAACAACTCTAAGATTCCACCTCACTCCAGTTAGAATGGCCATGATCAAGAAATCTAATACCAATGCCATTTTTCATTCTTATTTTCTGGTACAAACATGGACTAGCTTTTTAATACTGCTAGGATACACATATAGGCTCAACTAAGCCTTTACTTTTGGCTGCAATTATTTTTACTTTTTTTCCTGTTTCTATTATATTAGACAATACAAGAACTCATGCCTTCATTATTTTGACAAAAAATCAAATATCTAAAAGCATAAGGAGAAAAGTCATTTTTTAAAAAGAAATGTGATTTCATTTCTCTGTGCCAATTCATTACTTCATTAGAAAATTCATATTTCATTAGAAAGTTTTATTCTTCTTTTCCATTCTCTTGTTCTATATCATTAGGAAAGTCACCTAAAACTAGCAGTCTGTTTTCTATTACAATTTTTTTCAACTTGGCCAGATCTTCCAAAAGTTTAATTTGAAGATGTATGATTTTTTTAAAGAATTTATTAACATTGATTTTTACATAATATTTCAAATGACATAGTTAAAAAACAAGTATTTTAAGAAGAGAATCTCTATATACAATCGCTGGTACTTAGTCTTTAGAACATAATTAAAATTAGGCTGAGAGTTTACATGCCATATATACATATTAATCTATGTAATAAACATTATGTCTATAGGGTCATAAATATTTATGTCTATGTAGTTGTGTTTATATTTCTAGTACCATGTCCATAGCATTTGTTATGCAAATATTGAGTCCTTGCTCTTGTAATATTTGGATCTAATAGTCACATATTAAGGGTACCAAACACCTTTTGCTCCTTAGGTCTTGACTTGTCTCCCTCAACATGATTCACTCTAGATTCATCCACCTCCCTGAAAATCATTATTTTATTTTGTCTGTTGTCTATGTAGAATTCCTATCTATCTATCTATCTATCTATCTATCTATCTATCTATCTATCTATCTATCACATTTTCTGTATCCATTCATCTGCAGTAAGGCATGTGGATTGTTTCAATTGCCTGGCTATTGTGAATAGTGCAGAGATGAACATAGCTGAGCAGGTGTCCTTATCATACCTTGGGTTATGATGTTCAGGATAGATGCCCAGGAGTGGTATGGCGGAATCGTAAGGAAGGCCAATTTTCAGTTCTTTAAGAAACCTCCACACTGCTTTCCAGAGTGGCTGAACTAGTTTACAATCCCACCAGCAGTGCAGTAGGGTTCCTTTTTCTCCACAACCCCACCAGCATAGTGAAGACATATGATTTTTAACAACTATTATTTAAATGGAATATTACATTATCACAATCTATCATTCTGAGTATTTCCTTTAAAATTACTTGTCCTAAAAAGCAATTGTAACAAAACTTATATTTTCATTTATTTTTTCAATAGTATATGGATTTAGTGTAGCTGCCTTGGCTAATACATAGTAAAAAATAAACTCATCTATACGATCTAATTTATCTATACTCATCTAAAATGCTTGATTTCAAAATATTTAGGGTAGGAATAAACTAAGATTGTAAGAAAACATTTCTTGTTTGGCCAGAAGTGATTGTGATCAAGAATATTTATACCTCCCTATAAGCCATATTAGTGACTTTAGTTTTAATTCCAAAAACTCTGGCTAATATTACTATCTCCTTTCAAGTCAGAGCTCTGTGTCTAAAAACTGGTCAACAAACCTTGTAGTACCTTTCTTTTCCAGTGATCTGAATTCAACAATTTTATCTTTCAAGAAGCTGCAAATTGAGAAGTGAGAGAATGATTTATGAAGCTTGGCTATGCATAGGCAGATAAGAAAGCTTTAACTGATGTTGCAAGATTCTCTTTAATGAAGTACAAGTTGCCAAGATAAGTTTAGGTAAATGAAGTTTGTGTCATATTATGTTATAGTGAAAAATAATAACAGACCTATCTCAGCAGATGGAGGTTAATTCAATAACAGTGGTGCCATACAACACAGTCTAGGTAACTTCACAATGATGAAGCAGGTACATTAGTGTTTTTTCTATACACAAGCTCATAATACTGCAGCACTTTCAATGGAATCTGTGCCAATGAAACACTGTGGCTTGCTTTGTTTAAGTTGTCACTGATGGCAGATTTAGATCAACCTTCAAAGCCATCAATTCCTTTCAAGTAAAAGCTCCTACAATCAGTACCAGCTCGTATTCAGATGCGATTGTTAACCTTAAACGTGTAGCATTTTTGCTTCTTTTATAATTTTGTGTGGCTAGGTCTGAACACTATTTGAAATGTTCCTTCCAACAGGGCTGTTATTGAAGTGAAGGAGTTGCTTCCCCTCTGGATCTTAGCTGGAATGTACACTGGAAACATAAGTGTAGTACACTGGAAAAATTCAGCATCATCATCCAAGCAGGAAAATGAGATAGGGTTTGGAAATCGCAGTGTAGTTTGTGATTTCAGCTCAAGAGGAAAGAGGTTGTCTGTGCTTGAAAGGAATATTTATTGCCATATATTTATTCTGACATTCCTCTGTGGAAAATGCTCCTGCCCACTACAGCACTAGAAACAGACCAAGAAGAAAGGAGGGAAGACAGGTTTGCTCAATCACATTTGACATCAAACTTGCCTAGCACATAATACAGGGTATTTCTTTGTCAGTAAGTGCCAAGGTTTTAGATTTTCATATATGATTACATTCTACAAAAACAATAAAATGGAAGAAGTCTACATATACAGAGATGCTGAGAAGTAAAATATAACAGAATATTCTAGCCAAACACAGTATATCCTGTCATTATCATAACAAAATATCAAAAGTTTTCATTTCTGAAACTGAACCAAAAACTCTTTCCGGGACTTTCTTGGTAGAAAACAAGGACCATGTTTACTGTAGAAGATGATTTTAATTTTGCCACAAACTCCTAAAGAAAAGATGTTAGATTTTAGTGAAAGGCATGAACCTAAAGTATAATATATACTTTTATTATTCTATTTAGAACTTTGATGCTAGGTATCTGGTCTTAGTGTATATTTTGTGCTATTTATACTGCTCTTATCGGTGCATTTTTAGATTTTTCTTCTTGATCATTTTTCCCATCTTCCCTATCCTTCCTTCTTTCTAGTTCTCCCTCCCTTTCTCTTTCCCTTGCTCCCTTCCTTATCTTTCTTTTCTAGTAGGCATTTCTGGGCTCCAACTAAGTTGTTTAAAACTTGGGAATTAGATTGGGCGTGGTGGCTCATGCCTATAATCCTAGCTATTCAGGAGGCTGAAATCTGAGGATTGAGCTTCAAAGCCAGTCCAAGCACAAAGGAATGTTAGACACTTATCTCCAATTAATCACTAGAAAACATGAAATGGGGCTGTAGCTCAAGGGGTAGGGCAGAATCCTTGAGATTAAGTGCTCAGGGACAACTGCCAGGCTCTGGGGTAGGGGAGGTAGCCTGGAGCTGAAATGCTCAGGGACAGTGCCCATGATCCACAAAAAAGAAAGACAGACAGACAGAAGACTTGGGAATTAGATCTCCAGGTTTTTTTTTTTTGTTGTTGTTGTTGTTTCATTGGAGGGGTTGGAGTAAATGTTACAAAAGAAGTTACATCTAGAGTTACTTATAAATACCCACATAACATGACAGGTACTGCTTGTAGCTGACAGATTCTGATAAAGGGGTATTTGGGTAAAATGTTGAAATAGTCCTCCATATCTTGTTTTAAAAATAATGTATTGGCCAGGTGTGGTGGCTCATACCCTGTAATACTAGCTAGAGGCTGAGAACTGAGGATTGCCATGCAAAGCCTGCATAGGCACTAATGTTCATGAAACTCTTATCTCTAGCCACTAGAAAACAAAAAGTGGCACTATAGCTCCAGGGGTAGGGCAGTAGCCTTGAGCAGAAGAGCTCAGGAACAGCACCAAGCCCAGAGTTCAAGCCCCATGACTGACAAAAGAAAAAATAAATAAGTAATGAATGAATGAATAAATAAATAAATAAAATGTCTTAGGGTAAAGTGTAATATCAAAGCTCCACAAAAGAAGAGTTGACAGAGTTGGCAGCCTTTCCATTCTACCACCATCCCATTTCCTATTTTAGAATCCTTGACCAAGTTAAATATTAATTTGTTAATTACAGGTATCAAACACTTTCTACAGTAAGGTATTCCAAATATAGTATTCAAAGCATGAAGATAGAGATTCACCAAATAATAATAAAAAATAAAATTATTTTGCAGAATGGATGTGATTTACAACACCATTCATCCCCAGCTTTCTAGCACTGCATAATTTTACAATGTTACATGGTCAAAAATCTATTAAGCATTTTCCATATTTTCTATTTTATAGATAGACATCTATTTTATAGATAAATTATATATGGTATTTCAGCAGAAGTAATACTATTTTTTTATCCTAATAGAAGTTCTTTAATTAAAAAACAGACAACTTGGTAAGATGGACCAGCTCTAATCTCTACTAAACATGCTCAGACAGGTGTTATGTTAAAGATCCTGGAATTTAAAGTAAGCATAGTACTAAGTGAAGTAAAAAAAAAAATGCACCGGACAATTGAACAAGGTCATTTCTAACTTTCCTGGAATTTTTTCTGTCCTTGAAAACTACAAAGGAATGAGGCACTGAAAATCCTCTTCAGTTTTCTCAGCCACAATTCCTAAATTAAATCCTAAAAAGCCATTTCTCCTTGTAGGAAAGGCTTAAGGCATCTGAAAAGCTCTACAGGAGATGGATTAAAATGCCTTGTTCTGCCTAACTACTAACTTACTTTTTCTGAAACTCCACATTGACTACATTCATTAACTTCACTATTATAACAAAATACCCAAACATAGGTTACTTATGAAGGATTTGCTGCTCCCCACTTGGCCCACTCTTTCTATATATCCAAAGATGAATATTCAGGATTGATTCTCACCCTGTTTTCTCAGGCAAGCCACCAAAGGTAAGTGCAGACTGTTTGATTCAGGCCCAGCAATCTATCTAAGCTTGGCTGTAAAACTTTCATCAGAAAGCACTGACCCCCAACCCTACCCCTCCACACACACCTGCCTAGACTTATTGGCATTTTTTTCTTAATCTCGGCCTCCTTGTTCAGATCTCATAAAATCAAAGATCCTGTCCCACCTCTCTGCTCAATCTCCAAGGCCTTGGAGCTACCGTGGCTGCTACAATATCTCAATAAACAGTCCTCCCCTGTGGAAGATTGAGTCCAACCTGTTTCCTTTCTTTTCTCCTCCATTTCCAGAGAGGTTATTTGATTCTGGTGCAAGATGGAAGAGCTCCGTTGTTTGGATAAGTAGTTGTGGCAGAGGGCTACATCAGAAACGTGCTGGGCAAAATGATCACATCTTAAAACTGGACTGTGGGAGAAAGAGCCCTGTGGTGTCAGTGGGGGAGCAAGTCCCACGATTTATTCATGCCTTAGCAGGGTGACAGTGGCTCACACCTGTAATCCTAGCTGTGCAGGAGGCTGAGATGTGAGGATTACAGACGAAAGCAAGAAAGTCCCTGAGACTCTTATCTCCAATTAACCCCCCCAAAACTAAGTAGTGCAGTAGCTCAAAGTGGTAGGGCAATACCCTTGAACTAAAAGAGCTAAGGGACAGCAGCCCTGAGTTCAAGCCCATGACTGACAACAAAAAACAAACAACAAAGGTCATACCTAGCAAGACTTAAGGATTTCCCACAAGGCCCTTTCTATTCGAGGACCTTCCAATGCTGTCACCTTAAGGCACTAACCCTTACATATGGCCCTAGGAGTAGCATTACTCATCTACAAATCATAGATATGACGTTGATATATTTTCTTGGTAATACCTGTGAGTCAGCATGTTCTTTTTCAGTTCTTAATGTGCTTTCCCTGGTTCTGAAACCATTTTGGGTCTATGCAAGGAAAATAGCTCTTGAAGGATGAGGTGGGTCTAATTCAAACTTACTTCCTCTGATTTCCTAGCACTGAATCTGACATAGAGCAAGCCCCATTATGTATTACTTTCTTCCTCTGACACACAAATACAATAGAAATATAAAAGCCATATTGAAATAGTGGAAGGATGGAATAAATTTCATTTCTAGTCATTGACATTCTCTCAAAATATTCATGTAACCTTTTGCATCGCATTTTTCCAGTGTCTTCAAAGGAATAGGTTAAAAAAAGAGAAGCAATTATGTTTTAACAAAGCAGGAGTACTTAGAAGAAATTTCTACGTTTATTATTTTAGAAATTATGCTTTTATAGTTGTATTTCTACCTAGCAGTTTTGCTTCTTTGAAACTCATTAAATTGTTAGCTTAAATTGTTTGCAGCTTGATTAGCCAACACAAAAGAATCTCCACACATTCTTGGAAAGTATGATTATTGTGATTCAAGAACATCCTAGTTCTAACAGAAGAGTTTTAGGGCTCAGATCTAGAGAATTTCCTGTAAAGAAAATTGTCTCCAGAGGCAAAACATGTAAAAAGCCATTTCATTTAAAAGTTGTTTTGTAATGGGGCACATTGATCAAGATGCATTTTACTCATACAACGACATGGAATAACTTCTTAAAGATAATAAAAAGACAGAAAAAGTAAAAGATCTTTTTGTTGTTCTATTGATGTTTATTCCTTTAACATATCTCTGCTTCTGTATGTACGGATCTATCATTGCATATATAAGAAAATAGCTGCTCTATATTAAATACTTATGGCAGGCACTACTCTAGGTGGGCCTCTTATGTGATCTCATCAAATTTCCACAATCAAATTTGTCAGGCAGGATTGATACTTCTCAATTTTACAGGCCAGAAAATCAAAGCTAAGAAAGACTGTGTTTCCTAACATTACATGGACATGTAGAATAACGGGATAGAGATTCCTGATGGAGTGTATCTGATTCAAATGCTTTTTAAACAGCCTTATATTTGACTTAAAGCTTTGAAAGTTCAATTTATATTCTGGCTGAAAAGAATATCAAATGAACCTAAGTGGGCTAATAAACCAATCTATAGAATGTGAAGTAAAGAACTTCATTTTTTGGTACATTTTTTTCTTTTGAAAGTCTTGATTGAAACACTTCTAAGGTCATATTACATATACATGTCAGTATCTCTTCAACATCAGGTAGAGGTTTATTTTAGTGCCTATAAGTCATGAATCAGGTTGGAACAAAAAAATCAGCTTTGGTAAGCATTAACTTTTGGCTGCAGGCATATTTCTTTACCCCTCTCTGCTTCAGTCTCCATATCTATAATAAAAGCATAAAAATAGCACTCACCTTATGATGTTGTTCGGAAGTTAATTTCTATATTTAAATTGCTTAGAATATTGGCAGGACATGGAAAAAGTCAATTTATTTAAACTAATTTTTTCTTGTATTAGAATAATCCAAGTCCTATTTTTAACTAAACACATAAGGCATGTGTAGAAGAGGGATGATAGAGTACAAAGAGAAAGAAGCAACACAGATCAGAAACCTTCATCAAAAAGAGAAAAAAAATGAATAATTTAATGAGATCACAAATGCATACATTCCTTGGTGGTATGACTTTAATTTGGGGCCCTATTCATTCTAGCCAAATATTGTGCCACTGACTCATCTCTAAGCCCATTGATTTGTTTCTAAAATATTTACTTTTCTTTTTCTGCCAGTCCTGGGCTTGAGTTCAGGGCCTGAGCACTATCTGTGGACTTTATCAAGGCTAGAGCTCTACCACTTGAGTCACAGCACCACTTCCAGCTTTTTCTATGTATGTGGTACCAAGGAATCGAACCCAGATCTTCATGCATGTTAGGCAAGCACTCTACCACTAGGTCAAACTCCCAGTACTAATAATTACTTTTCTTTCACAATGTTCTGTGAAAGAGATCCAGCTATCTGTCTACCAGGTAACATTTCAGGACTCACTTTTGGTTGGTGGCTTGGGTTGGCATGAGTACCTAGGAGAAATGCCACTGTACATATTCTATGTGATTTCTTCCTTGAAGGCTAGTTTCTTGCTTTGAGGGTGTTCCTGCCAGAATTTATACCCTAACAACTTTATCCAGTTCCATTCTGATGCCATGAGATAGTAGTTTGGCTTTGAAGCTTCTTACTCCATGCACCTCCTTCATAACTTATGAAGAACCCTGTCTTGTGTTTCTGCACTCACTCAATTTTCTTATTCTGTCCCTCTAGCTGGGTGGAATAGCCATGATGTGCTACTTTCTTTTTTTATTTTTGCTACTATTAAGTATATGTACAAAGCAGTTTACAGGTCTACAAGTCAGGTTATGAGAACTAATTCTTCTTGGCTACTGTCCTCTTCTCAACTAACAAGTTTATTTATTTATTTATTTTTTACATAATAGTCATTGAATATAATGTTATTTTCTTGGTTACTCTTAGGCTGCCTGGGATTTAGAGTCTCCATCCCTGGCCTCACTTGTGATTAGAAAATTTCCCTTTGGAAAGCTAAAGATCATCAACTCACTTCTCTGATATTTTAATCCCTCTCCACCCCAATCACTTATTGTTTCTTAAACCTCAGTTGTTCTTATATCATCTTTCTACCTACTCTAACCAACCCACTGGACTGTTATTATTTTTAATCTCTCTGTAAATATTTTAACCAAGTATTTTGTGTTTTTTACTTTGCTCAATCTCCCGTTTATTAAATGAGACTAATTATGAATGCCAGTCACATAGAAGTAGCATGGTAAAACTATCAGCAATTATTATGAAGACGCAAGTCAGGAGAACAGATTTTACTTATGGTTACAAGACAAGATTTTACATATATTACTGTGAATGTGCTTTAGGGTTTTGTTCTTGAGATTTAGCAAAGGTTCATTTGGTAAAACAGAGCAAAGTAGGGAGAAAAAAAGAAAGGGAGAAAAGAATGCCCCCTGGCAGGCCGGAGGTGGAAGCAATACTACAAGCTTTAGAGTTTTATAAATTAGATTATCCTAAGAGTTCTTAACCCTATTAGGCTTGATGTCCCCTTCTTTTTTTTTAAAAGGATCAATTTTAATGGCCCTTTTACTAACTTAAAATGAAATACATAAATAATTTACAGCTCAAGATAATTATATAAAATGTTATAGTACTCCAAATGCAACAGAAATATGAAATAGAAGGAAAGTGATTATGATAAATTAATATGAACTTCAATATAAACATAATTAGGCATGAGTACACTAGCAGACTATTTACAATGAGTAAATTTGGATTTAAAAGAAGAAGGTCAAAACCTTTTTCCATTAAATAATGCGGAACAAAAGAGTACTGGTATATGAAAATTGAAATGAAGTTAATGTTATAATGACATATAAGATATAGAGAATACCATTCCAATTAAAGAAGAATGTACATAAAGATATCAAGTTGACTAAACAAATAAACATAGAATTTTTTAGAAAAGTAATAAAACTGAAGGGATAAGGAATTATGCCATATCAAGCCAGTTAACACAAGGCTAGTCATGCATATATTATTAACTAAAGTAAGCCTCTGTTGACTTAAAAACTGTTTTCAAAAGTTAGAAGAGAAAATGCTATTTATTAGTACAGTATCTTTTGCTAATAGGAAAAATGTTAATGAGAAAGAGAATTTGACTTGTCTTCTATTATTAATGTTCTCAATTTCTGAGTATACTGGAGTGCATGACATGAAGACGGCCCAAAGAAACTACACAAATTAGAAACTCAGCCTTGCTTTACAGTATCAGAGCAAAAATTAATAATACACTGTGTAATCTTGACTCCTATTTAGGATTATCACCAATTGATAGCAAATAAAATACTATGACAATTAGTTTCTTCTTTATCAAGCAAATTAGTGTGACATGCAAATGGTAGATATAGCTAGACTTGAGGGAAAATCCTTAAGGACAATCCTAGGTCCTGAGTTCAGATCCCATGACAGACCAGAAAAAGAGGAGGAGGAGGAGGAGGAGGAGGAGGAGGAGGAGGAGGAAGAAGAAGAAGAAGAAGAAGAAGAAGAAGAAGAAGAAGAAGAAGAAGAAGAAGAAGAAGAAGAAGAAGCAGCAGCAGCAGCAGCAGAAGCAGCAGCAGCAGCAAATTATAAACCACCCCCACTCTGTTTTTATATGGAGTCCCTCCAAAGAGTAATCTAAGTTTCAAAGAGTAAATGAACCTGGTCATATGATGAATAAATAAGTTGTTTTGAGCTCAAAAAGCAACTACTAGAACATTTTTCTTTATGTCAGCCTCTATTTAAGCATATCTATAACTCAAACACACTCAAAAGTAAAATATATCTCTATGACTGAAGAACAGGAAGTTGACAAGATTAAAGCCTTAACCGGAAAATAAAAACCCAGAGATCTGTAATGATCATAAAATGCTAGATATTCAGGTTAAAAGCCTATATCTAGAAAAATAGGAAAATGCCACATAATGCTGTTATGGACCACCTATTTACTTAACAGATATTTTTATAAAATTTATGACTATCTTTTGGTCAGGGAATTTTCCATGGTGATTCTCAAATGGTTTACTTTTAAGATAAGGGTTTTACTTTTAATATTAAAGTGCCAGAAGCCAAGATTTTACCCTGTTCAAATGACATTTGTGGATAAATATATTATACTTGACAAGGGATAGGTTTACCACTCTGGTTCCTGAGTGACTTGGTTATATCCAGAAAAATACAAGTTTTACAGAGACTTCACCTCACAACTCTCTGATAGTGTGAAACTGTTCTCTGGAAGCACCCTATATAACTTTGTTATTTCCCCCAAATCTGTCAGTAAATGGCTTGTCACACCTTCCATTCTCATATATACATGTCTTAAAAAGAAAATAGTCTACTCATCTATACCATTCAAATGTTCACATCATGTGTTCAGATCTGCTGGAGGAAACATATTGTAAAAATTTATTCTAAATTTCAGAATTTTAGAGGAAGAACAGTTCAAGTTTTATGGTCTCAAGCCCATACACAATTGGACTCAGAGATGTTTTGTACTCTATATGGAGGGACAGAGGTCAAAGGTCTTCCTTCCATTATTTCTCATGTGAGATGTACTTAGTACAATCAGTAAATTACTGAAAGTCCCTTCTTTAGAAGTGGGAAGATTAAAGCTCTGTCAAATAGTTAGAAGCAAATATCTATGATTTACTTTATCTGTATCTATGATATACTCTAGTTATAAAGTAGGCATAATACTATCAATTCTACAAATATTTTATAAAGATTTAAAACAACTGATGGAGGAAGAAGAAGTGAAGGATATGGTGGTAGTAGTGGTAGAGGAGGAAGAGTCAGAGAAAAAGGATTGGTGTTTAAGAAGGGAGATTTATTTAACCATTTATAAGCTAAAGTTAGATTTGTTGGCTTCTTACTTGAAATACTTTTAGTGTTACCCAAAGTAAAAGTGAAGAGAATTATATTTCATATTTTAATAACAAAATCTATGTATTCAATATGGAATATGAATTGAATGGCTAGCATCTTTATTATGATATGGAAATTAAAACTGATATACTGAGAGTTGAAGAAAAAGAAAATATACAACAGTGGCACTTAAATAGAGGAAATATTGTTAAATTACTTTTGCCAACTATTTTGTGGATAAAGGAACAGATTTGAAATTCATTTGTAACTAAATGTGAGGATCCTTTTTTTAATCCCTAGGACCTCAAGGTGATAATGGGGCTAGATAAGATCAGGAGAGGGATTAGTTTTCTTTTGAAAAGGGGAAAAAAAAGTCTAATCTTTTTCTATACAGAAAAAGTGATGTAACGATGATACACACAAGATAATATGTTGGAAATGGGGAAACAGTGACACACACAAGATAATATGTTAGGGAAGTGGGGAAAGGAAAAGTGGGAGAAAAACATGAGAAGGGGTAACAATTTCCAACAAGAACTGCACTCACTACCTTTCGAATGTAACTGTAACCCCTCTCTACCCCACCCTGACAATAAAATTAAATAAAGGAAAAAAAAAGTGATGTGGACCAAAGTAAAAACAGTTCTATTTGCAATTCAGAAGAAAAAATCTCACCAGAAACCAAGTATACCAGCAACTTCACCTTGTAATTCTGTAGCGATCAAATGGCTGTTTTTTAAATACCTCACAAATAATATTTTGTTATGACAACCAGAGACAGCAGAAATCACTGTCATTTTGAATAAGGTGTTTCTTTCCATTTGCATTTGTATAAGACATCTTAATTTTCATGAGATGCAACATTTTCCATTCTTCTCTGGCTGTTGAATACACTGTCTATACTGCAGTGGACCTGAGTAGCAGTCCTGAGCTCGGCCGTTCAGTCATTATGATGGTGTACTTGAAATATATGCCTTGCTTCCTTAATTATACTAATTTCGACCCCTTAGAAAGCTACTATAAAGAATGAATCCTGCTTTCAAGGTAAAATTGCTCTTAAGCAATGAATTTAGATGTCTTCATTGTATTAATAAACTACTTTGTTACATGGCAACACCTTTGCACAAATACTAAAAGATGATATTTAAAATGGTAAAAAAAAACATTAAAGTAGGAAATAAAGAAAAAGAGGAGTTTGGAGTAATAGATAACTCATTTTGAATTTTCTCATAAGATATAGTTCTTTATGCCAGTCACGGCGGCTTACGCTTTTAATCCTAGCAATTTAAGAGATTGAGATCTCAGAATAGCGGTTCAAAGCCAGCCCAGGAAACTAAAAAGTTCTTGAGACTCTTATCTCTAATTAATCACCAGAAAACAGAAGTGGTACTGTGGCTCAAGGGGCAGGGCCATAGTCTTGAGTTGAAGAGCTCAGGAACAGTGCGTAGGCTTAGAGTTCAAGCCCCATGACTGACAAAAAAAAGAAGATATAGTTCTTTAACTCTTCTTGGCTTAATTTTTTGTGTGTCTAATGTAAGTATGAAGAGAATTAGTATTTCATTCATTGATTCTGTCATTCATCCATGTCAAATCTTTTTGGAATAGTTATTTGAAGCCAAACCCAGGCACTGCCATTGAGCAATGGAAATTTCTCTCCAATATCAGTTTAAAATATTAGAACTGGGCTGAAAAGTCAATATATGCTTTCATATTTAGTAACTGATTAATCTCTTGGTGTTTTCTGCTAGAAGATTCTATACAAACCTGAAATGTTTAGAGAAAGTATTTTGGTCTTAGGTCATTCGATCAGTATTTTTTCCCAGCTTTATTTTTCTTTTTATTCATTTTTGGATTCTTTTGAATTCTTCATAATGATTTATGCATGTATGTGAATCATGTTGAATGTATCTATGGAAAAAGACAGGAAGAAAGTAAATGCAAAGTATAAATAAATAAAAGTGGAAGAAGTGAGTACCAGAATAGGAATTAACTTTCCTGAATTCAATTGATGGATTATTTTTCTGGTGCTTCCTATTAAATATTTTATCATCATCATCTGATAATAAAACTCAAATGAATATAATGGAAAAGTATATTCCTTAAAGGAACGGTACAGAAAAATTCCAGCTGGCTTAATAAATCAGGACTGAAGTGCAACAATCTTGGAAAGTATAAATTTCAATATGAAGACTAGAGGTCTGGCTCAAATGGTAGAGTGCCAGCTGAGCAAGCAAGCTGGGCAAGTGTAAGGCCTTGAATTTCAGCCCCAATATCAGCAAATTATTATTCATACTAGTATTAATAATAACAAGTGTAATAATGTCAATATCACTGGCAAAAAATTGAAATCCACAAAATGAAAGCTAGACAATAGATAAGGAGCTATCTGTAATTAAAATAACCATAAAAGAAAGGTAATTTTATCTTTTAGACAGTGGAAGTATATCACATCTCAATACTGAAAATTGAATACTGTCATTGTATCTCCCTTCCTTAAATCAACTGAAAAGTGTTACAAAACAGCTTGGAATGTGTGAGGACACAGGCAAAATGTACATAAAGAAAGAGAACTTAATTAAACCATTAAAATGTGATTGAAGAGTGGTATAGAAAGAGTGACTGGTATAAATTTAGGCTTTATCTTCTTGAGAACTCTTTGAGTTAGTATAATGCTAATTTTTGAACAAATCAAAAAGGTATCCCTCCCCTTGATATTACAGCTCCAACAAAATCTGGGATGAAAGAGCTAAAATCCAATTTTCAACACTTAGACTGGCGTGATGTACTAGGAAATTCACAAGGTTTTGTGAAGAACAAGATGTGTCACAGTAGTAGCAAATACCTTTCTATTGACAGAATAATGGGCCAGTAAATCAGGGAGAAGCATTAGTTGCAATTTATCTTGACTTTAGAAAGAGTTTGATTTTGTCTTGTATGAAGTATTAATCAAGAAATGGGGAATGCGTGCCACAGTGCTCACTGTTCTTAAGTGGATCAGCTTCTGGTCCATTTAGTCAATCAGAAGCACTCAGAATATTGCTGTTAATAGCGCAGTATGTTTGAAGCTGTAGAATACGTAGATATATGCAGTGAGGCCACAATATAAATATGTAATGAATAAAATAGAAAATAAATTGCAATCAATACTTGCCCTACAAATGTTAAATATTAGCATTAGCATAAATAATTATCCGGGAATATTTTACTTGGATGCTGTGTTTTGTTTCAAAAGGCCTTTATATATGATATTATTCTAGGCATGAAATATCTAACAATACATTTGGCTTACTGAGGAATACAACAGGATGTAATTGGTAAGCTGAAATGTAGACGCAACAATTTAGCATACAGAAGTAGAAAAACAACAGAAGGAAGAAGTGGTTTATAGCTGATTGTAAATTTTAGAATAGTAATCATCTTACCTAGTATTTATTGTGTACTAAAGATGAGCTAGGCACTGTATATACTTTATCTCTCGGAATGTAGGAAGAACAATGAAGTTATTATAAAGTATTTCCTAGTCTCTTATAGCTAGATGAACACAAGGACAAAGAAGCAGAAGAGCAGAATTCAGGAATTACCCAAGCCAGGCTTCCTCAGGTAAAGTCATTTCTATAATCTCTTGTTTAAACATGTTGTGGAGATGTTACAAACATACAGTGAAAGAAAACACAGGGAAGAGATTCCTTGAAAATAATGTGATGAAATTGTTCTACTCTGTTTTGTTTCTATGACACGGAAGGGTCACCAAGTCACAGAAACAGTGAAAAAGGGTAAAATGGGTATGTTATTTAAAATGTTACTAGGTTCAGTGAACAGACTGGGGTGATCACCTTAAACATTTGTAATTTAATGTGAGGAGAAGATATTTGATAGGGAGTAAAAGGGGGCATGTGCATGTATGTGTAATTGGGAGTGTTGGAAATTGAGTGAATGTATGTGTGATTGTGTGTGTGTGCATGTGTGTGTGTGTGTGGTGTGTTGGTAGGTGCATGTGTATACTGCTATATGTGAATGTGTTGGTATATGTGTTTTTGTCAGGGGGTATATGTATATTTGTCCACATGTGTGCATATATGTGGTGGGTGTATGGGTAGGAATCTGTGTGTGCTGATATGAAGCAAACTGACACAAGAAACACAAACCATTTGAGGTGTCTATCTGGCCATAAATATTATTAAAGTAGCAAAGTAAGCAAAGCCATCCAAAGACATATTGTGCTAGGAATATGAAAGAAAGTTAGATGAAAAGGGAAGGCTTAGAGATGAGCAATGCATAGTTGTAAAGGTTAAAATGGATTCTAGGACCCTCTGAAGAGAAGAAGAAGTATACATAGTTCAGCTGAAACTTGGAGGATTAGACAAATACAGGAAAGAGAAATTATGGCATAAAGAAGAGCTAACTCGGAATAAAATGGCACAGGTTAGAACATAGCTAAAAACATAGAGTATAGTTAAAATTAATAAGAATATATATTAAAAATCCTTTACCTATATGTGTGTGTGTGTGTGTGTGTGTGTGTGTGTGAAAATGTTGACAGGTAAAACATAAAATCACTCTTGTTTTCACTGTGTGTGTTTATTCTTCCTAAGATGCCCTACATTTTCATACAGCCAAGAGAGCCTCTCAGTCCTTCTCAGCAGGATTTCTAATAAAAAGCTTGAAATCATGAACTATATTCTGGTGTGACCCAGAAAGCTTTGACATTCAAAATCAGAGCAGACTGAATGGCTCAGTCAAGATGCAAGTCTAAATTAATTGGGAAATATGATTATAATGACTCTTGAGAGGAGGGATAATGTATCGTGATTTTTTTATTAAAATGGTATCTTTGTAATTTAAATGAGTAATTGTGAATAAAACAGCTAAAATGAAAATGTGTTCAGGTTAAATAAATTAAATAACCTTTTCAGCTTTTTTTTAGTGATTCAGAAATATAGTTATTTGCTTCTGGAATGAATGGAGCTTAAGACTATTGGTAGGGACATATCCGTGAATGTATAATCACTGTTCTTAGTACAATGCTGAGATAAGTATTTATTGAGTAAATGCTGAGCTGCTTTAAAAGCTTTCAGTTTCATATGAATTCAAATAAAAGGCTTACATGCAATAATATCATTCACATGCACAGTTATATTTAACAAATATGATTATATAGAATTACATACACCTTTGCTTACTTAGGATATTTCTGAGTACACTGAGGCCAGAATTGCTCATTGTTGTTGTTGTTATTATTATTATTATTATTATTATTATTATTATTATTATTATAGTTTTGCCAGTTCTGGGGCTTGAACTCAGGGCCTGAGCAATGTCCTTGGGATTTTCTCAAGGCTAGTGCTCTACCACTTGAGCCACAGCAATACTTCTGGCTTTTTCTGTGCATGGGGCACCAAGGAATCGAACCTGGGTCTTGGTGCATGCTAGGCAGGCACCCTACCACTAGGCCAAACTCCCAGGCTGTGTTCCTTATATTAACATAACATTTATGAGCAAGAAATTTAAGGAAATAGACAAGTCAGAACTGTGGTTCTTTTTCTTTATAATGCCCAGTTATTGGTATAAGTCAGCATCACAATAAACCATTTATGTGCATGTCCACATATGTATTTAAATAGTGAATAGAATTAGGATAAAAATATTCCCCTGCCTCTGCCCCTGCCTGTCACCCTTGCTGCACAGGAGTTTGAGATATAGAGGATCTCATATTGGAACCATCTTGTGCAGAAAAGTCTGGGAGATTCTATCTCCAAAAGAACAAACACAAAGTAGAAATACAGGATTGGCTGAAATAGTAGCACACCAGTCAGGTAAGAAGTTCTTGAGTTCAATGCTCATACTGAAAACTAAAAGTGTATAATGAAGCTGGATGTGGTGGCTCATGCCTGTAATCCTAACTACTCAGGAGGCTGAGATCTGAGGATCAAGGTTCAAAGCCAGCCCAGTCACTAAAGGACCTGAGACTCTGATTTTCAATCAATCACTAAAAAATGGGAAGTGGGACTTGGCTCAAAGGTAGGGCGATAGCCTTGAGCTGAACAGCTCAGGGACAGTACTCAGACTGAATTCAAGCCCCATGACCCACAAATAAATAAATAAATAAAATAAAAGTATAATAAGAAACTTTTCTGGATGAGATAAATGGAGAGAATTTAGACACTACTAATGAAAAATGGCAGTTGGTAAACAGGGAAGCTGTCTGATACCCTATGGGGTTGATTTAACTTAAATGTTAAGAAAAAAGTGATATGAGTGCACTGAGAACCTTTTTTTTTCCCTGAGGCTCCAAAACTTTCACAGTCCTGAAAACAGGAAAGCCCAAATACAATAGTTACTGTTACTCTCTATGATGTAATTAATGACATCTATATTAGGTTTAGTTAGCCATTGTAATAAATTATTTCAAGCTTGATAGCCTGAAACAACAGAAATGTATTCACTAATAAAAATGGAGAATTAGTGTTAAAGCCAATGAGAGCAAGGAGGAAGGTGGGTAAGATCCATCACTAAGTAACCAGCAAAACATGCTGACTGGAGGCATGGCTCAAGCAGTAAAACACCAAGCATGAACTCTAAGTGACAGTACAATGCCCTGAGTCCATGAATCTGTAGAAAACAGGAAAAGTTCAGTATGGTCATGAATGGCTAACACATAGCAATATCAAAAGCACCAGGAATTAAGTACCATTTATGGCCTAAAAATATTAGTATAATGACGAAAGAGAAAAGTGATAGAATTTTCTCTGTATGATGGAAATTTTCATAAAATGTTAAACAGGCAAATTGCTTCTCACGAAAGAAAAATACTAATGAGGCCGAATCTCCTGATTATTCATCTCTCAGCTGGAATGTGGATCTTATAATTACTGTGTGAGGCAAAAAAAATAAGGCATCTGTTTTAGCTTTCCTCTCTCTTAGATGATTAGATTTATTAAGATGAAGTTTCTCCGTTAATAAAAAATAAATTTAGAACTACTTGTTCCTGGATTTTTTCATTTTATTAACATTTCTAAGCTTTTAGGGGTATTGTTGTAGTTTTGTAAGTTTTAATAGGAGTGGATCCCCTTGGTAGATGTCTACAAATCATGAATTATGCCAAAATATATTTCCTTATATTTATTACATAATTCATCCAATCTCAACTTTCATCTGACAATCCATTCAGTTTTTGCAGAAATGATTTTTTTTCCAATCCTGGAGCTTGAACTAAGGGCCTGAGCACTATCCTTGTACTTTCTCAAGCTTCTGCTCTACCACTTGAGACACAGCACCACTTCTGGCTTTTTTTATGTATGTACTACCAAGGAATTGAACCCAAGTACTTCATGCATGCTATGCAAACACTCTTATCACTAGGGCAAACTCCCAGCCCCAGAAATGGTTTTTCACTATCAATTGAGTTATAGAGACTTTTCTAGAGACTGCTATTTTTCTGAGACTCCACATTACACAAAATAGATATTTTGTCTTTGTAGAGTTCTGCCTATGAAAGAAAAACTAATAAATAAATATCTAAGTTAAATAGCATGTCAGAAGCCATTATATACAATGGATAAAGATAAAGTTAGGAGGCAGTATGAAGAGTGCTGCCAAGTGGAGGAATTTACATTTTAAAGCAGATTCTCAGGGAAACTCATATTGTGATACTTGAAAAAAATTGAAAGAGTTGAAGGACTAAATTGTCTGTAGATTCAAGGGAATAGTGTCATAGACAGAAAGTTCAATTAATGTAAAGGCCCTAAGGCCAATGTATTCTCAATGTTATAGACATCAAGAGAAAACAAATGACGAGATTTAAGGTTCAAAAGAGTAGAGAAGATATACAGAGGAGTACAGACATTTGTATGACATAGAGGATCTTCATACTTTATTCTATGTAATCCTAAGAAGAATCATCTAACATGCAGAAAGAAACTTTTTCTTTCCACTCTTTTTTCCATTGAAGGACTCATGCATTCTCAAAATGCTCATCCTGACTATTGTGATTGGCAGCAAGGAAGAAGATTAGGAACCTAATCAAAGAAAGACTGGATAAATAGGATTCCATCAAACTGAAGAATTTCTGAATGGCAAAGGATAGAGCTAACAATATAAATGGAAAGCCCGTAGAATGAGAGATTTTACTAATAATGCACCAGACAAGGGCCTTATATCTAAAAATATACTTAGAGCTCGAAATATATAAATTCCTCAAAAAGAAATCCTCAATGAAATAACAACCCAATTAGTAAGTGGGCTAAAGATTTAAAGAGAGACTTCTCAGAAAAAGAATATTAGCCAATAGACACATGAAGAGATGCTCCTCATCTCTGACCACAAAAGAAATGCCAACAAAAACAACATTGACATTTCCCCTCGCCTAGGTTAACATGGCAATTATAAAGAAAACTAACAAATGAAAGATGTTGGTGAGGATGTGGCCAGAAGGAAATGCTACTACAATATTGGTGGGAATGTAAACTTGTTCAACCTGCTCTAGAAAGCAGTATGGAAGTTCCTCATAAAACTAAACATAGACCTCTTCTATGATCCAGCAATCCCACTCCTTGGTAACTATCCAATAGAATAAAAACAAGGCCACACTAAAGCCACCAGCACAAACATGTTCATAACAAGGTCCTTGATCATGGCTAGGTAAGTATGCTACTACTTCATTGGACTATGGCTCTATTGTGTATTTGAATTTTCATATATTTTCTGTACCTTGTTGGACATAGTTCAGGAAAGCCACACAGAAGATACATTTAAGTTAATTTTTAATATGGTACACACAGTTTACTTTTTCAATATAATTTTTAGTTATATGTTATATGTGTTTCACTTGAACTTTACAAAGATAAACCTTTTAAGTACTGATAAAATTGCCTCTACAGATTTGAAATATGTATAAATTGCAATGAAAGACTGATGTCAAGCATAACTTTTGTAAAGCATTTTCTGATGAATGAAAGGTCAGTCTACGTTGGAGATAACATAGACAAAATAAAACTGTAAAAGGCATAATCTTACTTTTCAGATTTGTATCGTGAAAACTATTGTGAATCTAAATTTCATATCTATGAAGATAGTCATTATTTTTGTCACCTAAATTAATTTTAAAGAATTATTAATTTTGAAGTGTTGGAATTAAACAGAGGTAAAATTCTTATTTGCAATATTTGGTGAAGTAATAATTTGACACAGGATGGTTTTTATTGTGTAGGTATAATGTTAGTAATGAGGACAGAATGAATTATCTCAACTGGAGAAGTCTGGTCTGAGTTCTCAAACCAATTAAAATAGATAGAAGAGATCATGGCTAATGTGTTATTCAATTGCATGTACACTACTTATTAAATTCAGCTTCTTTTAATTCTGTAAGTTGAAGATTCCTTCCATGAGACAATTTATTTGTTTTATCTAGACAATATTTTTTTTATTGAGAAACAAGGTAAATGTAAAAGAGTGCCTTTTCAGCAAGATTTTAATGTAGTTCTTGCCATGGTAGAATGAAAACAACACACTTCACCTGCTACTGAGTACAATTAAACTATAATAGCAATCTAATGGATTTGTGAAAGCATTTAATGATGAATACCACTTAATTCTGTACACTGTGAATGGTATCATATTGACAGTCTTTATTTGAGGAGTCAAATGAATATATTAATATGAGGTAACATTTAGAGATTATCACAAGAACAGTTTGTGGGCTTCCAGACCACAAACAAATTTCTATGTAGATTTTTACTTCTATTCCTATGGTTTAAGATGAAAACTATAATTCTTAGAGAAGAATATAATATAATCTTCCATAGGATATCTCTAATTTTTATGGCAAAAAAGAGAGAAACCCTGCTTTCTAAAACTAGAATTAAATGTTTATTAAAAGTCATTTAACATCTTCAAATAGGGGCATGAATTTATATATAATTTTACTCATTGTATTTTCTGTTATAAGTGGTAAATATCATTTATATAATAGGGAAAAGATAATATCCATGCCAAAGACAAATAAGTACAGAATTAGGACTCTGTAGTGAAAGGCATTAAACATGTGCTGTGCTTCACCTGATCCTAAGCTGAAACAACAAATGTTTTATATTAATGAACATGGTATTTCAAAGGAGTTAAAAGAAACAAGATATTTGGAGAACTGTTCCTTCAATTTATTTTTATTAGTATTTTTGTGCTACCAGATTTGAATTCATAGACATGATAGCTCAGGTATGTAAGAGTCCAGAAGACTGGTGTGAAATATACATATCTGTAAGGGAAATTTAGCCATGTGACTTGTGCCCAGGTTAAAAATAAATCAATAACGGATGGATATCAGTAATGATCAGTCAGGAATTAGAATCCTCTAAGCGCTGAAAAAGCTATGTTAGAATAAAGAGCTATGGGAAGGAAAAACTGCACTATCTAGTCATCTGTATTTTTCTATCACTACCCTTGTAGCAAGAGAAAATTTTATCTTCTCATCCATAGTGAAAAGTTTTCACAATACCAAGTACTCACCAGATGAATGGCCAAAATGAATTAATTGTCTGAAAGCATGAGATAACACTAAATATTTTCTCCTTTGTCTTAGCTTATGCTGTGTATTTTGACCACAGGGATAAAAAAAGCAACTACGACACTTATAGATGAAGAAATGATAAAACTTAAAAACTAAAGGCAGAAGAGGACATTAAGCTGCAACTTTCTTTTTGTGGTTATTGTTATTTAGGTGATATGTAGCCAGTCAATGAAAAATTCTAAGTATGCAGCTGACACAATTTTCCTGATATACTAGGACCATTGCTTAGACATGAATAGAATGGTGAAGGAAAAATAAAGAATCTGAAAGGAGAGAAAATCTATGGTGTTATTGAAAAGTACAATGAGTTTCTGAAGATGAAAGCTTCGGTGATGAGTGATAAATTGTTGAAAGGTGTTTGTACAGGAGAAGGAAACCAGATCTAATCACTAATTCTGTAATACTTTATCTCACTAGGTAGAAGTAAGAAAAGTAGCAGAAGCAGAAAAGCAAAAATAAGAGGAAGACACTGCTGACATCCCTTTGTGCATCTGAGATGATGATGCAATGATGAGCCTTTCTATCAGGTGTAGCTCAAGGCTCAGTGCTGTGACTATCTGTATTAGTTCTTATTGTTGGGGAATGAACACTCCAGGATGCTTACTCCAGTTTCTACACCATACTTCTGCTAGTTGTCTAGTTGTGATAGGTTTTCTACACCCTATCAGATGATCTCTGAGGGGGAGCATTCCACCCCAGTTCAGGATATTGTCAATTTGTGATTCAGGCTTTACAGTGAAATTGAGATGAACTATATTGACAGTAGGTGAATCCTTAGTATTTGTTAAAATAATACCTAAAACTTCTCTAATGAGGACTTTTCATGGTTTACCTGGAAAAAACCTGAGGTCACTAAGTCAAAATTTGAACTATCTCAGTAATTCCCTCCCCCTTGGTACATATTTTCTATGAAATAATCACATTTGGTAAGAGATGGAGGTGATTGAATGATTCATAAATAAGTTATAAAATATAAGGGCATTTAACTTCAAAAAGTCATTCAAAATTAGAGGAGAGAGAAAACTATGAGGCAAATAAATGTCAAATAGTAACATTTGACCATAATGGAAGGGTATGGAACTGTTCGGTGACTTACCTGTAAGGTTTTATACATCTTATTAACTTAAAATTTATAAACAAAGAAGATCTTACTGAGATTTAAACATGTGCTTGGCAGACTTAAGTGTAGAAGAAGTATAATGCTACAATATACAAAATATTTATTATAATTTTGTGTGTAAATTTGAGTGTGTGTGTGTGTGTATGTGTGTGTCTGAACTCAGCATTGGGTATTGAACTCAGGATTGTGAAATTCAACCAAATTGCTTTCCTGTTCAGTCATGCCTACATATGATAAACTATGAGTTTATAAAAACTATATTCTGCCCATAACTACTCTTTTACTTCCTATAAATCCTTTGGAGTGAAAAATAGTTGTTTCTCCCCCAAAGACAAAGTATTTTGAAATGACATTACTTTGGTTATCATTGATTAGAACTATGTACAGAATTCTAATTATGTACAGAGAAATGTGTCTGTAAAGAAAAGCCAAAGTCTTATAAACTAGTACATTAAAACATTTGTAATAAGGGTATAACACAATTAAAATTAAATTGATTTAATTTACTAAAGTATATAAAATTAATACTTGCAATTTAAAATGTCAGATTTGTGAACTTTTCCTACAACTAATAAAAGACCTATGCTTCCTTCCAAGCCCCTGGAGGTCTCGCTGATCTGAGGACAATAGATTCAATACTTTGAAGAAAATGACACAGGGGTGAAGTGAGCACCACTTCAAATTAAATGGTCCCTTTAGAGTTACAAGATGTAAGTTCATTTGTCAGCAAGCTCTGGGACATCTTCCAATAAAGGAATATTTAGCATTATTGCCCCAATCTTGTCTAACTTTAAGATTCTAATGTGGGGTTTCTTTAAATAAACACTTAATATTGAGTATCATTTCTGTTACATTTCTATATAAAAATATACCATTTACCAGCATGCTCTGACAATGTATGTCAAAACATGTCACTTATGAGCCTTTCATTGACACCTGATATAGCAGCAACCAAAAACACATTCCCATTGTGTGTTTTAATGCACCCATTTCTATTTGCACAATAGACTATAACTGTTTTCCCTGGCATAATTTCCACTTATTCACCATTGTATGACTATATGAACAAATATGGCAGAGTATTATTCAAACAAATAAGCTATTATACAGCATCTTCAAAGGCTTCTACTTCAACTGTACAAAGATTGTCTTTGGATTTCTATGTGTTCCACAGAAAAACTAATGACATTCAAAGAAATTACTTTAGCAAGTGATTTTGATGATAGCAACAAAGAAGATTGTGTGAGTGTGTGTGGCTGGGAGAGGGAAGAAGAGGAGAGAGAAACAGGAGAGAAAATATACAGGTGTAGAGAAAAAGGAAATATAGAGGTGTGAATGTTTGTGGGGAAGTTTAGTTTATACATATTTATCTTGATTCAGGCTTTAGCATAATTCTCAATAAATCTTGCTCTCATTATTATTACTGTCAATGTTATTTCGGGTATCTCTGATATTTAGAGGAAACAGACTTTTTTCTTTCTAAACCATCTTGATTGAAACTGAAATTATGTAATACATTAGAATTTCAGTTCTACTTTTTCAAAACTAAAGAAAGAAATATCTCACTCTATCACAGCCATTTGAACTCCAGGAAAGTATGTGACCACATCTATCTTTCTTTTCTAAAAGAGACAATCCCATTTAAAGCACTTAGCTGCCTGATTATAATAGTCCTTTTATTGACTTCTATTGTTTTGGCTTAACAGTCAACAATTCCAAAGGTAATCTATAAAGGCAAATAATATATTCCTTGGAAAATGATTAAATCATTAAAGATATACCAGAGTGACCTCGCTGTAATTATGTTTAGGTTTTTGGAGGCTGTGAAATATGACATCCTAAGCTGATACTAATAGAAAATGACTTTTAAAGCATAGATTGCCTAGTCCTTGTCAGAACCATAATTTTTTGTTTGCAGCTTTCATATTACTTTAGTTGCAGTTTCATATTTGTTTCTATAAACACATATTTCAAGCAGTGGGTGGAAATTAAGGCATCCAGATGGCACAAAGATCTAAGTGACAAGAAGGAATCCCAGAGATACAGTTCCCTGCTCTGTCTTATTTCTGTACATTCTCAAATCCAGGGAAAATATAGCTTTATTGATTCCTTTAAGCAACTGTCCAAGTCATGAAGCCTCTATAACTCTAGTTAACAATTACACTGATAACTTTCTGTCCAAACTTTATTTTGGTGAACACAATTTAAATCATAGATCTACAAATAGAAGGCCTGCCATCCTTATGAACATCATGAAAACATCTCTATCTATATAGGAGTCATCCATTCAATTCAGATAAACAGTATGTAAATCTGAACAGGTGCAAAAACAGTTGGTGGCACCACATTGACAAATCAGCAGGCCAAAGAGGGGAGGATGAAAAAAGTGTAAACATGGATTTCTTGAAAGCAGTTTCCACCGGAGAGTAATGAGAAGAGAAAAAGGAAAAGGCAGTTTCCATACTACGCTCCAAGGGAAGTTGTGAAAGACTCTCATTTTCCTAGAGATAGATGGAATGTAGTTCAAGGTTAGAGCTCCAATTCCAGGTCATTGAATGATGGTGGATACATATGTCATTTTCTAGGGTTCTGCTCTCTTATTCAAGGAACTGGACCAATGTGTGATTGAGCAGAGTGGTGTAACCTTTTACTGAGGACATATCTGATGGAATTGGAACATAAATTCACCATAGTATCAACTTAGAGGATTTATCTATACCTTAAATATGGTGCTAAATAGGATGCAATGAACATGTTGAAAATCTGTTTCTCTTAAGTAGAATATTTGTTGAATGTTAACAAGTCCAATGTGGCTACATGACTAAGTCCTACACGACATTGGCAAAAGTATTTTGAATTTTTCCATTTATCTTATTTTTTTTATAAGTAGCAACTTTCCTTTGTCTCTTGCGCTCCTTTTGGCCGAGTTGTGGGCTTGATATCTAGAGCTCAAAACTGTTACTTTGGGCCATAAGGATATTTTATACACTGAGAATGGCAGAAGAAAGCAAGAATATACATAATGGCTCTTGGTTTCTGCGAATTTTATGAAATAACCTAACAGGGCATAGACTGATAGCATATCCTTAGTCTGAAATGTGAAAGAAGAATAAACTTCTATTCTTAGTATTCCAGGTTTTCTCTCCCTGCTACAAATACTACGTTACCATTACCTGATGCTAGAAACCAGACAGAATTTTTTTTATCTTTATAAAATTTATATTCTGCAGAAAAGAGGAGAGAATTGTTCAGTTTGTCAATTGGATCCTGCACTGACTTCTTTTTTAACTGCTAAATCATGTTCCTAGATCCAACATAAGACCTAATGAGTCCAAATGTTGTACAATAAAACCTCAGAGAAATTGAATTTTCACAAAGAGCCCATCACAGAGCTTGCACAGCCCAAACTTCAATGTCTTCCTGGGATCTCTGAGTTAATAGGATTTTTATGCTTTCCTGTAAAAGTCCATGCATACTGCTTCTTGGAGGTGACAAAGTAAATGACAGTTAAAGATGAATGGTATTTGAAGATGTGAAAAATAGTTTGGCATCAAACTGTGAGGGCCTATCCATTCCATTGCAAAGTTTCAACAGAAGAAACCAGTGTATTCGTAAAAAGAAAACAGCCAGAATTTTTAATAACCACTTGATACAAAATGGAAAACAAACAAAGAAGAAGTTAACTCTGGTGTGGTCCCTGTGCCATTTCTATGAGTTTCTTACCCTTTATGTTGAGTTAACCTCTAAAACCAACTTATGCAAGAAAACAATGGCATAAAATGTAATACTTGACTTTGCAGATAGTCATCCCAGATAATTTCCATAGTCACCAGCACTTGGTAAATCTTGGACAGGCTGTTCCAAATATACACAAGCAAATAAAGGCAAGGTTCTTTCAGTCTTGAAAGAGAAATAAAAGTACAATGAGAAAAAACATTCAAACACTTGGAAGCTGAACAACACACTTCTGAATAATTCCTGGGTTACAGAACAAATCAAAGGAGAAATTCAAAACTTTCTTGAATGTAATGACAATCAAGTTACATCACAAAGGAACTTATGGGACACAGCAAAGGCAGTTCTAAGGGGTAAATTTATCACAGTAGGATCCCATATTAAAAAGACAGAAGAAGACCATGTAAATAACGTAAAGAAGAAATTGAAGCACCTAGAGTAACAAGAAAAAGTTAATTCTAAAACAACTAGAAGGACAGAAATAACAAAAATAAAATCAGAAATATCAGAGATTGAAATAAGATCCACTATACACAAAATTAATAAATCAAAAAGTTAGTTCTTTGAAAGAGTCAACAAAATTGACAGACCCCTGGCAAGATTAATCAAAAAAAAGAGAGGGGAGACTCAAATAAACAAGATTACAGACCCTACCGGAACAATCACAACCAATATCCACGAAATTCAGTCCATTGTGAATAAGTACTACCAGGGTCTAAATTCAAAGAAACAAGAAAATCGAGTAGAAATGGATGACTTCTTAAATAAATATAGGCTACCCACATTGAACAATGAAGAGGTAAACAAATTGAACAAACCAATTTCTTACAATGAAATTGTGGAAGCAATCAGGGAAATGCCAACCAAAAAGAGCCCAAGACTTTTAAAGATGAAGTAATACCTATACTCTTGAAACTCTTCTGAGAAATAGAAGCAGAAGGAGCAATACCAAACTCATTTTATGAAGCTAATATTACACTCATCCCCAAACCAGGGAAAGACCCAACCAAAAAAAAGAGAACTACACATCTATCTCTCTAATGAACACAGACACAAAACTCCTCAATAAAATATTAGCCAACAGAATCTAGAAACAAATTTAAAAAAGTATACACTACAATCATGTGGGCTTCATCCCACAGATGCAAGGTTAGTTTAACATTAGCAGATCAATCAATCATATCAATAGAGCTAAGGATAAGAATCATATGATAGTTTCTCTGAATGCAGAGAAGGCAACATCCATTCAGGTTGAAAGAACTAGAAAAAATAGGAATAAGAGCTACATTCCTTAAAATAATTAAATCCATATGTGACAAACCTACAGCCAGTATTATACTAAATGGAGAATCTGGAACCATTTACCTTAAAATCAGGAACTACAGGCTCATGGTATCCTTAATATGTATTAGACCCAAACAGTACAAGAACGAGGACTCAATATTTGCATATCCAATGCTATGGACATGGTATTGGAAATATAAACACAACTACATAGACATAAAAATCTATGGCTCTATAGGCATAATGTTTTATCACATAGATTAATATGTATCTATGACATACAAACCTTCAGCCTAATTTTAATTATGTTCTAAAATCCTAGTGCCAGTGACTGTATATAGATTCCCTTCTTGAATTCTTGTTTATTAAATAAGTCATTTGAAATATGATATAAAAATCAATGTTAATAAATTCTTTAATAAAAAAGCACAATGAGAATACTACGATCTGAAAGGAAAGAAATCAATCATCAAACTTATGTCCATCTAAGGGCTTCGTTGAATGCTTTAAAAGGGAAACAAGCTTTCTAGAATATGATGCTCAGGTTATAGACAATTTGATTCCTGAGATAGCTTCCTGAGTCCAGACATCAAAGGAGTCTGCATTTGTGTTTAAAGAAAAAAGAATAAACTACCTTAAAGTCTCTATCCTGATTTATTCTTCCCAGAACCTAGACAATGATTAGTATTGTTTATTCTCTTTATGAGTTTTTGTTTATTTTATTTTCATGGTTGTACAAAGGGGTAGCCATTTTATAAATCACTTTATGAATACAATTATCTTAATCTGTCTCATCCCTTTCAACTTTCTCCCTATTCCAATCCACTCCTTTCCATGTTTTTAATTTTGTAGTATATACAAATGAATTCCTTACTACATTCCCTTTCCCATCTCCTTAACCTATAGAATAATGCTAGACTTTGGCACACTGTTATTAAAAAGACAGCAGTAATGTATACCATAATGGAACTGAAGAATTCCAATATATTTGCTTCTCCAGTAAGATCTTATGCATTTTTCCTCCTCTCTTATTTGTTTCAATCCTGCTCTATTCAGAGATTCTCAAATTTACCAGTCTTTTTCACTTCATAATTTGGCAAACTCTATCTGATTTTGTTTCTCACATTTTCCTCAAAGGATCATGAGCTCACTTTCTTAGCATTTAATTACTTCTCACTCTATCTCTGTATTTATGTATTATTTTGGTTCTCCTGCCTGACTTTGTTTCTTCTCATAAAACAATGCACTCTGATGATTGCCTTCCTTCAATTTGACTTTTCAACACATTCAAACTTAAGTTTGAAAAATTGACCAATAGATCTTGACCTCCTATTGACGGCTTGCTTTTAAAGAATTGTATTAAAACTGTTAACCCATTTTATATATGATAATAGAAGAAATATATTTGATATATAGCAATAAACTTTGTATTACAAAAGAACTAGGAAAGTTTGTGATTATAGTAATAAAGTCAATAATTGTCCCTTGGTATATATGAACATTTTCTTTCAGGAGCTGCAGATAACCAGTTTTAAATCCCTCATATAAAATTACTTTGTATGCATAGTGCCTATTCCCTGAAAGCATTCAGTCCCCTCTAGATTACTTATAAGATAAAACCTAACATAAATGATTTGTGAATAATTACTACACATTACATTAAGAAGTAAGGAAAGCAAAACAATAGTCTATATTTAGTATTGACATGCTCTGTTTTGTTTTTTTCATTCTCCCTTTCTAATAAATCAGTTGTTTCCAGAACTCATAAAGCTAAGAGGAATGTCAGCATGAAGCAATTAATATTTTTCTGGAGAAAATAATTACATAGGGGAATTTTTTTCCTGAAAATATTGTCCATTTGGAAGATTTATTTCCCAAATAGAGGCTTTCTCTCTTTTTACTTGTAATTTTTTTTTAGCGTCATTAATACCTTCCATGTTGCCTAGAGTTGAGCCTACCACATTTTACTACCTAGATTCTGAAGACTATGAACCTCTTTCTTGTTTGACTTAGAAGACATAGGCAGGCAGTGAAGTGAAATCACTCTGAGAATGAAGTTCTACAAAATGAACTTGATAGGCTCACTCACAGGAAATAGATACTGCTAGTAATTAAGCAAATAAAGTCAGAGTCATGGAAAAGTATTATTGGTTGGCAACTACCAAAACAATACAAATAATGAACATGTGATATATATTTTTGTTGTTGAATAACTGTGGCTAGACAAGAATAATGTCAATATTTTAAAGTTGTTAGAAATGATATTTAATAAAATGTAGTATTCCAAAAGTGAATATTATAGACAGTGATTTAGGTTTCCTACTGAGTTTTCTTTTGTCATTCTATAATATGGCTTTTAAAAAGATTTTAGGGAGCATTCTGTGAGGCAGAAAATCTTGAAATACAAATTTAGTGTTTAACTCACAGTAAAATGTCTCTTTAAAATATCATAAAATATCATAGTTTAGGTAGCTTAAACCATCATCCTATCTTTTGTGACTCTGGAGGCGGAGAAATCCCAGATCAAGATGTCAGAGACTCAATTCTGGTAGAGATTCCATCTTGAAGTCTTCAGCCTTCTTGAAATATTCTCATATAGCTGGATCAAAAGAAGCTCTGGTTTCTCTTCTTGGGCTTCTTACAAAGGCACTAATCCCATCATGGAGTCTCTACCCACATAAGCAATCTGAACTTAACAAAGTCCCAAAGATCCCTACTCCTAATTTCCATCATTTGAAGAGGCGGGACTTCAACACAACATAGGAATTTTGAGAAGCCTTCAGTACACAATACCAATGTAGGAACTTTGAAGTTTCTTAACTATGCTATTCTTCAGCTTTACTGGTTTCTGGTTATAATTAAAACCTTTCATACAAAAAAATGTCTCTAGCTATACAACAGCAAGCAATAATATCAAATAGCTTCATTACATTATAGTCTTTTATGGATAAATATCCTGTAAATAAAGGTAATGAATCTCTGAACTGAAAAATCCACAGAAAAATTTTAAAAATGTTCATCTACATTTAAAACTATAAAAGCATTTATAAAAGAATAATCATAAAGATATACATTATTTTATTTCCACAACTGAATCTCTAATATGTACTCTAAGAAGCCAACTACCTCTATAATAATGAGTAGGCTGAAATTTTTTTCCAGCTTAATCTGAGGAAAAGTTATATAGGAGGAAACAATACCATTAAAATCTGCAGAATGGTTCTATGTTGATGATCACAGTATTTGATAGTGTACTTAAAAAAAAACAGTATAATCAGTTCAGTCTATGTAATGAAGTTAGAAAGTTATGGGGAGGTTTACCTAAAATTCTATCATCTAAACTTCCAGGAAGTTCTTTCAGTCTAGATAGCGGAATTTTCTAGAGGATTAACTATTCCAAGAAGCTACTGCACAAGCAGGCATGGTTTAGTAATGCTTCTTGTAGTTTCTTTTTCTTTAAAGATGGTGATTCATGCTCACTGCATGATTCAAAGGGGGAAATTTTGTACTACAGTTTCTTTGGAAAGCAGCAAGTCCTCTGGCATACTTAACAGTATGCTTTGTTTGGATGATAATGAGAACATTATAAGCTGTTTAGGACTTTTGTCAAAAACTTCTCACCAGAGGCTCTTTTAAGTCAGTGCCTGATTCCTGCAGGGTTCAAGCCTGGTTTGCTGCAGCATCATCTGCTCTTTTAACATGTTGGGGTGCCTGTGTCATTTGTGAGACAATTACAGTGATGTGAGACGTCCATTTGTTTTGGGCACTGTAAGGGCAGTTGGTTTGATCAGGATTTTCACCTAAGACCAGTCTTCCTGAGATTCTGAGGACATATGTTCACTTGTCTTTTCCTGACAGGACCAGGTGACACACAGAACTATAAACCGACAGGTAATAATGGTAGGAGGGAAAACATTCACTCAAAATCAGAAGTTATCAATGTGTCCTTTGACTTTTTCAGAAAGGCCACCATATTCCATCAGTAAAATTATAATTCAGTTTGAGGTCTATTTAAGACACTCGTCTTAAATAACAAACCATAATGGGCAATTAGTTGGAACTTTGAATTTCTGTTTCTTTTTTTTTTTTTTTGCAAGTCCTGGGCTTGGGCTCAGGGGCTGAGCACTGTCCTTTGGTTTTCTCAAGACTAGAGCTCTACCACTTAAGCCACAGCACCACTTCTAGCTTTTTTCTATTTTTGTGGTACCACTAGGCCAAACTCTCAGCCCCTGTTAGTTTGTTTTTAAACATTTTATTGATCAATTTAAGAATGAGGTGATAGATAATAGAAAACACATTTCCGTGACCTTGTCTTACCTACTGTAAATGTGTCCAGCAGAGTTTATGACTTGGGCAGTATAGATAAAAGCAAAGAACGTCTTTTGAAGAACTGAAGAACTAAAGGGGCCTAATATCTTGAAAAAACTCAGAATAGTTACAAAAATGGAGATGATCTGGTATAGGATTAGGGTTAGAAAGGACAGCTAATAGTCACATGAGGATTTTAAAAAAAGACAGAAAATGAGACAACATATTTTCTTTTAATGCATGTGCCCAGAGATCAGCTAAAATGGAAGTATATATAAGAATGAGCTGAACGTAGGCCAAAACGCTGGAATTATTGTATAAGGGAGAGGAGATACAAGATCATTTCTGCCAATAGGATTTTTAAAATAAATCCTTTTAAAATCATTCATCAAAACTTCTAGGTTAATCTATGGAGATAAAATATATACATTGAAAGTGTTTTATGTTAGCAAATATGCTGATGTCATACTTCAAAAGGGTAGACTGCTAAGATAAACTCAAAAAAATTTCCAGGAGGAAGTTTGTTATGCACCAAAAATTTACAAATCACCTATATGTTTGACAGGAATTTCAGTTTGTCACGTTTTATCCTGAAATGATCAGAAAAATTCTGTTTGCACAAATCTGCAAAATAAGAAAATAAGTAAATCTGCAAAAAAAACACAAATTATGACAAGCAAGGCATTTCTGAAGACCCTTGAAAGAACTGTACACCACAGATGGCATCATATGAAATATTATGTCTTTGAAAAAAATTCTTTGTTCAATTTTTAGCACTATGCTAAAGAGTCACTAGTAGATGAAAAGAAGAGAGAAAAGAAGTACTTAAGCCATGTGTAAGAGCAAGAGAACCAGATAAGTATAAAGAAGGGTTCAGGGAAGAAGGTTCTAGAAGAAACTTCTGACTTTAGTACTAGATACGAAGGAATGCATTATTTTGTAAGCACTGAAACACTGTGTCTTTGTTTCCAGTACCTAACACTTTTTTTAGCAAATAAAATCATTTGTGCAAAGTACCTGTATATGAGATACCCAATCACTATAAACTCTAATTGTCATATGTTGTCTAATGCTAAAAATATTTCCTACATTAAAATATAACCTTAAGAGAAATCATGGCAAAAGAAAAACACTTTTCACCAAACTTTTAATTATAGATTCACCTTCATGTCACAATTATTTGCTATCAGATTATTAGGTATTTATGGCTCACTTTAATCCATGTAAATTTTGCGTGTGATTCTTGGGCAGAATCCATCACCTGTACTAGAAAATGAAATAAAATATGTCCATTGCCTTAAAGTTGATGCTAAATCTCCAAGCACTATAATTCATAGTTTCTACATCTAACTTTACGCATGCTTGAAATAAAGATGGGGCTACATGCTCTTTGTTGTATAGTCCTTGTTCAGGTAACACCACTGGAGTACTTGGTTGCTATGGTAACAAGCACGCTAAACGTGCTCTCACCGGAAGTACAGTAAAAGACCCCATGCCTCTCCTAAGATTAGGAAAACGTCAGAACCAAAAATCCCACCTGTGAGCAGGCCTCAAGAAAGATGGCAATAGCAAAACTACATTCTGACAAGTCAAGCTCTTAATTCAATGCTGCTTCGAGTTCTCCAAAAGAGAAGTGTGGTGTAATACCTGTTCTCCTCTTTGTCTTCTAGCCTTGCATGTCTGGCTTTCTTATTCCTTTCTGTGCTTCGATGTTTATTTGTGCAAAAAACTTAGAACATGGAGAGGCATGCTGCTTTTTCTTTGAGCCTGCTTAGTTTTAATAGTTTCATTCTCTCAAGTGCTTAAGCCTTTCCAATCATCTCTTGTGAGTCCCTTGGCAATGATTTAGTTTGCTATTTGAGTCTTGGGCAAGAAAATTGCCTACTGACAGAGGCTGCTTGGCTCATTCTGGGCCACCAGCCTGCCTCACGGAAGGAAGAGATGCTCCTATGGCTTATTGTGGCCTGTTCAGTGTAAGCACAGACACGCCAAAAATGTACTCAAGATAGGGAACAGAATACACAGATTAGGAGCGTGTATGTGTATGTGTATATTGTGTATATGTGTATAAGAGAATTTAGGAAGCACAATTCCTAAATTACCTTCAAAAATCCATTCCTTTTTTCATCCAGAGCTAGAGGTTAGGCAATGGTATGTTGATGAGGAAGTTCAAGCTGAGACATATTTTCATTTTGAAGATCATAAAAGAACTCTCCAGAGAACCACAAAGCAGATTATCAGAGGATTTCAAAAGGTTATACAATAAAATCTGGGAAAGTGCCCTAATGTTTGCCCTAATGATTCATCATTTTCAGCCTCTCCCTTCCTTTCTCATTGCTGCTAATGCTCATTTTATGTTAAAAAAAAACTCAACTGGAACTAACAAGGACATCTTTAGGGGAATGTTAGCTTTCAGGCAATAGTAATTTTCAATTAAAATTGCACAGTGTAGCAGTGAATTGAATGTCAGATACAAGGACAGCATTATGTTACATACATTTGAGGTTTTTATTTTTTATTTTTAAATCAGCCCCACATCCCACATTTCTCAGAATTGGCAACAAGTTACTGGTTTGTTTTCAGGTTTTCTGCTACACTGCTTATCTGGTTTCCATTCCTCTCTGTGGAGAGGAGACAAAAATCTCCCTCAAACTTAGCTTGGGCTCTCCTCAGGCTGTAGCAAGGCCTGCATTGCTCAAGATAAGAGAAGAAAGTACTTCAAACAGCTAGGAATTAATCAGCCAGCTTTGGCTGCAAGCTTGGTGTTAGCACTGAGCAATTCAGTTTCAGAAGCTCACTTACATTAACTGAAATTAAATGAGACAGGCTCATTTAATTCTTAGGTATAAAAGGCTCTTGAAGCACAGTTTAACCAGTTACTTTGTGATGTCATGGAGTAAAGGCTCTAATTGAACTCATTGGAAGGGGAAGGGCCCCTGGGTCTCTATCAAAGAGCAATTGACCTGGCCTTTGAAACTACTTCCTTATGTCTTATTCATACCTTTCAGCATTATATCTCATACCATCCATTATCATTTAACCAGAATGTTCCACCACACCCCTTATGCCAGTGTTATTTGTAACAGAGGAAGCTCTTTAGGGAATACATAAAATAGGTGAATTGTCTGAGAATGAATGTAACTAAAGGCCTTTGCATGATATTACAATGACTTTCCTACATTTGAGCAACAGAATTAATTATCATGCTATAATAATTTTTTAAAATTATTGATGAGTTTTAATAAAGAGCTCAAATGCTGAATAAACACATAAACCAAGCTATTTCTCTGGTTGTTTTCAAGTTTCCTAATCAGATATTTTATTTTAGTAATAACAAAATAGTGTGTATATATTTTTGCACATTTCTTCTGGAATTAATTATTTTAATAACTTTCATGTAAATGCATCATTAAATCTCACAGATATATTTATACAAAATAGGACTACAAATTGTCTCTCAAAATTTGAATACTGCCTGTTATAGATTACTCTTTCTAATTTGGGTCCTTTGTTATTCCATACAAATTTTCAGATTGTTTATCTAATTAAAGGACATTGCTAGGATTTCATGGCTATTGCACTTAATTTTAAAAAAAATTGGCACTATTGTCATTTGCAAGGTGTTAATTCTTCCAATTCAGGAAAAATGTTGGTGGAATAGCCAACTTCAAACTCCATTGCAGAGCCATAGTAATGAAAACAGCTTGGTACTGGCACAAAAATGGGCCTGAGGACCCATGGAACAGAGAGACCTGGAAATGAACCCATGGACATACAGCCATATAATATTCAACAAAGGAGTCAAAATCCAGGCTAAAAGAAAGACAGGCTCTTCAACAATTGATGCTCACAAAACTGGATATTCATGTGCAGAGAACTGAAACTAGATCTTTATATATCACCTCACACTAACATCAATATATATCTAAGAACTCACTGTAAAGCTAGAAACCACAAAACCTCTATAGAAAGTGTAGGAGAAACATGGAGATTCTTAGAACAGGTTAAAACTTTCTAAGTAAAAACGTAGAAACACAACTAATCAATGAAAGAATTGATAAATGGGATAATATGAAACTTAAAATTTCTGCTTGGCAAATAACATAGCTACCAAAATAAGTAGAAAGATCACAGAATGCGAGATTTTTATTTTTACCAGCTATCCATCACACAAGGGCAAATATCCAATATATACTTAGAGCTCAAAAAATTACCCCCCTCTCACAAACCCTGAAGGAAACAACTATCAAGTTAATAAATAGGTAATGACTAGAAACTTCTCAGTAGAAGAACAAAAAATCTCTCATAAACTCATGATGAAATATTCAATTTCTCTGTCCATAAGGAAATGTGAATCATAACATTGCCATAACAGAATCATTCTAGTTAGAATGGCCAATATCAAGAAAATTAACAATAGCAAATACTGTATGGGACTAAAAAGAACTCAATTGCACTATTGCTCAAACACTTGGGAAAGCAGTATGGAAGTGCCTCACAAAACTGAAAATATAGCTATTCAGTGTCCCAGAAATTCCATTCATGGCCATTTTGTCCAATGAAGCACAAACAAGGATACACTAAAGCCATCACTACAACCAGTTCATTGTAGCGTGTTTACCGTAGTCAATATATGGAATCAACCCAGATGTTCCTCAATGAATAAATGATTAAGAAAATATGAGACACACACACTGGAATTATACTCATGCAACAGAAACAGTAATAGTGTAAAAATAAACAGAAAAACTTTGAAAATTTGCATTAAGTGAATTGGCCAGACCTGGAGCAACTCAGGCTGCATAGTTTCCCTCATTTGTGAGAGTTAGAAGGTGCCTAGATTTATGGAACCCAAGCATTATATGTAAGTTAAATGAAGTATAATAGACTTATGGGAAGCACAAATAGTGTAATTCTTGAGAAATATTAAGTCGAAGCCAATAAAATAAGTATTAGGAAATAGGTCCTGGCAAGAAGAATGCACAGGGGAGATGAGAGAAACAGCAGAAGGAATACATTGTATGAGTCACAGAACTGAGAAGAAAGGTAGAGGTGGATGGGGTGAAGGGGGATGAAGATGCTGAAGGGATAACACAGATCAAGATGCACTGTATATTTAAACTTCTTTATTAAATGGCAAAAAGTTCAATATATCACCTAAAAATTGAGAAAAGTGAGGGGAAGTTTGTATGGAAGAATGGGTGAGAACGCTTAAAGGGGTGGCATTGACTCAACTGCTCTGTGGAATGGCAACTCCATTGTCTATTCAAAGACAATAAGAATATATCAAACACTTGAAAATTGTCTTTAATTATTTTAAATGCAAAACAGTTTTCTGATTTTTTTATATCATTAATGATTTGGAAATTTCCTAGGCATGTTTTTGTTAATTAAATTTATTTGTTAAAAAAACTTGAAAACTGTATCCTGAATCAGTTTAATAATAAAGCCTATTTCAATATTAACTGATTAGCTATTCAGAGTAATTGATGTATCCTAATTATAAAACAGAGTGGAGATCAGCGGAATATGGCGGCGTTCAGTGTGAGATTTTTCTGAATTCTTGCCAAGATACCAGTTCTAACATCGTAGGGGAAAGTTCATACCCAAAGATCCATCCTAAGTAAGCTTTAGCACCACAGAGATCTCAGTCAGAGAGGAGAAAGGCAGGAAACAAGAGCAAGAAGACAGCGAGGAGCTGGTGCCAGCCTCCCTCCTGAACCTGAGCAGACAGCGCTTCTTGGACCCGCCCGCTCCAGACAGAGCCACACAGAGCCTGCGCGAGCCCAGAGCCCACACTGGCCGTGACCAGACCTGCCAGCTTCACGGAACCAGAAAACCCAGCAATTTGTGAGTACCTCCGAGGAGAATTTTCCACTTCTGCTCGCAGAATGGCATTAGAAAAGAATCCCTTCTCTCACCAACTGAGAGCAGTGCCATCTTGACTGCTGGCAAAGACCCTGCCAAACCAACTGGAGCCTGAGAAGTGGGGTTGGCAGCACTATCATTCAAAAGGGCAAAGGTTTTCCCAGAGACGTCCACCCCAGGCGCTAGCGGAAGTCCCTCCCCCCTGAGTGGGGCCACACTCCTGGTAAACAAAGCTGCTCTCAGCTTCACCAGCTTTTATTATTTTCTGCCCAATCAAGCAAACTGATCAGAAATACCTCCAAGCCAAATCGCAAGAGAAAACGACTTTTTGAAGTGCTTGGATCCCGAATTTAGTGGAGACACAAGTTTCCTATCCTTTCCCCCCCAACAAAGAACAAACTGAAGAATACACTCCCCCTTTTTTTCTTTTTTCTTTTTTTTCTACCTTTTTTTCATTTACATTTTTATGTGTTCTTATTTTTTTTTTGCCATTTTACCTCCACCTTTCTTTTTTTTATGTTATGATTCTTTCCTCCCCACCCTTTCCGTCTGTCATTGTGGTCATTCCTATGTTAAGGGGAGCAGGGACTGGCACCATTTCGAATGCCTAAGAGTTCCCCATCCCATTGTAGAAGGTCAACAATGGTACAGCACAGCCACCTTTGCCCCTCTAGGGAGGGGCAGCCTTGACCTTCTCCCACCCCTCCATATCCGCTTGGGTGGGTGTGGGTCTGCTTTGTGGGCAGACCTTCCCAATTTGTGCACCAACTCAAACTAAGGTGATAGATAAATTCAAACACTAGACTATAATCCTATTGGCTACCTGCGTGTGGCTGGAGCTGGCTGTGGTCCCTCTGTGCATGAAACAATCCCATTGGCCACCTGTGTGCGGCCAGGTTTGACAACAAGGTTTTGCCCTTAAAAACCCAACATGAGAGCTGCTCGGGGTCCCAGTGTCAGCTCCCGAGTCTGCACTGTGTCCCTGGCCAGACAGTTCACCATCTACTTCTCCAATAAATTCACCTTTTTATTTGAGACTGTCTCGGTGTGGTGGACTCTGGTGGGACATGGAATCCCCTCCTCCTGACCCCATAACACCTAGAAACCTAGTGACAGCTCTGAGTACAGACTGGATACAACTGATATTTTTATTGATACAGTCACCTGCTTTTTAATCTCTGGGTTCTTAGCCCTAGTATTTCTTGTCTAAGAACTCATAATTGTGTGGGATCTCCCACTACATTTTCTTGTTTTTCTTTTTTGTTGTTGTTGTTGGTTTATTTTTACTTTAAAAAAATTTTTTATCATTGAACTCTCCTATATATACCTTCCTCTTTTCTTTATATATTCTTTTTATTAGTCTTATTTTCATAAGTTTTATTTTTTCTAAATTTTGTACTCAACTATTTTACCTTTCTACTACCTTAGGTCAGTTATCCTTATGCTATCCATTTTCTTCATTATTTTATTAATCTTACTCTCCTACATTACTCTTTTCTTCCCTCCTCTCTTGTCTTTCATACTGTTTTTATATATCTTGCCCCAAAAAACCAAACATTTTTTGAAAGTGAGAGGCTGGAATAAAGTTTAACAAGCTAATGGCCACCATCAACAGGCTGGAGTTGCCATCCTCATATCAGATAAAATAGACTTCAAACTAAAATTAGTTAGAAAAGACAAAGAAGTTTATTACAAACCAATAAAGGGATCTCTCCTCCAGGAGTACATAATAATCCTAAATATCTACACACCTAATCCCGGAGCACCAAACTTCATCAAGCAAACTTTACTTTCACTAAAACCACAAATAGATCAGAACACAGTGATTGTTGGTGGCTTTAACACACCACTCTCACCTATGAACAGATCAGCAAGGCAAAAACTGAACAGAGAAACCTCAGAATTGTATAGATGAACTAGATCTAACAGCCATCTGCAGATTATTTCACCCAGGAATATAACAAAACATGGAACATTTTCCAACATAGAACACATTTTAGGGCATAAAGCAAACCTGTGCAAATTCAGAAACACTGAAATTATTCCCTTCATTCTCTCAGACCACAAGGGCATCAAATTGGAACTGAACACCAATCTCCACCAACAAAAACCCTGTAACTCAAGGAGATTGAACAACACATTGTTGAATCACCAATGGGTCATTGAGGAGATCAGAACAGAAATTTAACACCTTATGATATTTAACCAAAAGGAGCATACAAAATACCTGCTCCTTTGGGACATAGCAAAGGCAATACTCAGAGAAAATTTATATCTCTGAGTGCTTACATTAACAAATTGGAAAAATCGCAAACCAACAATTTAATGTGTCACTTTAAGCTCTTGGAAAAAGAGCAGCAAATCAACCCTGATTCCAGTAGTAGGAAGCAAATTATTAAAATCAAAGCAGAATTAAATGAATTGGAATGCAAAAAACTATAGAAAGAATCAAGAAAACAAGGAGTTGGTTCTTTGAAAAAATTGACAAAATTGACAGACCCTTAGCAAATCTTACCAAAAAAAGATGGGAGCACGCCTAAATAACCAAATCACAGATGAGAATGGTAATATCATGAAAGAAATGACCAAGTTCCAGAGCATCATGAGGGAATACTTTTCAAACCTTTATGCCAACAAATTTGAGAATCTAGGAGAAATGGATAAATTTCTCGCCTATATTAACATACCCACACTGAACCAAGAAGACTTAAGCCAACTAAACAGATCTATTTCAAGCACTGAAATAGAAATGGCAATAATAGACCATCTATTCAAGAAAAGCCCAGGGCCAGATGGATTCACAGCTGAATTCTATAAGGTCTTCAAAGCAGAGCTCACACCTATACTCAAGCTCTTCAACAAAATTGAAAACGAAGGCTCATTGCCAAACTCATTCTACGAAGCCACTATAACCCTCATCCCAAAACCAGACAGAGATTCATCAAAGAAAGAGAACCATAGACCGATTTCTTTGATGAATATTAATGCAAAACTTCTCAACAAAATCCTGGCCAACCATCTTCAGCAACTCATCAAAAAAATTATACAGTATGATCAGACAGGATTCATCACGGGGATGCAAAAGCTGGTTCAACATGCACAAGTCAATTAACATAATTCAACACATCAACAGGAGCAAGGACAAAATCACATGATTGTCTCAACAGATACAGGAAAGGCATTTGGCAAGATCCAACACCCCTTCATGTTAAAAGCTCTGGAGAAAGTAGGAATCCATGGAACATTCCTCAGTATAATAAAGGCTGTGTATGACAAACCTACAGTGAGCATTATACTTAATGGCGAAAAGCTAAAGCCATTTCCACTAAAATCAGGAATGAGAGAAGAATGCCCATTCTCTCCATTCCTCTTTAACATAGTGTTAGAATTCCTAGCCAGAGAAATAAGGCAAGAAGCAAGGATTAAGGGGATCCAAATAGGGAAAGAGGAAGTGAAACTTTCCCTCTTTACAGATGTCATGATTCTATATGTAAAGTACCCTGTAGACTCCATTCCCAACATGCTTGAGCTGATTCAAAACTTTGTCAAGGTATAAAATTAACCCTCTAAAATCAACTGCCTTCCTTATGCCAACAATGTGAGGAATGAGGCAACTATCAAGAAAGCAACTCCTTTTGCAATAGCCTCAAAGAAAATAAAATACCTAGGAATTAACTAAGAATGTAAAGGACCTTTTAGATAAAAACCTTAAAACCCTGAAAAGGAAATTAAAGCAGAACTGAGGAAATGGAAAACCTCCCATGCTCCTGGATTGGAAGAATTAACATCTTGCTGTCTACAAATTCAACACAATACTCATCAATATCCCAAAGTCATTCTTTAAAGAAATAGGAGAGGCAATCCAAAATTTCATATGGAATAATAAAAGACCCCATATAGAAAAAAGAATTCTTAGCAGAAAGAACAGCACAGGAGGAATTTCAATACCAAACTTTAGACTCTGTTACAGAGATATAGTGACCAAAACAGCTTGGTACTAGCACAAGAACAGGGCTGAAGTCCAATGGAATTGAACTGAGGACCCAGATATTAACCCACAGACCTATGGCCACCTAATCTTTGATAAGTGAGAAAAACATAAAATGGTGGTGGCAGAACTGGAGTTGGATTCTTCTTTGTCACCCTGCACCAGGATTACCTCCAAATGGATCAAAGACATGGAGGTAAAAGCAGATATACTGAAAACTTCCCAAGAAGGAATAGGAGGTACACTAGGTTTCCTTGGCACAGGTTGAATCTTTCTTAATAAGGACCAAGAAATACAACAAATTAGAGAAAATCTGGATAAGTGGGACAGCATTAAACTGCAGAGCTTCTGTATGGCAAAGGACATACCTAGCAAATTAACTCAAAAGCCTACAGATTAGGAGAAGTTCTTCACTAACCATACAACAGACAAAGGCCTTATACCGAATATATATCAGCAGCTCAAAAAATTGAATCACTCTAAAACTAATCTCCAAAGAAACAACCACCCCATTAAAAGATGGGCCAAAGCCTTATAGAGAGTCTTCTCTGAAGAAGAAATAAGAATGGCCTATAGACACATGAAGAAATGCTCGACATCTCTGGCCATAAAAGAAATGCAAATCAAAACAACTCTAAGATTCCACCTCACTCCAGTTAGAATGGTCAGGATCAAAAAATTTAATTACAACAGATGCTGGAGGGATCACTACTACACTGTTGGTGGGAGTGCAAACTCGTTCAACCACTATGGAAAGCATTATGGCAGTTTCTCAAAAGACTAAATATAGAGCTCATCTATGACCCAGCAATTCCACTACTTGGCATTTACCCAACCATCCATAAACAAGAACATACTAAATCCACTAGCACAATGATGTTCATTGCAGCATTATTTACCATAGCAAAGATATGGAACCAACCCAGATGCCCCTCAGTTAATGAATGGATCATCAAGATGTGGTATTTATACACAATGGAATTCTATGCTGCTATCAGAAAGAACAACATCGCCTCATTTGTAAGGAAATGGAAAGACTTAGAAAAAAATCATAGTAAGTTCAAAGGAACATAGGCTCAATGGTTTCCCTCATTTGTCATAATCAGTAGAATCCTTGGGCTTTCCTATCAGAGATTTACAATAGAACAAAACCTAGATACATATGGCCATATATTATGACTCTAAATGAAAGGACCTCCAGGATATAGAAACAAAAGCCATATAATGAATGATTGTTATCCTTAATGTACTATGTTATCTCTCATCTCTTTTGTTGTCCCTTGATTATCGCATATTGTTACAGTATTTCACCTTGTTGTCTGATATATTGTATATATGCATATTTGGTTATTTGAAATCAAATAGGGAAGGGAGGAAAACAACATGGAGGTGGTGGTGGGGGGAGGGAAATGGGATCCATGACATGAGAAAGGGCATCAATATATGTGAAGCAATGCACCCTCTCTGGTGAATATAATGGAACACTTTTATTATTAATCATAATAATAATATACAAAAAAAACTTGAGAGTAAAATACCAAGAGTTCAAAGATACAACTCTAAACTCAGAATTACCTATTGCAATGATGAAATCATTTACCCTTGATGTATCAGATAGTAGCATTTAAGCTTTACCAGATGGATATAGTGGCTTTTCCTCCTATAGGCCATCGGTGAAACAAATAAAGCATTTCTTTATACTATTGACTAATCCCTAATGATTATATTAATTAGACACTGGGATCCTGTAACTAAGCTTCAGCCATGCAGAGACAAAAATGTAGATGCATTTGAGTGACCTGGTGTTGATTAAAAATGGCCGTCGCTAAAGGCTAGATTTGTTCAATACTTTCAAAATATATTTTGTGGTTTCTAGATCAATAATGACACTTTAATTGTGACTTACTTACTCATGTTTTATCAAATAAAGCAGGTTATGATAAAACCAAGTTGAAAATCCATAACTCTGAAAAATGGTAGAACTTTTTTTCTTAAAAGCTGATTTATGAAGAGAAAGGTTTCTAAACAAGTGATCAATACAAAAATATTTAATTAGAAAGGAAATTGTTTCAGTGCAATACTTGTGCATTCTATTAACTGGGAGGACATTAATGATGTTTGTCACTTTACTAGTCCACATTCTGTCTTGTCAGTGAATGAAATCAACTCAGTACCATTGTTTATAATTTAAAAAACAGAAAGTCTAAATAACTTTAAACAAGATGATGAGTAATAAAACAGTCATATAATTGTACACTGGAATATTTCATGGTCATATATGTTACATTAGAAGAGCTGAAAAGCTTTGTATAGATAGAAAGTCAAAGCAAGTTATATTATGGTCAATTCACAGAATGATATCATAGCTGTAAACATACAACCAATGAAAATATAATAATATATTCATAGAGATGTATGGAAATATGATAAATTGAGTGGAAAAGGAAATAGAATGCAAATTAATTTTCTAAAACTACAAAGATGTTTCTAGTACTTACTATGAACCAGGTATTTTGAAGAAATGAATACATTTTACTGCTGTTATAAACCCCATTTAAAGATGCAAAGTGATATATGTATAAATACTCCTATATTCACAGAGCTTTAAAGCAGAAAATTCTAGATTGGCTCATGAGGTTATGCTCCTCCACTGTTTTAATTATTCTGATTTACATTTAATTTGAATTTTCCTATGTATGTTTATGCCAAGTTCTTTCTTCTATACTGACTAGTCATTCATATATTTCCATTTATGAGACATCTATTAATACTTTTTAAGAATTGCATATTCTTCCTTAAAGTGGGCTGAAAGAATTTTTTCTATATCCTGAACATCATTATTTTTTCTGTCTGTACTTTGTTTCTTATTTTCATCATGGTATCTTTAATGAGGAGAAGTTTTACACTTGCATGAAGTCTAATTTATCTATTATTCATGGTTATTGCCTTTTGTGACTTTTATAAGCAACATTTTCTTGTTCTAAAGTCACTAATTTATTCTCTTATGTTTCCATCAGATTAGCTTTATGCTTTACATCCTATGTTAAGTTTTTTGATCAATGCTGATGTGATTTCTGTGTCTCATTTGAAGTAGGAGTAGAGGTACATTTTCCAGTATATGTCTGTTTGCATTAGTTAGGGCTATCCAGATAAACAGAAACAAAAACATAGATAGAGGACAGACAGCAGGCAAAAAAAGATAAATAGATATTTATCTTAAAGATTTAGCTCACATAATTATAAGATCTGGGAACACTAAAGATCCTAGCCAACAGTTTTTGTTTTTTTTTTTCATGTATTTTTTATTGTAACTAATAGAAGGGTTACATGATATTTGCCAGATAGAAGGTGCATTATTCATATACATTGACACCCTTTCACATGTCTTGGTCCCCATTTCCCTCCCCCCCACCCTTCATCCTTGTTTTCCCCCCTTCCCTATCCAATTTCAAATAACCAAATACAAATATATCCAATATATCAGGTAACAAAGTGAGATACTGTAACAATATGAGATAACCAAGCAACAGCAAAAGAGATAAGAGATACCATAGTACCTTAAGAACAACAATCATTCATTATATGGCTTATGTTTCTATATCCTGGAGGTCCTTTCATTTAGCGTCCTACTATATGACCTTTTGTATCAAGGTTTTGCTCTATTGCAAATCTCTGCTAGGAGAGCCCAAGGTTTCTACTGATTATGACAAATGAGGGAACCCTTGAGCCTAAGTTCCTTTGAGTCTGGCTTACTTCACTTAATATGATTTTTTCTAAGTCTTTCCATTTCCTAACAAATGGGGCAATGTCGTTCTTTCTGACAGCAGAATAGAATTCCATTGTGTACAAATACCACTTCTTGTTGATCCACTCATCAACTGAGGGACATCTAGGTTGGTTCCATGTCTTTGCTATGGTAAATAGTGCTGCAATGAACATTGTTGTACTGGTGGATTTAGTATGTCCTCGTTTCTGGATGATTGGGTAAATGCCAAGTAGTGGAATTGCTGGGTCATAGGGGAGCTCTATGTTTAGTCTTTTGAGGCACTGCCATACAGCTTTCCATAGTGGTTGAACGAGTTTGCACTCCCACCAAAATGTAGTAGTGATCCCTCCTGGCCACATCCCCTTCAGCATCTGTTGTTACTAGTTTTCTTGATCCTGGCCATTCTAACTGGAGTGAGGTAGAATCTTAGAGTTGTTTTGATTTGTGTTTCTTTTATGACCAGAGATGTTGAGTATTTCTTCATGTGTCTATAGGCCATTTTTGTTTCTTCTTCAGAGAAGACTCTCTTTATGTCTTTGGCCCATCTTTTAATGGGATGGTTGTTACTTTGGAGATTAGTTTTAGAGTGATTAGTTTTAGAGATTAGTTTTGAGCTGTTGATATATTTTAGATATGAGGCCTTTGTCCGTTGTATGGTTGGTGAAGATCTTCTCCCACTCTGTAGGCTTCCTAATTAATTTACTAGCTATGTCCTTTGCCATACGAAAGCTCTGCAGTTTAATGCAGTCCCACTTATCCAGCCTTTCTTTGATTTGTTGTGATTCTTGATCCTTATTAAGAAAGTTTCAACCTGTGCCAAGGAGGGTTAGGTGTATCTCCTATTCCTTCTTGTAAAGTTTTCAGTGTGCTGGCTTTTACCTCGAGGTCTTTGATCCATTTGGAGTTAATTCTACTCATAGCCAACAGTTTTGAAGCACAAGAAAGTCATTTGTGTTTTCTTGGTTTGAAGTCTTGAGAATCAGAGTAGCCACTGGCTTAAAAATTAGACTGAAGGACTTTAAGATCAATGTCCTAGCCCAGTAAGTAGCTGGGAAGGCAGAGATCCTTCTACTCAAAATCTTTCTTGTATTCATGTATGTCTGAAGACCTAATTGACCCTGTGTCTATCTGCTTTGATTTGTAGTATATATGTTATACCCACTGGTAATCTCTATAATGGATCCTATTTACTATACCAGAAATTTACTTCTCTCAGTTAGAATGAAATTTCTCAGTGAGATCTTTCAAGGGTTCATTAAAATACAAAGCTGTGAAAACCTCATTACTCATTGAAGGGATTATAAAATATTGTCAGAGTATTTGTTTTACTACTAGTGATGTTATAAAGGGTGTGATGCTACAGTATTTAACAGTAGTTGTAAATTAAAGAAGAAAATCTGAGGTGACTTAAGCTCTCTGATTCGAACCTGTAGGATAGCCAACACACCCTGGCTTCATCATAATTTCAAAAAGATCCTAAAATATTAAATTTAGATTAAAAACAAGAAAGTGTAGATACATATATTTCATGTTACCCATCTTTTTGATTGATTGTTTTTAGGTAATCTAAGATTAACGGTGGGAAATATGGGAAAAGACAAGAATTAATGAATCCTTATTTTTTTCAATTTACCTAAACCCAAACTCTTTGGGTTTCAGAGAACTGAAAATATATTTCAAGCCATAGTAGAGTGTATTTTTTGAGGAGTGCTTTCTGAAACTTGAAAGATACATCAGAGAAATGTAAATATTGTACTCTACTCTCTCATTGCCCCAAAGGTCAGCTTCTTGGCAGAATTCTTTGCAGTCAAGACATTGTCTTTGCCAGCCTGGGTCTATGGGGAAAGGATTTTGTGCTGGGCAGTTGCTTTATCAGTGAGAGATGTATCTTTTCTGAAAGTCATTTCCTCATACCTTCTCAGGTCTGGAAAGCCAGTCATCTAGTTGTCATACCGCATGCCACATTATATGTTAATCTGACACGAAGCTGTGTTGTAAGCAAGTTGTTTCTAGGATATCAACTAGACAGGCAAGGAGACCACAGCAACTAGAGGGGCAGATTACACCCAGACACGAGGCCCTCCGGCTTTTTTTACACCACCCTCTTATAGGGTCACATTATCTGATATTGGTTAATCAGAGTTACGGGTGTGATCCCTAATCTAAGTTTTAGCTCCACAGAAATTTTCTGTAGAAGCTTTGATTTCAAAGAATGACTCCCTTATCAAAAGGACATTTATAAGGACATCACGTATTGGTAAATTTATTTATTTATTTTAATCTGCTGATTTGGCAAATCTGAGATCTTATTGTAGATGATATTCTTTTTGAAAAGGATGGCATTTAATGTTTTTATATATTTTTTAAATTGTCTTTAAGTAGTTAAACTAAGGGGTTTAACTTCAACATGTTGACTTCTTGAGAACATGTACCTTGATTAATGTCACCATTTCATAGAGATGTTTTTATAGTTTAAGAATAAATATTTCAGATGGGCATTCAAAAATTGTCTTATAGTATCTTCACAAAAGTATTTGTGGTATATTTGTATTTCTCCCAACCTTGTATTATAATGGACAGAGTTATGAAGACCAAAGTGCAGAACCCAAGGGAGAGCTGATAAATTGGCCTCAAGGTAAAAACGACAAGTCTGCCTTCTCCCATTCTGTCTGAAGACTCTGGGAAGATTTGAATGGCAATGTATTTATTACAAAATATTATCTTTAGCTTTTCTATTCATCTTGGGAATCTGGAGGTGGGCACATGTGATTTCATAAGCTACTAATAGAATGGTGGCAATTATGCTCACATCTCTAGCATGCTTTAATTTTCTTATGAGAACTTCTAGCACTCAGTATATCGTTGGGAGACAGTCCTTAAACATGTTTCTACCTGCTCACTGCAACCATCAGATGTTTTCTTGTCAGAGCCACGCACTGGAGTCATGTGCATAGAATATAGATTAGAGGCAGTGGCTTGTGTTTAATTAAAGCAGAAGAAGGAGTGTGACATTGATAGACGTGATTTTCTTAAGTTTGAGGCAAAGAGAAGTCAGCTGCAGAGAAGACCACTGGTTTTGTTGTACTTGTTTCTACTTCTGGAACTACTCAGTCTTACAGACACAGAAATTCAATTTTTCTGAGCTCTACCAGGGCTTACAGGCTCTGTGGATTCAATGCTGACTAAACTCTCCAGGGACAAGTGATAAACGGCAATGTCAATTTATTTACTGAAGAGTATCTATCTGGCCTTCAGTGGCTTCTCCATTTTGTCCACTGGGGATATCTGCAAGCCACACTGGGAAAATGTTTACCAGAATTAAAGTAGACTGCTGAATGATTTGGTCTCCTCATACAGAAGAATTACAGTTTTCAAGTACTTTTAACCCATTCAAGTCAGCTAGTAGCAACATCATGAAACCCATACAGGAAATTTTTATGTTTTAATTTTAATAAGTTCCATTATGTTACTTTTAAACACAAATGTACTTTGATCATATACTCCATCACCTTTTTCTTCTCTACCCTACCAGTGTAGGTCCCCTTTGTACATTCATACATAGATACATACATTTATAAATATAAATGTATACATACACACATGTAAATGTATATGCATGTATCTATGTAATATATCTGTATATATCTATATATGTTTACATATGACATATATAATAAACAATAGTTAAGGTGTTTTTAACATATGAATAGGTGAAAATAGGGTTAGGAATGGGCAAATGTATATATGTGTATATATAAATGTATGTGTATTTATATATACATATAATGTATAGATTCCATACATGAGACAAAATATGGAATATTTGTCTCCCTAAGCCTGAGTTATTTCATTACACAGATGTGTCTCCAGTTCCACCTTTTTTTCTTCTGCAAATGATATTCCTTTGTGGCTGAATAAAACACCTTTTTGTACAGGAATTTTAAAAATCCATTCAACTATTGTTGGGCAACCTGGCAGATTCTATAATGTGCTCTTGCAAACAGTGCTGCTCTTAAACACAGGCAGGCTGTTAGCTTTCTTGTAAGGTAATTTACATTCATTCAGAATACATGCACAGGAATGGTATGGCAAACTTGGATGGTTGTTTTATTTATAATATTTTAGGGAACTCCTTACTGATTTCCATAGTGGCTGCACTAATTCGCATTTCCACCAACAGTGAATAAGATTTTCTTCCCCTTCGTATTTGCCAGTTTTTCTTTATCATAAAAGCCTAATAGGATATATTATTTGTGCAAAAAGTTTCATTGTGATGCCATTTGTTTCTTAATGTTTATCATTCTGACTGAGATGAGATGAAGTTTTAGTCATATATTTGCTAAGGATATTGAACATTTCCTCATGTATTTATGATCCATTTATAATTTTTTCTTTTGAAACATACTTGTTCAATTAATTAATCCATTGATTATTTTGATTATTTGTTCTTTTGGTGCTCAGGTTTTGATCTTTTTATCTATTCTGGATATTAATTTCTTGACAAATGAATGGCTTCCTTTTATATGCAATCTATTAAATAACAACTGAGTGGACTTGGAGGTTTTTGTCACCTTTCTTAGTACTATCAGACTTTTTCTTTTCTACTATCCTACCCTTGAGCCAACCCCACTTCCTGTTGTCTAGAGATTAATTGCAAATAAGAATGATGTTCACATTGTAAAGTCCTTCATGTGAAAACAATCTTCATGCTTAGGAAATATGAGATTTTTCTCAGCAATAACACAATGAGATAGTTTTCCTATAGCACCTCAAATGTTACACAATTTTTCATATAGAGATTAAAAAGAATTAATTATTCTCTACTATTCTGCACAGGATGATACAAAGTTTGAGTATTTTGTTATCTTGTAGATTTCTACTCACTCATTCATTATTCCATCCATCCATTCAATCAAGCAAAGCATGTAGTATATTTCAATTAACACCTGCATTAAGATACTATGAATGATATCAAAGACCTTACCTATTTCAGGTAAAATGAAAAAATTCATCTTCCTAACCACAGCAACAGCAATAAAAATCTGTCACTATTATCTACTTTGTATCATGACTTAAAGAACATATTACAACGTAAAATTATGTAAGTAGAGGAAAATACTTTGCAATGGAAAGAGAAAGTTGCAAGTGGTTCTGTTCAGGGAATTTTTCAAACATGAGGGATGACAGAATTTGAAGCTTTGAAGCACCTGAAGTCAGAACATAAGACAGGGTTAAAAAGCAGGGGGAGACAGTCTAGCCCTTAAAGAGAACCTCAAACAGCCCTACATTACTGAAGTTGAAGGGGAAGTAAGACATAAAAATTGGAGAGTTAGGTAAAAGTTAGATTCTAGAGGCTCAGTATGCTTTCATAAAAGATTGGAACTTTGACCTGTCAGGACCCAGGGAACACTGAAGATGTTGTAAAGTAGGCAAGTCACATACTAGGTCTCTGATCACATGTCTGCCTTTAAAACTTCTATTTTCCCAACTTGAAGATACAGACATATGCAAAATGAGTTCTTTTGCATTAAGCTTCCTGTTAGGGTATCATAGGTAGGATTTTTATTGATGTAAATCCCAATTTTGCGCTATTCCATTATAGAAAATAACTTAGAAGTTCTGCTATATTCCACCCTTTCATTTGAGCATTCTCTGTTCACTATCTGTGGCATTACTGTCACTTGGTTCACTCCTAATACTTTCTGAGTTGCACACTATTTCAGAACATGTCACTTCGCTTCTTGAAAAGTTATTTGAGATGTCGCATGCTGTGTGTTCTTATTCTAAGCTGTCGTTGGATATCAGGTCATAACTGGAAGAATCCTATTTCTTAAAATAATTTATCTTATGGGAAAGGTCAGAAATAGTATTCAGAGTATTTTCAACTATGTATTCTATTGCTTTTATAAATGACCATAGATTTTCTTTTGCAGTGTCTTCAAACATTCATTACTCTTAGCTCAGGAAATATTACTAAAGATACCTTTGATTGTGCATCTATTGTGTGCTTTATGTTATATAAATTCTTCTATTGGTATGATCTCAATTTTAAAGCCTATTCATCTTAGATCTAGCCTATATTTAATTTTGATTCTGTAATATAGAATGCGCTCAATGAATGTTTTTATGTTTAAGAAAGTGGTTATAATATATGCATTTAATAGTGAGATCTATTTGCTCTACTATAAATTTATTTTTGATTGGATATTTTTATTTTCATGAGACATTTTGTGATTTTTTATATTACCAAGGTACAGTATATAGGAAATTTCAATTGCTATAGCTCCACCCAACTTTCCCTCTGCCAAGTTTAGAACTTAGACCATCAAATGGGCTTCTAGTATTACTTGGCTATTGCCTCCACATTGATGGGAATATTTTCCTTTTCTGTGAATATCTTCTCCTATTCTGTACCCATTTTTCTTTACCATTTTGAGGGCTCATTTTTAGGGAAATGTAGAAAGTATGTGGCTGAAATTATCTGCCAACTATTTCATAAAAGAATTTCATCCTAAGCTATGACCTTGTTCAATTATTTTGATCATATTAAACTTAAAGTAACATTTCATACATCAGTATAATGAAATATGTAGAGAATGTGAAGTTCATATTTTCAGTTATGTGTTTATAAGCATTTTAGAAAACTTTCTGTCATGAGAGTTTTTGTGCCCATGGGTATAAAGACTGTAAAAAGAATCATGAGGCATATTAAAATTTGAATGAATAATACTAGATAAAAGTGACCAATCATGAATAATACACTTAAAACTGGAAAAAATCCTATCATTTAACTGAAAGGAAAAGAAGCTATATATATGTAAGGTGGTATTAGACAAAAAATAATAAAATATATAATACATTGATTAGAGGAAACACATTTATCACCCATATTTTTTATGTATTGGATTAAGGGGCTTGATAGTGCCAATATCACACATTATTAATATTCTGACAATTTTCTACAATTATAGGGAGTAGAGAATGCAGTCATAAAACATAATGCTAAATTAAGAACATTGAAGGACAGGGTGGGAATGGGAAGAATGACGGAGAATGACACAGGGTGGCATTAATGAAGATGCACTGTATTCACAAAATGCTCTGTTGAGTGGCAATTCCTTTGGACAACTACTTAATTTCCAAAAAATAAAAGAAAATTTAAAGAAAAAAATAACACAAATTTACAATTTGACGTGTCTCTTGTTACTGCTTTCATGAAATCCATGGCTGGCTGACTAAGGTTGCATGTTTATGGTAGAACATGTAATATTACTATAGATATTTGCAAGTAACCTTATTTGCACTTTATGAATTTCCCTTGTGCCTCACTAAAAAGTGGTAGAGGTTGGTATGATTTATGTTTTGAGCCAAGAAAAGCTAAAGAATGAAAACCAAAAAGTGAGAGCAAATCCAGTTTAATTTGAGCATGGAGGATTGCTATGTGGAATGAGGGTCTTTCCCAATAGAGCCTCTGTTCTGGATAACAGCATTCATTGATACTCTCCAGGAGCCACCTTTTGTGGGTGATAAAGATGTATTATAGCCTCTGTTCAGATATGAGGAATGTAAGCCTCCAAAGAGAAGTTACTTTTTTGTGGTTAAGGACTACTTCATTTTTAGCCATGTGTGTTCAGAATTAGTACGTTGGAATTTATTATATGGAACTGTAACAATGACATTCAATACTAAGCCTGTCTTTGTTGTTTTTCTTACCTCACCACCTTCCTTGTCCATTTATGGGATCCCTAATGCTTACGGTTAGACTCACTTCTGTACTCAACACATCGGATACGGACACAGAAAGAGGGTTCATAATGATTTCACAAAATATATGTGTGAATAGTTTGACTACTCTTTCCTCCCAAAAGGCAGAGTCTGGTCTCTCTTCTTGTTCAAAGACCATCGTTAGCTAGTTGTTGCTGACTGATGGAATGTGGCTGAGATGCTACTGGCTAGTTTCAAGTGAGGTCCCCAAAGGCATACAACTTCCCTTGACTCTTCCTTAGCATACTTTCTGTTGGAATCTATTCACTGTGCTGTGAAGAAGCCAGGAAACCTCATCACATGCCCAGATGCTTGGTTCTGGCAGGTGCCCCTCAGAGATCCAGGCTTACAAACAACATCAAATGCCAAGCTAGTGCATGAAGTATTGCTCAAATGAGTTCAGTTTCTCCAGTTTTTGAGCCTTTGGAGCAGAAACCAAACTCATATGCTGGTCATTGTATGATTAGGTGGTGGTTACTGAACCTGAGGATCCGATGCTTGGGTATATATATAAATAATAATAATCGCTTCATATTAAAGTGCTATACAAATGGTGCTTAGGAGCATTAATCCAAGAGTTAAATAATGACCTATACTTAAAAATGACTCAGAAATCCCAGTGTTATTAGATAAATAACCTTTTAAGGGAGAAGCATTCACAGAAAAGGCCAGGCAAAAGATGAACAAATAAGCACAAGACACTGTGTTGAAAATTAACTATAGAGGGCCAGAAGTTTGGCCTCGTGATAGAGTGCTTGCCTAGCATGCACAAAGACCCGGGTTCGATTCCTCAGTAACACATACATAGAAAAAAGCTGGAAGTGGTACTGTGGCTCAAGTGGTAGAGCTCTAACCTTGAGAAATGTCCAAGGACAGTGCTCAGGCCCTGAGTTCAAGCCCCATGACTGGCAAAAAAAAAAAAAGAAAATTAACTATACAACATGGAGTCGGAGTGATGGGTGAAAAAAGCTAGGAGAGAGAGAGGGAAAGACTGACACTGTTCAAAAAGAAATGGACTCACCAGGCACAATGGCTCACGCCTGTAATCCTAGCTACTCAAGAGGCTGAAATCCTAGGATCGTCATACAAAATCAGGCCTGGGTACTAAAGTCCCTGAGACTCTTATCTCTAATTAACCATGGGAAGACCAGAAGTGGTGTTGTGGGTGAAGGGGTAGGGTGGTAGCTTTGAGTTGAAGATCTCAGGGACAACTCGCTGGCCCGGAGTTCAAGTCCCATGACTGACAGAAAGAAAAATTTAAAAAAAGAAATAGATTAATTGCCTGACTTATGTAACTGCAACCCTTCTGTACATCACCTTTATCATAATAGCAACAACTTTTTTAAAAGACAAATTCTGAAAAGAACTCTGATAAACTTCAAAATTAACAAAAGTCATAAGAGGGCTGGATGCTAAGGGTCTGGGGCTAGGTTGGAACATGAAATCTTGGGCTGGTATAGGGAGGAAAAGAGGAAAGGCATGCTAGAAGTAAGGAAGAATGAAAGGAAGAATCAAGGAAAAGGCCATCTAAATTCCTGTATCTTGAGTCAGTGACTATGGACTCACTTTCAGGACAGCAGGGAATGAAGGATATTTAACAGAAGTGAGAGATTGATGGGATCCTTTGTCTGAAAAGACAGTTGGACTGGCCAGGAGTTTGGCCTAGTGATCGAGTGCTTGCCTAGCATTCACGTGACCCAGGTGTCACTCCTTAGTACCACATACATAGGAATAAAGCCGGAAGTGGTGCTGTGGCTCAAATGGTAAAGGTCTAGCCTTGAGAAAGCCCAAGAACAGTGCTCAGGCCGAGTTCAAGACCCAAGATTGGCAAAAAAAAAAAAAAAGACAGTTGGATTTCCCATGAGGAGATATTTGGGGAGTACACCCAGATATAAATATTCAAAAGATTGTTGTGAGAACTAAGAAGCCCAACTACCAAAAAAAAACACAACCAAACTTAGAATAAAGTGGTGATAAGTGATTACAGAGAGATTGAAAACATTACAGCTTATGTAGGTTGTGCTAGAACACACAGGAAATTTCTTTTCAGCCTTTTGATATAGCTTTTTCAAATTGTACCTTTACTCAGAAACCAGCTTTATAATCAATTGAGCTCAGCATTTCATTTCTTATTGTCTTTTATTTTTTTGAGCCACTTAGTATCTCTAGGTTTTAATGTCTTTTCTTCCTGTAAGACTTCTCCACAATTATTGCTGAATGTTGATATATACGGAAAAGGTTTCACAGTAATCAAGAGCACTGCACTGCTAATGCCCTCTTAAGCTAATTAATGTACTTAGTTTAAAAATGCATAATGATCATTTTAATACCTGAGGAATGCTTCCAACATTGTTTAATGTGCAGAATTCTTATGAGTTTTAGCAGATGTGAAAGCAATCTTTACATTAACAAGGAAATACAGGAGAAACTGCACTCTAGTTCTCTTTTACGTATTCTGTCCTCACTTCTCTCATCCCTTTCTTCTTTTCCTGAATTTTCCTTACTTCCAGAAGAATATAGGTGCCAGCATTTCTAAATTCATATCCAGAAAAGTATTATGCATCGTAAATGAAATGAAACTTCTTTACTTAACAAAAGAAAATCCATGTAAAGGACTTAGCTTGTCTATGATTTTTACACATAAACAGACATTAATAGATGAAGTTACAAGTTATTTTCCAGACAATGAATGTGACTTCAATCATTATCCTATTATACTGAAATTTTCATGATTTCCAACATCAAAATATTCTAGAGGTATTCAAATTAATGGCTTTAAATATATTTAAAATGCTAAAGAATTAACATCATTACAAATTTTCCAAGCTTCATCCTCATGCTACTGGGGGTTAGCATTTGTTAAATGATCCCTATTTATTTTACCAGCATCAAGAATCATATTGTAAATCTATGATCTTCCAGAAATTTTAGTTATTTACATATGAAAAGCATTACAAAAATTAATATCTAAGCAATAATTTTAGACAGCTTTTAGACAGCTTTTTTTACCTTATTAGATATTTCCTTTCTCCTTCCCTCCTTCCCTCCTGCCCTCCTTCCTTCCCTCCTGCCCTCCTTCCTTCTCTCCTTCCCTCCTGCCCTCCTTGCTTCCCTTCCTTCCTTCCTTCCTTCCTTCCTTCCTTCCTTCCTTCCTTCCTTCCTTCCTTCCTTCCTTCCTTTCTTCCTTTTCTTCCTATCTTCCTTCCAGTTCCAGCACAGAAGCTTGAACTCTGAGTCTTGCATTCTTTGGAGAATTTTTCACTCAAAGCTAGTGTTCTACCTCATGACTCCCACTTCCTCTTTTAGACCTTTGCTGGTTAACTGGAGACAGGAGTCTCTTTGATTTGTCTCCCAAGGCTGCTTTCCATAAAGGATCCTCAAATCCCAGCTTTCTGAGTGGATAGCATTATAGATGTGAACCACCAAGATCATGGTTGGTTTTGCTCTTTAGTTACTAATGTTTCAGTCATGGCAGCAATTGTTATGGTAACCCAGAATTCCTGATCCACACAGATCTCACACTTTTCAAATGGACAATCCCCCAACCCCAAACATTTTGTTTAAGCTGACCTTGCAACAGTTGCTTTTAAAAGCTCTAGATTTTCATTCAAGAGGACATAGATGGATGGAATTTCAATTATTTTTACTAATTTTAAATTATAATTCAATTATGTTTCAATTATTTTCAAAATGGAATGACCAGTTCTCTAGTAACAATGTAATCTAGATGATTCTGTTAGTGTTTGGTCATGCAGAATGGTGAAGATGATGCTTGAATCATATCCATTACTGCACCAGAGCATTATATCCTCAAACATATTCAGTGATTCACCACTTTCCAGAATAAATTCATTATATAATTACCTGACCCACAAAAATATAATTACCTGAGGCTAGATTATATTTGGGAAAGTTTTCAGAATCATGGGTTCTTATTTTCAGCAATAGTTTTTCGCCCCTGAATCTTACTTGAACGTAACATGTACATTTTAGGATTGTTGTACATACTCTGTACTTCAATAACTGAAATGGCTTGATGTTACTTCATTCTGTGATTGAGCATTTTAGAAGAAGTAATGACAAGTTAGATTACTTTACCACTGAAAATGATTCATTTTTGTGAAAATTTGTACTGTCTTTATTTAATTATATTCCCTCATTTATGGAAAATCCTCATTTTCTCCCATAAACAAAACCACAAGTTACATCCCAGGAGAATGATAAACATGATTTTGATGTAAATTATTGTCACATAAAAAACAGAATTATATTACACATTTAGGAAATTTTTATAGTGTACCTTTCTGTTATATTTATAATTGTTTATGTGTAAATATTTTTAATTAAGTATGTAAGTTTTATTTATTTAAATAACAAAATTATTTTTATATTCATTCATACGTATTATGGAAGCTTTGTGTCTTTAGAATTTTGGACCTGTAATTCTATAGAAAATGATTGCTGTAGATTGCACTCTTTACAAAATCTTCTAAACTTACATTTTATTTAGAATCAGGATTGCAATGACTACTTCAATGACTACTTTTGAAAATGTGGAAGTCATGAGTTTTTTTAACAGTAGATGATGAATATACTGTATAGATATTACATTAGTCATAATGTAACTATTTATAGTGTACTTCAGTAGAATTAAACTATTGAATATTGATGCCAATATTGAAAATACAAAAGCAATTGAGTTCTTTCATTTTTAAACTTCAGAAAACACAAGACAGCTCTTGACTTTTGCAATTCCACACATTAGCATCACTTTCACTTGAATATGTCCATTTCTAATAAGAAACCAATGAATTATGTTGTCTCTTCAATGGTGACTTACAATGAGCAATACTTCATAAAATTTATATTCTTTACAATATGTTTCCTTCCTGTAGAAGTGTACGTTGGTTGACATCTCTTCTAGCCTGCTTAATTGTTTGTAAATATTTACATGTCTGAATCACTGGCATGGATTTTGATGCCACTCTAAGAATAAAAGTGATCTTAAAGAAGGAAAATAACCTAATTGCCAAGAAAGAAGAAAACATGTGAAAAGCAAACAGAAGTAGGTCATTCTGTTTTTGTAATGCAGGTAATGCTTTGAAATTGATTATTTCATTATCATTCTGGAATATAGATAAATGAGCTGTGGAAATAGTTCCTTAACTATAACAGTATATTTAGGTCCATAGGCACATTAATATTTCCAAATATGTAAAGTATGTCATTAATAACTTATGCACCTCACTCCGGTGAATTTTAGTATATATTTGAGAAAACTATTATATTTTTTGAAAAAATTAAATACAATTTGTTTGATATATGTCTTTCCTAAAGAGAAGGGATTTTGTCTTACATTCTTGTGAAATTTTTCTTAATAATCACAACTGATTATTCCCATCAGATGCTAATGTATAGTTACAAAGTGCACTTGCTTATTATTACATGCAATGATGCAAGTTATGATAAAAATTACGTATGTATGTGTTCCTGGCTAAAGATGCTCTAAGGGCATAAATAGTGGTAACTGATTTACCCAGCAATTTTTTCTTCATTGTGTGTTATTTAAGTCATCCTATAGGATTTCCTAGCTTCTTCATTTGCCCTTCCTTCGGCTGCTTGAAAATAGTGCATTTTGTTTCTCTGTTCCTACCTTCTCAGTGGTTCCTCATTTCCTTCAGACTGGGACCTGCAGTCATTGTGGTCAAAGAAAACAAAAAGGCATTTCTAAAAATTGACATTGTTGTTTGTGTGATCTCACTTATTTTCCATATCTGGCCATTACTTCCTTTTTTCATAGCTACATTTGCCTTCTATTTTTGGTTCTTGATGAAACCCAACATAGTCTGACTTCATAGTCTTTTCATAGATCGTTCTTCCTCCCAGAATGCCTTTCTTCCCAATGTTCTCATAATTACTTCTCAGGGGCTGCTGACAAGTAGCATTTGAAGGAGGCTCCTCAGACTACTTCATGCAGCTGCAATACCAGCTCCTCTTCTTTTCTTCTGTTCTACTGGGACTCTGTCCCTTTTTTCAGCCTGCTCCATACCCTCACATTACCCTTTCACCGTTTCATTTCTATAATAATGACTTTGCATATTTGTTCTTTACATAGGTGTCTCTTACTAGAACCTAAACCCTACCATTGTCTGGATTTCCCCTCTACCCCCGTTTTGTTCTGTTTTATTCTCTGACACATCAGCTGCTCTGGTATTGGTTACATTTCCATAAATGCTTGTTCAACAGAAAAATATGACAAGTAGAATCAACAAATAAATGAACAGAAGATTTTGAATTGCACTCTAAAGGACAAAATTAACTTAAAAATGCTAGCAGTCAAGGATTTCAAGGAAAGTTTATGCATTTTATAAGTATAACAAATATAGGATGAAAATCTAATGTTGCGTGGAAAAAGCTTAAACATTTCTGTAGGCTGCATATCAATTCTTCCCTCTAATTTAGAAATTTAAGGTCTCTAAGCTACAAATCTTCTATGATATGGTATTTCCTCTCAAGGACAACACAATTGTTTTGAAGGAAACTCGGGCTCCCAATATAACACTTGCATTTTGCCACATCAGAAAATTGTGGGAGAAATAAATAACTCTGGCTTCATTGTTATGAGAGCTAATGGCTTAGGGAATGACCCTCAAGCAGACAATATGGTTCCAACGTCATCTCCATCTGTGTCTCCGCTGTCAAGGGAAATCAGTTTGTATCATTTCTTATTTTCTTTCTTGGTACAAATGACAAGGACCCCATGTGGTATACAGCCCTATCTTCAGTGACTGGTGAAGATGATGGACCCGGAGTTGATAAAGTGACACTAACTTTTCCTGAGACCCACAAAACAAACAGAGCTAAGCTACTTGATCTCCATAAATTGTGTTCTGGGTGTTTGCTTGTGTGTGCGGAAGAAAAGAACATGTGTGTGATATTTTTTTCGGCAAGCCTGTGAGAATAACTTGAAATGTTGTTTATTTCATGATTCATAAATGATTTGGTAAACAGAGAGATGGTATTATGTAACAATAATGGATTAATGGACTATCATAAAAGGATTCTGTCACAGAAGGAACTGGAGATTGCACAAAGGAAATTTGAGACAAAGTGGGCCCTTATGCAGTTTCTGCCTCTTCCTTTTCTTCCATGAAAAATTCCAGAGGATTTTTTATGCTTCAGTTCTGCAGGTAGATAGGTGGTCTCAGCTATCTCAAAATAAAATCATCATTATTACTAGTATCATCGGGAACAGAAAGAGCAATTTAAACTCTCAGTTGTACGTAGTACGGAATGCTGTAGAGAAATTATGGCTCTGTCTTCTTAAAAACCAACAATAAGACAAATGGATAAAATTGTACCTGCACATATTAAAACTATAGCACAAATCTTTGCTTAGAGCTAGCTGGATCAGAAGGGGGAGTTAAGTATAATTTTTTAAAGTATGTTTATCCTATATTATATAATATGTGCACAGAGATAGCTTGGGACCATTATAAAATCTGCATACCTAATAAGGTCCAACATTTATAATAACTCTTCTTTCCTATTGCTCAGTTGACACATGGTGTGAATCTGACCTGGCTTTAATGGGTAAGCAAATCAACCACAACAGAAAGAGAAAAAAAAATGAAATTTCTATCCAAAGGAATTGCTCAGCTAGTTTCCAGGAAGAGAAAGATTTACAGGCACAATAAAATCCATGGAGATGCATCTGGTTCATATCATATGCCATATTAAAAGTAAATCAAATTTAATCTACTATTTACCTTAGAAAGAAGTTACTAGAAGATTCTTAAGCAGGAGTTCCTAGTCTGTGAGTCATGTATGTCAAGATGGCTTTTACTATTTACCTTAGAAAGAAGTTACTAGAAGATTCTTAAGCAGGAGTTCCTAGTCTGTGAGTCATGTATGTCAGGATGGCTTTGAGATGGTGGTCATGAACTTGATCTCCAGTTACCAACATGGAGAGTGAATGAGTCATGTAAGCATTGTGGTATGAATTTCAGGCTCAGATTGACAATACCTCATTTAAGCATGGAAGATACAAACATGAAGTGCTACCAATATTTATGATAGAGGACATTCCAAATATGCCAAAACCAAATGAGACATACTAAGAAGAGCAAGGTGTCTTGATGAGCTCATAGTAAATGACAGACAAGCTTTTAGACATCAAATGTGAGACAATAACTTTTCAAACCTTTAGTCGCATTGTATTTCATACAGATTTATCAAATGTAGACAGCCAGTTCAGTGAAATTCACCTGTCTTCTCTGACATTAAATATGGGTTTCTTGTAAATTCCCAAGTCAGAAAAAGAGCAAAAGCCTTAGGCTTTTTAATATACTTTTGGTATTTTGTACAGGACTAGGGTTCAAACTCAGTGTCTTAACTTGCCAAGCAGACATTCTGTCACTTGAGCTACACTTACAATCCCTCAGGTTTCTTCAAAGAAGGTGGTGCTAGCTTATATTTATAACAATATTTGAATGTGGTCATGAGAAGGGGTATCATTGTGTGTGAAGTAATGTGCCTTCTATCTGGTGAATATAACTGTAACCCCTCTATTAATTACAATAAAAATATATGAAAAAAACAATGCTCGAATATGGATATTACAATCTATGAATTAATTTGACAGCTAACCGTGTGTTATGTGTATGCATATTTACATAATATACATATATTTTCATTGATATATTTATATTGTATATATACATATATAACTTTGCACAGTCTATGTTGTGGGTCTCTTCAAAAGTACAATTTGAGAAACAGCAGGTTTTTCCAGATATGGTGGTAGTATATTATGATTTCTCTTGGTGAGCTATAAACACAAGTCACAAAATATTAATATTGAGAAAGGAAATGCAATTACTTCTCCATTCTAAATTAGTACTGCCACGACCCATGAATCATATCACTGGAACTATACTTTATAATGTTCTTTCTGCTGAATAAAAAATTTAGAGTAGATATGGTACTCAGGCTCTATAGAAATGGCAAGAATTCTAATATATGGATTTCATTAGCTGTGCATTCAGAACTCTTTTATGCTGCAAACAATTGCTAGAAAACAATGCACTCTGCTGTTTGACAACCTAACTAAAATATCTAGCAGAATTATAAGAGCACAGAAGTTTGGAGATACTTGACATGATGATGTTTGGGCTTATGAATATAAAATAATTATGCTTATGATACTTTTGGCTGCTATAAAAATGAACTGAGATTTAGTAAGATAGGGACATTTGCACTGTTGCTTTTAATAATAGAGTACTAATAACTATTATACTGCTGATAAATAGATACTATAAGAAAGGCAGAAGTAGTTAGCCATATCATTTCTATTTGAAGCTTCTGCTAATGTTCACTTAAATACAATTTTGAATTCAATGACAGATGGGAAGAAATAGCTAGGTTAGCTATTATAGGCAAGGGACAATAGACAATGTTTTCATTCAGTTGAACTTTGTCTGCGATCAAAAGCATCTTGAAAAAGGGAACATGAAGTACAAGGAATTTGAAAATGTATTTCAAAGACTATTTGTGTCTATCATGGAAGAGAATAGTCCTGTCATAGATTAGTCAAAATAAGTACCCTGATACCATTACTCTTTCTTTCTTCCTCAGTGCATTCAGTGGTCCATAAGTGGAAATAATTTTCTGATATCCAGATTCCTAATGCTCCTGTGTGTTTTCATTACAGGTGTTATCTGGCATGCAATATGTTGGTAGTGAGACTTATCACTAACTACTACTTCACAAAAATGTGAGATTCTTTTTGAATAATTGACTAAAAATTTAAAAATTTTTGTAATGTGAACAAATTTAACAGTTAAATAGATGCTATTAGCAATAAATTGAATTTTTAATTAGATGAGAAAATATTAAGACAGAGTTTGAAAAATTACTAAAATGTTCTAGGTGTATAGTATACATAAATTTAGGGCTTGAGTATTATCCTTGAGCTTCTTTTTGCTCAAAACTAGCATTATACCACTTGAGTCACAGTTCCACTTCTGGCTTTTTGATGGTTAATTGGAGATAAGTGTCACAAATTTTCTGACCTGGCTTGGACTGTGATCCACAGATTTCAGCTTCCTAAGTAGCTAGAATTACAGTCTATAGCCACTGGCACAAGAATTTGTGTTCATTTGAATAGAAAAGAATTGGAATAGATATTTTGAAGACACATTTTCTTCATACACAGTGCTTTTTGAATTGGGTTATATTTGACTTTACATGGAATTCTTTCTTTTCGTCTCTTTTTGAGTTTTGTGCCTAAAAGTTTAGAACATACTGAATTCAACAGTTTTTGTTGAACCTCTTTATAGTAGCTGTTATCTGTATCATCTAGGTTCCGTCTAAAATATTTTTTGTAGTTTTGGCTTTTTAATTAAACACAAACTCAAGTACATCTCTGTGCTAGTCTTGAGATTAGGTAGATTAATTCAATTTTCCTTTTTCTCTGGTAATTTTCATTCTTTCCAACTTTGAGGGAATTCAAGTATAAACATTGTTTCTATTCACAGAAACACAACCATATTCACAAAATGCCTGGCAGGGGTTAGTCTCCAGATGGACTGTAAAAGCAGGTGTTAGAGACATCTGCTTTATGCTATGCCCATCGATCTTAGGAAACTAAAAATTTATAGGATCCAAGAACTCACAGGTCTTTGTATCCTGTATGGAGTCTATAATATCAATTACAAGTATAATCCTTTTATTACAAGAGTATTTAACAAAAACTGTAGCATTCGACTTATTTCTAAGGAAATTGTTTCATTTTGTATGCAATTTTTTAATGTGTCATTTTTATGAAGAGGAATATACCTAGCCATATGAAAACTTTAATAATGAAATAGAGGAATAAATCTAATCTTTAAAAACTGAATGAGACAATAGATGATGGTCAAATTTTAAAGGAAAAATACATGAAAATAGTAACTCTTAGTTGTTGAGTTCATGCATGTTCACCAAGCACTTCTACATGGGTTATGTCACTTAATCTTCGCAACACAAATATCTTCCACATCAGAGTTTGCAAGTTGATCCACAGAACATGAAACCAATTTACTTCTTTCATTTAGAGAGCCCCATGTTTTCTTTCACAAAAATTGAGGGTCACAAGCAGAATGATTTGCTGAAACCTCTCTAGAATTCAACACAGCTGGGATTTCAACTCTTGTTTTCTACTGCAGGTCATTGTGTGATGTTGGAAAGGTATATTGAAACATTTACTTTGAATAAAGAACTCACCATTCAGTGGATTCTGACATTAAACTCTGTGAGAAATTTGGCTGTTGCTGTGATTGAAAACACAGGTAGAGTGAGTGTGTAGTCTAATGAGGTTGTTTTGGATCCCTGAGAGGAAAACTCAGTGACTATGAAGAAGTAATTATCACCGAGAGGTGACCCATTGCATTTCACTTAACATGGGCAGTGATTCAAAGTCTCTGAGGATTCACAAGCTAAAGGATTATTTTTTCTTACCTGAAGGTGAGATTTATTACTCTACCAAGTATTGGTTTTAAATATGAAAATTTCCTGCATAACACTTGTCCAATGTATCCACCTGCTGCAAACATATACTACTGCCCCTCTTGGAGGTGTGTTGTTCTTACTTCCAGGCCAAAAGAAGACACAATTTGCTTAGAATTAGAACTGGTGGTTTTGATAATAAATAAAACATTAGCATAGAAACTGAAACACACAGCCCTTCCAGGACACTGTATGACACATTGCATTCAAATTGCATTCCCCTCTCTCATCCTCATAAATATCTAGTAACCTAAATCTGCATGGATCATTCTTTGTTTAATCATAGTTCCTTTATTAATCCCTTGTATCTTTTCTAGAAAAGTAACCTTTGTCCATGGATATTTTATTTCAAAGAAAATTTCCTAGACAGAATAATGCAACAAAATGAACTATTTCATAAGGTCACACCTTCTAAGAATTTGGCATAACATATAAGATAAATCTGGAGTGAAAAATGGAGAAATTCTCTGATGTGGAAGATGTATTTAAAGTTTACTCTTTCAATTCATAGTGTTAATGAATGAAGCTATTAATAAAGTAATTGCTGCTATTTCCCTTGGAGGGTACTATTTGGAAATATCCTTCTTTTAAACCAAAACATGACTAAACAGAATATAAAGATCTCCAGAATATTTCATCAAACTGTGATATTTTTCTGATGTTCCATAAACTCAAATCTTGATCTCTTTTGATATAGTTAATTTACATAAAACACATAAAATGAAATTACATCCCTGCCCTGATAGCACTTATCTATAATCCTAGCTATTCTCAAGAAGGTGAATCTTATATATGTAGTTTGGAGCCAGATAAGAGAGATTCTTCTCTGCCAATAATCAATAAAAAACTGGAAGTAAAGGTGTGGCTCAATTGGTAGAACCTAGACTAGAGCAGAAAAGTGAAATAAGGGATTTTGAGTTAAAGGCCCAGTTAAAATAAGGGAGAAGCAGGGTAGGGAGAGGGAAGGAAGGGAGAAATTGATAGAGGGAGTGAGTAAGAAGAGAGTCAGAAGAAAGAAGGCAAGCAAGAAAGAAAAAGAGAGAGAGGGAGGGTGGGAGGAAGGGAAGGAAGAGAGAATAGAAATGAATTACAATAGTTTATTTAATTTTCCTCACTGGTATCACTGATTAAACTAATGTTTTTATGTTATCTGAATATTGTATATCTGTATACTGAGAATTTAATTGGGCTTAACCAAAATGAGTTTTATTTCTCACCTAATGATAAAAAGTAATTATACTGTGAAAAGTAAGTTGAAATGCACTCCGGGTAAGATATATCAGAGGTGCAGAATACATACACACTGACACCCACACTCACACACAAACACACAGTGATTTGTCCTTTGGATGTGGAGAGTGAAAAGATAAAGAGGACACAATAATTAGCTGCCTCAAATTTGCTTCTTGTACACAGCACTCTCCTCTGATCTGTGGAAGATAAATTCTAAGGGCATATCTGAGACCTCTCAGCACAGTGAACTAAGACAAGTTTGCCTTTGCAAACACACATTAAATTTTAGTTTAGAAATTAGCACAGGAAAAGATTAACTACAACTAATACAAACATAGAAAAACTGGAATAACCTCCTGTGTAAAATTATGTGAAACTGTTTACAGTTAAAAGAATAAGGATGAGGATATGCTCTTTGGTTGCTAGTCAAGTACCCACTCAGCACTGCAAGTTCTACATTTAAAAAACCAAGACTGAAGCCTTGAACATATTAAGATTTCAAACTAGAGCATTAGTAGCATAAGCTTTAGAAAGAGGAGGAAGGAAGCCACTACTATACTGCAATTAAACAAAAATGAAAGCGTTTTTAAAGAGGTGAGGGTAGCTGGGCATCGTGGCTCCCACCTGTAAACTACTCAGGAGAATGAGATCTAAGGATCACGGTTCAAAGCCAGCCTGGGCACTAAAGTCCGTTAGATCCTTATCTCCAACTAACCACTAGAAAACCGGAATTGGCCCTGTGGCTCAAGGGGTAGGGTGGTAGCCTTGAGCTGAAGAGCTCAGGGAGAGTGCCCATACCCAGAGTTTAAGACTCATGACTTAAAAAAAAAAAAAGGAAATGAGGGTATGTGTACTGAAAGTAGTTACTGTTTTAATATTGTAGCTAAAACCACTTACCATAATACATTTATAGAGTTCTGTCTGTAAAAAGAATAGATATAATATGAAATCATAATGCTATTATGTCCTCTGAAGTGAACAATCCTTTTTTATTGATTTCAGCAAATTTTTAATTAATATTTTAGAGAGTCAGGAGGACACTGATTTATTGCAACACTGAAAAGCTTTAAAAACATGTTTAAGTTTGAAATCTGTCTACTTTTTACTAATTTGGTTCCATTCAATCAGAAAAAATCCTCATTTACTGTCCTCTCTTCTTGACAGAAATAATCTCTAAGGACTCAGAAGAGTCAAGCAGAAAACCATAGAAATTACAACAGGCCTGATATAAAGATAATGGTTTAAATAAGCACCAAGGAAAGGATTTAAAAAACCATAGAAATTACAGCAGGCCTGATATAAAGATAATGGTTTAAATAAGCACCAAGGAAAGGATTTAAGAAAAGGTGGAAGCATAGAATTCCATTGTGTATAAATACCACATCTTCTTGATCCAATCATCAACTGAAGGGCATCTTCGCTATGGTAAATAGTGCTGCAATGAACATCATTGTGCTAGTGGATTTAGTGGTGTCCTTGTTTCTGGACTGATGGGTAAATGCCTGGTAGTGGAATTGCTGGGTCATAGGGGAGCTCTATGTTGAGTCTTTTGAGCATCAGAAAGAACGACATTGCACCATTTGTAAGGAAATGGAAAGACTCGGAAAAAATCATATTAAGTGAAGTAAGCCAGACCCAAAGAAACATATACTCAATGGTTTCCATCATCTGTAATAATCCAAATCCAAATCCACGTCCAAATCTCTTCTAGCAGAGGATTACAATAGCTCAAAACCTAGATAGGTAAGGCCATATAGGATGAGGCCAAATTAATGGAACTCCAGGACATGGAAACAAGAGCTTAATTATAAGTGACTGTTATTCTTTATGTATTATGTTTTTCTTCCTTCCCTTGTGTTGCCCTTTGGTTAATCTCATATTGTTACTTCATCCCACTTTGTTACCTTGTGTATTATATAGATGTTTACCTGTTCATCTGAAATAGAAGGGGGAAAATGAGGAGGGGAGGAAATGGAGACAAAAACATAAGAAGAAATATCAATATATGAGAAGTGATGTACTCTCTTTCTGGGACATATAAATGTAACCCCTTTGTACATTGAAATAAAAAAAATAATTTTTTTAAAAGATTAAAAAGTACAGTCATGCAATTTTTTAAGGAAATCACAATATAGTAGATTATGAAAGAAAGAATAAAATCCAATTTGACTCTTTTGACTATTTTGTCCCTCTAGGGAAAAATAAAAAATATATGCCTGTAATAGCAGAATTTCCTTATTTTCATCTAGCAAGATATGCATCAAGTGTTTAAAAATCATGGTATTTTTCAAAGCAGCCCCCATTAAAACCATTGTGAACTAATTTTTATTAATTAATAAAAAAATGTGGCTATTAGATCCAAAGAGTACAAGAGTAATGACTCAATATTTCAGTACCCAATGCTATGGACATGGCATTGGAAATATAAACACAACTACATAGGCATAAAAATTTAACAACAACAAAAAAGAAATGGTGGAAGCATCTGTGACAGTAATGAATGGAGTCCATGATTCCCCCTTGTCATCACCAGGAAGTAGAGGTAGGATAAGCAGGGACATAGTTTCCCCTTACCTACAGTACATCACAATCATCTGGCTTTCCTCTCACAGGCTGGGCATTCTTAATCAGGGCTACTCCCATCTCTTCTATACTTCTCAATGCAGCTCTCTCTTGTCCCATTCCCTGTTTCCCTTTATTCATCTGCATTTATATCCTAATGCTCATCTAATTCCACACCTTTCAACAGTGCATGTAGGCAATTAACTTTTAATTTTTTTACTGTGTTTATGCATCTTATCAACCTATCTCCATAAGTATTCTTATCAAGGATGAAAATGCATCACCTTTCTTCTGGATTATACAGTAGTTTCTTAGCAGGTGACTTTGAACTGAACTTCCCACCTTCCCCAGAGCCTTCTGTATATTCAGCCCAGTCACAAAGGTCAGAGAAGGTTTCTTCAAATCCAAACGGTACCAAGGTCCCTCCATTTCATTCACTGTACCTGCTGACTCTCCTGATACCACTGAAGGTATGAGAGAAAGTTTCTCTTCTGATGGGAGTGCTCAGGTTCTGACCCACTGCCACCTTACAATCTTAAACTTCTGACAGGCTTAGGCACTCCTGATTTAAGCCTTTACCATTTCCTGCTTTTAATTAAACTGATCAAGACTACACTAAATCTTTTGTGGTGTTTGGGTTTTCCCAACATATTACTCTCAGAGTAAAGCCTATGGTTTATGTTAACTGTTCTTTCCTTGTATTTATTTTTCATGATTCCCATAGAACTGTTCATCTTAACATGTACTGTAGTTTCTCATAAACTTTTTAGGGTAGCATCTGCCAGTTATCATGAAAATGTAACCCAGGCGAGGCAATTAAAACACTCAGGACTTTGAGATGTGAGGACTGTGGTTCAACATCAACATAGCCAAACAAATTCTATGCAGACTAATTTTCAAGTCTCTTATCTCCAGTTAACTGGCAAAAAGCTGGAAGTTGAGGTGTAGGTCCAGTTGCAGAATGGTAGTAGTGAGTAAAAAATGACAAGTGAGAGCGTGAGGCCTAGTGCTCCAGTATATGATAAACTATCAAACAAACAAATAATAAGTAAATACCAAACGGTTGAATGTATGAATGAACCCGATGCAATTTAACCAGCATGATGAAAAGCAAGAGCAGTTTTAATAAACATGGCTGCTGCTCTTCTTCCATAAAGGACATTCAGATGATATTTTTATATTTGAGATGCAGAACATCTGGGCCTCATAGCATAAGTTGTAAAGCCAGTCTTTCCTGCCCTGTTGCTTCTGAGGTCTCTGATATGGGCTGGTAATTTCACCTCTTTGTTTGGCTTTCTCATCATTAAAATAAGAGTGGTCCTAGCAGACCAGCCTTACAATCTCGGATGACAAGTCTGGGTGTGGGATACACTTCACTTTGTGTCTGGCACTTGGTGGAGGCTCCATAAGCATCCATGGTTGGCATTCCCTACTGGAATGACACATAGACTAATGAGACACATCCAAGACTCTAGTTCCTGGATGGGCCTCAGCACAAAAAAATTCCACATTGACATGTTTGGTGGTAATGAAAAGGGATTCCCAATTATCCCAAATTAAGGCACTATTAATGGAATCTTTTTAATTCTCTGAAGAATGAAATCTAGGAAACTACCTTTGATAGTTATAACTTTAAGAGGCATATTTCTATAAGGATCAACTCTATCCTATGTGAAAGAAAAGAAACACAAATAATCATTTAATTAAACAAGTTTATACAACTGTTGATCATTAAAATTAATTATAAAATATCTACTAGCATACTCTTAAGATAATGCATAAGAGAGCACTGACCTAGTGTTGATTTGCGGCTTATTGTCATCTTTAACACTGAGTGGCTTCTCTCTAATTCATGCTGGGTTTTGGTGATACTTTGCTATTTGACAAATGTCTGACTTTGTCTGTGTTATCTCATGCATATAGAAGTGACAGAGCCATAATATCAATCTCTTCAGCATGCTGTCACTACAAAAGTGAGCATAAATCAAGAGTATTTATGAGAGCAAATAAACATGAGCCATGAACAAAAGTTAGCATTGGAATGGAAGGCCAACTTTTCAGTGAAGGCTGAAGGTTAAGACATTGTGGATTCACAAAGGGCTGATTTGTTTTTTTTTAGAGTATATTTCAAATGAATGCAGTGTACTATGATAAGAGCATAAGCCAGAACAATGGATATTATTAATATAATTTAGTATATATATATAAGTATATATATACACTTTTAAAAGATTCAGAATATATGTATGTATGGCTGTATCTATCTATCTATCTAGCTAGCTATGTACTTTTAAAAGTTTATGGTACTTTTTTTCGACAGTCATAGGCTTGAGCTCAGGGCCTGAACACTGTCCTTGGACTTTCTCAAGGCTAGAGCTCTACGCCTTGAGCCTCAGTACCACTTCTGGCTTTTTTTTTCTATGTATGTGGTACCAAGGAATGGATTCCAGGTCTTCATGCATGCTAGGCAAGCACTCTACCACTAGGCCAAACTCCTGGCCAGTTTATGGTATTTTTGAGATGTGGAGAAATTATATATTGGGGCCATGATTGTAATTCCAGATACTTGAAAAGAGAATTTCAGTTTCAAGAGAATATATGCAAAAGAATGTCAGCAATACTCTTTCTGAAAGATTGTCACAAGTAAGTCCAGCTATACAGGAGATGGAGATGCAAAAGATTAATGCTCAAATGGTAGTGTAACATCCTGAGCTGAACCACTGTCTAACCAAAAACGAATGAAGAGTGTTTCTACACAGCACACATTGGGCATATGCTAAATAAAAATGAATGTCTGCCTTCTGGTTTTTCTGTATTTGAATACACTCCTGCTGTCTTTCTCTTACTTTGCTTCATCCACAAAGGTCTCCAGGTCCTTGAACCAACTGGGCCTGGTCCCATATCCACAGCACTTATGTTCTTTCTGTTCCCTACATAAGAACTCTCAGCACCCTATGAATCTCTGCCTTATTCAGGAATGAGTCAACCTGTTCAGTATCATTTCTTCCATTGTCCTTAAGCTTTTCTTAAATGGCTACAATATATAATTAATTGGGAGAATCAGAGACTCAAAGATAAAAATCTTATGCTATCTCTTCCTTTCTAACTTCAATCCAATTCTTTTTGCCCTTTTATGCTAAGATTCAGCAATACAGAACTATCTTTTCTCAATATCTGTTACAGTCTTTTTTTCAGAATAACTATGTCCAAAAGGCTCCTCTATGTGTTTCCACGCATTTTCACTTAAATGCTCCATGTTTCCCAGCCTCAATTCACTTAAGACCTTCCGATGCAGACTCTAGTATAATACTTTCAAATGGATTAAGATATGTCCACTTCCAAGAACGTACTTTGGGAACAAAAAGTCCAGAATAAATTGGGATGATCTTGCCAATATAATTCCAGGTCATACCTTTTACACTTTTATTGTTCCATGATTTTTTTCTGTAATATTTTAGAGACTTTTATGAAATTACAGATGTGTTGTTCTGGCCATTCACTATCATCATTAACTTTTCCTAATAGGAAAATGTGGCTTAAGGGCATAATTGTTTTGCTAAGAGACTGCAAATTTTCTCATCACAGAAGCCGATATTTTTGTGTTTGAATTTCCTGTGTTATGGCATATAATCAATAGCTATTTGTTTAATGAAGAGGGCCCCAGTTAATTCAAGGGACATGTATATATCTTGATTGCTAAAATTCAAGTCACAGGATTGTTAATGCCCAGAAGCAAGCACTAACATCGATGCAAGGGAGTGAAAAAACAAATCTCAGGTTTTAGATTCTGAATATTTCAGGTAGATATCAGTGGTGTTCATGTGAATGCAGATTTTTTCTCCTTATACATCTCTTGCTTTGATTTAGTTTTTGTAAATGATTTATAATAAATTGAGTAGATTAAATGAGATGCTTCATAACGACATCAAAAGTTCACATATCCATTCTCTAATTGCTTCAAATGTGGCAGCAAATCACTAGAAATACTTGTTTTGACTGAGGAAAGAGAATCTCATATTTTAATAAAACCTTTCAGTACTTTGGTGAAAGAAAACTGATCACTATCTTGTCTCAAAACTTTCCATAGGCCAAAATAACTCCCACATAATTACTCTCCAAGAAATTGACATATGTATTGTATGTATCATGTGTACCTTTCTAAGTTCTAGGATCTAGTCTATAAAGTAATCAATGAGAGAAAAAGTTAATATTGTAAACTTAAAATGATGCTTTTAGTGGGGATTTTTAAGGATTTGATACCAAAGTATGCTTAACACAAATTTAGTATGTTTCATTTATATACTACCTATGTGGATTCAGTGTATAATTTTGAAGTCCCTTACAGTGGATGAGACCAGATCATTTTTTTCTAATAATCCTCTGGTATTGGATAAATCACATGGATTATTTTCCTTAACCTCCTTCAAGAAACAATAGCTGAATATTATGGTAATGGGTATTCCTTATAATTATAAAGATAGAACGGCACAGAAAACACACAGAATCACTACAGCATATGTTCTTCCCATCTCTGGCCCTAAGCTTGCCACTGAAAATAAATTAAAGACCTGAGATTATCTGGAAGCAATTTGTAGGGATGGTCTTCAGGGAAATGAGCAAGGGAGCAAGCAGGAGAATGGCTGCAGGGTGCCTGGAGAAGAGGCTCATGGGAGGTGCAGTCAAGACTTTCTCATTCATCGCTCTGAGACACCGATTCAGATCCCGGCTGACATTCCTAATGGTACTTAGGCCTATGACAAATCTGATTTATTTGGGTGTTCGTCCTCGGCTTCCATAAAGGAATTGCTGATGTGGTGACATATCAGTCATCATGCCTCTCTGGCTGTTTCTTCTGCTGGTAGCAGAACCTCTGTTCAGCAGGACGATAAATTTCTCTCTGAACCAATGTCATGTTTCTATTCCGCATGAAGACTCTGTTAGGTCTCTGTCAAGCAAATCCCCTGACATCCATTTTCTCCAAGTCAAGATGTCTGGCTAGACAACAATTTAGCTAATTAAGGAGGATGCCTCACAAAATGCTGATTGAGGGAGGGAGAAAGGTCTGGTTTGTAAAAGGAAACGGTGGGGCTTTAAATTTTACAATTTAAGTAAAATTAGACTGGAAATGTGTCATTAAGTATTATTATACCTAATAACATCTTAAGCAATGTTCTGCCCCTTTCTTTACTTGATATCCTATTATTGTCCAAAACAAACTGAGTTCTCAGTGGAAACACTGAACACTTGTTTGTAGAGGCATTTTTCTTTCACAACTGAAGGGTCCTGAATTTATCATTTAGACCGCTGGGAATTGTGATGACATATCAAGACATGAACAAAATGCAAAAAACAACAACAGCACTAGCAATGTTAACATGTGGCAGCTATTATTCAAAATATCTCTCAGGTATTTCCCTCACGTTTGCCCTCCAGACACAAACAAATTAACATCTATTCTTACAGGATTTTTTAAATAGATGATTAAGTTGAACATGCAAGCGCTCACCCAACACAGAAATCCAGGAAAACAAAACTCTTAAATATTTTTTAACATTTTTGAAAGGAAAAAAAAACTTCATGACAGAATTATATATATATATATATATATATATATATATATATTCAGCTTAAAACTTACAGAAAGTGAATTTGTTAATCCAGACCATCTAACTGGACCACGATTGTCCTTTTCTTATTTGCATTGACTGGCTAAATAAAATATTCCCAAATCTAATAATTAAAATACCAAAGTCATGTTTAGGAAGTTTTTCAGTAGATTATTTCATATTTTGTTAAAGCAAAACTTCATGTATTTATATGTTTTCTCATTAATTGGCATTATTTTTCATGTATAGCAGAAAGGTAATAACTTCCAGGAAAATGACAGTCATTAATAATATCACAATAGACATCCAGAGTGCAGATAGCTTGAGTTCTGAAAGGAGAGTCTTTCAAAGAACTAAGATAATTTCTCCTTTTTTTCTGACATTTTCTTGGGTTTGTCTTTCAAGTCTGAATTATTATCAACAGACACCTCAAGTAAAAATTAATGAAGTAGAATACTTTTGAGACTTTAAAAAAATGTTTCTTTATACCTTTATGATGGTGTGAAAACATGCTGTGCATTGTTGTAAATACATGCGAATTCCACTACTATAACAAGGAAACATATGCCAAATGGTGAAAGAATATAGATAATCTATGGATTTTCTAAAGCTGGAAGTATCAGTTCTGTTGGGTTATCAAGAATTTTTGTTAAAGTAGAGGTGATGGGAGTGAGAGAAAAGAGAGAGGAGAGAGACAGGGAGAAAGGAGAGAGAGGAGAGGGAGAGGGAGAGAGAGGGAGAGGGAGATGGGGGGAGAGAGGGAAAGAAAGACAGACAGACAGACAGACAGACAGAGACAGAGAGAGACAGAGACAGAGGGGGCGGGGGAGAGGTTGGGGACGATGGGGGTTAGAGAAAGAAGAGAATGTTGCAACCCAGGGTAAGGAGGTTTTTTACTACTGCTTTCTGTCTTGTGTGAAACATGCTCTTTTATCCATAGTGACCTAGATATGAAATTCATCTCTACACATTACACAAAATATGTTACTTTAATAGATTATTGATTCTTTCTCTCTCTCTGTCTCTCTCTCTCTCTGTCTCTCTCTCTCTGTCTCTCTCTCTGTCTCTCTCTCTGTCTCTCTCTCTCTCTCTCTCTCTCTCTGTCTCTCTCTCTCTCTCTCTCTCTCTCTCTCTCTCTCTCTCTCTCTCTCTCTCTCTCTCTCTCTCTCTCTCTCTCTCTCTCTCTCTCTCTCGTACTGTCAGTGACTTATCTGCCTGGAGGCTCCTCCTCCCTCATAATAGAAATGTCAGAGTTTAGACACTGGGTAGGAGGAAGGTTAAAGAAGGTTGTGTGGACCCTTATTGAGGGCATAAAATATAACTTAGCTTTTATCATAGGTTAAAGAAATGGGGGAAAAAACCCTGGGAAGCTTAAAGTGCTTTTTGATTGTGCTTTCTTCAGGAGATGGCAAAAGGGAAAAGGGGCCAGTTAAGTCATATCACCTACAAAATGCAATGGAAGATCAAATATCCTTTATATTACTCAGCAACTCTTACTAATATTAAGGACATTATCTGGAGGATTTATGATCCATGGAAATTGCCAGTTAGATGTTCTGAAAGAAATTGCTGTGATGGAAATATGCATCAAAATAAAAGAGTCAACACTGATATTTTAAATATATATACATATACATATATGTATATATACATGCAGAAATATCTAGGATAATAGAAAGAAATATACAAATATAGATAGATACAATGCATATAAACTTATTTTAAATATTCTGCAAATAAGTCAATAACTTTAGAGGAAATGTGCATATTATCTGATGGGATATAACAAAAGATTCCATAATATATTTTTTCATGTAAAAGGAAAAGAGATGAAATGGAGACTTATAGACATTGACAGCAGGAAGAAAATGGCTAAATATTATTGTAAGGTTATTATTGTTGGCTGTGACATTGTTTGTTTTTTGTTTGATTTTGGAGACAGATTTTGGACAGAGTCCATCTGTGTGGCCCAGCCAGGCTCTAATATTCTGCCCTCCTAAGTATTGGATAGACTTCATACACTGGGCCAAAAATCTGTATTCCCAAGCAAAGTTCTACTTGTTTATGTTCGTATTTAAGGATCTAAGACTTATTTTGATTTTTTAAATTATCTTTAAGTAGTTGAACAAAGGAGTTGCCATTTAGCAATTTAAGGCTAAAACATTTTGTTCAATGTCACGCCTTTTAACATTTCACCTTCCCCTTCCCTCACTTTTCTTAAATTTGTAGCAGATGGGATTCTTGACTACATTTCTCGCATCTTCTCCTCTTTATTTGCTTATCTTTTTCTCCTTGACCCCACCCCACCCCATTCAAGGGTCTCAAACATTTGATATAAATAAACACTGAATCTCATGGTTAGCTCTGATTGTAAAATTTTGCAGTAATCAGTCACACATATCAAGGAATAAATGAAAAAATTCACGTTTGCTAGAGTGTCTGTAGTGGAAAATCATGGTAAGAATGCCAATTGCTATATTCAATTTCAATTTCACTTCAGAATTTCAAGTTTATTCCACCTCATTGGGATATATCACAACACTCTGAGCTCATCCTCAAACTCATCTTCAAACGTTTGACTTTTTGCTACAATTTATCACAGCTATTTTGCATGTTTGTTTGGGGTAACTGTTTTCAAGAACTCGATGCATCCTAAGCTTGCCCTGTTCCATGCCAGAGTCAATTCTCAGGCTGAATTCTCATGCTTTGGAAATGTCAGGTATAATGAGAAAGTGAAAACTACTAGTACCAATGACCCCTTTTATTGTTCTCTGAAATGTGAACACTTGGACTATTCTATTTGCCTGCATCTCTGCTGGTGGCAGAAGTACAAGTAATCACACCACAATTCTATTAAAAGGGACATCTTACAAGCATGGAGTGCTTTGTGAAATATATTATTTTCCTGGAACTGGATTCACAAGGTCAAAGGGCAAGGTACCTTTCATCTCTATTTAATAGAAATAGATGCAACTGTGCAAAAGTTAGTAAGATATATTGACTTGAGTAATTTACTTGTGACCAACCATGTAACTCATCTATATATAATATATCAATTCTCCGTCTTATAAATTGTGTTAAGTTTAAGAACATCTTTCCAGAACATTAACAGAAGAAATTTTTGTGTTACATTTTGTATTATAAGTACACAATAATTTTACATTTTCCAATTTCAAAAAGCCTGAAGAGAGAGATCAGAGGGGGCAGGAGTTTGGCCTAGTGGTAGAGTGCTTGCCTAGCATGCACAAAGACCGGGGTTGGATTGCTTGGTACCACATATGTAGCAAAAGCCGGAAGTGGTAATGTGGCTCAAGTGGTAGAGCTCTAGCCTTGAGAAAGTCCAAGTACACTGCTCAGGCCCTGAGTTTGAAACTGGTACTGACAAAAAAAGTCGGTATCAGAGAATCAAGGGCCTATTGTCTGGTTGCTATTGCCCGGATTATTCTCAGATATCAAGGATTCTATGTTGTATTTCCTTTTTGATGTAGAAAAGTCATATTAACAATATTTATAACTGAGTGGAGAAAGCACAAAAATCAGTTAATCTTATTCTAAAAAGGCAAAGGATAACCAAGATCTAGTATTTATGGGTTCTTTAGTATACACAGTTCACATTTATTAATCATCCAGTTTAAGCTAGGTTTTGCTTTCTTACTATTCCATACTAATTCTTCTAATCATTTTCTAAAGATTGAAAAGAGAGAATCAAAACAATTTCTCTAAAAGTAAAATCATAGTAAACCCAAGGTTTCTTAACAGGAATGCAAACCATTTCTTCATTTAACTCAGTTGTGTTATTAAAAAAAATGTAACTTTTTAGAAAGGCCTTTTTAAGGACATGGAGTTTTAACAATCTCATTCCTCTTAGATGAAGCATAACAATCTTAGAGTCAAGCAATCTTGAGGGGGTATGGACAAGAGATTGAACTCACACTTACTACATGTGAGCCAAAATCCAAGTTATTTTATTTTTAATCTGTATCTGAGATAGAGTCTTGTACTTTTGCCCTGTCTAGCCTCAGATAATGATATTCTTTCTTCTGTCTCCTGGATGCTAGAGAGGCAAGAATAGTTAGAACCTTACTGTGGATTTTTATGTTTCTTTGGTGGTAAGCCAATGCTTTGTGGCATAGGATTTTGTATTTAAGAAGCTTGTGTGTTTCTTGAGTGTATTTGATGTATAAATCAGGTCTCTGTGTTTAGCCTGTTGACCCCTCCTAACTTTCCCTCAATCTTTCACTTTGTCTGCATGGGGTTCTAACTGGAACCTGCTTTCAGTCCTGAGCAATTAAAGGAAGATAGTTAATCTTCTCAGGAACCAAATGTAAAATGACGCACTATGCGGTCACATGCTTTTAGCACTTTATTTATTCCACTGTAATTTCTTCAGTAAGAAATAAAAATCTACCATTCATTTAAATGTCATGTAGCTGAAATAGAGTGAGAGCTGAAAGAAGTCTTTCCCTAATAGAAAATAATTTGATGTTCTAATGAACTTTTAAAAAAATCCAGAACTTCATGCCCCTAAGGCAAGTACTCTACCATTGGGATACACACCTCCTTTAAAGAACAAAAATGTTTTATAGTTACTAAACTAGAAACACACCAAACACACTGGGAGATAATTGCCAACACATCCCACAAAGACCTAATATCCAAAATATAGTCCTTCCAAAAAGTTAATACACCAGTCCTTAAAGGGGTGAAGGAGCCAAGGAGACACTTCTTAGAGAGAGAGGATGGGGGGAATAAGATTGCCAGAGAAACCCAGGAGGGAATGCTCTTCATCCCTGCTATAAAGGAATTGCAAATCAAAACAAACCTGAGATACTCTCTCATCCCAGTAAGATTGGTCAACATTGAAAGTTCAAACTGCAACACATGCCAGCAGGAATGTGGAGGAAAGGAACAATGCTGTACTGTTAGGCAGACTGTAAACTGTTATAATCACTCTGGACAGCAGCCTGGAGGGTCCTCAAAAAACTAGCACCCAGCCTAGGTAAATACCTATGGTATTTACCCGGAACACTGTAACCCAGGATGCGGTGAAGACACTTGCACATCCATGTTCTAGTCACAGCTGCCCAACAGTAGATGAGAAAATCCAAAAACATGTGTTACCTCTACAATATAATTTTCCACAGCAGTTAGAGAGAATAGTATTGCATCCTTTGCAGGGAAATGGAAATCATGTTAAGTGAGGTGAGCCAAACTTAGAGACACAAATGGCAGATAACATGTCTCATATGTGGAAGCTAGATCTAAATAAAACACAGTGAGACGTGATAAAATATACACAACTCACATACAGTGAGACCGGGAAAAGAATACTACTGGGGAGAAACACAGCCTCGTAGTGCCTATGTGTTCTCGTCATACAAAATGAACTCTAGAAACAAGAATGAGTGCTTGCCTCACCTCATGAAGTTGTCCTCAAATCAGAGCTACCTCATACTTGCTTAAAATTTAAAAGTTGAAACCATTCAAGCCTTCTTGTCTTTTCACCTTTTATATTTCTCAGTCTTCTCCCATTCCTCTTGCTATTTTTTTTGTATTTCTTCCTCCCTTTATATTCTCAGTGGTACTTTCTTTATTCCACACTATGTTTTTCAAGTGAAGAACTCTTCTTAATTTCATAAAGTATTACAGATATAAAAGATTTTTATTGCTATTGTAGGCTCTGTTTGCTGTTTCATATTTAGAACTTGGATATTTTCCTAAAATTTTAAACACCGTAACAATATTCTTTTTTTTCTACAAAAGATTTAAGGTCAATTTAATTTTTGCTCTAAAGAATTTTTCAACTTGAAAAAAACTTTCTGCCTTCTGCTATTTGAATAAAAAATTGGGGAGTTTGGATAAATACTCAGATTAAGTGGTTCAACAAATTGGATGACTTTTAATTATTACTTGCAATCAATTTTTTGCTGTTATAAGAACAAATTCAGCTGGGTGCAGTGGCTCACACCTGTAATCCTAAACTACTCAGGAGGCTGAGATCTGAAGATCAAGGTTCAAGCCCAGGCACGAAAGGGCCTGAGACTCTTATCTCCAATTAACCTCTAGAAAATGGGAAGTGGGACTTGGCTCAGGGTAGGGTGGTAGCTTTAAGTTAAAGAGCTCAGCTATAGCACCCAGACTGAATTCAAGCCCCATGACACACACACACACACACACACACACACACACACACACACAGAACAAAATCAAGTGAGGGAAAACTAGATCTTTTACAATTTTGTGCAAATATACCTAAATTAAGTATGTAGACTCATTATGAACATATAAATATTATATTATGAAAATTAGGTATAGGAACAATGAAATTTTATTCATCTATTAAAAAGAATGATATTGCATGCTTTGCAAAGAAATGAGAGGTTCTGTAAAAAGTTATGTTATATGAAGTAAATTAGACAGAAATAATGGTTGCATCTTTTTTTCTCATATGTGCAAGCTAAAATTAGTTTATAAATACATAAGTAAATATTTTGGGCGGTATGCATATGTACACAGATGAATTAACTGAAATAAGGTAGATTCAGGAAAGAATTCAAACATTATAATTCTTTAGAAGGGATAAATTATAGGTCAACAAAAAAATCATGAAACAGAAACTTAAAATTGATGTGGGAATACAAAGGGAGACAGAAAAATATTATAAATTAAATACATTATGAATAATACATAATATCTATATCTTCTTATAGAAGATATTTACTTTTCTTATAGAAAAGTAAATGCATTATAAAATCTCTACAATTATGAAAATTATTTCTCCATACATTTCCAGTAAAGACTAACGATTAAGATGATTGTTCATCTAGATTTCAAATTGCAAAGAACATGTTATTCTTTGTTAAAAATATAAAGCTAAATGAAAGCTCTCTGCCTCAAAACTTGTCATTGAAAATTTTCATTCTGAAAACTTTTTTCATTCTAAGGATATGTGCTTGCCTTGACTTTCTATGAGGTTTAAGTAATTTTATCAAATGATATTTTAATAAAATGATATTAACATTGCTAATGGGAATATGTTAACAAAATAAAAATGAACTGTAAGTACTATAAAGATTCAACCTAGACACCAAGTAGAACAGGTCCTAAGGTTTTCTCTCACCTCTATGTTTATGGTTGGAGTGCATATTCCATTTTCAGCTCTAATCCCTTTCATTCAATTCAAACACAAAGTTATAAAACAAAAGCTTACTTATTTCTTTTCTGTGCTCAATTGTAACATTATGCATATTCTTTGTGAAAAATTCTAGACATATACAATATATTGATCTTAAATAATAATTTGAATGATCCGTAATTTTAGGTAATAAATTGCAAAAAAATTCTATTTGGAAAAAAGTTATATGACTCTGGGTTCAAAGATTTCCTGCAAGGTTTTAATCAATAGGGTATATTTATTCTATTTGAAAATGAAGAAGAAATTGAACACATGGACTCTCTAAGTAATTTAATATATTTCTGACAATCAAACATGAAATATCACTCACTGAATATTCATTTAGTATGTGAGTGGTTTGAGATAGTCCCTTATTTGTAGAAAATACCTTGAGGTTCTGACCCCTTAAGAATTTCTTGTGTGTCCTTAGTCATTGGCTGGTGCCATCCTTTAATTCAATGTAAGTGAAAGGCAGGGATCCTAGGGTTTACACCAGTAGAAACAGTGAATAGAAAAGAGGAGGGAAAAAAAGAATATTTCAAAAAGAAAAAGAACTCTACAGAAGAAAGGTTTGTATCAAGAAACCTTGGCAGTAAACCAAGAGGGAATCAGCAAAGGCTCCTTGAGTCAATGTTTCCCCTGCTCCATAGTTAATATTAAAATATGCATTCATTCACTCAACAAGTACTTACTGAACGCCTGTTTCATGACAGGAGCCATGCCCTCTGCCCTCCACTCTCCACACATAAGCTGCCCCAGAGTTCCAGAAGTCCGTTGCGTTATGTAATTTTCACCTAGACAAATGTGTCCTGACAGGGTTCAGCATATCTAGATTTCATTTTTATCAGTTGTGAGAGATACACTTCAAAGTAAAGGTCTAAGTTTTTGAACTCTCTCTGGGAGAAGGCAGCAGTATCAGAAGAGGGGAAAAAGCAGTTCAAGGGAATTCCAGATTGGAAACCCAAAATGATAAGCTGACCTATAATTCATTGAGAATTTAAGCAGTCTTTGAAGATGTTTGTTTCTTGATGAATCTAATGTCATTTAGTCTTGGGAATGCCAATTAAGTGTCTCATCATGATATTCTTTTGTGATTAATATTATGTTGGATTCTAACAGAATTAAAGTTGAAATAATTTCCATTTCTATAGCCCAGAGTGTAAAAGTGATTTAAATATATGAGCAAAAATTTCAATAATTCAATATTCCCATCTTTTTATTATCTTTATATTCTGGTATAAAACAAGCATATATTTAAACATATTCTATCTATTGTCTACATAAAATAAATCAGCTCAAGGAGTCATTAGTTTGGACATCATAATTAGTTAGTAGGGGAAAGCTGTCTTTAAATACCTAGAGACTTTTCTGAAGCATGTTTGCTATATATAATTTCACAACACTCCCTAGTACCACACTAATTTTTTATCCTGAAAGTATAAAGTTAGACTGTTTTCAAACTCTTGTACTATAAAAGGTGCACAATGTCTGTATCTATTCTAAAACCTTAGTTTTCTATAATTTAATTTATTTAAAAATCATGCTTAGTAAATCTGAATTATAGCATGTAGCAAAATAACATTATTAATTGAACATTTGCAGAATGCTGATAATAAGTTTTATTTTAGATAAACTAATATTTACAAAAAGCAACAATGTTTGACAAGAAATTTACTCAGGCCAGGATTTTGGCCTAGCGGTAGAGTGCTTGCCTAGCTTGCATGAAGACCTGAGTTTGATTCCTGGGTACCACATAAAACAGGAAAAAAGCCAGAAGTGGTGCTGTGGCTCAAGTGGTAGGGCTCTAGCCTTGAGAAAGCCCAAGGACAGTGCCCAGGCCCTGTTCATGCACAAGGACTGGTAAAAAAAGAAATTTACTAAGTACCTTACCTATATAACTGTAACCCCTCTGTACATCACTGTGACAATAGAATTAAATTAAAAATAAAGATATCATAAGTTATTTTGAAAACAATCTCTACCTCTGAAACAATGCCCAAGTGTTTGATTATCATTATTCCTCTCACATTTCCCATCATTGCATCCCAAACACTTAGAACTAGACTATTCTTGCAAGAAGAATTGTAGCAGAAATTGAAGATATTTCCATGCAGATGATTTTCAAGTAATCCTGTAGTCATATTGTCATCTATGGAAGGGAAGATTTTCTACAAACATGGATGTTTTCCATGAAAGGTATTGTTGGGAGACATTTGCTTTTTTTGCAGTTAGGATAAATGTTTTGTTATATTTATCTCTTAACTCATGATGTTATACGTTTCTAATAAATTCTGAAGAGTTTACTATCTCTCACCAATACAGCAATAGACCTACTAAAATAAAAATGAGACCAAAAATCTCCAACTCTACTTGTGTAATGATGTATTTTACTATGAAACTAAATGCTACATCACCATAAAGGCAGTAATTGAACAAATATGTTTCAGTTTAGCAGACAGTATCGTTAATTATACCCTGTACATTCAAGCAACAAATAAAATATATCTGGAATGCTAGTTTCCCACTATCATTTTAAAGAACATGTTAAGAGTAAAACTTACTAAAATTATTTTCATAATTTAATATTAAAAGTAAATATTAGTACAAAAGACCCAAAGTAATATGTTTTATGTATAAACAACATAAAACTTTAGAAAAATAAAACAGGATCAAAGATTGCAATAGTTATTTTATATCTAGTGCTCTATATGATAGCTCATTTTATAGAAATCTGTTACTCTGTTAAAGATTTTGTTTTCTCTCCTGCTGAAATCTCTCGAGAATTCTACCATCTGTTTTTAAAAGAGCAATATACCTGTCTACCCTGAAGCTATTTTGCTTATGACTTTAGCAATCAGATGAAACATTCAATAACGTGACAGAAATAGCAGCTCTTTCTGTGACCCAGCTCCCTCTTCCCGAAGCAGCACCTAAACTCCCTAAATGTGAGAACACTGAGCAATGTTTTGTTAGGATTTGTCATGTCAAACTAATAGCCACACACTGAAATGTCTGAATTAATGGATGGCAGGAGACCCAGGAAGCAGATAGGGATCTAGCCAGCTTTATGAATCTTAGTACAAAGTAACCAAGATAACTTAGTTTATGAGACAATAACTGAACTGAAGGCAGGAGGTTCTAATTACCAAAGAATGAATACCAAAGAATGAATGGATAATTTCTCAGGAAAATTGGCTCTGTTCAAAGAAAAATCTAGTGTGTTCTGACCCCCAAATCCCTTGTACATATGAACAACAACAACAAAAATACCCACTGGCTTTTGATTCACAGTATAAATAATCTTAATTCTACACTGATTAAATTAATTTACTGTGATAAAATATTCAAACCTATCCCATGAAGTACTTTTCTGTCTGAATATATTTTCAACCTAGATAGAGGGGTGAACAAAATATACAAAAAGCAAAATTAGTAGAATATTAAATTGATCCTCAATAACTTTCACTCTTGTAAAATTTCCTATTTGGCCTGGGTAAAATCTTTGAATGTAATGTGGCAACAATGTTCATGTTCATCTAATCAGCCTTTTAGGGGTTTGTACTAGGGATTATCAAAAGGGCAAAGCAAAGAGATTAGAAGCACAAGACTGCTGTGCTTCTTTGAATGATTTTCAGCCCATAAGAGCCTGTAGCAACTAAGAGTAATGTCTAGTTTGAACTCGGGGTCTTGGGGGATGTCCCTGAGCTTTCTTATACAAGACTAGTGCCATACCACTTGAGTAACAGCTATACTTCTAGCTTTTTTTGGTGGTTAATTGAAGATGAGAATTCTGTAGACTTTCCTATCCAGCTAGCTTCAAACACTGGCTCTCAGCTTATAGCCTCCTGAGTAGCTTGGATTACAGGCAATGCACCATGTGTACGTTGATGGCATTACAACACTGTGGTAGACTTTCAGCAAGTCACTGCAGTGTTTTATGCCTCACTCTACACAAATGTAAAATGGATGTGAGTGGCACTCTTTTAATATACTCTATGTTGTAAAGCAAATGAGTTTTATTTACATCAAGCACATCAAATACTGAACAAATTTCCAGGCATGTGGAAAGGCCTTAAATAAAATGTTCAGTGTTATTATATCTTACATTTTTCTTTGTAGAATTGTTATAACACCTTTTTTGGATCATATTTGTAATGGAAAATAATTAAATGCTGTGTTCAATCACAGCATGCAGTAAGAGAGAAAAATACATTTCTACGAAAAATCTCCTGTTACCTAAAGAGATCTTGAAAATAGTTAAAAATCCTTATTTTTAACAGGAGGAATGACTTGTGAAAGTGACGAGTGGGTTTATCCTTCCTCCAACTCGCAGAACTTGGGTAGGGATTTGAGATTACACTTGAACCAAACTGAGACTTCCTTAATATAGATTCCCTTATTTTCAGGGCTTGAATAGCTTCTCAACTCACTTGCCTCTTCTGGGTTATTTTAAATGATCATAAACCATTAGTAGGAAAGAGAAATATATCTGTAAAATGTAAAAATAAAAATGATTGCACATACCCTGCTATAACACCATGAGTCAATACATAGTGCCAGCTACAAACAGAAATATGGAACCCATGGGTATATAAAGCACTTGTTTTCTTGACACATTTTCATTGGCAAGAATGATGGGCAGATTCTGACTGCATCATTCTGGGTCGAGGCCCATGTCTCTGCATTAGTAAAAAGGCTGCATAGAATGCAGTGTTTTTTTTTTTTTTACCTTAGATCAACCTTTTGAAAAGAAAAAAGAAAAAAATCTTTCAAAAATTCTATGAGGAAAAGCCACTAATATTGGATCATAGCGTGGTGGAAACAGAGTCAGCACTTTAATTGTAATTGATTTGTCTCAGTATATTTGGACTAACCCTTTGTATATACAAAATGGTATTTTAAGTCAGCAAATATAATTTATAACTATGATTTTTTACAGCAATAAAGAGCTAGCTTCTAAGACCTAGGAAAAGACACTTGTTCATTTGAAAACCGCTCCTACATTTTATAAGTGGATCAGAGATCATATGTAGTGTATCTTCACAACAAATAAATTGCTCAGTAAATTGAAAAGTCCAAGGGCACTCAAAAACAATATTGACTCATAGCCCACTGGTAATTCTTGGGCTAACATCAATTATGTTGAAGAACCTGTGATAGAGGCATAGTCGTACAGTCTGCTTTTAAATCTCTTTTATTTACAGCAAAAATGGAAATTACTAGGCAGTAATAAGCTTTATCTTTTTAATTTCCTTTTTGTAAGTTCCCGTCATTATTTTCTTCTCTAAAAGCTTTTCCGTTTTGTTTGATTAATTAAACAAATTTATACACCCATTCTCAAGGCATTTTCCCAAGTGTTACTGGAAAAAGTAGACATACATTTTATGCTCCATGTAAAGAAAGAAAGCTGGAATTATAAAGGACCATTCTAAGCGATACATAAAATTTTTCCTCTACAATTAATATGGGCACAGAAAAAGCTACAGCTAGTAGGTGCACAGGATTAAAGTGTTTCCATCGGATCCATCATTTTCCCAGTACCCATCTTTGTCTGACGCTCTGCTCTTAGATAATTAAACAAAATTCCTATTAGCTTTAATTTCATTAAATAAAAGTCTTTTCACATTGTCTCAAATGAGATGACAACGTATCTCAGGAAGTGGAAAGTAAGGTAAATTCTGTCTGCAGCAGTTTAACTTTATAAACAACAACAACAACACATACACACACATGCAAACATCTCTACAGTATATTTTCAAAATTCAATTCTTTGGCATATAAGATTGCCTTAATTAGAATCAGAAAGACACTTGAAATTAAGTGGTTCAGTATTTTGGAGCAATGCATGGGGATAATTTTTAAATTAAAAAACAGCAGTTAAAAGTCAATTCTTAATTTTTATTGAATAAGGAAAAAATAATCCATTAAAAGCTTTAATGGATAGAGGACATATCAGATATTAAACTGATAAAAACTGATAATGTAACCCTTCTATTAATTACAATAAAAAATATATGGAAAAAACTGTAATGGAAAACATTAGAGAACAAAACTACACACTTGTAATCCTAGCACTGAGGCAGACAAAGAATTGAATGTTGTGAGTTCCAGGCCAGCCAGGTATCTAGCAGGAACATCTCTAAAAACACAAAGAAAATTAAAAAATAACCAACTGCCACCTTCCCATGAAAATATGTAAAATCAAGTTAAAGATATATTTGTAGAGATGACAGCAGGAATATGCTGACATATTTACTTCACTTCATCCCCTGGCTTTCTTCTTCCTCTTCTTTTACCTTACTCCTCCCTTCTGCTTTCTCTTCTCTTCTTTCTGTGTTTACTTCCTCTCCCTGACCCATCAAGCTCCTCCTCCCTATCAATATCCTAATTATTTATGATAATTATTCAATAGACTTCAGCATCCTGTGGTAAAATTCCCTTATTTTGTACAATATATTATGGGGCATATGTCTATGTGTGAACCACAAGCCCAAGTACATACCTGTAGAATTCAGTGGTTCCCATAGCACAGAGGTACTGTCAGTCCAATTTCACCTATCACTAGGACTATTCCAAGGACTAGATTTTCAAGTTTGGGTGACATATAAATCTCACAGATGGTTTGACCTTTCCCCTGAAGTCAAAGAAACCAATACACAACCTGGAAAGAAGCATATATCAATTTAAAATTTAAAAAGAAATCAAGACAGTGTATTGAAGTCTTATGGGCTCAAATACCTTTTTCCTTTCAAGGTATGTAGTAAATTCATTAGGAAACTTTTAATTGGAATTTAGGCTGCTTGCATCTTGGTTTCTGTGTCCAACTACAACAATCTACAAATGAGGTAGCCAATAGGTAAGTGAGGGATTCAAGAACTAACACTTTTTGAGAATACTTAAAATCTGTTTGTTTTTCAATTTTCAAGAATATTGTCTATTGTTAAGTATGCTGATTCTGATTTGCAATAGATCTCTAGATCTTATTTCTTCTAAAATTTCATACGCTTTAACTAACATTTCCTAACACTTTGTTCCTACATTAGTATAAATAGACCAATTGATAGACATAGTTATTTAAATATGCATTTTTAAGGTTTCCAGAGTTTGTATAACACAATTAATGTATGCAACTTTAGATATTTAGAAATAAAAGTATCCGTATTTGTTGGCAGTACTTAAAGTCGTGAAAGATTTAATACAATTATCATACAATTTTAATTCTCTTGTGGTATTTTAATAATTCCCTGATTTATATTTATTAGGTGATTTTCTGTATTGGCTTATCATAATTAACCCCATACAGTGAATAAGGCAAATTAAATATTTACATATCAATAAATAAACATAAATCCATTTCTGCCAGTCTCCTTGATTTTGCTTTATTTAATTTAGTTTGACAATCTGGCAAATGCACAAAATTGTTCATTTCTTTTAAAGTATCCTCACAACTAAAAGAAACTACATTACTGATTTGAAAAGCAAGGCCTTTAATATCATGTATCACATTTATTATTTTAGTGGCAAGTTTTCACACTTCGTCATTGAACCAAGAATTCTGTCATCTTGTGAAGAGATAGCAAAATTGCCTACCCTGGTGAGATTTGTAAATTGGAGCGAAGTGTGAAGGAAGCTTGATGGGAAAAGCACATTAACCAACTGAGGGCTCAATACCAGATTAACACTTCAGCCACGATGTATGTGAAAGGTTGCTAACACAAACTGAAGTCTCAAAATTTAAGACAATGAAGTTTTCACTACTCAGTTACATGGCTAAAAGCTGTTTCTGAAAAGAGAAACAACTTATCTTGTCTGAATTTCTGGTAAGTTTTAGTACATTTCAAAATAAAATTGATCTTTTCTGAAACCCACTTCCTCAAGCAACTCAAAGATCCTCAAGGTATTTTATAATTCTTTCTCAGAAAAAAAGGAAGTTTGCATTTTTTAAGGTAAAAAAACAACAACAACAAAAAGCTTGCTAAACAACTGGAAGAGGACAAGCATGGCGAAAATGTCTTCTGCTCCCAGCTCATGACCTTCTATCTACATCTTTCTATCTGAGGATTCATCAATCCATATACTTGTACTCTTTAACAACAATCTATTAGTTTTGGTCAAAATCTAGGTTCAGAGAAAAACTGAGCAGATAGTAAGTACATAGACTATGTCTATGCCCATCCCCTCTCATCAACAGCTCGTACCCAAGTGGTACATTCTTTATCATTGATAGATCTGTGGCGATGCATCCTTTATCATCTACATGCATTCATTTATTTTTGTTATAGTACCTTGTGTGTTACAAATTTTAAAAATCTACCATTATAGTGTCAGATCACTTTTACTGGCCTAAGAATCCTCTATGGCACAACTATTCATTTCACTCCCAGTTTTGGTCATGGAGTTTTCAAGTTTGTACATTCTAATAATTGGTATTTTTGTCATTTTAATATTTCTACAATGTCCTATAATTCGGGCCATCTTTTCATATATCTTCTTTTCATTTGTGAACTTGTGGTTAGGTATTTGGTTCATGTTTTCTTCAACCAGCTTAGCCATAGCTAAGTGCACTCAACATCATCTAGATTTTCTCCTACGTTATTGTCAAGGGTTTGCTAGTCTGATATTTTACACGGGAGTCTAGAAACCATCTTGAATTAATGTGGATGTGTAATGTACTTCTTTCTCATTTGTTAGATTTCACTGAGGAATCTTTTCAATATTATTGGAAGTTACTCCAGTAAACACTCACTTAACTCTTTCATAAAATTTGCATTACAACATGAAGGAAATAGATGTGTCCTGGAAAAAATTAATTACTATTCTGTATATATGAATAGTAATTATGAAATGACTGATCTGGGTAGTGTCACTCTTGTATAGCAGTCCAGACAAGATGATTACAAAGGTAAGAAAATGATCAAATACTCACTACATTCATTGGTGACATTCTCATTATTTATGGAATGTTGGAAGTTAATCACGAGTTTCTCCTTGTATGGCTAGGAATTAATCATAGGTCTATTCTTTACCTTAGTCCCAGGATTACTATTTCTCTTTCTCTCATACACTATAGTACAAATTTTTACAAAAAAAATTGAGGCAATTGAATTTTGAGTCCATGCTATTCCTCTGTTGGAGGGTATAATGAGTTTAGAGTAGGTAGAAATAGCAAGACAAAGGAAGTAAGGGCAGTCATAAACCAAACCCAAATCCTTTTTCATGTGTCAGAGTTGACTGATTATCCAGCCTGATAAACACAATTCATTTCATCAATCCTCATAGTAGTTAAAGCATTTTATCACAGCTTATTAGACTGTGATAAAACATATAGTTCAGCGCGTGTCCTCATATATTCTAGAAATTACCAGCACCCATTTATATAAAACCTGTACTACTAGTTTTAATTAACTGAAATCATCTGCTTGGAATTATACTCTCAATTTAGCTCACATTTCAATCTCCATAAATTCTTTCTCAGGGCTTTACTCTGTAGAATGCAAATGCCTCTTATACCAGTCTCTAGGAACACCTAAATTACATCAATTAGTGGTAAAATGTAGCGCATTGGGCAATCATATAGCATGGTGAAATGTTGTATTCAACTGTGTTTGTTACTTTGACTTAAAAATGAACATGTTTTTATTTACACTGAATTTCCCACCTTTTGTTTTTGAACAATATACATTAAATCTAAATAGTTGGGTTAACCAAAGAAAAAATTACATTTTCTCCATATAGCAATTAAATAATATCAGACTATTTTTTATAAGATTGTAGGTCAAATTGAAAGTACTATACTTATAATTCAATTACATACCCTCTACAAGATAGTAGCTGATACATATGCTGAGAACAACTAAAAATGTTGTCGTTAATGTATAAAGTTTTACTTTCTCAGCATTTTTTGTCTGGTTTTTTTTTTTAAAGCTCTATATTTGAAAGTTGAAAATGAAATGTTTTGCCAGGCACGGTGGACTGTCACCCTAGCTACTTAGGAGGTTGAGATCTAAGGATAGCAGTTCAAAGCCAACCCAGGCACTAAAGTCCATGAAACTCTTCTTGCCAAAAGTGGAAGTGGTGCTGTAGCTCCGGGGTAGGGCAGCAGCCTTGAGCTGAAGAGCTGGACAGTGCCCAGGCCCAGAGTTCAAGCCCCACCACCACCACCAACAACAACAAAAAAGAAAACAGAAAAAAGAAAATGAAATATTTCTAAATTTTAAATTAAATGCTATATGAAAGAATGCCTGGTGATAAGTACATTCTGTTGATATGCAATGATAATTAAAGTGTAAAAATCACACTACCTTTGAGAGTTGATTAAAGGAAGCCAATGTTTTACAACTGTCAAAAAATAGCTTTGAAATTAACAAAGTAAGGTTTTCAAGGGATTAAAAAAAAGCTAGTTATTTTCTGCTGTCTTTACTACATGCCCTGTCAAACAGATGTACAGTGAAAGAAGAGTGCACTGGAAGTTTTGTAAGTTTTGTTTTCACAAAATTGGTGAATGCTAGTTTGAAGGTTGCTGAACCAAATTGTCATTGCAAGAATAATGTGTGTTTCCATTGAGACCTTCACTGTCCCATGGAGATAGTTTCATGTAAACAGTAGGTGCTTAATAAGTATTATTGGTTAACCATATAATTAAATTGGTAGGGAATATTTCTATTTCTTCTTGGCAAATAGATGAATACAATATATTGAGCTAATTTGTATCACATGGGTGAGCACAGAGAGCATTTAATTCAATCTAATGTCCTTTGCAAATGGTTCAATATTTCCTTAAAGTGCCTATCTTGATCAAGCAGAATGAGGATGATACTTTCTGGAAATAGAGTATTCATCCTTGTGTTGAAAATTAACTCCTTACAGAGCACCTGGGAGTTAATAGTAAAACATTATTTTTTCCACAGGACCAAAATGAATCAAATTTCCAATTAATTATTTCTCAGCATCAAAAAAAGTTCTGTCTAGTTGATCATCGTGCTGTACCATCTGTTTGTCTTTCTCTTCTGCATTTTTCTTTGTCCAGAATAGCTTACATTTCAGTGGTAGTTGTGGATTGAAGTGCATGAATTCATATCTTATATTGAATTTGCTTGCATTATTCATAAATTGATCGCTTTCTCCAACAAGCAACAGTTGCTTGTCATACATTTACTCATCCCATTCTGGTAGAGTACTGAGTTGGCTTAAGTCACTCAGGTAAATTGACCACTTAAAGCCAATAACTTGGGCTTAGTGTGGACATATGACTTACTATAATCTATGAGATCTGAGGGGACATCTGGCGGGGCATTTTGTGGTAGAATACCAGTAGCCTCTTTGTAGCATAATGTGTCTGGATCTCTAGCTATGGCATCTTATCAACAGCAGGGGATCAAGAACAATGATGAAGGTAAGAAGGAGGAGATATGGTTAAAATTTTGTTTGAGGATATCATTAGCAGTGAGCTCAGATGGCGTCAGTTTCTACCTGCAAGCTTCAAGTTTAAATGAAGAACAGTCAATGGACATGTGAAGTAATTTTGACATATATTAGAATCAAACTACAGTTTATTATTTGCACCAGTTAAAAGAGAGCTGTCTACAAATTGATGGCAAATGACACACCGGCTCTGGACCTATCTTAGACCACAGGGAAGACATGGGTGTTTCATAGGAACTGCCCCATTCAAGAGCCACAAGCACCAAAGTGGGACTCCAAAGGAATTCTTTTCCTTCTTTTTATTTTTTTGTATCATGGTGTGACTTGAACTCTGGGACTGTGTGCTGTCCCTGAGCTCTTCATATCAAGGCTACTGTGCTACCCCTTTAGCCACAGCACCACTTCTGGTTTTCTAGTAGTTAATTGGAGATAAAAGTATCAATCTTTGGCCTGGAGTTTGGCCTAGTGGTTAAAGTGCTTGCCTAGCATGCACAAAGACCCGGGTTCGATTCCTTGATACCACATATATAGAAAAAGCCGGAACTGATACTGAGGCTCAAGTGGTAGATCTAGAGAAAGTCCAAGGACAGTGCTCAGGCCCTGAGCTCAAGCCCAGGACTGGCAAACAAAAAAAAAGTATCAATCTTTTACTGCCTGGCTGGCTTTGAACTGCAATCCTCAGATCTCAGCCTCTGAAATAACCTATTTTATTTATTTTATTTTATTTTTGTGAGTCATGGGACTTGAACTCAGCCCGAGGGCTGCCCCTGAGCTCTTCAGACCAAGGCTACCACCCTACTCCTGGGCCTGGGTGCTGTCCCTGAGCTCTTTAGCTCAAGGCTACCACCCTACTCTTGAACCAAGCCCCATGTCTTGTTTTCTAGAGGTTAATTGGAGCTAAGAGTCTCAGGTCCCTTTGTGCCTGGGCTGGCTTTGAACCTTGATCCTCAGAGCTCAGCGTCCTAAGTAGCTAGGATTACAGGTGTGAGCTACTGCTCTCGGCTCTGAAATACTTTTATTAGTAAAATAAAAACAGATTCTAAAGCCTAGGTTGCAGTCTACAAACCTCCTTGGTGCAGATATTTCTTACTATTCCACATTTCCTTCATAGATGATAACAAAATATTAACATCTCGGTTTGATAACCTTTTAGATGCTTCTGAGTAAACATACTTACATATTTATATATTTATAAAACTATGTGAAAGGGTATCAATGTATGTGAATTAATGCACCTTCTATTTGGCAAATATGTAACCCTTTTATTAATTATAATAAAAATATACATAAAAAATAAAACTACACATATCTACATATTTACAGAACTAAAATAATACCATTGGTTCTGTTTTAAAATATTTAATGAAGGGGCCAGGAGTTTGGCCTAGTGGTAGAGTACTTGTCTAGAATGTGAAGACCCTGGTTAGATTCCTCAGTACCACATACATAGAAAAAGCCATAAGTGGTACAGTGGCTCAAATGTTAGAGCTCTAGTCTTGAGAAAGCCCAAGGACACTACCAAGGCCCTGAGTTCAACTCCCAGGACTGCCAAAAAATTAAACAAAAATATTTAATGAGGGACTTCAAAATCCTTATTTCCTGGAGGAGTTTTTATAATTACAATGTCTAAATAGTATTTTGATTATCTTTTGTCTATGAAGAACTTCATTATAATGGTGTCCACATGAAGAAATCAATAATGACTTTTGTGCCATTATATTAAAAGAAAAGCAAAACAAGACAATATATTTCAAGATGAACACACATATTCTTTGACATAAACTTTTCAGGAATAAATTAAGTTGGAATGAAGGGAGAATTAGAGAATGAAAAATGTCATTATGAGTGTAGAAGCCCTTTCGTATTTCAGTAGCATCTGATGCAGGAATATGTACTCTATTTTATTACCCAAAGATCATAGTTAATTTTTATATTTGGTCCTCTGCTAAATATGCGGTACAAGTAATGTCATAGTGACTTTTACGGTATAAGAAAAGAACAGTTTGGGCTGGGAGGTTAGCCTAGTGGTAAAGTGCATGCCCAGCATTCACGAAGAGCCATGTTCGATTCCTCAGTACCACATACATAGAAAAAAAAAAAAAGGGAAATATACTCATCTCAGCATCTGTTAAATTCACTTTAAAACTCTAAAGGATGTCTGGATATTCCCAAATGTCCAGAATAAAGATTAGAATTTAAAAAAAAATCACTTGTGTGTTTTTAGAAGGTTTGAATCACTTGAATAATTAATTAGTTGACACTTGTGTTCCTTTTTAGTTTTCAGTGGTGTCAAATGAATGAATGGGATCCAGTGGAAATACCTAGTGGCTTTTTTCATCATACCTTGATGATAAAACAGAAAAGCATTTACAACTTTATCTATCTGTTAAAAAAAAAAAAGAGAGAAAAGTGTTCCTTCCTCAGAATAAAAGAACCCTATCTTTCATTGCTACTGGCTGTGTGAAGTACTATAGCAATTGAAAGAGAATTTGCATAATGCTATTGAAAGCTTAATGGCTATAATAATTTTAATATATATGAAATGTTTATAATATATAAAAAAGTCAAACTTTTTATTGTGAAAGAGAATCGGGAAGCCTTATTATCTAATCAAAAGAATAATGGTGACAAATGGCTCGATGCCTCTTTAGCTTTTATGTTTCACAAATAATCTTGAACCATACCTTTACCACAGTGGGAAATGACTCTCTGTAGAAAGGTGTTATTTAGAAAATGAGGCCTATTTTAATGGTGTACGTAAAATTGTCTTGTTGTCTTCAATGTGATACTGGCTGTAGTTACAGAATTTTCTCCTTATGAAAAAGATCCCCGTAGGTAATATTGTTTTTATGTTTATCCTACTTTTGATTTGTTAGAAATGTTTCCTTATCCTGTAGGCCTAGATTAGCAAAGACAAAAGATAAAGGGAATGATTTATTAATCACTGCACAAATCTGTTACCTTGTTTCTGACAATATATTGAACTATCCCCTCATCTCCGACAATATATTAAATATGGAGTTTAATAGTTTGATACTAAAATAACTAATCAAATCATTTTAAGGGAAATGTTAGCTTACTCCTTCAATAATTTATGTATTAAAATTTTTAAACCATTTTTGTTCTAAGACAACCTGCTAGGAGCTTATGGTCTTGTGTTTGTATCCTGAACTAAGTCTAAATTAGCTGTTATTGTATTTCTGGTGCTGGCCTTAGTGTCCTGCTGCATATGAATATCTGCGTGCAGGTGGTTCCTGTGTGTAATTCTTGCTACTGAAGTGACTGTGATTCAATACAAGCCCAGGCATTAAAAAGAATTCGCGAAACTCCTGAAGGAAGCCATAGATAAAGTGGTTCACACCTTGTAGCCTAGTTACGAGGAAGCCTAGCCACTCCTCATGAAGTAGTCTAGAGAATAATGATCTCCCCAAAGCAGATTCATTTTTAAAAATCTTAGAAAGCTATTGAAAACAGCATCATGCTTTTGCATGATTTTTTATTTGACCTATAACTTGCCAGGATTACCACTTACCACGTGGATGGCATTTATATCTAGGCCCAATTATACAATTCTCATGCATTCAAACCTTATCCATCTTTCAGATTCACATTAATTAGTATACTTTTAGAGTTAAAGAGACTGAATCTCGTTTGGTTTCATGCTGTAGATATACACTATAAGACATAGCGGTAAACAAAACTGGATTTCTTGTTCTTGTAGAGTATTTAGTCTCAATGAGAGAAAAGAATATTGATGGACCGATAATGAGTAAATTATAGTCTTAAAATATATGAAGTAAACAAGCTAGATACTGGTCCTATCTAGTGGTAGGAACATATTATTTTAAACAGGAGAAATGTAGAGCTGGAGAAAGCCACATAAAGAGTTCTTACAATGAATAAGTTGGAATATATTAAACTCTCCTGGTATTTGTGCATATATATCTGAATGTTCTTAATATTGCAAAGTAGTTGCATTCAAGCCACTCCATATCTTACTATTCTGTCATTAAATACCAGAGAAGAAAACATTTACTTCTAAAGGAAATTGTTGTATTCTCAGAAATCAGAATATTTTGAAGTAACTGAAAAATAGGTACAGGAATCCTAAAGTCTCTCCACTCTGGCAGCTAAGGAAAAGCTGAATTTCCAACTAGCAATGGCTAACTTCACATAAGCCATAGTAAATAATTCTATCAAGAATCCCTTTGGAAGCTGGACGTGGTGGCTCAAGCCTAGAATCTTAGCTACTTATGAGGCTGAGATCTAAGGATCTCGGTTCAAAACCAGTATGGGCACTAAAGATTGTGAGAGTCTTATCTCCAATTCACCACTAGAAAATGGAAGTGGGGCTGAGGCTCAAGGGATAGGGTGGTAGTCTTGAGCCGAATTGCTCAACATCTACTGGTTGGAAATTCTGGGAAGATGGTGGAGGTTCAGGTTGAGTCTATCAGAGCTCTTGCTAAGGTATCAGTTTTAGCATTCTAGCAAAAAGATTGCAGCTGAAGAGTCACACCAAGTAAACCATAACAGTACAGAGATCTCAGCCAGAGAAGAAAAAGCCAGCCCATTTTTTTCTCCATTCTTTTCCCCCCCTTTTTTTTACTTCATTGTAGTTCCATTCACTTCTAAAAACAGTGACAGTGATTAGTAGGTTTTCTCCTTTATTGTACACAATACACATACAGTGTACACATACGTTAAGTATGTACAATACTTAATTCAAATTGTAGTTTATTTGCTCAGTCCCCTATTTTTCAATCTTAGTGTTTTCAATTTTAGTGTTACTTCTTTAAATTCACATGATTTTAAGATATTTTTAAATTATTAATCACCTATATATTTTTTTCTTCTCTTTTTCTTTAAAATATTTTTTTTATTTGTTTCTTAATTTTTATTTTATTTTTTGCCAGTCGTGGGCCTTGAACTCAGGGCCTGGGTGCTGTCCTTGGGCTTTCTCAAGGCTAGAGCTCTACCACGAGTCATAACACCATTTCTGGCTTTTTTCTATGTATGTGATACCAAGTAAGAAATCTAAGGTGGGAACGCATATGTCAGAGAGTCTGTGACATCCCTAAAATTGTGCCATCTATCTGGATAGGATTCCTTTGGAATTGAAGCACACTTCTTTCAAACTCTGAAGCAAATGCTCACTAAAGCATGCCCTCATCATAACTCACTTTTACTTCTTTGATTTATTTTAATAACCCTCTATTACAATGAATTCCTTTTTCTTTATTATAATCTTATAATTTCTGTTTCATTAAAAGTATTATAGGTACATTACAGTGTGGTTCACTAAAAAAAGACAATAGTCACAGTTTTACAGTTACATAATAGTAATGTAATAAACATAATAATTTTACCTGTTTTAGTATTGCTACAAAATGGATTTTTCCCTCAGTGCATGGCAGTAGAGATAACAACGGTATGGACTAAAATAGTTCAGTGCCACTTCTGTGAGTCAAGTGAAGAAACTATAATTTTATTCATCATTTCTCTTAGTCATCAGTGCAAATGTCACCATAGTGAAAAAGTCAAATCATATCTTTTGACATTATGAAAATGGTGTTCACCTTGTAGATACTAGAAGGTGTTACAGGACTTTCCACAAATTTGTGAAGTAGGGAGAATGAAAATGAAATAATGAAAACATCACAAATGAAACAATTGTAGAAAATAACATGGAGTCTTACATGGACATTTCAAAACCAACTTGCTACTTTCTAATGTTTTTTCCTAAAGATCAATATATACTATCTAGTAAAGGCTATTGTTTTTCTTACATACTGAAGGTCATGGGATTTATCAGTAATGTTTCCCATGGTTTTCAATATGAGGTCCTCATAAACACTTGTCTCTTTGTTGCACTCTTGTATCACTCAGCTTTTTCTGTTCACACACCCTGTCTACAATGACTGAAGTAGCTTCTTCATTTGGAAAAGGACAGACTGTACCTCAGCTAATAGGAAACATAATTCTGTTCTGATGTCTGACAACTTAGTAATTTGTTTTTGAAAAGTTGCACCCAAGCAACACCTAATATATGGCACCAATTATGTAAGATGTGTTGAGTCAGATTTCCCCAGTGTTTTCATAATCATTAAGCAAGTCCCGAAAATGTGGCTTATGTTTTGAGTTAAATTTTTAATATAGCTTCCAATGATGCCTAATTTAGGATTGACTACTGGGAGAATCTGTCTTTTATTATTTAATTGATAGAAGATACTTCTGACTAGCACAACAATATGAAGTGCTTACTTTATGTCATAAGCAAGCAACAATGATACTGAAATAAACAGGTAATTCACCTAATTTAGAATAACCAATGGAATTTAAATCCATAGGATTTTCTATTACCCCTAAAAATCTCTCTAAGGTGGGAAAAATGTACAGCATTCACAAATTCTATGTCTCCATATGGCTTTTATGCTATCATTTCCAATAAACTTGATATTTTCCTTATTCCACCAACACTGCTGCTTCTCATCTCATGAAAGTGATCCTTCCATTACTACCTTTCTGTATTTTAGGAACTCTCCTCCCTCACTGTATTCTGGAAAGGTGTGACACTTCATAGGTACTTAGCCTCCCCAAAGATTTTAGGATCTTTACAAAAGAAAGGTCCCTTGACTATCCTTTGATTTCAATTGTATTATTATGATTTGATGAAGAAGTGACTTCTGGGTTTAAGAGGAAAAGAAAACAACTATGCAAGCCCTCAATCATGTCTACCTGCTGTACACGTGCTTCAAAGCTCAACCTTCCTTTCTCATATTCATGGTTGTTGAAATGTTTTCTTTTAATTCTATTATTGCAAATGAGAAGTTAAGACAGAACACAAAATAGCATGTCCAATTGCATTCTGGTATGCAAAGCTTAGTGTACCCTATGTAACAATCTAACTTTCCTCCCTGTATTTGTAAATAAGTTAGTGTGTACTTCTGTTTTGTGTCACTCTGAGGTTTCCAGGAGCATTCTTTTCATTGATCTAACTTTTATCTTAATAAAAGTATTTACAAACTCCTATTCTACAAGATACTAGTAGGAGGTGTGTGTGTTTGTGTGATATGGTGTGTGTATGTGTGTATGTCTGTGTGTGTTGAGACAAAGAGAAGAAATCTACCTAAATTGTGACACATTAACAAACATAATTCTTCACTATAAAGATTATTTCATATCAATGTCTTTCACAATGCAGACATCAATTTCATTTAAACCTCCCATCTCCCAAGAAACCACCTGATTTAATTAGTTTCCTCTCGTCTGTCCAGACATGGTAATCCCAACAAACAGCAATAGAAACTAAACATTAATAGAGTGAATAGAATATAATCTACAACAGGGGCTCCCTTCATTATAGAATCTGATTCAGCATTTATATTAATGAATAATTAAATAGCTGTCTCTTTAAGCCCTTTACATATATCAGACCTGTGTCTTCAGAACACCTCATTTTTCCTATGAGAAAGATACTCCCTATAGTATTCCATTTTAATGTAACTATTAAAAATGCACCACAAGAATTGAAAATGTGCCTAAATCGTTTAGTAACCTCTTTTGACATTTTCATTACATTTCCTATTACTGGAATCAAAATGGGACTAAGATTATCTCTGAAATTTAAAAGAACCCTCCCGTGGTGGAGTGTGCATTCTGACATGCATGTAGAATTTTAGTGTTGAATGTATAATGTTAAATCACAGCCAAAAATACAGGCAACTTCACACTATTTTCCCCTGTGAAGCTCTCTTCAGAACAGAGGTGGGAATGGATCTCTCACAAGTGACTATGAGAACGACATACCTTCACTGAGCTTGTAGAAAGCATTCAGACATGACATGAGAGGCTTGAGTTACCAGTGAGATCTCCTTTCATTATAATGTGCAAGGCTTCTCTGTTCTTAATGCAGGTAAGGAATAGCATTTTAGAAGGATTTGTTCGGTTTTGGCCTCCTTGGTCATTATATCATTCATAGAATAAATGTAAACTCTTCTGCCTTTCCTAACATGAGCCAAGCTATATTATTTTCCGATAAACATATATGGCTATGAGTCTACTGGAAGTGGACCATAGCCAAAGAGTGACTATAGAACTTACATGCTGGACTGCAAGGCAAGCACTCTGCCATTAGGCCAAACTCCTGGACCCATGCACTCAAGGTTTTGTGTTTTAATTGCACTGTCAGATATAAAGCTCATAACAACTCCATAATTTTAATACTGCTAATATTCTACTTTGTCATAAGGAAAACCCTAATTGCTTCTATTTTTCACTCCTGAGAAAGAACAGATATATAGAAGTCATTAGGAACAGACAGCAGCAGTATAAGCTAACAAGTTTACTTCTACCCAGAACACCCATGCAGATGATAAGTAAATCATGTGTATGTCTTTGCTATGTAGGGGATGCATGTGGTAGGCAGTTTGTGTTCACTTACAAATCATTCAGTTTCCACACATCTAGTCACTCAAATATTTGTTCAGTATCTGCCAGACACCAGGCATTGTGTTCATTAATAGAGATAACACCCATATAGATTGTATCAAGTGAACATGAAAACTAACTGAGAAACTGGGATTTGTATTCTAGGTTATAGGACAAGGGTTTGGGAATTGATGAGGAGGGAGCATCTTAGCCAATAGCTGGTCATCATAAATATCATTATTACATTTACTCATCAAGAATTTCTCATGGTTATTTAGCAAATAATTGATGTCAGAAATCATTTTGTATATTGTTAGGGAAAATCTAATCTCTTATGAGGTGACTTCTGGGCTTTGCCCAAATCACGTAGCTTACTAAGGCTCTTCCTTTTCCCAGACATGGCAATGGTTGAGGGAGTGGCTATGGGAATGCCTTTAGCCCTGCGGGCTACTTCTCCTCTCCATATGTCACTTTTGTAATGGAGCTGTCAGCCAAGGTGATTTATCTTTGTATCATGTAGTCCTTTAAGAATTTCTTTCTTGGATAATTGAATGTCACTCATCCAGGGAAGTGCCTACTTCCTGCATTAGGATGTCAAGGGATGTACCCTAATCGGAAGTTCCAGGGCCAGAGATGGCATTGCGCCCTATTACAAGAGTGACTGGTTCTTTGATAGGGGAGAACAGGCTGGCCCACCAGCTGTAGGTCCCAGAGGAATGCTGAATGAGCAGAAAATGCCCAACATGTCCCTTCACTGAACAGAAATGCAAATGGATAAAGGTAAATATTGACACATTCCAGAAAAAGAATGACTTTTCCCATATCATTGTAGCTTGGCGTGTCTTAGCTTCAATGAGGTGGTGATGAAAGGGGAACTTTGAAACTTGTGAGGAAAACTGCCTCTATTTGTGCCACTGCCGTGATGATAGACGTTGATTGGCTGACACACTGAAGCTCTTCTGACAGTAGAAACACTCTCCTGGAATTCGCTTTAGCTTTGCATGTAAATCTATATTTCCTCGATGAGGAAAAATAATGAAAAATCTGAGAGCAAAATGAAATAACAAATAGAGTGATAACAGCTCTATGTGGTGAGATTATGATCAGTTCTAATTTCTTAGTTTGATTTACCTATAGTTTCTACTACCATAATTTGCAGGAGGTACTTTTACAACATAAAAATTAAATATTGAAAGCTTTAGTCTTCATTAGCCAATAGAATTAAAAATATGCGCATTGGGGGAGGAAGATGGTGCTGAGACAATAGGGATGCTGCGTAGCTCTCTCCCACAAAAAGAGAGAACCAGGGAGTCCCACGAGCCAACTACCTTAAGAAATCCACAACAACAAACTCAAGAAGCAACGGAGAAGGGCTCAAACTGGAAAAGAAATCCAGATAAAGCTCATCCAACTTTCTCAAAGAATTCGGAACGCGAGGACCCCTCACCCGGCCCTCTCCACCGGCTCTGAGCCCTGAAAAGCTGCATCGGCCCCCGACCGCCCGACCGCTGCAGAAAACAGGATAGACCGGGGAAGCAGATGCAGGAACCAGCGCAGACCAACAAGCAGTGGAACCCAGACGCGGACAACAGGCAGCGGTGGAGATCCAAGGGGAGTGAACAGTTCTCCAACACCATGGAGCACCCACAGCCAAATGCAGATGAGTGAGTAGCCCAGCGGGTAGCCCATCAGGAAAGCAGAGCTGGTGGCGAGCTATAGAACTTGACTCAGACCCCTCCACCCCACCCCAGAAAGACTGGCAAGGACAGGGGGGCAAGGAATTTCCAATCCCGTCCCTTCCCTCAACAGCCCCCGCCCCCAGGCCATTGACTGGAGACTGACAGGTGGGTGGGCGCTAAGACCCAGCACCCCACCAAGGGAGGTGGAGGTGTCCAGCCCCCACCTGCCCACTAGGTTCCTCTCCCAGGCCTCTGACTGGAATCCGACAGGTGGGCTACGCTAAGCCCCAGCACCCCACCAGGGGAGGCAGTGGTGTCCCAGCCCCCACCCACCCAACAGGTTCCTCTCCCAGGCCACTGGGTCTGGAGAGTGGGGGGCGCTGAGACCCTGCCTTCCAACAGCTGGTGGGGTGTGCAGGAGTCTAGGAGCCAGCATCTGTCCCCCTCAAATCTTGAGTTGGGCACCTCCAGCTTGGAATCCCAAGCAAGACAGCACCAAGGGGCCCCCCACAGTCACAGACTCTCAGCCAAAGCAGCGGAAACACAGCAGGAAATTGAAGGACAGACCAGTAGCTGAGCTCACTTTATGAGAATCAGAAAGGCGCGGCTCCACCCTTGGTGCCCACGTCCTCAGTTGGGCCCCGCCCCTGGGAACAGAGAGGACACCAGCTAGTCCAGCTGAGAGTCCCTGGAAACCCCCAAACTTCAGACCCTTGGCTGGGGGCCGCCCCTGGAAACAGTGCATGAAAACCAACCATCCACCCAGCGCGCTGAGACTGAAGCGCGTAGATCCAACCCACGGCCCACTGTGAGGCCACTGGTTGGGCTGAGAGCTAGTCGTATAGCGGCACACAGCCTCTGAGAACAGGCCGAACACCTGCAAAAACTGCAAACTGACCTAGTCAGCAGAGGAATAAATTTGGCCGAGAACCACAGGGTTACACAGATTCCCAGAACTACTGGTCCCAATCCAAGTAAAGACCGCCACCTACTGACCACAGAGCGAACTACAACAACAGTTCTCAATGCCTGGGAGAGCGCAAAGATAAATTACGATATACATAAATAATCAAAGTCCCACGCAAAGCCCTAAAGGAAACAAGAACGAAGAGTTGAGAGAGATGTCACCATCCCAAGAAATGACACCTGAAGAGACATGAAATATGACTCAAATCAAGGAGATGATTTTGGAAATGACTAACAAAATTAAGGCTGAATTCCAAAAGACAGAAGAAGAGCATGTAAATAACCTAAAAAAACAAAACAAAACCCTGAAACACCTAGAGGAGCAAGAAAAGTTAATTCTAAAACAACTACAAGGAAAGAAATAACAAAAATAAAATCAGAAATATCAGAGATTGAAATAAGATCTACTATACACAAAATTGAGAAATCAAAAAGTTGGCTCTTTGAAAGAGTCAACAAAATAGACAGACCTCTGGCATGATTAATTTAAAAAAAGGAGAGAAATAGAAACAGAAGGAGCAATACCAAACTCATTTTATGAAACTAATATTACTCTCATCCCCAAACCAGGGAAAGACCCAACAGAAAAAGAAAACTACAGACCTATCTCTCTAATGAACACAGACACAAAACTCCTCAATAAAACATTAGCCAACAGAATCCAGAAGCAAATTTTAAAAAATCATACACTGTGATCAAGTAGGCTTCATCCCACAGATGCAAGGCTGGTTTAACATTCGCAAATCAATCAATGTAATACATCACATTAATAGAGCTAAAAATAAGAATCATATGATAATTTCTCTGACTGCGGAGAAAGCATTTGACAAAATACAACATCCATTCATGTTGAAAGCACTAGAAAAAATCGGAATAAGAGGTACATTCCTCAAAATCATTAAAGCCATATATGAAAAACCTACAGCCAGTATTATACCAAATGGTGAAAGACTGGAACCATTCACCTTAAAATTAGGAACTAGACAGGGATGCCCACTCTCTCCACTTCTCTTCAATGTAGTGCTGGAACCCTTAGCCAGAGCAATAAGGCAAGAAAAGGACATCAAAGGGATCCACACAGGGAAAGAAGAAATTAAAATATCCCTATTCGCAGCTGACATGATCTGATCCTCTACATCAGTGACCCAACAAACTGCACTCCCAAACATCTAGAATTAATATACTGCTTTAGCAAAGTGGCAGGATACAAAAGTAACCTTCAGAATTCAGTAGCCTTCTTGTACACCAACAATACGCAAACAGAAGGCCAAATCAAGAAAATATACTTAACCAAAGATGTAAAGGAATTATTTAATGAAAACTATAAAAGCCTAATGAAAGAAATTAAAGAGGACACTAGGAAATGGAAAGACATCCCATGCTCATGGCTAGGGAGAACCAACATAGTGAAAATGGCTATACTGCCAAAATTGATATACAACTTCAATGCAATCCCCATCAAAATCCCAAAGACATTCTTTACTGAAATAGATATAATTCAAAGATTCATATGGAACAAGAAAAGACCTAGAATAGCCAAAACAATTCTAGGCAAAAAGAGCAATACTGGAGGTATTACAATACCAGACTTCAACCTCTACTATAGAGCCATAATAACAAAAACTACTTGGTATTGGCACAAAAACAGACCAGAAGATCAGTGGAACAGAATAGAAGACCCAGAAATAGAACCACATACCTATAGGCAACTTGTATTTGACAAAGGAGCCAAAGATATACAGTGGAAAAAACACAGTCTATTCAATTATTGGTGCTGGCAAAACTGGGCAGCCACATGCAGAAAACTAAAAATTGAACCTAGCCTTTCGCCATGAACAAGCATTAACTCAAAGTGGATCAAAGACCTCAACATCAGACCAGAAACTGTGAAACTGCTACATGATAAAGTAGGAGAGACACTGGAACTCATAAGCACAGGCAACAGATTCCTGAACTGAATCCCAGGGTCACAACAGATTGGAGAGAGAGTTGATAAATGGGACACCTAAAAATAAAAAGTTTCTGCACAGATAAAAGCATAGCCACAAAAGTAGAGAGACAGCCAACCAACTTGGAAAAGATATTCACTAGTAATACATCTCACAAATGCTTAATATCCAGTATCTACAGGGAACTCAAGAAATTAATCCCACCTCAAACCCAATAAACCATTTACTAAATGGGCTAGGGATCTAAAAAAAGACTTATTAGAAGAAGAGATTAAAATGGCAGAAAAGCATATGAGAAAATGTTCATCATCTATGGTCATAAAGGAAATGCAAATAGAAACAACCCTAAGATACCACCTTACCCCAACAAGAATGGCCAAGATTTTGAACTCAGACAATGACAGTTGCTGGCAGGGTTGTGGAGAAAAAGGAGCCCTACCACACTGCTGGTGGGAATGTAAACTAGTTCATCCACTCTGGAAAGCAGTGTGTAGTTTCTTAAAGAACTGAAAATAGACCTTCCCTACGATCCTGCCATACCACTTCTGGGTATCTACCCTGAACATCATAACCCAAGATATGATAAGGACACCTGCTCAGTTATGTTCATCTCTGCACTATTCACAATAGCCAGGCAATGGAAACAATCCAGATGCCCTACTACAGATGAATGGAAACAGAAAATATGGTGTATATATACACAATGGAATTCTACATAGCCAACAGACAAGATAAAATAATGGCATTCGCAGGGAAGTGGATGAATCTAGAGTGAATCATGTTGAGTGAGACAAGTCAAGACCTAAGGAACAAAAGGTGCACGGTATCCTTAATATGTGGCTATTAAATCCAAAGAGTACAAGAGCGAGGACTCAATATCTTCATACCCAATGCTATGGACATGGTAATGGAAATATAAACATAACTATATAGATATGACTCTATAGACATGCTTTACTTTCTAAAATTAATATGTTTCTATGACATATAAACCCTTAGCCTAATTTTGATTAAGTTCTAAATACTAAGTCCCAGTGATTGTAAATAGAGATTCCCTTCTTGAACACTTGTTTGTTAAACTTGTCATTTAAAATATGATGTAAAAATTAATGTTAATAAAGAAAAAAATTACAAAAAGAAAATCTTTGGTTCAGTTCCCTCATTAATCTGCTTACGATTTCATATGTGACACATAATATTTAACATCTGAGAAATCAACAGATGCTCAAGTCTTAATCTAACTTATTCCTAGAACCCTTTCTTGGTTGCACAGTGATTGCTTTTCTTCATCCAGTCTTATGATGACCACAAATGATTATCTCCCACAGGAATTGCTTCCCTGAAATCTCATCCATTTTCTCACTTGACATATTATATTGCCTTAGATGTCACATAGACATCACACTTAATATGTCCAAAGATGTCTTCTTAGGTACTTCTCTTTCTGATATAGTCTTGACAAATGAATTCTACCCGTCTGTGTATTAAGGCTAATATCTTTTATGATGTCATTCTCTGTCTCTCTGTCTTCTGTCTCTCTGTCTCTCTCTCTGTTGTATTCATCAGACTCAAAATTTATCAGAATATATCACCTCATTTTCACCTGGTCCAAGGAATAATTATTTCTTGACATGATTTAGTTATCCTCATGCCGATTCTTAGAACATAGCCATGTTTTCTACAGTTATAGTCCTATGCATAAAAGACACACCATGCATCTGAGAATACTGCATAGATCTCTCTATGGGTACTCCATTTCCTTAGAGTAAAAGTTGCATATTTATGTGATCTAGAACACAGTCCCCCTGGCTCTCACATCTCACCTTCGTTATTGTTACTTCACTCAAATTTCTACAAATTCCCTAGACACCAGGCCATGCTAAGTGTTTCCTTTATTTTAATAAAGTCATTTTTTTACTTGATAGGAAAAAAGTTTATGGTTGTATATGGTCTTCATATGTAGCTCAGAATTAGAGTACTTACGTATCCATTTAAAATAACGAAATTTTAAAAAATAGGAAAAAAATCTATCCTGGCTTATTTACATGGTACAGTCTGTCATTTTCATACTTATATGTGTTGTGGAATCAGGACATTCATATCAATTTCTTCAAACAATGATCACTTATAATGAAGGCATTTGAAGTTCTTTCTTCTAGGTCTTTAAGCTATGAAGCACATATAAACTACCTGCATTTCCCAGATTGTGCAATAACACCAAGAAATTATTGCTTTACAACTACTTTTGCAACAACCTCAAATAAATAGAACAACTTAGGAATTAACTAAGGAAGTAAAGGACCTTCATGATGAAAACTTTAAAAACTTGAAAGAGGAAATTAAAGCAGAACTCAAGAAGTGGAAAAGCCTCCCATGCTCCTGGGTTGAAAGAATTAACATTGTGAAAATGGCAATGCTGCCAAGAGCTATCTATAAAGTCAACGCAATACCCATCAATATCCCGAGTCATTCTTTAATGAAATAGAGGAACCAATCCAAAAGTTCATATGGAATAATAAAAGACCCTGTATAGCAAACTCAATCTTTAGCAGAAAGAACATCACTGGAGGAATAAGAATCAAACTTCAGACACTGTTACAGAGCTATAGTAGTAAAAACAGCTTGGTACTGGCAGAAGATCAGGCCTAAGGACCAATGGAATAGAACTGAAGACCCAAAAATCAACCCTCAGACCTATGGCCAACTAATCTTCGATAAGGAAGCCAAAAAAAATAGAATGGAAGAAAGACAGCCTTCAACAAGTGGTGCTGGCAGAACTGGTTAAGCACCTGGAGAAAATTAAAGTTGCATCCTTATATGTCAAACTACACCATAATTAATTCCAAAAGGATCAAAGTCCTTGAGGTAAAAGCAGATACCCTGAAAACTTCATAAGAAGGAAAAGGATATACACTAAGGCTTCTTGGCACAGGGAAAAACTTTCTTAATAAAGGCCTAGAAAACAACAAATTAAAGAAAGTTTGGACAAATGGAATTGCATTAAACTGAGGAGCTTTTGTATGGTAAAGGAAATAGGTAGCACATTAAATAGAAAGGCCACAGAGTGGGAGAAAATCATCACTAGTCATTCAACAGACAAGGGCTCAAAAATTGATTCTCTCAAAAACAAATTTGCAAAGAAACAATCATCCCATTTAAAGGTGGGCCAAAGACTTAAAGAGAGACTTCTCTGAAGAGGAAATAAAAGTGGCCTATAGACACATGAAGAAATGCTCAATATATCTGGTCATACAAGAAAGCAAATCAAAATATCCTTGAGATTCCACCTCACCCCAGTTCGAATGGCCATTATCAAGAAATCTAATAACAACAGATGTGGGGGGGATGTGGTAAGAAGGGAACGCTACTACACTGTTAGCACTCTGGAAAGCAGTATGGTGATTCCTCAAAAGAATAAACATAGAGCTCCCCTATGACCCAGCAATTCCATTCCTTGGCATTTACCCAAATGTCCAGAAACAAGGGCATACTAAAGCCATGAGCACAACGATGTTCATTGCAGCATTATTTACCATATCTATGATATGGAACCAACCCAGATGCCCCTCAGTAGATGAATGGGTCAAGAAGATGTGGTACTTATACACAATGAAATTCTATGCTGCCATTAGAAAGAATGACATCACCACATTCATAAGGAAATGGAAAGACTTGGGAAAAAAATCATATTAAATAAAGTAAGCCAGACACAAAGGAACATGGGCTCCATGGTTTCCCTCATTTGTAATAATTAGTACACATCAAGAATTCTCCTGGAAGGGGATCACAATAGTTCAAAAGCTCTGTACATATGGCCATATAGGATGAGAATACGTGAGATGAACTCTAGGATATGGAAAACAAGAGGTTAAGAGGTTTATTTTTTTGATTGCTGTTCTTAATGTACTATTTCTTTTCTCTTTTCCCCCTTACAATTTTTCTCATGTTGCTTCTATATCTGATTTGTTACCTGATGTACTATATATACATTTATTTGTCTATTTAAAATAGGGAAGGGGAAAAAAGATGATTGGGAGAGGGTAGGAGGATGGAAAATAGGAGAAAAACATGAGAAGGGATATCAATATTTGAGAAGCAACATACCCACTACCTGACAAATGGAACTGTAACCCCTCTATATGTTACCCCAACAATAAAATACAATAAAAAATTTAAAGTTCTTGCATTTAACTTATTAAAAGTTGGTTCCCATCTGTTAAAGTATCCTTCCTAGCTTCATGTTATTTTCCAAATAATCCAAGCCCTTTGTCTATTCCCTTCTCCATATCTAAAATACATTTCTTCACAGTTCTAGCACAGCTTGCACTTTCTCCCCTAAAATTCTTCATATCAATGTTCAGTGAGACTGGGAGGCATAATGATTAGGAGCATGAAGCTAGATAGCTAGGCCGTAACTATGCTGAGTTGACATGAGATCTGAGCTATTTTCCAGCTTTGAAGATGCTTGGAAAGTTCTAACAGCATTTTGTTTTTCAGTTTTGTTATTTCAAGGGGAAGCTAATAATAATGTCTACTTCCTAGAGTTATCCAATATTAAATGGCTTAATATTAGAAAATCAGTTAGTATGCTACCTTGCCAATAGCATTATAATAGTTTTTGTAAATATATTTTATAAATAAAAATTAACTTCATAATGAAACATTTCCTAATGTTATATTAACATGTTTATATCACCTCTCACCCCAGCCCTTTCTACCACTTTCCCAAATCTTCTCTTTTGATTCTCTTCTAATATTTACTTATTTTCATTGTTGGTAGTAACTTTAGTAGTCTATAGGCATTATGAAAGCACTTAGTTTTTGTTTTTTACTAGTAATTCACTAAGCTAGTATCTGAAGTAGTTGTATACTACTTCTTTGCTGGTGATACTGTAGTTCACTCAACCATGAGAATCAATTAAATCTTAGGGGTAGGTGAAGGCCATTAATGATCTCATGCACTAGATTCTGAAGCCTTAGGGATTACTTTGCTATAATTTGAAAAAGAACCCCAGGTAGATTGTTGAATTTTTTTTTATCCCACAAGAACGTTTCACTGACTTTTAATCCTGAGTGACATTTTCAGTGATGTCATCGTAAGTATAAAACCCTGCCACAGATAAATCGCCAATATAACTTACAGACAGAGAAGTCAGATTAATAATATTTGGCTGTGTTCTAAATGTCATTGTTTTTATTTCAAAAGGGCAGGAAATAACATTTAAAGTATTTGTAGCACTGTCATTCAGCAAAATCTCATTCATAGTCTGGCAGAACCTGAGCAAATTGTTTTATTCCACTTCAGATGTAAAAGCTTTATGGAGATGAGCTATCATTTGGCACATAGTAGGCATTAATTCAAAATGTTTGAGTTAATTATGCGCCTTTTGAAATTTCCTTTTTCCTCGATCAAATGGAAGGGTAGAGGTGGGTAAGAATTGTGAAGGCAAAGACAAATAAATAGAAATGTAAAGCACATATAAAGTTAAACATATACACATCGCTCCTTGAAGAAGTGTTGGAAATGATTGATTTATAAGTGCTTAGAATTTTTAAACAATTAATTTTTCTTTCTTCTCCATCAGGGATTTATATGGAAGGAGAGTTTGCTTTTAAACAGTAAGAAGCCAAACTCTGTGATGAAAACTCTGAGAAGCCAACAAGAGGCAGAGCAATGGACCTATATTGCCTATGGATCAGAGTAGTGTTTTCTGAACCTTGGCTCTTCTTAACTTGGCCCTCTCCTCATTGGTGCTCTCTTTTCCTCCCTCCCCACCTTGCCTCCATTTGCCCCTATTGCTCATTGTTATTTAAGTTACTTCTCCTCTGTAGAGAAGTTACAAGACCTACGTAAAACAAATATTTATATACAAAAACATTGTTAGGCCAAGTATTATTGATACTTCCTTAGAGGTTAGTTTATGAATAGAGCCATTCATCCCAGCATTAAATACAAAAGAAATAAAAATAAAACCTGTTTTTGTACAGCATTCTTTCCACTGCATTCAAATGCCAAACTGACTAATAAAATCAATAATTTTGTAGAATTGAATATACATATAATAAAGAAGCCAATTCACTTTTACAAACATTTAGTTTTAGGTACTGCTTGACATATAATGTAAAATTTTCCTGAAATTTCAGTTGCTGGTTATTGATTGTCTTGGTTGATGAAGTGAAAAAGATTTTTATAACACTAATTTTTCCAGACAGGCATATTGTTCATATGAAGGATATATAATGCAATAATATTTACAAGCAGAGGTTTTTTGTTAAATCATAGTAGAGATAAGATCATCAGGACAGCAATGGAAATAGTTATCTATTATTAGCCTCTAATTCCTGAATATATACTAGTAGATGTAAAAATATGCTAAATGTTTAAGTGTGAAATTATAGTATAGAGAAAATACCCAAAAACCTTCTTCCCTCCTTATTTATGTCCTTAAAGTAGCATGTAAATTCACAAAAATACTTTTCCTTTCCCTCTACCATGAAGGACAGAAGTTAATCGCCAGGGATCATTTTAAACCTTTAGCAGCCTAGAGATGGCACCATGGGAAATGATATAACCTTTATTAACTATCTTTCTTTATTACAAAGGTAGATTTCATAATAGATTGGTTTCCCATATATTTCTCTTCCTACAATTCATTTCCTCTTGAGATCTAAGGTCTTTCGTCACTTCTCTAAAAGTTAATTCTTCTTTTCTAAAGATACTAACGGGTTCTAAGCAGCTCATTTTTGGAGATTCATATGGATTCCATTAAACAATGGATTCCATTGTTTATGTTACTATGTGGGTTTTCTTTTTCTTGTATTCTGTTATGGGGCTCAGTTGAGAGCTTAGAAAGGTAGAGAGAACATTCTCTTCCTCCTCTATGGGTTTCACACAGCAGATAACCAATGAACTGTAACAACTTTGACACTATTCCCTTCACATTGTCTACATCTGTCCTCTCACCAACATCCTAATTCTCTCAGAAACATTTAAAACACAGGCTTTGGCATGGGAACATTCTGAGTGCCAATTCTGACTGCCACTTAATCAGGTATCACTTTAAGAAAGTTTTGTACCTTCCATGAATCTGACGGCATAGTAATAGGAATCATGTGAGAAGATGCTTTTCAGATAGTTAATGGGAATCAGCAAGCTCTGTTCCATAAACCATCAGCATTCTGATTATTTCATCAATTTCTCAACTCAGATTCCTAATATTCTAATGTTGATTAACCTCTCTAGGATATTATCATGGCTTATCTTCCAAAAACTACAATTTATACTAATAAAATAATAACAGAATAAGCACAATATTAGAGTTGTCAACAAAAACAAATGAATGGGAATGCTGGAACCATAGCTGGTTTGAACTAGTCTAATTGGTTTGATCCAATTAGAACTGGTTTGATCTGGTTTGAGCTGGTTTGTTACATATAAAGCAAGAAAATCCCTCTTGTATATATGTTTATTTGATTTGGGAAGGGGGAATAGCAAAATGGTGAAACAAGGACAAAGGGTAAAACCAATGCAACAGTGATATTCACAAGACACTATGTTGGAAATGAACTTTACAACTTGGGTGGAAGCGCGGAGAGAAACTGGGAGAAAAATGAAGGGAGGGGGTCACATTGTTGGACAAGAAATGTACTCAATGTATGTGAATTAATGCATCTTCTATCTGGCAAATATCATGTAACCCTTCTATTAATTACAATAAAAATACATGAAAAAAAGAAATGTACTCACAACCTTACTTATCTAACTGTAACCCCTCTGTATATCACCTTTACAACAAAATAAAAGGAAATTTAAAACTGTGGGAAAAAAAACAAAAAGAAAACAATTTGTCTTTACAATGATGACTACACTAACCTCCTCTTTGTTGTGATGAATGGAGGTACTGTTACCTTTCAAGGGACAAAGAAACTCTGGAGACAGTAGTCTTCCTGTTCAGGTACCACATGAGGAGCAGCTGTGCTTTGAAAACACGTATGTCTGATCCTCTGGAGCTGCATTACCTGCCTCATGTGCAACAATTCAACTCCTGAAAGGATGTGCAGCCCAACTTCTATCTGACACGTCTTCTCTCCATAGGCCCTTCACCTGGTGCACATAGCTTTGGTGTTTACTGCTTTGTGCATGTGTAAAACCTTCACAAAGAGGAATAAGACAATTGCAGTCTGTTCAGAGGGCTTCGCTAAATCTTTTCATTGACTGTGCTAACAGCATTTATTTATACTTAATCTTATATGTTTTAATAGGCAGTATAAAATGCTATCTTAAAAATGTCCATTTATACTATTGAGTTAAAAAAAACCTGAATATGTAGGCAATTCCCGAAACTTCTCAGGAAAGGAAATGAGTAATGCAATTAATGCAAAGATCCATTTTTAAAACTAATTACATGAGGCCAAGGTATGAATAACACTATTAATATCACTGTTTCTTCTATCCAAAGGAAGATTTTAAAACATTTATTTGATTATTATAGATTCTCTCCCTTTTTCTCTCTTTCTTCTTTCTGTTTCTTCTTTCTCTTTCTTATTTTCTTCTATCTACCCCACCCCCCCCTAAAAAAGCACTCAAGCTACAATTTACTGAAAATGCCTCTTAGAAGGAGAGAAGAGGAATCAACAAGACTGATAATCAGCAAAGTAATGCTTTGGTTTTCAGAAGTTAGATTTGACTCGTGAATTTATTAGCTACATCAGATCTCCAGAAATAGAATGTCCAGTGATGACTTATTCCATTCAAATGTCCTTAAGTCAGTGCTTCCCTGTTCATTATTTCTCATCCTTACTTTTTTTTTTAATTCAAGTGCTCATCAGGCATAAAATCATTTGAATAATTTCAATGTTTCTAGAATCTGATGTACTGTCCTTGGAGTACTACCATCACAAAACTTAATTAATTTTAAGTCACTTAAAATTTCTTGTTCTCACTACTCATTTATTTTTAAATGTTTTTGGAAAAAGTACATTGTATTTGTAATATTTCCACTGGAATACCATTCATACGGAAAGGAGCATGAATCATGGCTTAATAGAATCAAAGACGAAGATTAAGAAGCCAAAAGGCATTTTTGCCTTATTTTATTTTTTGTCTGTATTTACTTATTGTTATGTTTAACTAAATGTATGAAGGGGGTGGTACAATTCAACATAGAAATGTATGCATACAGCTGGACATCTGACACCATGGATCACACCTGTAATCCTAGTTACTCAGGAGGCTGAGATCTGAGGATCAAGGTTCAAAGCCAGCCTGCAGAACAAAGGGACTCCAATTAATCCCTAGAAAATGGGAAGTGTGGCTTGGCTGAAATTAAAAGAAAAATTAAAAAAATGTATTTGTACAATGCATCTTGAGTGATGTCATCCCTCCCTTCATATCTCTCTCCTTCCCTCCCTCCCTCCCTCCCTCCCTCCCTCCCTCCCTCCCCCCCCCCCCTCTCTCTCTCTCTCTCTCTCTCTCTCTCTCTCTCTCTCTCTCTCTCTCTCTCTTTCTCTCTCTCTCTCTCTCTGTTTTCTGGGTCATGGGGCTTGAACTTGGCCTGAGCACTGTCCCTGAGCTCCTTAGCTCAATGCTACCACCCTACCCTGGAGCTAAGCTCCACTTTCCATTTTCTAGAGGCTAATTGGAGTAAGAGTCTCAGGTCCTTTTGTTCTGCAGGCTGGCTTTGAACCTTGATCCTCAGATCTCAGCCTCCTGAGTAGCTAAGACTATAGGCATGAGTGAGCCACTGCACCCTGCCCATTCTTACCTATTTCTCTTAACCCCACTATTCTAGGTTTTCTAAAAATGAAATGGTTCTGTGAATTACTTTTGTGATTAAGAGAGCAAGATAAGTATGTCACAATCTCTAGATGCAGTTGGATCACAAAACATAGTAAAACACCTATGAAATGTAACATTTTGGACTTTCAGATAAGCATGTTTTCATTTTTTTTTCAGTCTTAGGGCTTGAGTCTGGGACAGGGCCTGAGCACTGTCCTTGGGATTTCTCAAGGCTAACTTGCACTCTACCACTTGAGCCACAGCACCATTTCTGGCTTTTTTCTGTGTATGTGGTACTGAGGAATCAAACCCGGGTCTTCATGCATGCTAGTCAAGCACTCTACCACTATACCAAATTCTCAGCCCCTAGATAAGCATGTTTTAATGGTAATGTATTGACACAAATTTTTTCTATGAGGAAAAACACTTAAAGGGCATCTATGATGTCATAAATTATATCTCTATGATAAACTCATTGTTAGTTTATAGTATGGTTTGAATAATGATCCTGTGGTAACTTTTTTGTAAATTGCTATTGTAATAGATTTTAAAATGCCTGCTGTCTCACAGCACTATAGCCCTGAATCAAACATGAATGTGTTAACAAGGCCATTGTTTCTTCATGTTTTTATTAAAATTCACAATTGTTTTTGAAACTAAGAACATTTCTAAAAATTTTTTTCATATATTTTTATTGTAATTAATAGAAGGGTTACATGATATTTGCCAGATATTTCTAAAGATTTTTGCTTGACAAAGTGCATACTTTTTGTTGGGTAAAGAGTAGAAGAAGAAACAATTCAGGTATGAAATCTACTTCAGCCTTGCTATTGTATGTGTAACCTGTTTTCTAGCAAGAATATGTCTCCTGACCTCTGTTACCTGACCTGCCATCACTTGATTGTTTGTTGATTCATGTTTTCTTGTCTTAAAGATATTTCTGTTCCTTGTGGTCACAGTGTCATAGCTTAGGTTTGCCCTTCACTGCATTCCGGCAACATCGAGACAAAACTTAACTTTTCTGAGATCTGATGATTGCTAGGGCGTGAAGGCAGAGACAAGGAACAAACAAAAACAGAAGTACACAGGAAACTCAGGAAAACTTAGGTAACACAGTAAAGACGTGTAATCTCTAGTTAACTTGGTTGCTTCATGGAACGTTAATTTCCTTTGTTGAGTTTTTATCAATTCCTTCAAAGTTGGATTAGCTCTACTTGTATTTGGAAATCTATCCAGAATGTAGGTAAAGTTTTTAATAAATATATTTTAATAAATATATATTCAGAACAAAAGTAGTTTTAATTCTTTCAATTCCTCATACAATTGGATTATATCATGTGGCATATTGACTGAATCATCACATATACTTATAAGATTATCTTTATAAGGAATAAGCAATAACTGAAATATCAATAACACCCACTGGAGATTTTGCACTTCTTAGCCTCTTCCAATACTAGTGACTATGTATCAAATGTCCACATTACCAAAAAAATCCGCCGTTTTGGCATTTGGACCTGCTGACCTTGGAGTGACTCTTGTCCCAGGGATGGCTGTATCTTTGAAGTGTGTCTCTAATAGCAGTGTAATGGATCAGACTAAATTCTACAAAGAGAATTCCTCTCCGTAAGGATTCTTAGACTGCTCATACTTCCCTACTCCAAGGGCAGGCCCTCACCAAAGAACCTAGTGAGTTTGTTTTCAGTAGCCAACCTACTTCTTCTACTCATCTACTCACTGTGTTTCTCTCATTTCCGCTCATGGAAGCCACAACAAAGGTGCTTGCCTACTCTTCTGCCTGTTAGTCATTCTCCAATACCATAATTCTGCCTGTCATCACTTTCTCTCACACATACACACACACACACACTCACACACACACAAACACACAGCCCACTATCTGTTTTCTATTTTTGCTCTAGCTACTGCTCTGGCATCAAAGCAATCCTTGCTCACCATCACCATTTATTCTGTTTATTATATCCTGTCTGTCTTTCTTTACAGTTACATTAGAACTAAAATGAAGATAGATTGGTAAATTTAAGTGCTATTTCCCTTTAGAGATCATCTCAGTTTCAGATATTAGAGAAGAACCAGATTTACTTAAAATGAGAACGCAGAAACGTTTTCTGTGATCTGAAGGGAAAAGAACTTGAAAGGAATTCATAGTTACGGAGCAGGCACTGAAAGACAAAACTAGACAGCTAGAGGAGAGAGGGAAGAACAGCATTCAATGAGGATATGAATGCTGTTGTCTTTGACAAGATGTACTGGAACAAGCAGAAGGAACTGCATTCGACCTTTCTGTGAGGATAGACTTATAACTGCACCTTAAACCATCCTTCCCAACCTCTAGTCTCTGTGCTCTTCTGGACTGATTGCACCCACTGAAAAAACAGAGAAAGTCAATGCTCTGAGCATTGGCTCCAATAGAGGCACACTGGACTGAGGGAAATATGTATCTTAAAGAGTGAATCCCTCTTTTGATAAAAAGTAAGCATACTGCAAATTTTGCATGGAAAATATTTGTGCTCACACATCATGTATATCAGTCTCTATATATATCAATGCAATTATATGTATACATTATATATACTTATATACGAGCACATGTATATATGCATATAGGCACACTTGTATGAAGGAGAGGATGTCCTGATTAGCCTGCCATATTTACATTTCAGATAAATAATGAATGAATGCTTTCAGATATAAGTGTGTCCCACATATTGCAGGTGATAGATGAACTTAAGTATTTATGAATGTAAGGTTGAACCATCGTCTTTCACATTATCAGCTTGGTAAAGAAAGCATTTGGGTGTTTTCCTGGTGTGTAAAAAGAGGAGAGATGGCAACTGACAGCTACATCAGGAATAATCCCTGAGTGTTTCTGGGATGAGACAACAGGAGCACAAAGTAACTTTAGGGGAGGATTTCACTATTTATGACACTTTTTGTTATTTTTTCTTACCATGTTCCACACATGGTAAGGCAGAGGAATTTCTGAAACCAGGAAAGGAATTCTGAATCCTTATCTCTAAGAGGAAACCATTATTCCATCATTAAAGATAAGCATCCCAAAGAGGGAAAGTCACAAAGACAGATAGTAAAGTTTTGCAGTGAGAAAGTGAAAACGTTTTGGGCATACCCCCATCTTAGTACTAGCATGGATAGGGTGAGATGGGTTTATCAAAAATGGAACATTCCATAGTATTAGTTTGACAAAGTATCTTGATTGTCTCTTATGGGAAAATTAAAATGCAATTAAAAGTGGAACACAAAATAGAGATGTCAGGATCGAGCAAGTTCTAACCATTATGAACCAAGTGCTACAGATGTAGTTTTGTGGAATAGTTATTTTAGGATTTGTGGGTCATAGATTTATTGCATGCATGGTTTGATTATTATTCAGTTGTACGTGTAGTTTATCGATGAATATTTTACAAATAAAAAGAATTCTTATAGAATTAAAAGTCAGACACTGAATAACATTACTTATGATAATAACAAAATATTAAGAACTCTAGGAATCCTAGAAATAGTAATTCCAGAAAGTTTAATTCCCTAAAGAGAATATTTCACATAAAGCTTATCAAGGCCCATAGAATATTTTTATTTTCATTGGTCAGAATTCATTAGTTACGTATGAAGTTTCTAATTGTCCCACTAGTAAATACTTTTTTTCAGAATTTATTACCACCAAATGTATATATTTAGTAATTCCATTGGTCTTAGTATTATTAAAATGTCCTTTTTATACTAATTTAGATTGATTTTTTGGGGGGCAGTCCTGGGCTTAAGCTCAGGGTCTGAAGGACTGCCGCTGGATTTTTCTCAAGGCTAGAACTCTACCACTTGAGCCTCAGCACCACTTCTGGCTTTTTCTAAGTATGTGGTACCAAGGAATCGAACCCAGGTCTTCGTGCATGCTAGGCAAACACTCTACCACTAGGCCAAACTCCCAGCCTAGATTGATATTTTATTCAACAAAGATGTCAGTATTTTAGAAATAAGTGTAATTGTAGAGTTAGTGATACTTATGTGGAATGATTACCAATGGGCAATTTTCCTAAGAATGTGGATAAATCAATAAACATAAGGAAATGTTTAATGTTTCTTGAGGTTGAAGTACCTCCAAGAACAAAAAGCAGTCAGTGACATGCTGTGTTTTTGTGCAAAGATTATTTAGAGAAAAGTACTGAGAAACAAAAATCTCAGTGTAAGAGTTACTTGACTTGTGGACTAGTGAGTTCACAACTGCATGGAGAACCCTCACCTCTGTATCTAGGTTGACTACATAATCATTTGCATTTACTCACCTGAATCATTACATTGGTGTCGGTTGTTTGTCTGATTTTATGTAAACAAAAGACACACGTGAATAACTCTATAAGGAGCTCACTTTCATTGTTTAGGTTATGTATCTAATATCTTTCATCACCTAATTCACTTTCTCATACACAGGTAATTTAGGGAGCTGGGGTGGGGGTTGGAGGCCTACAAATTTTACCTTAGAAACCAGTTTAATTTGTAGTTAATAGTTGATTAGGTTCCATTCACAAGCTGTGACCTCCAGACTTGAGTCTATTGGTTTTGCTATTGAGTAAGCATGCTGTGGTCACTGTGTGTTGCCTTCCCAAGTCCCTGTCATTCACTATTATTAATGATGAGATTTGTCTGAAGCATCCATTCAATCCATCTTCTCCACACATACCTAGTATATATAATGAATAATCAAATGGTTTTGCTGCTCAACTTTGCAAGAAAAATTTTGTTTCTCGTAGCAGTATGTTACCACACATGCTAATAGTGACTGAACTTGAATTACAGTGATATTCTAAAGCTAGAAAAGAAAATTTTCTCTGGTAAATACATTTTAAGCGATTCAAATATATTTGTATAAGAATGTATTCTCATTTTTAAGCATGGTTATTCTAAAATTGAGACTATGGTTAATATGTTAATAGGCCTCATGGATTAATTCTATTCTGTATATAAAGAAAAATACCAAGTTGTCTACAGTCAATCCTGAAGAATGTTCCTTTAAAGACTTTATGGTCTTAGGAGAATTGTTTGGCATGGGTACAACACTCATGGAGCTTTTATTAAAGTGTCTTTTACATTGCAGTATTTTTAATGTAATCAGGGCAAAAGCCAATACATATAGACTAATAAATAACCTAATGCCTCACTATGGATATCTGCTGTGGTTGCATTTAATCAGAATTATTATCTTCCCAGCAGATGGCTGCTTAGCCAGTTGGATAAAACTTCTATTTGAACAGCTTTTGCAAGAAAAAAAATAAAATGCCTTAGAACATTTTTTCAGAGAACCATTTTTTCTTTTGTCATTTATTTCTCATGAAATAACCAAGATAACTCGGGATCTAATTGCAAAGATCCCAATTCACTTAAAGCATACTAATTAAGGGATAGTCATAATACCTTTTATCTGTTTCCATTTACTCTTCCTTAATTTTATAATTGCAAAAATAACACTGACTGCAGAGAATATAAAACTAACTGCAGAAACTCTCAGGATAATCTTCCAAGCATTTAACAGCCTTTAGCCATATGGGTTTTGAATATACAGTTCCAAAATGGCTCTTATCCATATACATTTATGGAGAGATTTTAAAAAAGGAAAATATATTTGGGTGATGTTAAGGACAAGTGTTAACAACTACGAGACTGAGTTTGTCACAGGCCAGATATCTTCCAAATGAATAGAGACTTGCCTTTTTGTGAGATCAAATCCTATTAGTAGTGGTTATTAGCGCCAGTCACAAATACCAACAAAAGTGAACTTTGTTTATTCTTTGACTTGCTTCTCCAAGTTTAATTCCACTCTAATATTTTAGGATGAGTTACCAATTCCTGACACCAGGGAATTCTACTCATGCAGAGCTGAGTGATGAGACCTAGCATGTAGTTATACTACTGTGGTCTTCAAAAGGTGGCTAGATATTTGAAGAAGCTATTCACTGCCCTGAGAACTACAAACCTGGGCGATAAAATTGCATGGCTATTTTTTCTCTTCAAACCTTTAGCTCAGTGTCTGAGTAACAGCAAAACAATGTAAGACAAATTGTGTGTTCCTTTCAGGTTTTATTCTGTATGGTGAGTATGTAATAAAACTTTGGAGTAACTGAGCAGCGACAATGTGAATAAAGTACATATAAAAGAGAATTTTCTGGCTGGGAGTTTAGCCTAGTGGTAGAGTGCTTGCCTAGCATGCACAAAGACCCGGGTTCAATTCCTCGGTACCCCACATACATAGAAAAAAACCTGGAAGTAGTGCTGAGGCTCAAGTGACAGAGCTCTAAGATTGAGAAAGTCCAAGGACAGTGCTCAGGCCCTGAGCTCAAGCCCAGAAAAAATAAACAAAAAAAATTTTTAAGAGAATTTTCTTTTGGTTAAAGAGATTTAAGTAAATTTGATCATGTATGTTCCTTGCTTTCTTTCTCTATTCGTAAGGACAGTTATGAATGACCACAAATGCTCAGAAAGCATACAACCTATCAGAAGCTGGTAGCTCACACTTGTAAACATAGCTATTCAGGAGGCTGAGATATGAGGATTGTGGTTTAAAGCCAACCTGGGGACAAAAGCCTGTGAGATTTTTATCTCCAATAAAACTACTCAGAGAAAGTCTGAAGTGATTCTGTGGCTCAAGTGGTAGAGCAATAGCTTTGAGCAAAAAAAGCTTAAGGACAATTCCCAGGCCCTGAGTTCAAGTCCCGGGACTGGCAAAATTAAAAAAAATCAAATCTATCCACAAAGCTGATATTCAGAGAGTACAATACATGTACTAAGATGATACCAATTGCATAGAAAAAGTTTATAACAGCAAATTTTAGTGTATGATTCTTTACCATCTAGCGTTTTCTATTGCTGACTATGATAATCATAGAAATATCCTTTGAAAAAAGAAATAGAACAAAAGCTAACTATAGGATCTCAGTGTCTTAGAGGAGGTATAGCAGGAATATGAGGTACAAGAGCCTGAATAATGGCAATGTAGGTAATGCAGATTAAAGTACCAAAATTATGCATTTTCAACTTTAAGAGATTAATTTCAATTTTAAGTGAAACATTCATATAGAAGCTAATTTATCTGCTCTTATAATGAACTCCAACAGTTTTATCCTGCCTAATGACATTCAGCATCATTTGAGAATTTGGAAATTTGTAACAGCACAAACATAATCACAGTCCTAGAAACTTCAAAATCATATGCTGTATGGTTATTAATTTGTGCATAGGAGGGTAGAATCTTTGATTATATTTTCCTTAAGAATATATTTCATGTGAAAAGAACACAACATTTTCAAGTAAGTATGCATGAGGCTTTTAATGATGAGATTGTCTGTCATAATTCTTAACTGTAGTCAGTAAGATATTATAATTAATGAATAAGTTAGTTGCTTCTAATGTTCCCCGATTTAGTGATATACAACTCACAGTGTCTCAGAATCTTTTAGAGTTATGCGTAGATGAGCAGGCTTCTGATATATTGCTTCTTTGGTAAGAGTATAATAGCCAAAGAACAATTACTAGCTTCGGGAGGATGGCATTTTATCAATGGAACTTCCATTAAGTTAGCCTTCTGTCTTGTTAATGTCATGGTCTTTTTTCAGGACCTTGACATCATTATAATGTGTCAGTGTAAGGGGAAAATGTACTTTTAAAGTATCATGGAAATAAATGTGTATTCCTCTCTCTGGAAAAATTAGCATTCAAAGCTTTTTTACTGCAGTCATTTTAAGGAGTACACAGAAATAATATAGATATAAAAAGTTCATCACTCTGACAGGAAAAATACTAGTTGCCCAACTCCCAAGTACTTCCAAACATTCACTCTTTACATATGGAATCCCCAGAAATGCAGGCTTTTTTATACTGTTTTTTTTAAAAGTGATATAATCAGCATTCTGTTTCATTTGTTCTGATGGGAAAGCTTAATCTGAATTAAGTTTTACATTCATTAAGATGGCATATAAAAGAGTAATTTTCTGTAAACAAAGAGTCATCTTATTAGTTAGAAATAAAATGTTTAAAAATCTAATGCTCACTATGTCTACACAATTTTACTGTTACTGAATTTTATGAAAAGACAGACTATCTCAAAATCTAAAATATAATAAAGCTGCTTTGTATAAAATGATAGTGAGAATGGTTTTCCATGTATAATGTCAGAAGAAAACATCAAAGAAGGAAAGTTTTAGGCAAATGGCCAATTTTTTTGATTGATTTGGCTACAAATAACTGACTTGATATATTTCTTTTTCCTTCAAAGACCTGTCCACTTGTTTGATGAAGTTAACCAAATCTATCAACTCTATAGGTGACATTTTATTGAATTAAGCAACCATTAATGTCCTCTCCATAAATCTTCGTGCAAAATTCTTTATTAACTAAGCATACATACTGTCCCTGTGGTCATAACTACCTTCAGAGGTCTTCAAAGTAGTTTAAAAATGTTTTAAATCCATAGGGAATAAAAATTACAAAAATATTTACATTTATAAGGAACATGTGTGGTTTTATTCGTATATCTCTTCTGATTATTTTTCCTAATGGCGTGTTCATTTGTTAGTAAAAGCATCAGATCTCCTTTCACTTGTAAACTTTCTAAGATGTTACATTTTTGCTGCCAGTCAAGAAACCAAGATCAAATCGAGGTATGACGAAGGCATACACCATGAATTTACATGTGGAGGGAGAAGTTTCTAGACTTCAACATACTAAGAAGTATTTGTAAGCAGTTGTATTCTTTGGGGAATATTTTAGATAATTGACACTATCATGGCAATAAACTTTAGAGATTGCCTGCTATATAGAATTCACTATAATTACTTCTAAATATATAACAAAAACCCCCACTGATTCTTTCCTTGAATTCTTTTTTTTTGCTTTTGTTTTTGTTTTTGTTTTCCAGTACTGGGATTGAGCTCAGGGCCTGAGCACTGTCCTTGGACTTTCTCAAGGCTAGAACTCTACCACTTGAGCCTCAGTACCATTTCCAGGTTTTTTTCTATGTATGTAGTACTGAGGAATCGAAACTGGGTCTTTGTGTATGCTAGGCAAGCACTCTACCACTAGGCCAAATTCCTGGCACCCTGAATACTTTTTTAACAAACTTGAAAAATATAGAAAACATTAAGATAGCATGAATAGGGTTCCTGAACCACAGTGATGGGGAGGAGAGAGAGAAGAGAGAAGAGAGAAGAGAGAAGAGAGAGAGAGAGAGAGAGAGAGAGAGAGAGAGAGAGAGAGAGAGAGAGAGAGAGAGAGAGAGAGAGAGAGAGAGAGAGAGAGAGAGAGAGAGGGAGAGATGTTGTAACTTTAATAAATTGTGCTAAGGACTCTCACTGCACTCTTCAACTCTTTACTACTCAGGCTTTAGCTCTTCTTCAAATGGAGGATGTTTTTACACTCAGGACCACTTAGAAAATTATACTTGTATTATTTGTTAGTAACTGTATAAAGCAGTTACCAACAGACTTGTTACAATGCATCTTGATCACTGTCTTTCCTTTCATCATTCTCTCCATCCCCCACCAAAAAAATCCCCTCCCCTCAATTGTTTTAGTTTTATAGGAGGCATATCCAATATTGTGACTGAATTCTCTGTCTGCACCCTTCCTCTCTTTATTCAGCCTCATGTTGGAGACTATGTAGATTTAAGAGTACAAAGGCTCAGTGAAGCCAACCAGCAAAGTCCCATGATATCAATCTATTAAAATCCATTTTCCTGATATTCACTTTCTGCTTCCTGCTTTATTGTTAAAATAGGGTACTATAAAATACTTAGCATCTGCACAAGGGTAATGCACCATTGGCTCTTGGAGAGTTGCATTATAAAGGCTTTTAATCCATGTGGTTGCTTTGTTTTCCTTTCTCTTCTGTGACTAACCACTCAAATGAGTCGTTTTCCTTGCTAATTCCAGTGACTCATACACCTGGACTGTTTGCATGCCTGTGTTTACTTATAGCTTAATTTAACATGGACTGTCTAATCACAAAATCCATCCACTGTTTCCTATTCTGAACCTTTAACAATCTATGATGACCCACACTGCGGTCTTAAAGCTTTTTAGTCCCTCATTTCCAAGGAACATACCCTGTTGCGTTTTGCTCTACACACAGCCTGCTCCTGTTCTTCATCCTGTACTGACTCTTCTCTTTTCTTCCTACTTCAAATGTAATTGTGTCTCAAGATTCAAGGCCTGACTTCTTCTCAACTCTCTGTTGGATTCTGTTCCCCTGAACCCCATAGAGGGCTGCCAAAATCTCAAAATGCACTCTCTAGAGGCTGTGACTAATTGGTCCACAACTTAAAAAACTGACCATAGAAAATTTCTAACAGACTATATCTTCAGAATCTATCTTTTTCTACCTCACCAACACTCATAGCACTGGTGAGCAGAAATATTTCTGTAACTAGGTTTTTGCTTCCTCTGAGCTCCACTACTTCCCTATAGCAATACCCACAGAGTGTGATATAGAGCTACAGGATATTGTCGTCAATGAGACTGGTCAATGAGATTGGTCTTTCTCTCATTTATTATTTGAATTTTAAGTTTCTGACATGAATATGAAAGGAATCTTCTTTTTCAATTGCCAACATATTTTTTCATAGTTTCATATTTGGGGGAAAGTTAAATCTCTCATTGTATGCCTAAACTGACAAATTAAATAGAAGCCCTCTATACAAATACTACTTGATGATGGTATAAATATAGAGAGGATATATTATTCCTTTTACTGGTATTTCTTAACAATTTTGCTCTGTCACATAGGTAGGTATGCCATAAGTCCTCTCCATGCTCTGTCCCCTTCAGAATATACTAGGAGTGCTAGAAACTTCTTAAACACCCTAACAAGGAGGAGATGTCCCATCAAATTCCTTTCTCTAATTCAGTGCGAAGCCTATGATTAAGTCTAGTACTTCAGCACACAGAGCTTATTAATCTATAGAAGGCTTTCTTTGGTCATGTTATTTTTTATTAGTATGAATAAATTGGAAAATAGGCTTTCACAATAATGTTACCATAAATATGTATATATAGTTATTATGATGTTACCATATATATGCATATATATACCTCTGTAGGTATATAGGTGCACATATGTGTGAATATTTACATATATACACATTCATATATTTATATGTACCTCTTTGTACATTTCTATATATGTGTGCATATATACATATATGTGGATAAAAGATAGATATATAGAATTATGTATAATTTACTATGATCACATGCATCCACTCTTATGTCACCTTCTCAATCAGAAAAACATGCCTCTAGTTACCCATTGAGTAGAAGATAATTCATAGATGTTTCATATGGTGATATGCAATTTTCCCTTTCTCATCAAGAGCTCTTTCACAGTACATGAAGTTCTGCAACAGAATCGCACCAGAGATCTGCTCTTAAAATATAGCCTGTTGGCCTCCAGTGTTTCTAAGTTCCTAGTAAGCCTTTAGCTTCTCAGTGTTACCATTATGCTCTACCAGAATCCCTGTATCATTTAGACAACAGAGTTTTTAATTCTTCCCTGAGAACCTCTGAAGTTATATTTTTGTTCTCAGGATGTTTAAAATATGCATTACATTTGCTGATTAGTTCTGGCTTCTTCTCTCCTGATACTGCCTAAACTTCCATCCCCATTTATACATTTTATAGGTGTGTTCCGAGTTTTTGTGAATGGACAGATCTTGAGAATTTTAAGAATAAGAACTACCTATGTATTTTGTATTACTAAATGATCCCTGCCACTGTGGCTTTCTTTATTGTGTTCTTATATTAGATTTGTCTGAAATTGTTTTAGTGTGTTCTGAGCAGTAATTAGGGCATTGTAAGATAACTTATGTCATCTTTTAAGCACAAAATGAAATGCAGTGACAAAGTTGGAGTATTACAAAATTGTGGAAACAAACCAAAAAGTACATGATGTAGAGCAAAAAGTATATGAGCTGGTGTAGAACAAAACACACACACACACACACACACACACACACACACAGAGAGGGGGGGGAGAAAAAACTAAGATAGACCATTTATCATATGTCATCAACTCTTGTCCATCTGTAGAGAAGAGGATTTTTGCTGGAAGCAGCAATAAATGGTGATAGAAAGGAGTCAAATTTTCTGACCTTAGGGGAAGAAATAAAAGAATGTGGAAGCATGGCTTTTGCTTTTAATGGTTGACCCTGATTTTTAGTCATTAATAGGATGTTAGGTTTCTTGGACCAGTTCCTGAATTGAAGTTAGAAGGGAAGATGTCATCAATCTCCCTGTCTGTTACTGGAAGGGGCACTGAGATAAATTCTGCCAAAATGAGGAGAAAGATGGACATGCTCTCAGATGTTGAATGGCATGAGAACACTTTGAACTTAGTAGAATTACAATTTAAAGGAAAAAAAATAATTTCTCAAGAGTTCTGTATTAATATTATCTCACTATTTTTGACATATAATCATTTCTCTTTTTTCTTTCCTTCTTATACTATTGTTTATGAGACAAAATATTATACAAATTAATAATTGCCAAGAAAGGCACCAAATTATAAACCAGTCATTCTAATAGTTTGCTATACAAAGGAAGGGATATTTCTAGAAAAACCATCTTATAATGTCCATTTAGAAAGCTGCAAATGCCAAAAATCAACATATTTTAACATGACCAATTTAAAATACTGCAAACTGATCCTTGGCATTTTCAGTCATAACGTTCTGTCCTAGTTACAAGAATTGAATCCTGTAAACATGTTTTGCCTCCCTTTTCCTTTGATTCATTGTAGCGAAATGTATTGATGCTTCTTTCAAATGGTAAGGTGTGATATGAATTATTAAGTTAGTAGTCTGAAATATATGTTACTAACTGATTGAAAATACTAGACTTAAAAAACATAAACATATGTCTTAGCTAAAAAAATCTCTTGAATGACTGATATGATGATATTTAATTGAAGGTTCTAGAGACATTTCTGGAAACTTCAAGGCACTAAATCACGTTGGATTCCTGTACTGTTGTTTTAATTCCTGTTAGGGTAGTCTTCCTAATTTTCAAAAATCAAACCCTTCTATTTGTACAAACACACACACACACACACACACATCTCACACTTATCCCCATCGCTTAATCCTTAGCATTGACTTCCTCAGCTTAAGAATCATGCCAGAAAGGAACAATTTATCCTTTAATGTTTAAACTGAAGCATGATTAAGATGTCCTCATTCATACAAAGGAATAAATGCCATCGGTCATCCTCGGAGCCAGCACTACATTTCTGATTTCTTTGTCGCCAGAACCAGTCTCTGCTGTTCATTGATTCAGCATTCCTATATTCCTGCCACCATCGCCCTGACAACTGGTCAAGTTGTGAGAGCAGGCAGTATGGGTGCAATAGATGATTGTGCATGAGGGCAGCCTTAAGACAGCCACCAGGAAGAAAACGCAGGAGAGGCAGCAGAGAAACACCAAAGGACCCACCAACCCCATCAGCAACCAGAAGCATTATTTGGCCCAAGGGTTTCCCAGGATATCATTATAGAGTAAGTACAACCCATAAAGTCTTATTGATCATCACATTGCTTTTCTTGTGAGCCCTAATTATCTTCGATAAAAGTGCAGTCTGGAAATGAAGTTTCCCCAGAGAGGCGAGGTGTATTTTTGAATCAGAAGCTACAAGGATATTTAATGAAAATATCTCGTTTCCTAGCTTACATTTTTGTTCAGTTGTTATCACCTGTGTCTCATAAATTGACAATGACCATCTTAATTGGTCTCTAGGTTTTTACTTTCCTGACCTCTTTCCCCTGTGACTTTTCTTCTAGAAATCTCTGTAATGAGAACCACCAGTTGGCCCCTCACCTTACAATATGAAATGATAAAACTTTAGTTCAAGTAGAATCTATGGATGATACCAAGTTTTCTATTATTTCAAAAATGAAATAGTAGTTAGTTGTTTGAGCATTTCTTGGCATTTTTGAGACCTTCTTATTTTTGTAAGTATGAGGAAGCAAGTATTTAAGAAAAATATATCTTTTATCAAAAATTTCCAAATTGTAATTGTCCAATTACTGTTTGGAAATTACTAAATTATAACCACAGCCAAATCATGATCACCTACTGTAAAGCAAATATATTTTCTCATTAAAAATATTTGAATTCACTGGTTGCTCATGTCTCACATATGTAATCATTCTTAAGAGACTGAGATCTGAAGATTGAGATTTGAAGCCAGTGTAGACAAAAAAAGTATATGAATTTTATTTCCAATAAACCACCTGAAAGGCTGAAAAAGGCTCAATGTGGCTTAATTGTGGCGCAAGTGGATGAATACTAGCCTTGAGCTCAAAAGCTAAGGGAAATTGCTCTGAACCTGAGTTCAAGCCTTAGTACCAGCATACACACACACACACACACACACACACACACACACACACACACACCCCTACACACACACACAATCATTAACATTAATGACTTAATGAGGTCTTTGGGGATATAGTATTCTGACCCATCTTTTCTATATCTCTCTGGGTTTCTGTCTCATCTTTTGCTTATAAGTGCTTCTGAGACAAAAGCATCAACCTTGTTATGATTCAGCCAAGTCCTTCAGAAAGTCAAATTGGTAAGCCTTCCCAGTTTGGACTCTCAGCTTCCACAAGTGTGACATAAATAAACATCTTCTCATTATTAATTACCAAGATTCAAGTATTTCATTATCACAAAAGAAACTGACTAATACAGAATGCCAATTACAACTGGCTGTCGACATTATGTTTAGACAATCACTGTCTTGTCAAGAATTAAGAACCAAGCAATTTTAGCGCCATGGCACACAAATTAAAAAGAACATGCTAATATTATATGAGGACATATTAAAGAGGCTCTAGCTTAGGATGAATGACATAGAAGTTAAGAAAACAAAAGTTTTCTTCACTATTTTTTGCACAATAAGCAGAGTTAGACATGCAGAAGACAAATACTATTTGTCCTAAGCAGCGAAAGTAGTACAAGCAATGATTACATAGCTCAGACACACTATGCAGTCTGCCTGCCAGAAGCTGTAACCTCACAGTATAATCCATGGGCCAGCATGACTGACATTCAGGAAAATTGTTTGAACTGGGACTCTTAAATCACAGTTTAACCCCAGTAAATGGAGATTAGCAAACTGTTTGAACAAGCCCTCCATAATTCTTATGCTGGCCATCTTATATGGTATATTCCTTTGCATTGGAGATTATCATTCACTTGTCTCAAATAAATATTCAAATAAAGGAAGGAGTACTGTGGATCAAAGGGTAGGTCAGTAGCCTTGACTGAAGAGCTCAGGGACAATGCCCAGGCCCAGCGTTCAAGTCCCACAACTGACAAGAAAAAAAGTGAATATTTAAATAAATATTTGAGACCATAAATATTGCTGCTACTGCTTAATTTTGTATAAGAAAATAAATATCATACTTTTATTTTCAAAGTAAGTACTATAAATGGAAACTTTGGACAAACTATTTATATATTTATAATATAATATAGAATGTGTCACATTTTAAATATGTAGAATTTGTGTGAAGTAGTGGTATAAATATGGGGGAAATATTTCACATGAGTTAAAATTCTTTGACATTTATTTTGAAGAATAGCATTTCTTTTTTTTTTTCCAGTCCTGGGCTTGAGTTCAGGGCCTAAGCATTGTCCTTGGACTTTCTCAAGGCTAGCACTTGAGTCTCAGCACCACTTACGGCTTTTTTCTATGTATGTGGTACTGAAGAATCGAACGTGGGTCTTCCTGCATGCGAGCTAAGTATGCTACCACTAGGCCAAACTTCTGGCTCCAGGAATAACAATTCTTGAAACATTGTTCAACATGATTCAGTTTTGATCATGGACTTTTTCTGAGGCAGATTTCAATATTCAAGTATTGCTAACATTGATTCAAGAGTTTATATACTATAAAAATATTACTATTGCTAAAGGTAGAAGCAGGAGAATATTATATTATTTTACATTAAAATTAAAGGAAAACATTATTTTAATTAAAGAATTTATTAACATTGATTTTTACATCATATATCAAATGACTTGTTTAACAAACAAGTATCCAAGAAGGGAATCTCTATATACAATCACTGGCACTTAGATTTTTAGAACATAATCAAAATTAGGCTGAGGGTTTGTATGTCATAGATACATATTAATCTATGTAATAAAACATTATGTGTAAAGAGTCATAGGTTTTTATGTCTATGTAGTTGTGTTTATATTTCTAGTACCATGTCCATAGCATTAGGTTTGCAACTATTGAGTCCTTGCTCTTGAAAACATTATTTTAAAACATATTAATCTTCTTATAGATTAAAAAAGCCATATTTATCTATCAAGTTTACTTAATCTATTGTTAGAACTCAATGAAACATTACCTTAAAGTATTTTTAAAGAATAGTATTCTTGTTTACTTTAGATATAACAGCATATATAAATATTCTAACAGTTATAATTTCATTGGCAGCCTTTCTTTCTTTTCAAACTATTTTTGCTAATGAGGTAGACACCAAGCACACCGAAAAATGAAAAGAGATAGCCAGCAACATCAAACCAGCCTAGAGAGATTATCTTAATTTTATTTTCCAAAAGTTGTTTCCAGATGTAGCAAATCAGTTCACATTTTATGTCCACAGTGAGCCTAATCTTAGGCTGAAATTACAGTTCTTAGGTTGAAATTATCCTTCATAATTCATCTTAAACCACTCAAAGAAATAAATAATATGTGAAATGTATTTTTGTGCAATTTAATTCCTGTTTTACTCTTTTGTTATTTAGTATATATTACATGCCAAATAACAGTTCTTGTTAAGCATGCTCTGTAATTAAGTACAATTACATTAATATAATTAAACAGAGTGGAATTTCACAGATACTTAATTGTAGCAACCACTTGAAAAACTATTATTCATATTTATACTTGTAATTACTCAACTTTGATTATTAGAATTCACAAGAATATTTATGTAAATCTATCTATATAATGGAATCACTGAAAAAATTAATATAGCTTATTTATACATAGCTACTTGTTAAATAGTATAATAGTAAACAACAAGACAGAAACTTCCGTAGAGTTCTTTCTAAGCGTTCTCTCATTGAATTCTCACAGTTGTACTTATAATTAAAGGCTACACTACTTTGTAAGTGAAATTACTATGGCTGAGGTCATTAATTAGTTTCCTTGTAGTCCTACAGATAAGGAAAAGGATATTTCAAATCTAACTCAGATTGTGAGGGTCCTAGGCCAGGGTTCAATTCATTCTCCTACAAATGAAGGTGGCACAGGTCACATATTATACTTCCTTCATACACAGTCCTATTTCACAAAAATTTCAACTCATCTCCAATGTATTGACAGCAACTTTGTGAGGTCTTGTGACATAGGTATTCACATTGCATCAAAAGGACTAGACATTGATTTTTAGGTAGACCTGCATTAACAAGTTGTGGCTAAAACTCTATTTGGAGTGATTTCTACTCTTCTAATTGTTGAAACATGGAGATACTTTATAACAATATAGTTTTTAACTTTTAGGGTACATTAATTCAAATCTACCGCATATGTAACATGTAAATGTGTAAATGTCTCATAAAAGAAAAAAAGGTTAAACTATTCATAATTTCACTGTTTTATCTGCATTTTTGTCATCTCCTCTAATCAATATCATCATATCATCTTCACATAGTGGCTATTTGTATGCACTTATGTTTTCTATCCTTATTAATAGCAGATAATAGAGTTTATCCATATCTACTATTATCTGTGTCTATATGTCTATACTAGACATAGATATATGAATATAAGTATATAAACACAAATGCAATTGTATAATTTATTTATTTACTTAGTCTTATAGAATACTATTTATTTCTATTTAGGAAAAGAAAACATCAAGCTAGGTTTTGGTAGCTGATACCTGCATTTTAACTACTCTGGAAGCCAATATTAGAGGATAACAGTACGAAGCCAGCCTGGGCGAGAAAGTCAATGAAACTTTCATCTCCGATTAACCACACACACACACACACACACACACACAGACCCTCCCCCCCATACAAAATAGACCTGAAGTGGAGCTGTGGCTCAAGCAGTAAAGTGCCAGGCTTGAACAAAATAGCTAATAGATAGTGCCATATGCACACACTGAGAACCTCCCCCCAAATACTAGCACAAACATAAATAAGTAAATAACAAATGAATACATATATAATCAAATAAGGAAGCATACAAAAGTCTTGGGATTAGGTAACTCTGGTTAGGTCTAAGATTTTTATCCATATACCTGTAGTACAATTTTCAGATCTTTAGTAAGACTGTCTCAAGTTACTCATTTAAAAAGCCGGCACAATAATACCTACAGCAGTGTGAAAATTAAAAAATTATGAATGAAGGTCATACAGTACACTTCCAGTGATAGACAAACAATAAATGATACCTCATACTGAAGTATCTAATATCCAATTACCATGATCATAATGATATTATTCTAACATCGCTTTGTAAGGTTGGTTTCTCTTTTCCACGGAACACATACTGAGTCTTCACAGTGACCTTGTCAGGAACTTTGGCATCATCAACTCCTCCTCTGGTCATGCCTGGTAGAAAGCAGCAAGAATGTTCCAGTTCTCTGAACAAGCTCATTTAAAGAGTGGATTGCATCAGAAGGAACAGAGGGCTGGGAGGAGACAAAGCACAGATTTACACCTGCAGTGCCAACACCTCGGGGCCATCCTAAGGAACTTTTCTCCTTTGTCTAGAATGTGCAGTTGGCATGGTGATGAAAAGGCAGTGACTGAGACTTGTCAGGAAGAGGTCAAGGTTCCCAGAGTTATTTCAAGAAAGTCATAGAAGAGAATCATCCATGTTTTCTTGTCTTTAGATGGGCACGTGGATCTTCACTGACATAGCTGGTCTAAGAAAGTAATGAGTAATAGCAGATGGCCATTTATCAGAGGCGAATTATAGTGGTTCTAGTAACAGCAAATTCAGACAGCAGAGGGGCTCCTGCCAATGACTTCATGCATCATGGCTCAGGCCTACTATCATGGAACTTGAGAAAAAGAAATTATCAATAGCAATAAGGCTGGTAATAGCAAAGTTAAACTTATTAATAATAATATTGAAAGTGGGAGAGACCAAGTTCTTTGAGAGTCTCTGATGCCATAATAATGTGCCTGTAAGAACATCAATCATATTCCTTAGATTCTATTTCAAGTTTATCTTGGTGCAGAGAATTTGTGTAGATTCTAAGTGAGAGTGCCTACTTCCTTTCATGGGGGAAAAGTGAACATATCACAGAGGATTCCTATTTGTCTCCCAAATGGTTCTCTTTCCAGATAACCATAAGTATGTAAGAAAACATTCAGGATACAAGGGATTGTTCTCTTTGGTATTTGGAGAACAAAGAAGCAACACATTTTCATGGAACAAAAAAATTGAAAGTATTCATAAAATAAAAATTATTTTAGGAAATATTTATCTTCTGAAATGTATGATTTTATATCCTATATGTAGGCTAATTATGAGCAAGTTACAACATCATCTGAATGACAGATTGTCTTGGGGTCCCATTTCAGATCATTGTGCTATCTTATGAGTGAAACTGGTCTCTAGAAAATTTATGGTAATCTCAGAACTAGACCTACATTTACTTACTCACATGTGTCTTTTCTGTTAAACAAACTGAGCATTATTTTTCTTTGCTCTCCAGCCTGACAACGTCATTCAGCACATTTGATATAAGGGTGATTTTACATAGAGGCTATTGAGAAAAACTGACATTCTTTGCATGCCAATGTCCAGAAAGATTTTTGAATTCCTACCATAACAACTGGTTAGTAGTTCTTCATTATTAATGATGTTTCAATCATCATCTCTAATCAATAAAATAAATGACTAGTGTACACAGGGAGATTGCTTTCTTTGTTTGGAGGATAAGAATAACTTACGTTTGGGAAAATGTAACTAATGTGCTCAAGATTACACAGCTTGTAAGAAATGCAAAGTAAAATTATAGCTTAGATTTTCTTCTTTCTATTCCAGGACAATTATATTAACTTTTATACATAAAGTACATAATAATTTCTTTTCTTAACTAGTTTCATCAAGAAAATTAGATTTGAAAAGAATTTATTAAATACAAAACTAATTAAATCAATTTACACATAAAAAGTTCATTAAGAGGAAATTGTAAATGTATATTGTTTAATAACTATGAAGATATGAAAGTGACTATATACTTCCAATGTAATCCATAATATAAGAAAAATACTAAAAAGAATGAAAACATTAACATTATTTACTATATGTTATGTACTTTAACATCCAGTGTCATGAATAGTAGAAAGTAGTTAAAGATGGATTAATTTAGGTCCAATGGTTACGGGACATCCTACAAAAATAATTTACAATCACTCTGGAATAGTTCCAGCTATGGATATGGAATTATGGGGTTTCTAAAAGAGATTGCATCACTGGAATAGACAGTTCATGATTGTATTTAGAAAGCAAAATTACACTGATGAGTAAAATATTCTAAAGTTTCAACCTTTTTTTAAAAAAATAAATCCATTACCAGATAAACGTATTTCTGTCTGTGTTATGTTTACTCATCCATTTTTAGCTGTCCACACCTTAGTTTATGAAAGAGAATAACTTTGTTCTCATTAATCACATATGTTGTTCTTAAATGTCCTAAAGATATTCAGGCATCAGGGCTTATCCATCAATTTGTGACACTATTAGGAGGTAATGGCAGAAAGTTAGGGCACTGTGGGCCTAGTATTACAAAAGAAGGCACTAATACTTGAACCTCAGCACCTCTTGTGTCTCTTGGTTTGCTTGGTTTGCTAATATGATATGAGCAGCTTTGATCTTCCCCAAACATTCTGCTATGATTTTCGGTCTAACCCGAGCCCCAAAACAGAGTGAGCTGAAACTTCCAAAACCATGCTTCAAAATACATCTTTCCTCCTTTTAAATTGATGCTTTCCTTCCATGTCTTTGTCATAGGGATAGAAAGCTGACAAAAATACATGATGCGAAATGGATGCTTTATCTGTCATCTATCATTTGTCTAACACATATCTATGCATATTTGTGAGAATATTTACTGGAACCTTTGAACTGAATAGAAAAATTCCACTCTGCACTTCACATATTCAGGCAAGTTTTATTGCTTATTTCAAAGAAGGTTCATTGAATGAACTTTGGAAGTATTAGGGTTACTCCAAAAGATGATATGTGTTCCTTCTTCTATATTTAGAAACACAATGGAAATACAATGGAACAAGAGTTAACGATTTCAACCTGTCTGTTATATGCCACATATGCTTTTGAGTTTTCTTCCTAAATCAACTTCCTCCTCAAGATTATTAATGAGGCTCCAACATGTATGTTTCAAGAAACCAGGCTTTGTAATAAAAATATAGTTACCAACGCCATATGAATGGATTGGTCAGTGGCAGATCACATACAATAATAAAAGAACTGAAAAAGTACTGTTTGCAAACCGAGTCTCTACCCACAATATTAATGTAGAGTTGAAGAATCACTAATCCATATGGAATGATAACAGCATAAATGAGCCTAAACAACAATAAACATTTAGGATACCAGTTATATCTTTACCTTTTATTGTTAGAGTATTCCTTTAAAACAAGTTTACTGTAAAATGGTATTCTATGCCATGCTGGCTGCAGTCCCACATATTCTGTATCTACCACATTTCTGATTGCATCCCAGACCATTTAGAATGATTGATTGAAACATCTAAGCTAATTTAAGTGCACTACTGTGCTTGCACAGGGTAAAATAGACTTAGGGTATGCTTGACAAAAGGTAGGCACATGATTAAGTGATACGAAAGACTCTTAAACAGATTGCTTAAAATAAAGTTATGTAATTGTTTGCTAATATATATTTATTAAAAGTTATGTTTAAAATGTTTACTTAACAATATTTAAGTTCCTATTATTTCCCACATTTATTCTGAAGGTCCCCTAAGAAATCTTTCTTAAATCATGTTATATGAGGAAGATCTAATTTAAAGCCAAGACACTAGTACCCTATAATAACATGTTAAAACCCATCTACCCTAGTAATACATTGTGAGTACTTTAGAAAATATTTGTTTATGAACCACTCAAGAGTTTTTGACTTTGCTCACTCTTGTATTTTCTCAATCTGGACATAAAGCTAGTCTTTTAAAACTAAATGACATGAATTATTGTTTCTTGTAAGTTTATACAAAATTGAAATTTACTTTTCAGTTCCTTGGTCATTTTCTGAAAAGTAAATTAGCCTGCAGAGTAAGAATTAGCCCAGGATGTTTGCACGAACTGGAATAGTTAGCACAGAGAGGGACAGTGGGCACTAATGCCACAGACAATTGCTCTCTGGATATAGAAATGTTCTCTCATTATTTTTTCCATGGAGTACATCAGGGGCTTTTAGTATTCAGCCTTGTTCTTTCCTTTTCCCCTGTGTTCCTAATAATTCGCTGTGAATATTTCCAGCACGACACACAACTGCTGCTGATGATAATGAAAATTGTCCACCTAATTTCTCTCTGCTCTGCATTCAGAAGGAACTGGCTAGCATCAAGCTTCACATCTCACTACCTTACTGGCAAGCTGCAACTAACAGAATGGTGACTCTGAGAGCAGCCCAGGTGAGATGGGCAAAGGTAAAACAAGGCTAGCACAGCAGGTGTGGGTTGGAACCTAGGGCAAGCAGTATGACTTCGCTCTCAGCTCGCCTTGTGTCATGGGACCAGGTAAGCTGGGGGTTAAGGCCAGACATTCAGCATGGGGCCTTGGCTTCCTAATGCACATCCTCTTAATTAGTTACAGTTGGCTGATCCCACTGAGATGGAAGCTTAGAGAAGTCTTCCTGCTCTCTTCTTTGCATTTTATGATGGAGACTGATGACTTTACGATCCTTAAATGTAATTTATCAGGGACCCTTGTGGACACTGAAGTGTCTTAAATTTGCTTTTCTCAACCAAATTGGAAACTTATTAACTAATTAGCAAGGAGATTTAAGACTGGTCTCATTTAAAGATGACAGGATGCTTTTGCATCGTGATGAGTTGAACGTTTGGCCTGAACAATGCAATGAAGCAATGTGAAGGAATTCAAAGCAAATAAAAGATAAATTCTCTGTTTTCGGGGCATTTTGGCCTATGTTAGCTATGGTAGGAGTATTTATAACAGAAGAAATAAAGAGAAAGATATATGTGCCAAGGCTTTGGCAATACTTAAATTAGTGAGATATAAACACTGCAAACATTAAATCGTCATAGAGTTGATGATAACTTTATATATGTATTTGATAGAGTATATTCTAAAGAATCAAATGAGTTTCCAGCTCACTGTATGACAGATTCTATTTATGTTGAAAGAGAACATACAATTCAAGATTGTGATAAGTACGCAAAAGCAATTTCCTTTCCAAATTTATGTCACAAAAACAAAAACCTTACAAAATTAACTCAAATTATTTCCTTCCTGATCTGCTTAATTTTAACCCATCCTTACCAATCTCTTTAATAGCATCACTGATTAAAAGCTATCTAAACCAGGGACCTCGTTATTATATTTGATTTCCACTTCATCCTTATATCCCATATTAATCAAAGACCATTTTACCATTCTGATCAGGTCTGTACCTGAACTTTCCCCAATTAGTATATGCTTTGCAATATTCTGTGGAAGGTAAGTTTATACAGTGTATCCAAGAAGAAAGAGCAACCTTCCCAATAATACATGTTGAGCCAAAAAAGAGCTACATTTGTTAAGATGCATCCATATGATTATGTAACATGTAGAAGAGCTATTTGCAGGGGTTATGCAGTTATGTACATATGAGGCTTTTCTTTGGATTTGGAAATAATAGCAGGTGAAGTCAGGGCCTTGCTAAGCAATTTTTCTTTTTGGTTGATCCTAGAACTTTTACTCAGGACTTGAGTGTTGTTCTTTGGCTCTTTTTGCTCAAGGTCAGCACTCTGCCACTTTGAGCCTCAGCACCACTTCCCATTTTTCTGCTGGTTAAATGGCGAGAGTCTCACACACTTTCCTGCTTGGTCTGGCTTTGAACCATGATGCTCAGTTCTGAGCCTCCTGAGTAGCTAGGATTACAAGTATGAGCCACGAGAGCCTAGTGCTAATCACTGAGCCCAGCTTTCTATCACTTTTTGTTTTAGTAACTTCTTTTTAGATAGAGTATCCTGTTTTTCACTCAAGGCAAGTGTGGAGACCTTGCTTGGTTCAGAATGGCTCTCCTTGACTTTTTGCCTAGGCTGACCTTGGGGTATAATCTTAAACTGTGCCTTCTCAATAGATGGAATTACAGGTGGGAACGATTTATAAGTTTTTGAAAATTATACTTTGACAAATATGCAGTGTCTATGAGTGTTCATGCCTAGGAAATTTACTGAAGTCAACCTCTGGAATTATTGACTGAAAAATACTGTGTAGTCTCCTTTATTTGGCTTCAAAATGAATGTGCTTCCCAGAAAACATCTTCTCTGGCTTCTGGCAAACAACCTGTGTTTGAAGGGCTTCCAGACAGGGATTTTAATTCCTGAGAATGATACAGATCTATCAGTGAGTATGAAGCATTCTTTTGAAGGGAAAAAAATCCTTAAAGAAGCATTTTCACATTAAAGCAAGGGAATCTCTTCTTAGAACTTTAGTACAGCAAGACAATATGTCCCTAAATAATTTTTTAAAGCAGCCTAACTTCGTACAGGTGGCTCATACCAACACTCTCAGATACTATTACAATTCAAAGTCAGTCTTCAAGACACCATCTCCAATGAATCTGACGAAAAAGAAGATTGGAAGTATGAGTTAGCTGGTAGAGTACCAGGTGAATGAGAATGTAGAGCCTGAGTTCAAGTCCCAGAATCTACAACCCCACCTGCCCCAAATCCTAGGGTGGAATAAATTTAGCAATTTTCCAAATACCCATTTAACAAGTAGATTAAAAAAGTCATTGGTTGGAAGTTGAGCTTGGCTCAAGTGGTAGAGCAATGCCTTGAGCTGAAGAGCTCTTGGACAGTGCCTAGGCCCAGAGTTCAGGCCCCAAGACTGACAAAAGAGATTGTCATTGGTGAAGCAGAAGGATTTTGACAAGTTTAGGAAGTGCTAGAATATGTTGATAGGATTCTAAAGACAATTGAAGGACTTCCTCTGCTTTCCATAGGAAAGCTTATTACTATCTCAGATATGAAACTGGATGTGAGGTATGGAAGGGAATGAATTCTTAGTGATTCATTTTAATTGACTGATGAATTACTCATGAGTATCAGCCAATATGTATAAAAATACTGATTACAAGCTTATGGTTTTAAGCATTTTTGATACTTACAAGAGATAAATAGCCTTAGAACTTTTTCAAAACTCTTAGAAAGTAACGGCTATGTGTGGTATATTTCCAGAAATAATTCCATATAACCTAAAGAAACCTAGAAGATAAATTTTAAATGTTTTCATTTTTCTGAGGAAAAATATTTTCTATTATTTGTTTCCATTATGCTTAAGAATAGTTTCCTCAGTAAGGGCATACCATGTCTATATACATTTTTATTCCTAACCACAAAATTGAGCCAGAAAGGGTGTGGTGTTGATGAATAAAAAATAAATAGAGATGACTTACACATTTACATATCTGGTAATGTGTCTGGCATCTCCAGATCCAAATAATCTCAGACTAAAATATGCTAAGGTAAATTGTGTATAAACTCAAAAAGTATAGACATTTTCACACTAATAAGAGTAAGTCTCTTATTTGATCGGAACATTTGATGATCATGAGCTTCTATTCTCCTTCTCCTGTAAAATATCTCCTGAGCACACAGAATTCTTCTTAGTCTCAGAGGGTGAGAGATACAGAGACAGTAAAAGGAGAATGAGAACAAGCGGGAGGAAACAAGACAGATGTGAGAAAAAGAATATCTTTGATCATTAGAATTTCCCTGTATAGCTCAAATATAACAGAAATATGTTTTTACTTTTTAGTGACCAGATCTACAGTAATATTGGAAAATCTGAAATGCTTAGAAATATGTGGTTGATAAACAATCACTAAAAGAAAATTATCTACTTGGCAGGTCACTGGAAAAAGCAAAGAATTTTTTTTAAACATTAAAAAAAAAACGCAAAGAATAAAATGCTTCAGGCAAGCATACTTTTCTATGTTGAAAAGCCTCAGAATTTTATTTCCTAGTCAGCAATATATGCTTTAAGTGTTTTGCAAAATTTGGTCAAGGCTAATAAGTGATTAGAATATCATTTAATATTTGTATCATAATACTAAGAAAAAAATGAATCCAAGCCTTCTGTTTAGTAAATGCCTTGGCCTGAGTTCATTTATAGCATCATTTACCTAATACATATCCATCAAAAGTAATTACTAATCATCAAGAATAATCTTCAACAGATTGTGTATAATGTCATAAAAGCTGAAGGTATATTTCTTAAGACATATGAAGATGCTCGCATACTATTCTGTCAAACACAAATCTATCTAATGACACAGATGAGGCGATGGAATTGCTTTGTCAGCATTTTGGATATAATTGGAAAGCTTCAGTTTGCCATTTCCTCTATGCTAAATAACATACTTACATTATCCTCTCGATTGCAGACAAATACACGCATAATTATTTTACAACTGGGATGCATTGTACAAGAAATCTCACTTGGATAACAGAATTAAAAGAAAATATTTCTATGCATTCTATTTCTCCAAGAAAGTGGGACAATGAACTAAGAGATAATGGAATAGACCATGGCATAAACACTGTTGCTGATACTTTCGATGTTCTTTCACAAAGTAAAACCTCAAGGTTTAGCAAACCGAATATCCATGAAGAAAAATATTGTAAGTTACAAGTATAGACTTCTAATTCACACATGGCTATACTACAAGATTGCACATAGGGACATTTAGGAGGTTATTAGAAATGGCTTTCAAAGGTGACAAGTAAATCATATAACTGGAACACATATATTGAACACTTTTCTTTTAAATTTATTTGGTTGGTCATGGAGTTTGAACTTAAGGCCTAGGTGCTGTTTGTGAATCTTTTTTGCTCAACGCTAATGTTCTACCACTTGAGCCACAGCTTCACTTCTAGTTTTCTGGTGGTTAATTTGATATGAATTTCATGGACTTTTGTGTCTAGGCTGGCTCTGAACTACAATCCTCCAATTTTAGCCTCCTGAGTAGCTAGGATTAAGATGTGAGACACCAGGACCTAACATTTATATGTTCTTTTATTCCTCCTGATTATACCTTGGGGTAGGAACCTTTCCCCTATTTTGTTGAAAATTTAGCTGAAAATAAACTGAGATAAGACACATAAGAAGCACCCAGTGTATAATTTATGGATGGATTACTTCTCACACAATGATATCACTTCTCATGTTTTTGTTCGCATTCGAGAGGTATTCTTTTTTTTTTTTTTTTTTGCTTGCCAGTCCTGGGCTTGAGCTCAGGGCCTGAGCACTGTCCTTGGACTTTCTCAAGGCTAGAGCTCTACCACTTGAGCCTCAGCACCATTTCCGGCTTTTTTCTATGTATGTGGTACCGAGGAATCGAACCTGGGTCTTCATGCATGCTAGGCAAGCACTTTAACCACTAGGCCAAACTCCCGGCCAGGAGAGGTATTCTTTTCTATTAAATTTATACTAATTTAAGTCTCCATGTCTTTTATCATGATGATAAGGCATAATATACATATTACTACCTACAGGGCAATATAATTGTCATGTAGTGCTTATGGAGGAAAGGTTTTGAAGAAGAAAAATACCAAAGACATGTTATTTATGGGCTCTCAGTAGATGAGACACACCAACAGTAACTAGAAATTATATTTTACAGGAGTAAACTGAAAGGAAATGACAGAGACTATCCCCCAAATGGTACAGAATAGAATGTTCTTATCAAGAAAGAAAAAAATATGTGGAAAGCATGAGTTCAGGGCACAGTCTGTGGTAGCTGCCAATCCAGCTGTACTCTACCAGCTCAAGGGCTTCACGCTGATTATCAATAGTGAACGGAAGGGATCTCCAAGGTCATTAACTTGTCTCTTGTCATCCATATGATGGAGTTTGGTCAAATCCCATGTCAGTATAACAGAGAAGCTAAATAATTACTGGAGTTAATTGATACACTGTCTGATGCATTAAAGTAGGAAAAAAAAAGATGGCTCAGAGAGGATTTAGTTATAAGCCAGAAATGTGCATATGAGATATGTGGTTGAAAAATGTTCATTTTTTTCAGTGAGCTAAGAGATTCACTTATGTTGGGAACTGAATTATGTACATGTATAAACATTTCAATAATCTCTACGCACTAACTAGGCAATATAACTTATAAAAACAACCACCTCTATGTATTTGATCACAGAACAGTGTAAACATGATCTAGTAAAATAAAACTAATTAACTTCTAGTAAGCATTAGAAAGATGTATAAGAACTCTCTAAGACATCATTTAAGGCTTCTTTTTTGACTTTTTATCTTTTGTGGTGATCAATGTTGAATTTAGTGCTGAGATAATTAGTAAATACTTCACAATATAAGTGTAACTTTATATTTTCCAACGTGTATTCAGGCATTTTAACATTTAACCAGTTTAGCTTACCAGTTGCTATTCTTCAGAATGTATTTTTCAGAATGTAATCTTTACTTAATGTGAAGGGACATAAAGAGAACACATCTTTTTCTAAGGCTGTATTAATGATCAGGAACCCATACATACACATTTGAACAACACCAAAGGTCTTACATTCGTCCTTCAGTTCTGAAAGATAGCCTCCTTGCATCTGATCATCTTGCTTAGCATTTGCTACTTCTGCGGGCCAGCCCACCAGAGATGGTGACAAGCTCAGGATCAAGCCAATAAGAAACATTACCTAATTGTCCAGAAACAAGGACATACTAAATCCACTAGTACAAAGATGTTCATTGCAGCACTATTTACCATAGCAAAGATATGGAACCAACCCAAATGCCCCTCAGTTGATGAGTGGAACAACAAGATGTGGTATTTATACACAATGGAATTCTATGCTGCTGTTAGAAAGAAAGACATCACCCCATTTGTAAGGAAATGGAAAGACAGAAAAAATCATATTAAGTGAAGTAAGCCAGACTCAAAGGAACATAGGCTCAATGGTTTCTCTCATTTGTCATAATCAGTAGAAACCTTGGGCTCTCCTAGCAGAGATTTACAATAGAACAAAACCTAGACACATAAGGCCATATAGTATGATGCTCAATGAAAGGACCTCCAGGATAGAGAAACAAAAGCCATATAATGAGTGATTGTTGTCCTTAATGTACTATGTTATCTCTCATCTCTTTTACTGTCCCTTGCTTATCTCATATTGTTACAGTACTTTACCTTGTTATCTGATACATTATATATATGCTTATTTGGTTATTTGAAATTGGATAGGAAAGGGGGGAAAACAAGATGAGAGGGGGGGTAGGGGAGGGAAATGGGGACCAAGACATGAGAAAGGGTATCAAGGTTTGTGAAGTAATGCACTATCTGGTGAATATAATGTAACCCTTCTATTAATTACAATAACAAATATATGAAAAAAAAGAAACATGGGCGATTCTCTCCCTGACTATTCCAGCTGCAGTTCTTACAGTTGACCTGATTTTTTTTCCCACGCCTTGGAGCTGGAAAAATCCTTGTTAGGGCTCAAATGGTTTTGGACATGCAGAGACAAGCTGACAGCTGGAGTCTTTCTCTCTTCTAGACTTTTAGCTGAAAGGTCCGTGGTAGCCAGAAAGATCAAGCAATTCTCCAGATCTCCATAGATTGTGCGCCCCAGGGACAAGGTGACTTCCAAACTACAGGACATCTAAGACCAGTCGGGAACACCCATGAGGGCTAAGGAGCAGCGAAAGGGGGGAAATCTTTCCCCATTTTATAACGCAAAGGGGATCTGTAGAAAGTCCTGGTGGGAGAGGTGCTAGGAGTGGATATATGACAGGCTTCAGTGGGCTCAGGTGGGGCTCTCCTTTCACCCACCCTCAAAGGGGAAGTTCTCCAACCTACTGGGTGTCACCTTGGTGAGAAAAGCTGTTTTCTATCAAAGTTATTTGATTCCTTTCTGTTCACTTTAAGATAATTGTTTTCCTGAAGTGTTCCTGCTTTGGCCCCCTGGCTTGGTGCTTGTTCTTCACCTTTTGATTACACGTATCCTTTTCCACCTGCACGTCAATTAAAACATCCCGTTAGAAGCTCCTTGCATTTTAGTTACATCCTGTTAATTAACCCACACCCTTCCGCAGATTGTGAACGTGAACTCAGCCAATCTGGGCAGAGGAGTGGGGCCTGCTGGGTTAGGGATAAAAATGGAGCAGCCATCCGCTCGCTCTGTGTGCTTGCTTGCCAGAGTTTTGACATATGGCGGACAAGAAGTAAACTTTTTGCAGAAGTAAACTTTGCCTTGAGAAGCTTCTTTGAAATTAGCACCAGTTCTAAAGGCCATATCCAACATCCTGAGCTATCTTTAACACCTTCATCTCCAATCCGTGTTACACCTATCCTCTATCACGCACAGAACTCAGGAGGCTTTTTTAAGCCACTCTGTTGTGCCAAGTTTAGCTGGAAAAGCTGCTAGTGACACAGATTATGAGATCTCTGAGACTGAAATACGCAGGCGTTTCTGCTCCCCTTAATAATTAAAATTCAAACTGGAAGTTCTCAAGATAGCCTCTGGTTATGGTACTGTAGAGGTCACTGGCAGATGGTGTAAAATCCTTTGCCAAACCCATGCTGCTCTGCAGTTTTCAGAGTATACCTCGTTTGCTGATCCCAATGAGAAATGGGAAACTTCTCCACAGCTAGAATTCCTGGTACCTGCCTTAGCAGACATTGCTGGGAGTGCCTCTCTCTCACTGGAGCAAAAGCGAGACTCCTCCACATCCATCCGAGGAACATGTTTCACTATGCTTTTGGCTCACAAGTCTTACAAGATTTCCATTTTTCCCTAGGTGGTTTCCAAGGTTCCACCAGGCTCACACCTCAAAGGGTCATTTTAGTTCTCCTGTTAGATCTTGGATAACCATTCACACACAAACAATCATTAAGAAACAAATTTACATTCTTTATGGGATCCTAGTTCAGTGAGGAATAAAGGGGCTGATATCAAGGTAAGAAGAAATAAAAGGTGCTGATCAACGTTTATCAAGATCAGAATATGCATCTGCTTCTAATATTCTATCTAATTTTATACTTCTAATATATTTCCAATACTTCCAATATATTTCTAGTAACCCTACCATATAGTCACCAACAGATTAAGAATTAGCTGCCACTAGATTTTAAGTTGATGTCTCAAATCTATAAGATGATGGTGAAAGATATTGTTAGAGTGTGAGTAGCTTTGCCACTTCTAACTCTGTTAAGCTTAGTGGTCCTCTCATTTCTTGATGTTCAAGTCAAATAGAGTAGAAATCTGTTGCATATCTCTCAGAAAAAGTCAACTAGTTCATTTCCATTCAACTACCTTGATTTCAGACTCTGCAAATTAAGATAGAGATTTTAATAAATGAAGGTTTACAAATATGTTGGTGACTCAGGAGCTGAACTGTCAGAGATGTAAATTGATATACTGAAACCCATTATATTTACATAATTTGCAAATTTAGCAAAATATGAAGCATGAGTTTTGAAAGCTGGAGTAGTTGGTGATAGGAAAACATTTGTAATATTATCCAATTAAAACAAACCTCATGAAGAGAGATGCAGTTCATGAATTATACATTCATTACACAGGCAGTTAATCCAGAGGATGTTTCTTCCAGATGTGCATACTTGTGAAAGAGGACCCATCTTTCCATAGAAGGCAGTGAGTAGCTGCTTAAATATTCTATGATAATATTTTGTTTTTAAAAAATGCTTAGGAATGTGCCTTAGCTGCTATTTAATAAGTGAACAAAAAGTTGATATTCTGCCTATCTGACTCTCTAGAAATTACAGTTTTGGAACTGATTTTTTAAAATTTATTTTCAGTATATAACTTCTGGGATTCAGTCCCAGAAATGTTACATGTTCCTTGTCTTTGTTGTTATTATATTCGATAAATATAGATCTACTTCTGTAATAAATAATACATCAACTACAAACAAGCTATGTCCTATATTGAAAGGTGTAATTAGGGATCTGAAATCCCTGCTTCTGTTTGTGGGCTGCACAGAACTTATTGGCACCACAGACTAACAACATGCCCATAATTCCTGCGCCCCTGTGAGCTAAATTGGCATGTAGCCTCAGCTAGTGATAATCACACCTGATGTACGTTTCAGGATATTTGGCATCCATGAGTACTGTGAATTTGAATCCTGGCTCACCACGCAGGGCCTTGGGGTGCAGGTGGATGATGGTGGCTGAGATTGTGTGGTTGGAGGGAAAATGAACATAGAAAACATGCCCCAATATTTGCATCATCATCAAAATCAAAATGTTCTTTTGAATCCATCGATAGACATTGGAGTTCTCGTTCACAATTCCCTTTGACTTGATATCATTTCATCCCTAAAGGAACTACAGCCATAGATCTCCTTTATCTCAGAGTAGGATCTCTGTTCTGAAAATACAGGGGCAAAACTCTTGATAGCATCATATAGTTCATGATTGCATCCATCATTGAGCTGTTGCATTTTATCTGACATAGTCTGCCCTAAGTAAGCAAATGAATGTTGAAGTTGAAATTATTATGAGCCTTGATTCTGATAAGGGGTAATCATGTCAGCTAGTGCTTTTTCTCCTGTGGCATGCGGGTCCATTCTGTTATATATTTCTTAGAGCACATTTCAACTCTTGTCTGTTTTCAGCATGACAATCTGTCTTTTAATTATATATTCATCACCATTAACTTTTAGGTACGCTTCAACTTTTCTGTATAAACAAATGTGGGCTACACTTGTGGTCTACATGAAGTATTTTATTGCCTTTCATTTTATTCTGACAAGGTTATAAATGTGTATTTAAATCTTGCCTATAAGATGTATCATCATGTATTTTTCTATGGGCAATGAAACTATTTCTTGTGAAAACAATATTTTCTTATAGTATTAAAAAGAATGCATGAAAAATTCAGGAGTTAATCATCAAAGATACATGTCCCTATTTTTTTAAACCCAGTTCAAGTACTCTTGAAGATCATTTCTCATTCTACCAAGAATAGACCACTGTGAGGACTACAGGTATATAACAGGAGCAAGTTATTAGTCTCAGCTAACAGCCTTATCAGGTTTCTGTTTCTCTAGATTGCTAAATGTAATGTAAGAGGGATGTATTTTATTGCTTCATGACATATAGTCAGTGAATAATTTATTGCTATTGTCTTAGGCTAATAATGTGGAAAAGAGCTCCTGTAAAGTTTTACATTATGTTTAAAAGCATTATGTTTAAAATTTATCTGTAGGAAGTAATTTTCTTGTAGCACAGGAAGTAACACAACTTTTATTAAGGGTATAGCAAGTGTTCATGAAAAGTTTATGGCAACTCTACAAACATATTTAGTAGATTAAAGATAATTTTATATAATTGTAGTGAGAGTTTTTAAAAATTTTAAATCTGTTTCACTTTTTTGTTAAAAAAGTTGTTTCTTAAAAAATCAAAATTTAATTTGGAAAGGACAAAACTCATTTACATTCAGAGATATCTCATTTTTAAAATTGTACTTTACAGAATTTAGTGTCTGCACAAATCTGTTTTAATTTTAACATAATTATTATTCTGTTTCACATTTAGTTTTGTGCCATCCTAGGGTGTGAACACAGAACTTGAGTCCTGTCCCTGTGCTTTATTTACTCAAGGCTAATACTCTACTACTTAAGCCATAGATCCAGGTCTGGATTGTTGGTGGTTAATTGAAGGCAGGTGTCACATACTTTTCTTCCTAGGCTGTTTTCTAACCATGATCTTTAGATCTTAGTTTCTTGAGTAGCTAGGATTACAGGCCTACCCCTCATTTACTGTTTTCTCCTAATATATTTATTCCAGTGATATAAAGCGAAAGCTTTCGTGTGATGTCCTTTCACATAGTAGTACAAAATTCCATGTTAAGAATTTAACTTATTTCCTACCCAGTATCTTGTTCTCTCCCATCATTGCACATAATATTATACTAAACATCCTATTAGCAAATTGCATATGTATGTTGGTTTTCAGTCACTTTCTAGGATTGTTATCAAACAGAAGAGCTGAATATTATTATCTAATGTTTAATGTTCCAAGCACTCTTCATGATGAAGCATTTTATGAAGGATACTTTTAAAATTGAGGATGTTATGATTTTAACCTTGCATATGAGCTAACCAAGGAATATTAAATTTGAGTAACTTGTGCAGGATGGCACTGCTACTTAAGAGGCCCAAGTCTGCTGTACAATATACTTAAAAAGATTCCTACCCTGGGTAATATAGCAAACCTGTTCTCAAGTCACACGAGGATGGAGGCACAATGGATAAGCATTTTCTTTATAGGAAGTTTACAGGGATTCTTTAGAAGGGAGTGATTATGAAGAGTAATAAAGAATATGAATTTGACCAAAATATATGTGTGCAGAGAAATATCAAAATGAATCCTCTTAATAAAAATCAGTACACACAAATTATGAATTCTCAAAATAATCTCTACTATGTTAATGTGGTTCCGTTAATGATATGGAATGAATATGACTAGTTGATTCTCGGTCACATTTAAATTTTTATTATTTAGTAGTTCATTCAGTTATTTCTGATTTAGCTATGGATTGAATTCAGAGTTTGGAGAAATAATTTCCTGGTGCTACTCAGAGATTTACTTTAGTTTATATAGATGATTTAAAGGAGTGAGCTGGTAAGATCATGCAAGAAACTATTTCTGTACTCATTATTTTTCATACGCTAAGGGCGCACATGCATGTGTGTATGTGTGTGAGTGAGTTTACCACATTGTCTGCCTTACCTTTCTTATTTTCTCAATTCCTTACCGAAAGTAAAAGGAATGTCTGGAGGAGGTAGATAGGTAGATTATATGAACTTGCTACATTAGCCTTGAATTTCTGGAATACTTCACTTTCGTAAAGAAGATGGAGAAAATGTATCAGTCTAACTTTGTGTGACTTGTAATCAATACTGAAGACAACTGTGTAGCATAAATAGCAAGAAGCCAAGGCAGAAATCAGATTGATATTAATGTACACACACTAGAGGCATGTGCTCAGGGAAATGCTTTCCACGAGCATGCTTGTGACTTGAAATTGCTCTAGAATCCATCACTTAAAACAGTTAGTAATCGGAGGTTCCCATATGACCCAGGATAGCAATGTTTGATGCCAGTAACGTTTTTAAGCATCAATTCCGAAGGTTTGGTTTAAAGACCGTTTGTTTCATCTGTGTAAGACTTCGGGCCTCAGCTCTACAGGTAAATAAATAACTAAATAAATATCAAAATTATTATTCTATTTCTAGCCAATGTTAATATACTCACACTGAACCAAGAAGACTGAATCCAACTAAACAGACTTATTTCAAACACTGAAATACAAATGGCAATAAGAGACGCTCCATCCAAGAAAAGCCCAGGGCCAGATCTATTCACAACTGAATTCTATAAGGTCTTCAAAGCAGAGCTCACACCAGTATTCCTCAAGCTCCTCAACACAATTAAAAACGAAGGCTCTTTGCCAAACTCATTCTACAAAGCCACTGTAACCCTCATCCCAAAACCAGACAGAGATTCATCAAAGAAAGGGAATTATAGAGAAATTTCTTTGATGAATATTGATACAAAACTTATCAACAAAAAACTGGCCAGCCGTCTTCAGCAACTCACCACTAGGCCAAACTCCCGGCCCCATAAAGGACCTTTTTGATGAAAACTTTAAAAATCTGAAAGAGGAAATTAAAGCAGAACTGAGGAAATGGAAAAACCTCCCATGCTCCTGGATTGGAAGAATTCGCATCATAAACATGGCAGTCATTGCCAAGGGCTACCTACAAATTCAACGAAATACCCATAAATATCCCAATGTCACTCTTTAAAGAAATAGAAGAGGCAATCCAAAATTTCATATGAAATAATAAAAGACCCTGTATAGCAAAAATAATTCTTAGCAGAAAGAACAGCACAGGAGGAATTTCAATACCAAACTTTAGACTCTATTACAGAGCTATAGTGACCAAAACAGATTGGTACTGGCACAAGAACAGGCATGAAGACCAAAGGAATAGAACTGAAGACCCAGATAGTAACCCACAGTCCTATGGCCACCTAATCTTTGATAAGGGAGCTAAAAAATAGAATGGAAGAAAGACAGCCTCTTCAACAAATGGTGCTGGCAGAACTGGTTAAGCACTTGCATAAAACTAAGGTTGGACCTTCTTTATCACTCTGTAACAGGATTAACTCCAAATGGATCAAAGACCTTGAGGTAAAAGCTAATACACTGAAAACTTTAAAAGAAAGAATAGAAGATACACTAGACCTCCTTAGTAGAGATTGAAAATTTCTTAATAAGGACTCAGAAACAAAAAAATCAGTAAAGGTCTGGATAAGTGGGACTGCATTAAACTGCAGAGCTTCTGTAAGGGAAAGGACATAGCTAGCAAATTAACTAGAAAGCCCACAGTGTGGGAGAAGATCTTCACGAACCATACAATGGACAAAGGCCTCATATCTAAAATATATCAACAGCTCAAAACTGAATCACTCCAAAACTAATGTCCAAAGAAACAACCATCCCATTAAAAGATTGGCCAAAGACGTAAAGAGAGTCTTCTCTGAAGAAAAATTAGAATGGCCTATGGATATATGAAGAAATGTTTGATATTTCTGGCCATAAAAGCAATGCAAATCAAAACAACTCTAAGATTCCACCTCACACCAGTTAGAATGGCCATGATCAAGAAATCTAATAACAACAGATGCTGGTGGAGATGTGGCCAGGAGGGATAACTACTACAGTGTTGGTGGGAGTGCAAACTCGTTCAACCACTATAGAGAGCAGTATGGCAGTTCCTCAAAAAACTAAACATAAAGCTTCCATATTACCCAGCAATTCCACTACTAGGCATTTACCCAATTGTCCAGAAACAAGGACATACTAAATCCACCAGCACAACAATGTTCATTGCAGCATTATTTACCATAGCAAAGATATGGAACCAACCCAGATGCCCTCAGTTGATGAGTGGATCAACAAGATGTGATATTTATACACAGTGGAATTCTATGTTGTTGTCAGAAAAAACAACATTGTCCCATTTGTAAGGAAATGGAAAGACTTAGAAAAAAATTATATTAAGTGCTGTAAGCCAGACCCAAAGGAACATAGGCTCAATGGTTTCCCTCATTTGTCATAATCAGCAGAATCCTTGGGCTCTCCAAGCAGAAATTTACAATAGAGCAAAACCTAGATACATAAGGCCATATAGTATGATGCTCAATGAAAGGACCTCCAGGATATAGGAACAAAAGCCATATAATGAGTGATTGTTGTCCTAATGTACTATGTTATCTCTCATCTGTTTTGCTGTCCTTTGGTTATCTCATATTGTTACGGTATTTTACCTTGTTATTTGATATATTGTATATATGCATATTTGTTTTTTTTAAAGAGGATAGGGAAAGAGGGCAAAACAAGATGAGGGGCAGGGGTGGGGGGAAGGAAATGGGGACCAAGACATGAGAAAGGGTATCAATGTATGTGAATAATGCAACCTTCTATCTGGTGAATATAATGTAACCCTTCAATAATTACAATAAAATATATGAAAAAACTATTATTGTACTATTTAGACATAATGAGTTACAAAAATAGGGTACATGGTTTTTGTAGCTGAAAAGAGGAACACTAAAAAGTCTAATTATTGGAAAAAATAACATGAGGTTAAATTTTCAGAAATGTATAAAAAGTTTTCCTATGACCCTATAATCCCACTCTTGAGCATTTTTCCAAATAACCACAATCCAGACAACACTATGCCTACCTACACAACCATGTTTATTAAAGCATTATTTATCAAAGCTAAGGTATGGAACAAACCCAGTGAAATTTAATTTGATTGTCAAGGTGGTGTACAGAGGGGTTTCATTTACCTACATAAGGTAATGTGTATATTTCTTATTGGACATTGTTATCCCCTCATTTTTCTCCCACTTACCCCTTCCCTTATCCCCACCCCCTGTCCAGTTGTGAAGTTCATTTCCAAAAGAGTGTCTTGAGAGTAATGCTGTTGCATTCCTTCATGCTTTGTCTTTTGTCTCACCATTTTGTTGTTCCCCTCCCCTTCCCCAATTCAAATAAGCATAGATACAAGACACAGGGTACCATAATCAGATACAGTGACAATAAGGGATAAACCCAAGAGGGGGGGAAACAAGAAGACTGGGATCAGTGGGTGAGTAAAAGGGGGACAAAAACATGAGAATAATCAAGGTTCAAGAAGTAATGTGCTCATTACCTGCGAAATACAAATGTAACCCCTCTATACATTATCCTGACAATAAAATGTAATAAAAAATAACTTGAGTATATTAAAAACTACAACAAAGAAAAAACTTTGTTTCCATGTCAGAAAACAGGGTCAATCCATGCAACAGTAATGTTTTCTAGAAACTATGTTAGAAATGAAGTTTACAACTTGGGAAGAAAGGGAAGGGGAGGAAAGAAGGAAAAAAGGAGAAAGGGGTAACACTGTTCCAAAAGAAACGTATTTACGTCTGGTGAATATAATGTAACCCTTCTATTCACTACAATAAAAATATATTTATAAAAATAAATGCATTTACTCCTTTACTTATGTAACTGTAACCCCTCTGTACATACATTTACAATAAAAAATACTCACTCATTTGTAACACCATTTCTCAACAAAATAGGTCCAGATTGTATCCCTAAACTTGTAGTTTCATTTTATTTAGAGAATGATTCTGAGAAAGCAACCCAACTTCATGTGGCTTTCAAGACTGTGATATTAGAATTTTGAGAATTTTCTAAAAATGTAACTCAATTCTAGTTTCTGTCACGCCTACTACATTTTTTACTTTGCTACTAGACTAGACTTTTTCACTACTACTGAAAATTGCAAAAAAGAAAAAGAAAAAAAAGGAAGTAGACTACTTTGCATTCTCTTTTCCTGTTAAACAATTAAGCAGCAGTCAATGTAATGAATTTCCTGGGAGTTCAATTAGAGAGCAAACATTAATACCAGAAAAATGATGGCCATTATATTTTATATAGGTAATGTGCTGAATACTAAAATACAAAAAAAGAAACAAAATTAAAATGTGGATTCAATTAGTGTACAATGCCCTATAATTTCTTTCTTTCTCTCTTCTCTCTGTCTCTCTGTCTGTCTGTCTGTCTCTCTCCCTCTGTCTCTCCTTACTTCCTTCTTTCCTCTCTCCCTCTCTCCTCCCCTCTTTCCCTCATTTTTTAATGCTGGTCCTGAGGCTTGAACTGAGGGCCTTGATGTTATCCCTTAGATTATCTGATTCTTCGTGAGAGCAAGTCAGACCAGAAAGTTGCCTCTGAATCTGATCTTCATGGTAGGCAGTTCTGCAACCCTGTCTATGTCCTCTGGCTGTCAGATCCACCTGTCTTCTAGCTGTCCGGGGTAGGCTCCCGCAAGTCTACAGCTGTCCTTTTCCCCTATGTAGTCCTCACAGATGACTGAAACTGGTGAGCACAGGTGGGAAAGAAAGCTGGCCTATTGCTTCAAGTGGGACCATTCCCTCTGTCAGATTCTCTGAGGTACGAGCTGGAGGCCAGACCTCACCAGCGCCCATACCTGTGCCTCAGTATTCCTTGGCTACTCTAACTCCACTGTCTCAAACAGGTGTCACCTGAGGCCTCTGATTTAATGTCCATTCCTCAAAGACAGTGTGAGATGGAAAAAAGCAAACTCAGAGTCAGTCAGTTCCCATTTATTTAAATGACCAGAATTGTTTCATTTTCATTGTTTTTTTTTTTTTTTTGGTGGAGGTTTCCTGGTTTGCTGTGAATGGGCTCAAGTCACTATCATGCTGCTATATCTTCTGGAAGAGCTGGGTTTATAGGTGTGTGCCACCACTCTTGCCTATCTTGTTTAAATGTAAAGTTTAACAATTTCCAAATGATTATGATTTCAGAGATTCATTTATACTGAAAACTACTTTGTCAAAGAAAGTATGTGTAGCGTATTGGTTGATTTCATAGGAAAGCATTGATTTGTGCCAGTAAAAAGAGAGAAATTTCTGTCTTAATATCCTTTCATCACAGATGCATTTTTTACCTTTCAAACATAATTTAATTTTTCTCCTCCTTAGGAGTAAGAGGAGTTAAGAGCAGTAAACATGACAGCTAATGTTCTTTCGGCTATGCCTAGAGTAGAAGGCACAATCAACAATGAGAATGAAGAAAACCTAAATTCTTCAGAAGCACACTTGGTTTGCCTCTGTGTTTTTCTCTGCTTAAATGATATTGACGGTTGTTCTTATTGAAGAGGAAATAAGTATGAGCTTGGAGCCTCCCAGACAACCATTCATCATTCTCTCATGCAAAAGATAGAATGTCTGTGCCGGCACACAGAAGCCAATGGCAGCTACAGTAGCAGAAAATCAATAGACTGTATTAGAAAACTCAGAGGCTAATCAGAGCCTGATCTGCAGCCATGATGTACTCTAAACGAAGCAATGCTGGTGGATATAACTCAATTCTCTGAACACCACAGACTACAGCTTAATTCAAGCATGGGGGGAATGAGGGTCTTTAAAATATACATTTTGTTCTTTATTGCCTCCCAGAGAAGCTTCTGTGAGGAACTGTAATGAATAATGATAACATCCATTCTTAAAAACTGATGTTAGCGTAGTCTTTATGCCCAAATAGGATGAATGCCCCTGGTGTGAAAAGCAATGAGAAATTATTAGTAGACAGAATTTCTGCGAAAGGAAGAATGTTTATTGTTACTTGTTAAACATACTAATAATATCCACAAAGGTAAATGACAGCTGACTCTTTACTTGCATTGGCAGTTGACTGTGCCAGTGTATGTCAGTATATCTGAGCTCTAAATAAAAGTCCATAACCACAGCAAAATTTATTTGGTGACAAATTTGAGGTTGAAGTGGACATTGTCTAAACCAAACGCATTTAGGTTATTTGTGAGAGTTTATTCACTATTCTTATTCCTCAGAGTTAATGAATTTTGAATTTTAACTTTGTAATTGCAAATCATAAGATTGTTGGCTAAGAATGAAGGATATATATTTTAAATACTATCCTTCTGCTACTCCAGAACATCTTTTTTGCATGACAAAGTAATTATAACTGTAAAATTATAAGTAAAATTTGGGAGTATTTCTTCATAAATTTTGAGTTTAAATCATACTTGAAGCATTGGTACTGAGATATTATATTCACCTCTAGGAATTTTGAGATATATCATACTGCATCTTTTACAGATTTTGTTGTGTAATAATTAGAACATACTATTAATTGGTGTTTGCCATTGTAAAATACAAAATTGAGACAAATATATCATCAATGTAAGGGCATAATATCACACCTACTTTTAATTTGTCTAATGAAAAATTTTAGGTCATCACCAAAATTTCAAGAAGAGGTTAGATGTTTTTTCTGATGTCCTTTTGCATCTCAATAGAATTATGAACTACATGACACAAACTCATTTTTCAGTGTTAAGGGGATATGTGTGTTTTTAACACACTACTCTTTTTTTCCTAGTAGGGTTAATAACATGAATTTAGATATTGCATGAACATATGCACTTATCATAATAAATGAAATGTCAAGGTCAATTTGAGTCTAATATTCTTAGCAAAATGAAAGGAACATCATGAAAAATGAAGCCCTGCTTCGAAACAAAAGCTAATTAAGACTTTTTTTAATGCCCCAGGGAGAAAGCGTGTATGGAGAGTAGTCACAGTTTGTTTGAGATTGGCAACTCTGTAGGACATGGCAATACATTGCACTCAACCCACACAGACTCAATCTAGCATGTGGCATGATAATAATGAGATTCTAGAACACATTTTGGAAACTTTCCATATATTAGAGGTATTAGAGTGCTTACCAAAAAAAAGAATCAAGCCTCTGAATTTACCATAATTATAAGTGATGGAAATATACATACATATATAGAAATATACATACATATGTCACTAAATACTCCCTCAATTCTTACTTACCATTTTACAGTTATAACCACATTGTCATGCAAAAGAAGATGTTCTATAGTTGCAGAACAATAATATTTAAAATATATATCCTTCTTTGTTAGCGAGCAGTCTTATGATTTGCAATGCCAAGGTTTTAAAATTCAAAATGCATTACTTCTGAGGGATAATGCTGGTGAATAAACTCTCATAAATATAAAAAGCCAAAGGGGATTCAGTTTAGCTTTGATTTTTAAGATATTTTATTTTTTTCAATGATTTACCAAAAAAAGCTTGGATTGGCCTATTTATAAAGGGGAGTAAAATAAAATTTCAGGTGTGTCTATACACATACATGTAAAGGCAAAGTATTCTTAGTAAAATCCATAGTTAATAAAGGATTTTTTTGAGAATGGGAGAAAATGACTTAGGAGATTCAATAGTTAATTTCCTGGAATAGTTCCACTGTACACTGAGGGTCAGTCTGGGTGCTGGTGAACTTTCTTTCGGGAGGAAGGCAGTGGAACATGTTCTAGCACTGAGTGACCTTCTCAAATCCCAGCAGTGTGGTCATCTGCTAAATGACAAGAGCACCACTACACCTCTCAGAGGCTTGCTATAAAAATGAGCTACAAGATGTAAAGAACTGTCTTATTATTTTCAGTACTTTTGTGACTATCAGCACTATTATTAATATTAATATTAATTTTGCCATTACAGAATAGGGTGTGGTTGTGCACCTGTGATTCTAGCTAATTTGGACACAGAGGTCTGGAGGATCACAGTTTGATGCCATCGGTGGCCAAAAGTTAAGAAGAGCCCCACTCAATCATGCCTGCAATCCCATCTTTGGAAGAAACACAAGTATAATGCATAAGCAATTGCAATCCTTGCTTAAGAAAGAAAAAGCAAAATGGGCTAAGGGTTGTGGCTGCCTGGCAAAAGGATTTGAATCAGATCTAATACTGAATAATTTTTTGATATTCTTCTAAATAAAAGCAAGTCAGATTCTGATCACTAATATCTAATTTGTATATTTTGGAATAGATTCAAACACCTCAAAGACTTGAGACCTTGAAAATTCATTGTATTTCAGAGTTCAGTTTGGCAGTCTATGTGAAAACAGGATTTGTGAACTGGGTATGGTGGTGCATGCCTGTAATCTCAGCTCTTGAGAAGCAGGGAGAGAAGAATTATGATAAACAAACAAAAACGAGGTTGGAGGACAGTCCAGGAATTTGGCCTAGTTGTAGAGTGCTTGTCTAGAATGCACGAAGGTTGGGTTCAATTCCTCAGTATCACATACAAAAGAAAAAAAAAGGCAGAAGTGGGGCTATGGCTCCTTGAGAAAGCCCAAGGACAGTGCCCAGGTCCTGCGTTCAAGCCCAGGACTGACAAAAACAAACAAACAAAAACAACAAGGTTGTTAAAATCATGTATGTAAAAATCCTAGCTTACATCAAATTACTTTCTTGGTCATGGGGCTTGGACTCTGGGCCTAGAAGCTGTCCCTGACCCCTTCAGCTTAAGGCTACCATGCTACCCTTTGAGCCACAGCGCCACTTCTTGTTTTCTAGAGATTAATTGGAGATAAAAGGATCATAAATTTTAGTGCCCAGGCTGGCTTTGAACCACCATCCTCAGATTTCTGCCTCCTGAGTAGCTAGGATTACAGGCGTGAGACACCGCACCCGGCTAAGTTACTAATACTTTCTAAGAATGTCATGGCTCAGGTAGTCTTTTATGAGAGGGGTAGTTGAATGGTTCTTTTAGAACCATTAGAACCATGCATAGAATATACTAATATATTTAAGTGTATGTGCACATATGTGTTTGTGTATGTGTCTGTAACAACAACCCATAAAATCCCATTTCTCATCCTTTGTCAATGTATTATATTTTTGTTTGAATATTTTTTTTCAAATATTCTTTTTTTCTTTTTTTTTGTCAGTTGTGGGGCTTGAACTCTGGGCCTGGGCTCTGTCCCTAAGCTCTTCAGCTCAAGGTTATTGCCCTACCCCTTGAGTCACAGTGCCACTTCCGCTTTTCTAGTGCTAATTGGAGATAAGAATCATAGACTTTAGTGCCTCAGCTGGTTTTGAACCACAATCCTCAGATCTCAGCCTCCTGAGTATCTAGGATTACAGGCGTGAGCCACTGTGCCCAGCGAAAACATACTTTCTTTAGGTTTTCAAAGACTATTTCTTTCATAGAAAAATTCATCACCTATAGGGGTTATTGAACTTGCATGGAGTGGTTCTCTAAACATTCATGTTATTTCAAGTTATCATATGAGCACTGGTTGCTTATTTGTTCATTTAGATTACTAACCTAAAGATTTAATATATATATATGTCAAAATGCCAGAGTGATATTTTGCCTTGGTATTTTAAAAAACATTGCTAGTTCTTTAATTTTTGTAAATCATGCAAGGATTCATACCTTGTTTTTACATATGCATTTTAGTTAGAAGTATCTCCTAGGTGTTATGTTTATACTGCGCATAAGAATGGAATATTTGTGAAGTTACAAACATGCATATACTAAAAGTATAGCACAAAAATGAGATTATAAATGATTTTAAGATATAAAGTTATAATCAATTTGTGGTCACAAACAATTTTGGCTTCTAGTCTTATTTTCATTTTTAGTTGAATCTTTTTTTAAAACATTATACAGAAATTTTTCCATAAATAATCAAATTTCCTACTCTAAGTGAATTCTTATAGTCTTCATTTTAACCTTTTCCCAGGCTCCTTTTATAGGTTGTCAATGCTGCACCTCTATCTGTGTTTTTCCAAGTACATCAAAATCAGACTGTTATGACTAGAAATTCCCAGGATGGCAAAGTGACTATACCAGAAGAAAGCACAGGTAAGGTACATGAGGAAATTGTCGAATCCTGCCTCCCTTTCTCTCCTTAGCTGCACAAACTGTGGTAAAACAGAATAAAACAAACAATCATGGCTTTCAGATTATTCTGCAACATTCACCTTAACCTACAACTCTACATCCACTTATAGACATCCATAAAGAATGATCAAGAACATTTCCCCAGAAGAAGGAAATCACAGAACTTAAAAATGATTCTTCAAAGCAAGTTTTAAGAAGGAAAAAAAATGAAGGACTTATGATAATTAAGCCTTACTTCAAAAATGTTCATTGTATGACTACATAAGTTCGTGTTCCTCTACATTCAGAAGTTATCTATGTTTGATATTCTGCGGTAAATGTAAAAGTGATACAGTGCCCTACATGTCTGCCCATGTAATCGTTTATCTAAGAAATGTCTAACATATATAATTAGGTTTAAAAAATAAATTTCTCATATGTTTGTAGTATATATACATGCATAAGTTTATCAACCTGGTCTTCATTTGAAGAAATTAGAAACCAAATCATAATTTTCAAGTTTAAACAAGCTGTCGCTGAGAGAGAATGAAGCCTAGAAGTAACAAATGAGAAAATAAAAGGTGTAGGAAGAGGAGAATGAGAAGCAGGAGGAAAGAAGAGGGAGGAGGGAAGAGAAAGAGAACTCTACTATCAAGAACTAGCAGAAGTCTCTGGAAGCCTCCAAGCTGATGCGATAAAGGGAGCACTGAGGCTCCCACTTGGAATCTAATGAAAGGATCCAATCTTTAGGAGACACAGCTATCCAGAAAGATTTCTTTTCAGTAGCTACAGCCAGCAATGAAAATCTTCCCAAGGAAAATGAAGCAAGATGATGAAGCTTCAGAATAGTGACGGACTCGATTTGTAGTTGGGGTATGTATCAGTGCTTTACTTTCTTCTTAGTATCGCAATTTCTTGGCAATATTTTCCCAGTCATCAGGATTATCACTCCCACAAGATTGTACTTGACATTGATTACATTGATTACACATAAGAAAGTGATTCCAACCATTCTTTTGTCAAAGATATATAAAAAGAATGAGATCCTGATCCTTTACCACAAGTAAATCTGGGTGGGGCCAACTTTATATGTTGGTTGGTCTTGGAAGGCTCTCACTCTTGTGAGACTCAGCAATCCAACAGCCTAAGCAAAGACAGAGGAGGGACAGGGGGAGGAGGGAGAGAGGGAAGAAGAGGGTAGAAGAGTTGGCTGATACTGCAGAATCAGGACTTCAGTAGTGTTTTTCACTCCAGTGTGCAAATGACTGTCTTGCTCTTGGCATTTTAAGCTGTGTTCACAAATTAGTAAAATTACTACTTATTCCCATTTGGCTGGAGATCTTCATTTGCATATTTTTCTAGCCAGAATCATGGTGTGGAAAAGAAAGGAGCGCTTAGCCTTGAACCTCTAATAGACAGTGCTAAATAAATGGTAGCTGTTTTTGTTTTTGTTGGAACAGCGTGCTATCACAGTCTTGAACAGAGACTAAAATGAAGATTATAACTCTTTCCTTTTCCTTAATTTCCATGTTACATATTTACTTACATTTAAATTATGTAGAGGGTATCTCTAATACAATTATTAATCAAAATGGTGATACTAATCTTCTATTTTTCTTAGAATAAATGCTATTAGCTTGGATCAGAAATGTTTATCCAATCTGGAAGGCTTCTTCTCAAAGAAAAACGGGTGGTGGTTATTTTGAGTAACAAAATTAATGACAAAAAATACCATAGAAACTGCACATAGCAACAAGAAGAAATCAGTGACTAAACAATGCTGAGAAAGAAAGATAAAAGCAAAGATCACACCCAAAGTAAAAGAATGCTATTATCAAAATGCTGACATAAACATGAGAACAGAAAACAGAGTCTTAAAAAGAAGTTTGAATCAGAGAAAAACAGATACAAGTAGAGAAAATCCTGCTGCACCACCTCCCATCCCTAGAGTGCTGTGCTTTCTAATTCCTCAGGAAGGAGGAGACATTTCTGAAAAGTTTGCTCCAAGGACCTAGTGTGGGCTAAGTCCCTGGTTACTTACTAGTAAGAAACTGATTCTCCGTGATTTTTCTGTCTGCATGACCACTTCCTTCATTGGTTGAAGTCAGTAAGCATCATTTTTCTTTTCCTATCATTTCTGCATTCAGAATTAGTCAATATATTGAGCTAGAGACTATTACAACCAAACTAGCTCTCTTTACAGTTCCTCTGAATACAAGAAATATTTTCTGCAGAGTCTTGCTCCTTAAAATTACTTTGAGTCCTTTGGAATCAAAATCACAATCCTTTCTCAATTCCTGCCACTTTATGTCAATGAGATAGTCGTGCATTTATAAACATCTTCTGAGCTGGATTTAAATCATTCTTTTTAATCCTCTAAATCTCTATATCTGATATGAAGGATTAACCAATAATGCAGTTGTGTCACAGAAAAATTGCATCCAAATGCTGGAAAAGTAATTTAAAGTTAATTTTGACTATATGCATCTAATAAAAGCACAAAGAAAAATTCATAATGAAATTCAACGGATATTTTAAACATTATTTTCTAAAAGCTTAGAAAAGCCAAAAATGTAGTGCCCATTTGTCTAAGTTAAATATGGAAAAGGCTACAAAAGAACTGGTAAAATGAATTTCCATTTCTAACCATGAAAATGGACTGTTTTCCATCCTTCATTACAGTTAGGTGTGTCTTGGTGAGCAGACAGCAGATAAAGCATTTGTGAGAGAAATGATTTACAGGTGTGCTTGTTATAGGGGACGAGAGTATGCTGTTTCATATTTAGCATTATTTTGAAAATTTGTTGACACAGAACAAGTTCTGAAATGAAAGCAGAAGTAATGAACCTTCACTTCTAGAAAGATAGTCTTTATTTGAAAGAGTGCCTCCTTCTTTCTCCTAGGGAGAGCAAGATGACTAAATCTTCAGAAAAAGGATTTTTCTGGAGAAGACACAAGCTCATATCTAGAGAATAAATGGCACCCTTGTTTGCTGATTGATGCTCCATAACTCTCCTGAATGAACACTTTCTTTCAACATATTACTTACTTCTTCGTTTCTGTGGAGGAACTGAACATAAAGAAATATATAACCTTACTCATTAGATAGGAAGTCAAGATGCTCATTCTAAAAGGTGTTCTGACCCACACTCAAGAGAAAAGGATGCTACACAATTTAGGTCTGATTTTCAACCAAATGATGTCAGTTGGTTTAGAAATTGATCACTGATTAGAATCCAGATTACTAAGCCTACGGTGATCCAAGAAGAGTCTGAACCGATAGGCTTTGTTGAATTTCCTCCTAAGTCTATTTACATCAGTCCATGCTTTTTTAGGTAACTGCAATTCTATCTGCCATCCACTCTTCATTAAACGCAGCCTTTAATGTAGTGTGGTTTCGCTAGGATTTTTCCTTGTTCTTCAATGCTTTATTTCTGAAATCTTCTATATCACGTAAATTCATTATACCTTTTCCTTGTTAACTTGTCTTTTGTTTTCTGTTGGCAACTCTAATGAGAGTGTTGCCTACTAATTGGGACTATTGTTTTGGATTTCATGTCTTCGTGTCAACCATGTAGACAACTACTATGAGAGTTTTGAGCTCCAATATCTCCATTAAAGTTGTTTTTATCCTTAAACATCCTGTGCAGGAGTGTCAAGTACGCAGAGGTAATTTACAGCCATTGGCTTTTGGAAAGCTTCCCTAAAGTCTGGATGGACCCAAAGTGTGTCATTACAGTAAGATATGAAGAGAACTTGGTAAATTGATTTAGATGCTTGGCTAGCTCGTCTTACATATATTGAGCCATTTAAAAATAATCATTCTTCTGCTTTACAGATTGATCTATAACCACAGTTCCTGCCTTTGTGAATTTCCTATTTGTGAAACCTGTAGCAGTCTATCTTTATTCTGATTCTGGTCAGAACCATCAGAAGCCAAATTATTGAGGAACAATTTGGTACTGATTTTCAGCCAAATGATTTCAAATTGATTTGTAGAAATTCATCTCTGATTAGAATTCAAATTACAGAGCCTACATGATTTATGCCTGAAAACTGTAGTTTGATGTACCAGTTTATATAGCTTGCAAATTTCTGCTTTCCATTTCGTTTAAATTAATCGTGCTATACAAAGATTCATCAAGGCTGTTATGGTTAGGGAAAATGGTGAACTGAAAAATATGTTGACATTTTCCAAGGGATAAAGAAAAGCACACAAAGATGTTCTGCTGCAAAATGAACAAGACTCAAAAGAATCAAGTGTTCTAGCTTAGGGGATAGAATCCATTTAATGATCTTCACAATACTATACAGAACATTCCCTTTTTGAGGGTAAATAAGACTCACCATGCTCATTACATTCTGAGCACTTGAGAATTTTCCACAGTTGATGTAATTCTCTCACTTGGATTTGAGAATGAATGGGACTCCATCAAGCATAAAATTTCTGAGTGTGATTGTGTGTGTGAGCGTGGAGTATATGTGTGTGGGGGGGTGTATGTGTGTATGATGTCTATATTTTAACTTAAGCAAATCATTTATTTCAGTGATTTTCCTGAAAGACAAAAAGAACTTAGCAGGCAGTACATTACCCAGATCCTTCAACTGGAACAAATCTAGGGTTATAGATGTTATAAAATACTATAAAATTTCCTTTTATACAATAGTCCCCAGAACTTAGAAAAAGACCCTCATAAACATTGCAAACCTATCTTAAAGGAAGCAGAAGCAATAATAGAAAACACACTTTTTAAACAACAATTAGTATTGGAGAGTCTGGATATTCATAAGCATAAAAATAAATCTAGACAAAGACATTACAAACTTCATAAAAACTGACTTGAAATAGTGAGTAGATCTATTAAGCCAAAATTATAAACTTATAGAAAATAGCATATGAGAAAATATAAGTAGCTTTTGGTATGATAATGATGTTTAGATAGCATCAAAGTTACAATCTATAAAAATTAGTTCATAAGCTATACTTTAATAATGTGTAACATTTTGTTATGGTTAAAGGAATTTTGCAGAAAATGAGAAGAGAAGCAATTAAAATGAAGAAAAACATTTACAAAGAAATTTCTACAAAAGAGTGATATGAAAAGTACACAAAGAGTTTGTAAATGAAATGAAGAAAATGACACCCAATTACAAAAAAGTATGTCTAACAAATAAACAGATGTCTCACTTAAGAAAATGACAATGACAAATATGTATATAAATAGATGTTCCTCCATCTAGGTCATCTGGGCCAATGTAGATTAACATGACAATAATAATGAGATATAACCAAATGATAACACTCCAAAGCACTTTCAACACTAGATGTTGGAGAAGTTGAAAAACAGGAATTATCCTTATTGCATATAGAGTAATAGGAACTTTCAATGCAAAATGATAGAATGTCCATATATTCTGAATATGAATCCTCTCTGATTAATTGCTAGCAAATATTTTTCTTCTCTTTTGAGTAGTCTCTTTATCTTAGAGATTATTTTCTTGAATCTACAGAAACTTCTTTCATTTGATAAAATCCCATTTCTTCATTTTATTTCTTATTTCCTGAGCAATTGGAATTCTATTCAGAAAATAAATGCCTAGGTCAATCTCTCACTATTTTCTCCACTTCAGTATTTTTTCCCTGCTTGATTTCATTGTCTTTAGAGTTGGCTGTAATATTTGCAATTTCTTCAGGGTGAAGTGTCTACTGGTCCTTACGATGATAAGAGTTTAGATTTTACAACACCCATAAGCTCCTAAACATGTAAGAGCAACGTCCTAAATATTGAAAGCGATTTGAACGTAGAATGTTTCTCCTCAATCATCCTACTCAGTATCGTACAGAATGAAAGGATTCATAGAGATTTGTATATTCATCAAAATAGGCCTAAATTAATAACTGTGATGATTTCATTGGCAATAAGTAACGTAGCTTATGTCTCTAAAAAGGCAAGATATGTGATAGGAAAAAAGTAAGCATATTAAATATAGTCTGCTTGTGACAAAAATCACAGAATATGCTAGTCACGTCAAGAATAAGGAGAAGAGGTGAAAAAAAACTCATTAGCTCATCATTTAACTTTTGCTCATCTTCTACAGAAGGTAATTAGTAGATACATTTTCTACTGAAGAAATTTTCTTCAGTAGAAAATGTAGTTAAGCAAACAAAGCCCCACAAAGAAAAATTTAAGTAGCAAAATGTCATCCTTCTTTGAAGGGAATAATAACTGATTAATATTTCTATGAAGCCAAAAGATAAAAAGCCAGATAGCAAAAACAGATAATAGGGAATTATTAGAGAAAATCAAATAAGAAGAGAATAAGTTGAAACCAATGATGTACATAAAGCAGGTGGCTCAGATCCATGTTTGTTTTGTTTGTTTTTAATCTGTGGCAAATCACATAGCATTTAAGTCTCTGATTCATAGCCATAAATCGGATACTAGAAATAGAAGTTGTCATATAAGTTTAGGCTGATCATGACTGGATTGGAAGCTTGCAAAGATGAGGATGAAAGGCAACACATAGTAGGGTTTTAAGGAAAGTTTGTTATCTTGAAAAAAAAGGATGTTGAAAGTGGTGACATTGATCAAGACATATTATATTCATAAGCTTCTTTATTAAATGGTGAAAAACAAAAGCATGGACTGTGATTTATTCCTGAATGATAAGCCTTGATATTACAAAACTGATCTCAGTATAATATGACAGACTTTTCTGTCATACTTGATAAAACTTGGACATATTTTTATTTCAAACTATTTCAGTTATTAAAGGGAGTCTACTCAGATGGGAGGAAAGCACTAAATATCCAGAGAGAAAAATATGGTTTTTCCAAGAAATATTATTTGGAAAGTAAGTCCTTTACCTGGATTTAAATGATAACTCCTCTTTCCACCAAGGATGTTTGGATTATTTTAAACATAGAGGCCAATTGTCAATTTTTTGTTCCAAATTCTATTGTTGCTTCATTTTTTTCCAGAGTTCAGATTATGGTCATTTGTTCCCTCATTCTCAATGCATTCACTGTCCTTGCTTCTACTCAGCTCCTTCTCACTGCTTCTCTGATTGTGTGTTGGGTAGCTTAGGCTCCATTTCAAAACCACTGTACTCTTTGTGTATAGAATATCTTCTCTCAAAACTTATTACTTATCTGGCAAATATAACTGTAACCCCTCTATTAATTAGAATAAAAATATATGAAAGAAAAAATACTATTACTGTTCCCTCCATCAGTTATTATCTAGCAGTGTATTGAAGCGGGGAAATCATTGTAAGAAACTGTATAAATATATTAAATAGGTAGCTATGTATCATATATTTATGTATTGTTATCATAATGGTGATGTATAGAGGGGTTAGTTACATAGGTTAGGTAATGAGTACATTTCTCTTTGGACAGCATCACCCCCTCCCTTTTTCTCTTCCAGTTTTAATATCTGATTTAGCTGAAACTTTGGGAGACTACTTTTTTGAAATAGTGTTTGAAAGTTCAGACTATTAGGGTTATTGATGTCAGAGCTTAATTAACTTTGGAAATGTTTTTACATATTTGCCCAAAGTTGCTTTCACAAGCAGTACTAGCCACATTTTGATATATAACTTTAAAACTGAAATCTTCACTGGCATAGAAGGCTCACAACTGTAATCCTAGTTACTCACGAGGCTGAGATATGATGATTGTGATTTCAAGGGATCCTGGGCAGAAAAGTCTGTGAGACTCTTATTTTCAATTAAACACACACACACACACACACACACACACACACACACACACACACACACACACACCATACACATACATACACAGCAAGAACCAGAGTTGTGGATTAAGTAGTAGAGCACTAACCTTGAACACAAAAGCTTGGAGATAAAAACCTAGGCTCAGACTTCAAGCCCCAAGACTAGCACAAACACAAGTACAAAAATAAATCTACCCTGATGTACAGAAATAAGCTATTAAAAAAGATAACAACTAAAAAATGGTGAGGCTATATTGAAAAGTGAATATGCTTTTCTTTCTTGATAGGATAAGTTATGGATTACATAACATTTGTATAATATACAATAAAACTTTGTAGAAGACAACTATATATAATTATACATATAATGTATGTGATTTTAAAAATAATTCCAGAAATTGCATTGTGTATGTGAAAACACAACAGCTTAGTATATTTAACATTTGAATAGCTAGTATTTATGTGTATATAGAGTGTAACTATCTGATAGCTTGGTTATTTATAATTTTCACATTTAAAGAATAGACTTCCATGAATGCTGTGTCTGTCTTTCTCCTTCTAAGCATGATGGGGTTTAATGCCACAGAGCCAATTCTTTCCATTTCCACATACTGAAGTCATTGTGCAGACCTGCAAGGCTACATGCAGAGGTAAGATCAGATTGTGAAATGCCTATGTTGCTTTCCTCAGCTGTTTTGTGACTAGTACTATCATATAAGAGAATATGCCGAGTCTAGTTAGCATGTGAACACTCTCAGGGTTCTTTCAGAAATATAATGGGAAATCTTAATGTAAACAGTAGTTACAGCAGCAATGCTTGCAATTTTTAAAAAACACCATATAGTGAAAACTGAAGGAATTATTTCAATGCACATGCCTTCATTTTAGCACCATCTTTGCAATGACTCCTGTGAAATCAGCCAACTGCATACCCTCCTCCAATGGCTTGATTGGACAATGGATACTTTAGCCACCTGCTGCTCCCTCCACTCTATTCATAAAATCTAGATGTACACACCGAAGGTGATCTCAGAGCACCTTCACGTCTGTTTTTGCAGGCTCAGTTGATACCTGGCATTTGTCTGATGTTTCTAATTCACAGAAGCCTGAGTGAACACACCTAAAGCATAAAGTCACAACCGAAAGAGGGTGATTTTCTACTGTATGTTTCATACAGTTCTGTGGGAACTGGGCCAAATTAAAGCAACTTATTCAATACAGTATTCAAAAGCAGCTAGCTTACATCCAATGAATTGATCAATCCATTTTCTCACTGTTCCTTTCCTTTCCTTTCTTTTCCTTTTATTCTTCCTTGCTCTCTCTCCCTGCCCCCCTTTCTTTTTTTGAGCACCTACTATCTGCCAGGCTATATGGGTTTACAAAACTGAGAAGGCTCTGCCACCTAGTGGGAAGACAGATAATGCACAAGTAAAAATATAAACGTAGATAATGTTAAAGGTCACATTCTGGAAAAGCGAGGTTTTCCTTTTCTTTTTCTTTCTAGAGGCTTGAATATTAATGAGTATTCTTTAAACACTCTTTAAACAAGAACACACTATTGACCATTTTTCCATAGAGTGATGATTTTTTTAAAAAAGCAAGCAAAAACAGACATGATATATGTACAGGATTATTTTCTTGATAAATGAACAAGTTTCTGAAACTGAATCTTTAACATGATTTGAGAACAATGAAGAATGATTCAATCAATCTAAAGAGTAAACAGAAAAGAGAGGGGTAATACCCTTATTGAAAACTTAATGGAGGTCCATGTTTTACCAAAACAGATGGATCTTATATTTACTACCTCAATGGTAAATTTAAAAATAATAGTATTGATCAGCTTGGTTTGTTACCCATGAGGATATTTTTTAAGAAGTCTCTTCTATGTGGTTTAGGGTGACCCATTGATACAGACCAGTGGTCATTTTATCCTTTGAGGCCTTCTGGCATTTCCTTGGTTTTAGTGGTGAGAAAAGGACAGGCATGTTTCAGACAGTGTTTTCAAAGGCTGGAAGGAAACTTCCACCGGCAACAGGTTTTACAATTTAAGGGTGTATGAATTTAACCATTTCTTATACCAGAAATCTTCCTGTTTCTATTTCAGCATGAAGCATGCTAAGAATCAGAATTAGAGAAATTGTAGAATTGTATCAGGGATGAAATGTGGACATTCTAGAGGAAGAGAGTACATTGCATATGTATAGTTCTTTATTTTGGAGATACTGGGAAATAAACTTTGGGGTTCTTACTTAGTGCCTAAGTGCTTTACCAGTTGAGCCAAGCTTGAATATCTATTTCTCTATTTTTGTGTGTGTGTGTTCCAACAAAATTTTATTTATGGAAACTTTCATTTGAATTTTATATCATTTTCTCATGTCAAGAAATATGATTTTTCTTTTGATTTTTCCTTGTTGTCCAGGAGTTTGGCTTAGTGGTAGAGTGCTTGCCTAGCATGCACAAAGACTCAGGATCCATTCCTTGGTACCACATACACAGAAAAAAACTAGAAGTGGTGTTGTGGCTCGAGTGGTAGAACTCTAGCCTTGAGAAAGCCCAAGTACAGTGCTCAAGTCCTGAGCTCAAGCCCAGGACTGGCAAAAATGGTCATTTGTATTTCAGATATATTTCACCAGTTGGGTTTTATATACAGATTTGGAGATCAGAAGTAGCATGGTTTCAGCATAAGCTAATAAGTGGAAATCTGTCAGGTTTAATTATGCATCTATTTTAGTCTTCCTGGTTTGCTCAGCTGTTTAGATACCCTGGTGAGGGAAACATAAACAAAAAGTTAAGAAGGCAACTTTTATCTTTCTCTTCAAACATGGGGAAAGTATTCCCTCATTTTCAACCCATCCTTTATACACACACAATTTTTTTGAGATTGTCATGCAATATATTTTCAGTTTCTAATCTCTCTACTGACAATAGAAAACATATATTCTGTTTTTGCCGGTCCTGGAGATTGAACTCAGGGCCTGAGCTCTGTCCTTGGGCTTTCTCAAGGCTAGATCTCTACCACTTAAGCCATAGCACCATTTCCAGATTTTTTTCTTAGTATGTGGTACCAAGGAATCGAACCTGCATCTTCATGCATGCTAGGCAAGCAAAACATATATTCTTAAGAAAGGTTCACAATCATTGAATCCAGCTTTCATATACATATAGGTAGCTTTGCAAAGCAAGAGTAACAAGAAGAGAAGCGAATAGAAATGTGAAGTTTCCTTATATATACAGATACATATTGATTGTTTTTTGTGATAATAGGAACATAAGTAACATTTGCAATGAAGTTCTAAAACTTCATTGGCTCCCTTATCAACTATTAGGTCTAGACTTATACATAGGCCTGTGGGTTCATATCTGGGTCTTCCATTCTATTCCACTGGTCCTCAAGCCTGTTCATGTGCCAGTATCAATCTGTTTTTAATTGCTATGGCTTTGTGATAGAGTCTGAAGTTTGATGTTCCTCCGGTACTGTTTTTCTTGCTAAGAGAGTTATTCAAAGTCTTTTGTTATTCCATTTGTATGATTACTTATTTTTTTTGTTTTGTTTTTGTTGCCTGTCCTGGGCTTGGGCTCAAGGCCTGAACATTGTTCTTGGTTTTTCTCAAGGTTAGAATTCTAGCACTTGAGCCTCAGCACAATTTCTGGGTTTTTTCTACGTATGTGGTACTGAGGAATCGAACCCAGGTCTTTGTGCACATTGGGCAAGCACTCTACCACTAGGCTAAACTCCTGCCACTTGGATTACTTCTTATATACATTGAAGAATGTTGTTGAGATATTTATGCTCATTGCATTAAATGTGTAGATAGCTTTGGGCAGTGTTGTCATTTTCATAATGTTATTCCTTTCAATCCAGGAGCATTATCCATTTCCTTAAATCTGCTTTAATTTCCTTGTTCAGGTTTTTCAAGTTTTCATTGTAGAGGTCCTTCACATCTTTGGTTAAGTGAACTACTAGGTTTTGGGGGTTTTCTTGAGGTTAATGAGCAAGTAGAGTTACTTTTCTGATTTAAGTCTCCCTCTTGTTGTTGGCTTACAGAAAACTACAGACTTGGGAAGTTAGTTTTATAACCTGCTGCTTTGCCAACGTTTTAGATCAGCTCAAGTAGCAGGAAGAATATATACCTTCTCTCTTTATATTTTGGGGGGTTCATGGGGCTTGAACTCTGGGCCTGGCACTTCAGCTCAAAGCTACTGCCCTACCCTTGAGTCACAGCTCTACTTCCCATTTTCTAGAGATTAATTGGAGATAAGAGTTCCAAGGCTTTGTGGTACCCGGACTGGCTTTGAACCTCGATCCTCAGATCTCAGCCTCCTGAGTAGTTAGGATTACAGGCATGAGCCCCAATGCTCAGCTTATAACTTGTTAAAATAGAAGGTCATATCATTTGCAAAGAGGGAGAATTTTACTTCTTATTTCCCTACTTGGATCCCCTTATGTTTTTGTTTTGTCTTACTTCTCTTGCAGTGATCCCATTACTATATTGAAGAGGAGTGGAGTAGAGAGAGTAGACATCCTTGTTTCAATCCCAGTCTTAGAGAAAATGGTTGTAACTTTTCACGATTAAGTATAAAGATATTTGCAGGTTTGTCATATATGGCTTCTATTTTATTGAGGGGTGTTCCGTGGAGTAGAAGTTTCTCCAGTGCTTTTTATTATGAAAGGGTGCTGAATTTGGTCAAATGCTATTTCTGCATCTGTGACTTACAGAGGATTTCTTAGAAGAAGAAGTATGAATGGCCAATAGACACATGAAGAAATGATCAATATTGCTGGCCATAAAAGAAATGCAAATCAAAATCACATTGAGATTCTACCTCATCCCAATAGAATGGCCATTATCAAGAAAACTAACAATAACAGATGAGGGAGGGAATGAGGCCAAAAGGGAATCCTACTACACTATTGGTAGGTATGTAAAGTTATTCAAATACCCTGGAAAGCAGAATGAAGGTTCCTCAAAAGACTAAACATAGGGCTCCCCTATGACCCACCAATCCAATTCCTGGACATTTATCCAATAGAACACAAAGAAGGTCACAGTAAAGCTACCAGCACAACTATGTTCATTTCAGTCTTGTTTAATATGGAATCAATCCAGATGCTTTAATTAAATGAATGGATCATTCATTGAATTGGGTTCATTGGATTGAATATATATATATATATATTCAAAACTTTCATCAGAAAAAATGATACTGCATCTTTTGTAAGGAAATGGAATGATCTGGAAAAAAATTAAGTGAATTAAGCCAGACACAAAGACACACAGTTTTCATGGTTTCTGTATTTGTAGTAATTAGAATGCACCTATAATTCTGAAAGTAAACACAATGGATTGTAAAAGACAAAAAATTAGACTACCCTTGGACATGATAAATTAAACAGGACTCCAAACATTCACATAGTGAGACCAAAGGAAGATATTCTTAGGAGAGGATCACAAAGTCTCAATCGCTATGTGTGTATGGTCAGATAAAATGATGTTGCAGAATGAACTCCAAGAAATGGAAACAACAAGAGGATTTATTTTGTTGTTTTGCTTTTTTGTTTGTTTTATTTTGTTTTCATCTTTGCTGCTGTTTTTGATTTCTGTATCTTTTGTCCCATATGTAAGTTTATCTGTTTGGGGAATATAAGGGGGCACAGAAATGGTGGGACAATAGGAGAACAAATGCAGCAGTGATACTGTAAAGTTTTAATGTTTAAAACTTGTAGGGGAGGAGTGTTGGGATGAAAATAGCCTGGAAAATGGGGGAAGAGATGCCATTGTTCAAAAAGAACTGCATTCACTACCTGACTCATGTAACTGTAACCCCTCTTTACATCACCACTTTATAATAAAAAGAAGTAAATAATAAGTAAATAGATTGTAATCTGTTTCCATAAGATAGATTCCAGGTTTAAGAATAACTAGTTCAAAAGATAGAAACAAACTAACCATATATATGTTCTGAATTTAACTTTAATCATTTCATTTTCAGAAAACACTTCCTTACACCTCACCAAGAAAATTCTACAATGATTTTCAAGAAAGGTACCTCATAGGTTTGAAAGAAATTTTAAATTATAATACATTTTTTCATATAAAATATGATTAATATAAGTTTAATGAAATAATGCAGGCAGAAGAGCTATTCAGGTAGTCTGTCTCTAGCTTTCTATTCAGCCTGTTTTCAGTGTTAAATAGTGGTGCCATTGGACAAAACGTAAGCTGTCTATATTGTAGTAGGAACTAAGCAGGAAGAAAAAAAGTTTTATTTTGCCATAAAAATAGCTGACTTCACTTCACAATGGTATGAATTTGGAATTTGCTGGTTATGAATTATAAATACTAGTAAGCTACATTTTCCATTAGAAGTTATCTGTAGTGACATTCTCTTTCTTGCCTCAAGCTCTGAAGCTATTGTTAGCTCACATTTGCCCTTTACCACTGCCTTAGAAATACTCCCATAAAAATAAGAAAAAAATGTAATTAAAAGGATTAAATTATAGGCTTTAATTCAAGGAAAAGAAATCTTATGGTAGAGAAACAAAAATGCCATAAGCTTATAAAAACTTACATTTTGTAATTGCTGTGATAAATAATGTACAATGCCTGTTATTATTTGCAAGGAAAGCTCATTCATATGAAAAGGGATGGGAAGTTAGAGATAAGTAGAGATGAATAGAATTGTTTTAGGAAATAATTGTTAAACATAACCAAATATTAATTTTGGTACTTTTTAATTAAAGCTATCATTAGGCAGAAGAAAACTGCTAGTAACTACACTAATTAGAGTTAGCTTACACACTCAGCATAAAATAACTCTCAAAATTAAATGTTCAACTTTATAATAACATTCATTTAATTTTTATACAGCCAAGATACAATTTTGCTCAGTAAATGTAGTTGAAGCAAGAAGTTGTTAATGCTGTTTGTTTTTATCATAATTGCATCTCAATTAAGATTTTGTTTTCTATCCTGTGATGTATTTTTCAACAGCATATAACTGATATATTTAACAAAAGAATTGTGCTATGTTACGTTATATTTTTGTGGAAAAGGTAGACATCAATACTCTAAAGAAAAATAAAAAAGCTGATGTCCTTGTCTTGCACCCATTAATGATTTTTCAAATATTAGCTCAATATTTGAATAGTTTACCAATTTAAGAAAAATTTACTTAAGCCATCTCCAAGGACTGGACATAATCACAAACCTCTGATAATAGAAAGTCTGAAAGGTAAGTTTTCAAAAGTGCTCTTCAAGCTCTGACAGCATTCAAAAACCAGCCTCTAACAACTAGGCCAAAAAATAATTTATTAGAAAAAGCATCAAATATCTCAAAAAAGCTTCATAGCTATGTTTTACCCTGGAGTAACCTGCAGTCAGAGTCCATATACAGTTTTACTAACCTGGACATGTCCTGCAAATGGAATCACACAGTGTATATTTCTTTATGTTTGGCTATCATCAATATTATTTTAAGTTACATCTAGTTTACATCTATTACATCAGTTCTTCATCCCTCACACATTGAAATCTGAGTAGTATTCCACTGAATGCAGTCATCCTTTCATATGTGTTTAAAATGTGTTCATGTTATGACTACTGTTACTAATGCTGATATTAATAGTTTGCACAGGTTTTATGGGACTGTATGTCCTCAAATTTCTTGGTATGGAAATAGGAGTTGAATTGCTGGGTGAAGGAGAACCTTTATGCAAAACTTTTGAGGAACTCTTGAGCTATCTGGCGGTACCACTTTATATTCTCATCAATAACATATGAGAGTTTCAGTTTCTTCACAATTTCATTAACACTAACTTTTTATTGATTCATTCTAGCTATGAGGCATTGACTGTGAAATAGCACATGTATCTTATATTATAGACATAACTGACTTTACTTCTTCAAAATATGTTCACCAAAAAATCAAGTAAGCAGATGTCACAGAGACACCTTTTCTAAAGAGTTTCAAACATTTTCAATAATAAAAATTCATAAAATCAGTGTTTTGTGGTATTTGACAGAATAATAAGTGACCTTTTCAAAGAAAAAATTAACAAATCAAAAAATGTAGGAATAATTCAACCTGAAGATATATTTATATAAATATGAGTAATTAATATGGTACAGATTTTCTTAGGGAACTTATACTTGAATACAGAATATTCAAAATATAAAACATATCATGTAATCTAACAGAAATTCATGTGCATGAAATAAAGCCCCAAATTAATGAAATAAAATTAAAATATCAGTGTATTTTGTTACTAAAGTTTGCAAAAAGTGTTTTAGCTAAAATTAATAAAAATCATATAAGAAAAGAAAAATGTATACATGAAATTCAAATATTTTATCACTTCATAATTTTCTACTCAGCTTATTTGAAACATGAGAATAATGATTTCTAAAAAGTGAGTTTATTCCTTCTATGGTCTAGTTGACTTTTGTCTACGCCACAGTTAATGTTGTATAGGCAGGAATTTTTTTTTTCACCTCCTTCTTCCCCATTTGTTAGATCAGATCTCTATCCTCTTCAGACTCTATAACCCAAGCATATGTTCATAATAGTCTTATTTGCTCAACATAGTCCTATTAATGAGACTTATATACTTACATGGTTAGAAAGCTTGAGCCATCCAAGTGGAACTTTTATAGCATTTATGAATGCCTCATGGTATCTTGTCTGCATTCTTTCTGAGTCCTGCTTCTCTTCATCTTGTTGGCTGGTCCTCTACCCAGTTACTTTGAACAGTAAGTACTATGAAGTAAGTAGTCAGATATTCAACTAATGAGAGAAGCCTATGAATAATGCTCTCATTACATTACTGGTGTCACTGTTTTTTTTTCGATTTTTAATAGGCAAAAAGCCTGCAAATGGATCATTTGTACAGACATTTTTGAGATATTTAAAACAAATTTAAATGGAAGCATGTCACATAGTACAAAATGAAATAGAAATGAATAAGACTTTTATGGATGAAATTGCTATTCACAAAACAAATACTAACTCATAGCTACTGAGTCATCATAGAAATAGTCACAATTTTACTCTTTGTTTATATTTATTAAGTCATTTTGGCTGAAACTGTTACCACTATTGTTTTCCTCATTTATTAAAAGCACTCATTTTTACTCACTTCAGAGATGTTCACAAACTCCTGAAACAGCAGGTTCCTTATTAGTTTAAAAGACTCATTAAAAATAATCAAGATGACTCCATATATTTATTGTCTATGGAATCTGAATAGTCAATGCCTGTGAAAGAATCGACATTATGAATAACATCATAATTGCTAATGTAACTCATTTTATCATGAGTGAGGCTGATTTTATATTTTTCTCATTTCAGCCATATTTAAGGCATCATTCTTAACTGATTGATTTGGCAAATTATTTGGCAACTTGTACAGTTGGATATGGGATACAGAACCACATATATATTAATTTTATAATTTAAGAATAGGTTCTTTTCTCTTCCTGTAAGCAGCCTGAGGTGACCGGAGAAAATGGTTCGCTTCTCTCTAGAGCCAGAAAACCCTCCAAAAGCATGCATGTCAAAAGGATTAAATCTCCGTGTTCACTTTAAGAATACGAGAGAAACAGCCCCGGCCACCAAGGGTATGCATATCCAAAAAGCTTCTGCAAAGTATCTAAAAGACATTCTGATGTTACAATGGTGGAGTTGGCCAAACAGTGGGGTTGGACACAGGGTCAGTGGCCCAAAAAGAGTGCTGAGTTTCTGCTATACATGCTTAAGAAGGCAGAGAGTGATGCGGAAAAGAAGGGTTTAGCTGTGGACTCCCTGGTCCAGGAGAACAGAGTCCATGCTGAGATTAATCCATACAAGAGCTCCCCGTGCCACCCTGAAAACATCCTTACAGAAAAGGAGCAAGTTGTTCCTGAACCAGAAGGGGAAGTTGCACAGAAGAAAAAGGTATCCCAGAAGAAACAGAAGAAACAAAACCTTATGGCATAAAATAAATGCAAGTAGCCAGGCACAGTGACTCACGCCTGTAGTCCTAGCTACTCAGGAGGCTGAGATCTGAGGATTAAGGTTCAAAGCCAGACCAGGCACAAAAGGACCTGAGACTCTTATCTCCAATTAACCTCTAGAAAACGGGAAGTGGGGCCTGGCTCAAGGGTAGGGTGGTAGCCTTGAGCTGAAGAGCTCAGGGACAATGCATGCCCAGGCAAAGTTTAAGCCCCATGACCTCCCCATAATGAATGAATGAATGAATGAATGAATGAATGAAAAATCTTCTGGGCTAGAAGTGTGGCCTAGTGGTAGAGTGCTTGCCTAGCATGAATAAAGCCTTGGGTTCAATTCCTCAGTACCACATAAATAGGAAAAAGCCTGAAGTGGCACTGTGGCTCAACTGATAATGTGCTAGCCACAGTACCCAGGCCTTTACTTCAAGACCCAGGAATGGCAGAGAGGAGAGAGAGAGGAGAGAGAGAGAAGAGAGGAGAGAGAGGAGAGAGAGGAGAGAGAGAGAGAGAGAGAGAGAGAGAGAGAGAGAGAGAGAGAGAGAGAGAGAGAGAGAGCAATGAAAAGTGAACAATGAAAATAACACTTTCTATATCCTCTTACTATGTGTCCAAGCAACAAACAAAAACTCTTAATTTTCAGCAATAAAAACAAACACATTTAATCAATTAAATGCATATATAAATTTTAATTGCTAACCTAAAAGAAACAGACAAGACAAAAATGAAAAAAATAGTTGATATAATATTTTAGGTGAACTAACAGAGAAAGCAAGTCATTAGCTTCATTAAACCTGTTTCATAAATCTTTAACTGGTTACAGTTTATAAAAGATTATGATAAAATCTCAGAGTGAAATTACATAGCTATTTAAACTCCCAATTAAAAAGTAATTGATAATAGATAATTTACCAAAAAGACATGTAAAGCATAATCATCTGTAAAACAATTACTACAAAAGAATAATGCATAATACAGCACTGGCATTAAAGTAGTTCTTCTGTCTCCAGGAAGGCAGCCTAAAACCCCTCTATTTGTTATAGAATATTCTCCATTTTCAAATTGTGTCATTTTTGTTTTTTATCATTTGCTATTTTTTCACCAAATCTCATTCCCTTACAAGTTTAGCAGCTGATTTGTGTGTGGGTATATGTGTGTATTAGAAAATTTATGTGCATTTTTATATAAAATTTTACATAAGATCCTAAGTCCCTGCATTTCCAATCCTATCAGACATTAAGAGTTTTCATAAAGTAGGGGAAGATAAGACGAGCTTACTATTCGTGCCGCCTGTAATGATACTTTTGTGATGAAAGAACTGATGCCTGCTTATCTTCAAAGAAAACACAGTTGTCTTTGGAATTTCAGATAGCTCAAACCTGAACATCTTGTGAAGACATTATTGCTGAAAATGCATCTTTTGCCTTGGTTATATCTTCCAATATATTTAACTTCATGGTAGAGTAATTCTGAAGGCCAATAACAAAATATAAAAATCTCAAAGTTTACTTGAGTGATCTTCATATTCACTATGCATCTTGTCAATAACATTTCTTGCTGCATCAGGCAATGATATTTGGGTCATTGCTGCCTCATGAAAAATGTTCAACATTTTAACAATCATTTTGATACTTGGTTTTACCTTTGTCTCATAGTCCTACTTTTTGGTCGTGGGTCATCGACACTGCTAAGAGATTGTTCCTCTTCTTGTACTTTTCAAGAAGTCATCTGTTGATGGATGTACAATTTAAATTCCTTTTCATTTATTGGTCCCTTTCTTACTGATTTCAATGAAGAAAATGACAGACTAATGATGAGACGGTCATTATTTAGATTATTCTGCTAATGATAAAGCTGAAATGCATAACCAGTGAGCTGAAAGAACTTCATCATGTGTATATAATTCACCAAAATTATCCTCTTACTTGTTGTTGTATTCTCTTACTGACAGTTGTATCAGTGAGTAAGGTTTGATTCCAAAAGGACAAAACAATGAAAGATCATGGTAGAAAGAGGCAGGTGACAATGCCCTGTCAGAATCAGAGGCTGTCATAAGTCAACACTACTTAATACATAGATTTATCAGAAAAAGCTTGAAAAGTGACAGGACAGCAACTCAATGAAATCTTTGCTACAGCAATGCTCAAACTGCAATTGTCAAAGCCAGCTGCCTTCATGGTGCTGTGACTGTGTCATGCTCCCGGTGTGCTTGCTAAGACACATGACTCAGTACCTCCTGTTTATATTTTCAAGTCTCTCTTCTAGCTTTCTCTCTCTAAATTAAAAGGCCCAGTACTTGCCATCCTCCAAGGCTCATACCTCTCTTAACATTTTCATAAGATTCAGTCTATTCTTATGATTTACAACAAAATTTTAACTATATCACCACCAAAGTAATATTTTCTTTCTTATTGTTGCTTCTATCTATGCCGTATCTCCATTATGAACTGTCAGGTTGGGAATTGGATATGTATTTGTATAAGTTTCAATAAGCCACATTGCTCAACAAATCATGTTACACAAACATTTATGCAGAAAAAAGGAAACATTCAGTGTAAAATCCTGATATCTGTGGGAAGATGTTTACAGGATACTCTATGGAAACCAAATATTTTGGAAGACTGAAGTTCTGTATAGAAGCATCATGGAATTTTCATATAAACTACCCTCCTTCTATATAACTCAAACTATGTCTAGATTACTTATGATTCCAAATAAAATATAAATGTATGTAAACAGCTGTTATATTATATTGTTTAGGAAATCATGCTAGGAAAATAGCACCCATATATTTGGTACAGATGCTGATTTTTATCCAAATATTTGTGGTCTCTGGTTGATTGAATCCACAAATGCAAAACCCATGGACATGAAAGGGCTACTGTATAATTACCACTACAGTGAACCTACCCACAAGTACAAAATGAGGCCAAAGACATTACAAGAGTTGATTCCAAACAAGAGTCCACATTTGCAACCCATACACTGCTCCATTGAGGCTATTCAATGATGGGGTGTGCAGTAAGTTTGCCCGGAGAAGGCAGATAAATAGAGCAATGTCAAATCCAATCGGCTCCTGTAGTGTAATAATGCACCCTCTGCACTCTGTCTTCTGATCTTCCATTTCTTTTTATTGGAGATATGAATTACTACTGAGAAAGCATGCTCATAAAATTTTTACCATACCACAAAACTGCAGTTTCTTGCCTCCTTGCTTCTATGCTTGCAATTCATCCTGTCTAGAATGCCATTCTTCTCCTTCTGTGACTGATAAATACTTATTTGTTATTCAAAGTCTGACACTGAAGTAAATTCTTCTCAACAATATCCCTGGATGCCTTTCTAGCACTAATTATAAAAACAATAACAAACCATTACATTTCAATTATCCACCAAAAAGCTGGAAATGGAGCTGTGACTTAAGTGGTAGAGCACTAGTCTTGAGCACAAAAATCTCAGAAACAGTGACTAGGTCCTGAGTTCAAGCCTGAGAAGCAGCACAAAAATTATTTTAAGTGATGAAATTTGAGGCAATTATGATACAATTCTCCACAGTATTCATGTGAAGCCTCATAACACTCAAACACCGGCCCAAAGTGACGGAGCTCTAGCCTTGAGTGCAAAGAGGCTCAGGGATGTTGTTCAACAATGAATTTAAGCCCCAGGGTTGACAAAAAAATGAATTGAATGCCTAAAATGTAATTGACTGTCAATTAATAATTCTATGTTCACAATTTTAAGTAGTAAGTTTTAAGATGAAAGTATCTATAGGTCCATATATTAGAGTAGTATCAACAAGCCATAGCCACTAAATTTGATTTTATATTCCGTATGGACAGAGTATAACTCCTAATTACATAATTATATGAACATTTGACAATAAATTTTATCAATGTTGACTTCTTGTTAGTATATGTTTTGGCCACTCACATCTATTCCTTCATTGTGTGAGTGTGTGTGTGTGTGTGTGTGTGTGCACTTGTTTTATGAAAAACTTCAGTATTTGCACATTAGAAGCTTACTTCTATGAAGCCTTATTTCCTCTTCAAATAAATAAGAGGTACGCTGGGCTCACAAGAGAGAGATAGAAGCATATTGTGAGGCAATCATTGATTCTATTGCTATACATATATTTAAAAGGCTGGTCTCATTCTTGACTAATGTCTATTAATTTTTTTGAGTATGCTAGGCACTGACTTACCAGCCTTTTGTGTACGTTTGTGTATTAACATACTTAAATGTCTTAACAGTTCTGTGAGTTATATTAGGATGCTTAGGTTATAGATGAGGAAGTAAGGGTGTAAAGTGTTTACATACCTTAACCAAAGCTACCCAGCTAGTATATGGTAAAATGGGAAATTAACCAATCTGGCAATCTGGCTATCTCTTAATTATAAAAATAATTAAAGTATCATCTCTGGCTTTTTCTTGCATCTTAACCTAATACAATTTGTAATGAATGGTTAAACCAAAACTAAGTGAATCGTGAGCCTAACCATAAACACTGTATTCTTCTCTCTTTTAAAGAAACTATTCCTAATAAGGAGGTGGGAAGATGGCGCTGAGACAATAGGGACCCAGCCTAGCTCCCTCCCACAAAAAGAGAGAATCAGGGAATCCCACTAGCCAACTATTTTAAGAAACCAACAACTACAAATTCAAGAAGCAACGGAAAAGTACACAAATCGGAAAAGAAATCCAGATAAAGCTTATAGCCAACGTTCTCAAAGAATCCTAATTGTGAGGACCCTTCCCCCACCCCTTGCCTCCATGCCGCGAAAGCCACAGCGGAGGGTGCCAGGCCAGAAAGCCCCTAACTCCAGCAATGCCAGCAAGCAGCTGAATCCAGATGCAGGAACATGCACAGACTGGGCGTGGGCAGCACAGATGGTGGCAGAAACCAGAGGGGAGGCGAACGACCCTCCAATACCTCGGAGCAGCTCACAGCCAAACTCTATCAGTAAGTAACCCAGCGGGTTCCCCCAAACCCATGGGGAAAGCAAAGCTGGTGGTGAGCTACAGAATTTAACTCAGACCCCTCCACCCCACCCAAGAAAGACTGGCAAGTGCAGGGGGGCAAGAAATTCAGAATCCTGCCCCTTCCCCCAACAGCTCTCACCCCCAGGACATTGGAGACTGACAGGTGGGCGGGGCTAATACCCAGTACACCACCAAAGGGGGCAGAGGTATCCCTGCTCCCACCTGCCCAACAGCCTCTTCTCCCAGGCCACTGAAACTAGAGACTGAGGGTCGCTGAGTCTCTGCATGGGGGTGGGGGTGTACTGGAGTCTGCAGGTCAGCATCTGTCTGACCCAAACCTAAGTGGGGTGCCCTCCTGCTGGGAGCCTCCAGCAAGACAGCACCAAGGGGCCCCCCATGGAATCATAGAAAGACTCTCAGCCAAAACAGCTAAAACACAGCAGGGAACTGAAGGGCAGACCAGCAGGGGCCAAGCTTGCCCTCTAAGAGCCAGAAAGGCTCCGCCCTTGGAGCCCAAGTCCTTGGCTCGGCCCCACCCCTGGGAACAGTGTAGGAAAACTAGCTATCCTCCAGGCTAGCTGAGACCTAAGTGCGCAACTCCATCCTACAGGCCACTGTGGGGCCACTGGTTGGCTGAGAGCTAGCTGTGCAGCAGCACACAGCTTATGGGAACAGGCTGAACACCTGTAAAAGCTGCAAACTCTGACCTAGTCAGTGGCGGAACTAATTTGGCTGAGAACCACACTTATACACTACCAGTCCCAAACCAAGTAAAGACTGCCATGTACTGACCACAGAGAGAACCTACAACAGTCTTCCATGCCTCAGAAAGCGCGACAAATTATGACATATGTACATAATCAAAGTCCCACACAAAGCCCAAAAGGAAACAAGAGTGAAGGGACGAGAGAGATGTCACAATCCCCAAATGACACCTGAAGAGACATGAAACATGACTATTCAAGAAGATGATTGTGGACATGACTAAAGAGATTAAAGTAGAATTCCAAAAACAATTCCAGGAACATAATCGGAAATTACCAAGGAGCTCCTCGAATTCAAAAGAGAAACGGAAGAAAAGCTTAATACCCTCTCAGCAGACATGAGCAGCTCAGTGTCCACAATTTAAGCAAAAATGGATGCATTAAGAAACAGATTGACTGAGAAGGAGAATAGGACATCAGGAATGGAAGATAAAACGCAAGGGCTGGAACAGAGAATCATCAATCTGGAGAAATCAGTCAGAAATCACCAGAGAGAACTCTAGGACCTGGCAGACACAGCCAAGAAATCTAATCTAATAGGGATCAATGAAGGGGCAGAATTTATCAATAAAGGAATGCAACCCTTATTCACCAAAATCAAAGCAGAGAACTTCCCAAACCTTAAAAGGGAAAATACATTATTGAAGGCTTCAGAAATCCAAGGCAAGATCCTAGAAGGAATTCATTTAGACATATCATAGTAAAAACACTAGACCTGAATACCAAGGAGCTGATCTTAAATGTTGCAAAAACAAAGAAAGAGTTCTACTACAATGGGAAAAAATTAGAATAACAGCAGACCTCTCCACACAAACCCTAAATGCAAGAAAAGCTTGGAAAAATATCATTCATGCCCCGAAGACCAACAACTGCCAACCCAGACTGATACATCCAGCAAAACTAGCATTTACATTTGAGGGAGAAAAAAGAATATTTCATTCCAAAGAGAAGCTATATGAACACATTTACACTAAACCAGCATTATAAAAATATTAAATAATCAAGAACAAATTGCAGAGCAGCAAGAACCCCCATCAAGATGCAACCACCTATAAATCACTAAACACAAAAGGGGAAAAAAGAGAAAGAAACTCAGAAGTAAAAATAAATAATGACAAAGGAAACTGACCACATACATAGAAAAAAGCCGGAAGTGGTACAGAGACTCAAGTGGTAGAGCTCTAGTCCTAAGAAAGTCCAAAGACAGTGCTCAGGCCCTGAGCTCAAACCCAGGACTTGCAAACAAACAAACAAACAAAAAACATTCAAACACTTGGAAGCTGAACAACTCACTTCTGAATAATTCATGGGTTATAGATCAGATCAAAGAAGAAATTCAAAACTTTCTTGAATGTAATGCCAATCAAGAGATCACAAAGGAATTTATGGGACACAGCAAAGGCAGTTCTAGGGGGCAAATTTATCACACTAGGAGGTCATATTAAAAAGACAGAAGAAGACCATGTAAATAACCTAAAAAAGAAATTGAAGTACCTAGAGAAGCAAGAGAGAGTTAATTCTAAAACAACTAGAAGGACAGAAAATAACAGAGATTGAAATAAGATCCACCATACACAAACTTAATAAATCAAAAAGTTGGTTCTTTGAAAGAGTAAACAAAATTGACAGCTCTCTGGCAAGATTTATAAAAAATAGGAGAGGGAATACTAAAATAAACAAGTTTACAAACCCCATGGGAACAATTACGACCAATATCCAAGAAATTCAGTCCATTTTGAATAAGTACTACCAGGGCCTATATTCAAACAAATAAGAAAATCAAGTAGAAATGGATGATTTCTTAAATAAATACAGGCTACCCGCATTGAAAAATGACAAGGTAAACAAATTGAACAAACCGATTTCATACAATGAAATCGTGGAAGCGATCAGGGAAATGCCAGCCAAAAAGAGCACAGGTCCAGATGTTTTCACTATGGAATTCTACAAGACATTTAAAGATGAAGTAATACCTATACTCTTGAAACTATTTCGAGAAATAGAAGCAGAAGGAGCAATACCAAACTTTTTAGGAAGCTAATATTACATTCATCCCCAAACCAAGGAAAGACCCAACAAAAATGAAAACTACAGACATATATCTCTAATGAACACAGATGCAAAACTCCTCAATAAAATACTAGCAAACAGAATCCAGAAACAAATTTAAAAAATTATACACTACCATCACATAGGCTTTATCCCATAGATGCACTTGAAAAAATAGGAATAAGAGGTACATTCCTTAAAATAATTAAAGCCATATATGACAAACCTACAGCCAGTATTATACTAAACAATGAAAGACTGGAACCATTTACCTTAAAATCAGGAACTAGACAGGGATGACCACTCCCTCCACTTCTCTTCAATATAGTGCTGGAACCCTTAGCCAGAGCAATAAGGCAAGAAAAGGACATCAAAGGGATCTACATAGGTAAAGAAGAAATTAAACTATCCCTATTCGCAGATGACCTGATCCTCTACTTGAGTGACCCAATAAGTTCCACTCCCCAAATCCTAGAATTAATAAACTAATTTAGCAAAGTGGCAGGATATAAAATTAACCTCCAAAAGTCAGTAGCCTTCTTGTACACCAACAATACACAAACAGAAGGCCAAATCAAGAAAATGATCCCATTTGAAATAGCCCCCAAAAGAATAAAATACTTAGGAATATACTTAACCAAAGATGTAAAGGAATTATTTAATGAAATCCATAAACCCTAACAAAAGAAATTAATGAGGACACCAGGAAATGGAAAGACATCCCATGCTAATGGGTAGGAAGAACCAACATAGTGAAAATGGCCATACTTCCAAAATTGATATACAAATTCAGTACAATCCCCATCAAAATCCCAAAGACATTCTTCACTGAAATAGAAGATACAATCCAAAGATTCATATGGAACAAGAAAAGACCTAGAATAGCCAAAACAATTCTAGGCAGAAAGAGCAATACTGGAGGTATTACAATACCAGACTTCAAACTCTACTATAGAGCCATAATAACAAAAACAGCATGGTATTGGCACAAAAATAGACCAAAAAATCAATGGAACAAAATAGAAAATAGAGAAATAGAACCACAGACCTATAGTCAACTTGTATTTGATAAAAGAGCCAAAGATATACAGTGGAACAAACACAGCATATTCAATTATTGGTGCTGGCAAAACTGGGCAGCCACATGCAGAAAACTAAAAATTGAACCTAGCCTTTTGCACAAACATTAATTCAAAGTGGATCAATGACCTCAATGTCAGATCAGAAACGGTGAAACTGCTGCATGATAGAGTAGGAGAGACACTGGAACCAACAGGCCCAGGCAAAAGATTCCTGAACAGAATCCCAGGGTCACAACAGATTGGAGAGAGACTCGATAAATGGGACTACCTAAAAATAAAGAGGTTTCTGCACAGATAAAAGCATAGCCACAAAAGTAGAGAGACCGCTAACCACTTGGGAAAAGATATTTACTATTAATACATCAAACAAATGCTTAATATCCAGTATCTACAGGGAACTCAAGAAATGAATCCCCCCCAACCCCAACAAACCATTCACTAAATGGCAAGGAAACTAAAGAGAAACTTATCAGAAAAAGAGATTAAAATGGCAGAAAAGCATATGAGAAAATGTTCATCATCCATGGTCATAAAGGAAATGCAAATAAAAACAACCTTAAGTTACCACCTTACCCTAACAAGAATGGCCAAGGTTTTGAACTCAGACATGACAGATGCTGGTGGGGTTGTGGAGAAAAAGGAACCCTACTACACTGCTGGTGGGATTGTAAATTCTGGAATGCAGTGTGGAGGTTTCTTAAAGAACTGAAAATTGTCCTTCCCTACGATCCCACCATACCGCTCCTGCGCATCTATCCTGAACACTATAACCCAAGATATGATAAGGACATCTCTCAGCTATGTTCATCTCTGCACTATTCACAATAGCCAGGCGATGGAAACAATCCAGATGCCCTACTGCAGATGAATGGATACAGAAAATGTGATATATATATATACACAATGGAATTCTACATAGCCAAGAAACAAGATAAAATAATGGCATTTGCAGGGAAGTGGATGAATCTAGAGCAAATCATGTTAAGTGAGGCAAGCCAAGGCCAAAGGAACAAAAGGCGCATGGTATCCTTAATATGTGGCTATTAGATCCAAATAGTAGAAGAGCGAGGACTCAATGGTTGCATACCCAATGCTATGGACATGGCACTGGAAATATAAACATAAGTACATAGACATAAAAACTTATGACTCTATAGACATAATGTTTTATTACATAGATTAATATGTATCTGTACATACAAGCCCTCTGCCTAATTTTGACTATGTTCTAAATTCTAAGTGCCAGTGATTTTATATAGAGATTCCCTTCTTGAATACTTGTTTGTTAAACAAGTTATTTGAAATATGATGTAAAATTCAATGTCAATAAATTCTTTCATAAAAAAATCAGGAGCAGACAAGAAAAGAAATTATTCCTAATAAATGTAATCATTTTAAAATTCAGTGAAAAATAAGAGCTTAGTGATACTTATTGCTCCTGTTGTTTTTAACAGTAGATTGTCATGAAGAATATAATATTACTTACACATTACTACATATATTATTACTGTGTATATCATTTGCATATTAATATATTATTTAAATAGTTCTATATGCAGTTATTCATATTTTACTATATAGACTTAGCAGTTCAGATAGCATAATTTTTCACACTACTTGCAAGAGTCAAGAATCCACATTTACTTGGATTATACTTGACTCAGGGTTTCCATTCAGCTCACATTGTAGTTGTGATTAGAACTGCAGTCTCAAAATACTTGACGAGAGGTACAAATTTTTCTTCCATGCTTCCTCACTGGCTTGGGAGAGAAAGTATTGGTGTTTCTTCAACTATACTATTCCAAAGACCTCCTCATAAATGGCTTTTCCCAGAGCAAGCAGTCAGACTAAGAAAGGCAAAGATGGAAGATTCATGCATTTATAAGCTAGCTTCAGAAATGGCTTTTGTGCAAACTATACAAAGGCATGAAACCCAATAGATAGCCGCCATTAAGTGTTATCATGGATGGATGCTAATGATGACTTAAGTAATTTCCAAATTGAAGCAAATATGAACTTTTTTTTCAGTCCATGCTATGTCAGGGCTTTAAAATTGCAAACAAAGGCACATTGTAGACAAGAACTGCATTTCTGACCCATTAATGTATTTCTCAAGTTTTATTCTTCTATAAGATGAGTCATTTTATTGGTTATAATTTTTCGCACAACTGATACAATAAAATACTTCAAACGGCTGTTGAAATTGATTACAAGTTGACATTCTCACAAAAGAATATTAGGAAAAGGCAGTAATTTTTATAAAGGTAGTGATGTGAAATAAGAAATCCTGATAAAATATTAAGTGAAAATTCCAATACTGTGAAGATATCTTTGAAAATAATGCAGGTAAACAAGACATATAATTAACTCCTTTGCCTGCCTGCCTGTCTTCCTTCTTGTCTTCCTTCCTTCCTTTCTTTCTTCCTTTCTTCCTTCCTTCCTCATTCCCTCTTTTCCCTCCCTCCCTTCTTCTCTTGCTTCTGCCTTTCTTCATCACTCTCAGTCTTCCTGCTTACAATGCAGTTTTTCTCAAATGGATTATGGAACCTTTGGTACCATTTAAGAGACTAATGAAAAAAATTTCATTTAAGAACATTTTCATAATTTTCCTAGTCTTTGTGTTAACTGCTGTTATAATATCAATGCTCTACTGTTATTATGGCTGCCAGTTGATGAAGAAAGAAAGCTGAGAAAAATCATTATCTCAGTACATAGCAGTCCATAAATGAGAACTTCAAAGTAGCTCAATTGCCCATGCCTGAGCAAGTATGAAAACTGAACTTACATGTTGTTATATAAATAAATAAATGAATGAATCATATCATTCTTCAAAGTGCTGGCTAACCATTGTATTACAAATGCTTTCTTGTTCTCAGCAGAAAACTTGAGTAGAAGTGGAAGCTCATTCAAGTGAATTCAAATGTGCACATTCCAATGCACTGCAGCAATTTCTGTATGACTAAAACTGAAAAATCACTCTATTTTCTAAAAGTGACTCATATAGATATAACATTACTATCATAACATTGTACAATATACAATAGTGTGCCATTTACAACACATTAAGATCCTTTATGCTAATCATTTATAAGAGAGGATATCACATTACCTGGTGGTCACTGTTTTACAGCCCATAATAGAAAACCATGCAGATGTTTTAAAATAAAGCAAAAAAGTAATGGGACTATAGCTCAGCACGATAGCTTTTAACTAGAGTCTCTTAGTGTTTGTGTGTGGAATATTATCCAGAGAATGGATAGTCATTTATTTATATGCAACCTCAGTTTTCTAGCCATATTGCAATTCTAACCATGCTTGTAATTGACATTATGACTGTGCCTAAATTGAAAATTTTCAATGTCGGTAATGGCACCAGATTCATTCTTGCATGAGCACCAGGGCACTCTAAGTGCTGAAAGCCGTATATGTGAGAATGAAATTGCAAATTAAAATGATCTAAAATTCCTATGGAATGGATTATTGAGTATTACATCACTTCAAAAGTAAAGAAAGTTTCTGGAAGCTTCCAGAAAAAAAGAAAAGAATGAGGTAGGCAGTAGGAGTTATTCTAGCTCTGATTGAATACAGTTCTGAAATAATTTAGAACCAAAGAATAAAGAAAAATTAAAGCTATTATTCTATAAAGGTCATTCTTTCCATTGGTTCCTTAGAGTAAGTTTAATTAAATATGGTAGTTTTTGATTTTTCTGAAAATCTGAACATGGGGATGCATTTTGCTACATCATTAAAGCTCAGTGTCGGCTGAAGCATAACGTTCAAGGCCATATAGCTTTTCCTGTTAGTTCAGTGAGTTCGTTTACAAGTGAGAATTGTTAATACATTTAATTAGTCATTTTTTCTAATCTCAATTTTGACACAAAAGTTATTATTTCCATCAACTAAGATATGAGCAAAATAATCACTTATAAGAGTTTTATTGATATATTTGTATCCTGATTTGCTGTCTAAATGGTTCACTTAACTAGCCTAATACCATTATTTTAGACTATTCTTATATCATTTTAATGGAAACATTAAAAGTTTTCAGAGTGAAATGATACTGAAGCAATTCCTATTTCTTTAAGTATTAATTCACTTTGTTACCTAGTAAAGTAAATTCTAATGGAGCATATATTTTGTACAAATGCATATGTGCAAAGGGCATATATATATATATATATATATATATATGAAACTTTCTGTGAATTATCAGTGAGGTCCAAAGATAAAGAAAAGCAAAACTTATTATTAATAAGTAGCAATTATGCTGCTGAACACTGAAATGAACATCCTGTATTTATTGCTTTTCTATCCTCCTACTAAATTTTGCCAATTAAATGTAGAAGGTCAGAGGAAGACTCAAAGCACATTTACAGGGGTAATTGTACTGAGAGCAATCCAATTACGTTTAAATGCTTCCGCAACGTTATCATTCTTTATGGAAACCTCCAAGACCCAGCTTCATTTAGAAGACAGAGCAGATGCAGCTTCCATTTGCCTGCTTCCCCTCAGCCCAGTCAGTCTTGAACGTGGTCCAGTCAGGATGTTACTCAGCATGTACCCAGCTCCTTAAGTTAAACACAGGGTTTCCAAGTTGATGCCTGAGATGAATGTACAGGACCAGAAAATGATGAAGGATCTCCAGTGTTTCCTAAATAATCAGCCTAAGATGAATAATGTGTACTTGGTAAGGTGATTTGGTTAGTTTGTTAGAAAATAGTCTGGAGTGTTTTTCTTTATTTCTATGACAAGTGTTCTGAATTAGCAGAGTCAAAGAGGCATAAATATTTTTTAATTTTCTGGATAATGTATAGAGGGGTTACAGTTACGTTTGTTAGGTACTAGGGGCATGACTTCTCACACACTGATAACCCTTTTCATGTTCTTGTCCCCATTTCCCTCCCCCCACCCCTTCCCAATCATCTTGTTTTCCTCACTGTGAAGTATTGTGAATATGGAATGATAACACACATATGCTATCTGAAGGTGCAACATTTCAGTAGTGATTAGGAGTAGATAAGCCAATAAATGGGGATCACAGAATGGTACATTAGCAACTCTATATGATGAGGGGACCAGAGTACAAGGAATTACAAACACATACAGACACACACACACACACACACACACACACACACACACACAGGGTCCTTGTTTTGAACCTTGTGGTGCCCTGTATTGCCTTGGTTTCCACACAACAAGCAGACATCACGTAGTGTATACCCTTCGATTTCCAGAACTGTGAGCCAGGAGCCAGCGATTGATTCTGTAGTTACAAGCTACTTGGGAACCTGAGATCTGAGGGTTGCATTTCAAAGCCAGCCTGGGTAGTAAAGTCCATGAGATTTTCATTTCCATTTAACCACCAAGAAAACAACAGACTCAAGTGAGAGAGCACTAGGCTTGAGCAAAATGCTTGGTGATAGTACCCAGAGTTTTGAGTGCAAGCACCAATAATAGCACACACACACACACACACACACACACACAGACACACACACTCAAATGAAAATACAAAGGACACTAGGCACCAATGGCTCATACCTATAATCTTAGTTACTCAGAAGGCTGAGGTCAGAGGATCACAGTTTAAAGCCAGCCTAGGCAGAAAAATCTCTATGAGACTCTTATCTCCAATTATCCACTCAGAAATCTGAAATAATGCTGTAGTTCCAGGGGCAGAGCAGTAGTCTTGAACACAAAGAGACTCCGGGAAAATGCACAGGCCCTGAGTTCAAGCCTCACAACAACAACAAAAAGACCTCTTGTTAAATTCATGCAGTTTCGATCATAAAAGAAATGCAAATCAAAACAACTCTAATATTTCACCTCACTCCAGTTAGAATGGCCAGGATCAAGAAAACTAATAACAACAGATGCTGGAGGGGATGTGGACAGGAGGGATCACTACTACACTGTTGGTGGGAGTGCAAACTAGTTCAACCACTATGGAAAGCAGTACGGCAGTTCCTCAAAAGACTAAACATAGAGCTCCGCTATGACCCAGCAATTCCACTACTTGGCATTTACCCAATCATCCAGAAACAAGGACATACTAAATCCACTAGCACAGCAATGTTCATTGCAGCACTATTTACCATACCAAATATATGGAACCAACCCAGATGTCCCTCAGTAGATGAGTGGATCAACAAGATGTGGTATTTGTACACAATGGAATTCTATGCTGTTGTCAGAAAGAATGACATCGCCCCATTTGTTAGGAAATGGAAAGACTTCGAAAAAAATCATATTAAGTGAAGTAAGCCAGACTCAAAGGAACATAGGCTCAATGGTTTACCTCATTTGTCATAATCAGTAGAAACCTTGGGCTCTCCTAGCAGAGATTTGCAATAGAGCAAAACCTAGGTACATAAGGCCATATAGTATGATGCTAAATGAAAGGACCTCTGGGATATAGAAACAAAAGTCATATAATGAATGATTGTTGTCCTTAATATACTATGTTATCTCTCATCTCTTTTGCTGTCCCTTGATTATATCATATTGTTACAGTATCTCACTTTGTTATCTGATATATTGGATATATTTGTATTTGGTTATTTGAAATTGGATAGGGAAGGGAGGAAAACAAGATGCGGGGTGGGGGTGGGAGGGGAGGGATATGGGGACCAGGACATGAGAAAGGGTATCAATGTATGTGAATTAATGCACCTTCTATCTGGCAAATAAAATGTAACCCTTCTATTAATTACAATAAAAAATAATTTTAAAACTTCATGCAGTTTCAGCTATTTTCAGTATAGTAGTAAAAACAAATGAACACCTTGTAATTTTTTTTAAAATAATAGTGTTATTCTCCACCATCAAAAACATTCAATGGTAAGAATATAGATTTTGTTTCAATACTAAAAATATAATTTTGCAATTGAACTTTTTATTTCTCTTTATTGAATTAAAAGAAAAAAGTTCCTTTTTTTCCTGTGAACAACTGTAAAAATATATATGCCAACTGAGGACAGAAAAGGTTGAAATAGATCAAATATAGATTATGTTCATTTACATCTGAAATTATAGGCTTTACATGACTGTAAATATGAGGGCTTTGCATATGTGATTTTTATTTTAAAAGAGTACATTGAATAATATTTTAATACAATGCACAATCTAAATCAGTATATTAGAGACATATTTCACTATCTGTGACACTCCTGGAGACAAGAAGTTGAAAAATCATAGTAAAGCTTAATTTCTCAAAATTAAGCTTTTTTGACATTAAAAAAACTTTGAGCTATGTCTTAGGGCTATCTACTCTAAAACTCAAGCCAGTATTTGGCTCCTGTTCTCTGACACCTAATTGGCTCATATTCAACAACTCTTTCCAGCAGGCTAGAATGTTTAGCTACTTCAGGCTAGATTGTACAACTAATTTAGCTTTTAATGGTTCACCAGGAAGGCAAATTGCTTAAAGTGCAATGTTTTATAGGCCTTAGTGAGTGATTGATAATACGAGCTATGGAAATTATGCAGGCTAACATTATTGATATATAGTCTTTAAGATCTCAATCATGTTTTAAAATTATTCTCATGGTGAAGAGGCTGCAGAATTATTTATGGGGAAATTCCAGACCCCAAGACTTATTTTTGTTTTCTTTTTACTTACCTGATGTTAGTTAGGCTTGAACTCCAGACCTCACAATTACTAAGTAGCATTCCATCACTTGAGCCATACATCTTCCCCTATGGAATTTGGTGCTTTTGTTATTTCTATTTTCAGCTGTTACAGGATGTGTTGAATTGTAAGTCTCCTTCAGTGTTGATCAAGCAAGGCCCTCTCAGAAAGACTTTCAGGCCTTAATGCTCTGGCCCGAATATAATGACAGATCCACAGCCTGCACTGAGTAAAACTAAAAAATTCGTAATAGGAAATTGCTTTTCTAATGATTTCCTGGATTTTAAAGGTCTGAAATGGTTTTCTATTATTCAAAAATACCTTCACAAAGCATTGAGGAACTCTCAGGATCTTAGTTTAGGATAGCCTAAAACATTTTAAATTTGTAATTACTTTGAATTCCCTCTATACTTTCTGACAGTCTTAGAGATTATGTGAAAAATAATGTTTTAAGATTCTGTTATTGTACCACATTCCAGTTCCCCCTGTAAATATTTGTCAACCACCTTTAGAAAAAAAGAATAAGAAGTGACTACATAAAATATCCCATCGAAATCAAGACTTTTCATTCACTAGCTGAATAAATATACAGCAAACTGTCTTAAGCACCATTCTGGGTTTGTGTTAAGATGACAGAGGTATGCTCTGGATGTCTAAGGAGTTCATAATTCAAAGAGGGATGAGAAGGAAATGAGCATTATCACTAACCCAAAGGAAGGTAGATCATAGAAAAATCATGAACTGGATGCTACAAGGAGTAGAGGAGGAAAGGGTATTTTCTACTCTTAACCCAACCCAAGGAAAACTTCTAGAGATGGGAAGATAGCTGAATCTGTTTTCCTTGCTGTCACTGAATTCAAGTAGTTTGCTTATTAGGTAACCATTGTATCACCTGAGCCACACCTCTGTGTTTTTAGCTTTCTTTCTTTTTTTTTTTTTTTTCAGATAAGGTCCTTGGTTTATGGTTGGGCTGGCTTTGGACCTTGTTCTCCTACCTATACATTCTGCATGGCTGAAATAATGGCAAGCTATGAACTTTCCATACCCAGCTTATTTGCTGAGATGAAATCTTACTGAAGTTTCTTAGGCTGGCCTAAACTATCTAGAGGCTAGGATTGTTAAATCAGGGTCACCTCCAATGGGCAGTAACTCATTGCTATAATTTTTTTTTTTGCCAGTCCTGGGCTTGAGCTCAGGGCCTGAGCACTGTCCTTGGACTTTTCTCAAGGCCAGAGCTCTACCACTTGAGCCTCAGCACCACTTCCAGCTTTTTTCTATGTATGTGGTACCGAGGAATCGAACCCGGGTCTTCATGCATGCTAGGCAAGCACTTTAACCACTAGGCCAAACTCATTGCTATAATTTTAATAATTTCAAGCTTTTGCTGCCTATTTCAAGAGACTAATATTAAAATTAATTATAATTTGCTAATTCACTATGTTCTTTGACCCCAACTGAATCAGGTTACATTTATATAAAAAGATAATTAAATTAGAATCAGAAGATCTATATTTATTTGCTCAGAATCCTTATCATGATTTTTGCAACAACAGAAAGCAGAAATTAACCCTTAATTCATTCACTTTGCTCTTAGACCAGCATTCTACAAGCTAAGCTTTGTTTGTAACAGCACAAGCATACATTTACTCAAAGTTGCTCTTTATGATAAAGAAAAAATATTTTTAATTTCTGTGAATGCAAGCATCTAAAATGTCAGGCTAAAAATTTTTGATTCTTCTTACCCTGGAGAAAACCTATAAGATTAGCTGGTTTTATATGTATTCAAAGGTCATTCCTTACATTACTTGAAAATTATATTACTTTTGCATTGTAGTTATAGCTTAAAGGGAAAATAATGAATAATTTATTGACATGTACAACACCAGATCCAAAATTTCTTTTATAACCATTCATCATTTTATTAATATTATGATATCTATAAAGTAATTACTGTTCTAAAGTTATTGATTTTACCTATTTCCATCTATATCATTTTATTATAATGAGAACAGTCAAAGGGCCTACATATAGTTTTACATTTATGTGATGCTTAGCTACGTTTTTTTCCCTAAGTGTTAACATGTTTCAATTTCATCCTAAGATTAAAAAATGGGTGGATAGAACAAAATATTTGCAATTATGAGTTCTTATGACTTAGTTACTTCCTGGAAGTTCCTAATATTTTGATATGCTACACTGCAAATACATGTAACTCCAAAAAATAACTCTTGTGCATTTTCTTCACTATATTAAATTGCTTATTATCCACTGTTTTGTTGTGCTTTGCATTTGTTTGTCTGCTTTGGGCTTTTTAAAAGTTTTTTTTTTTGTCAGAGTAATGTATAGAAGGGTTATGGCTACATTTGCCAGGTAGCAGCTGCATTACTTCTCACCCCTACTCCTGTTTTTGTCCCCATTGCCATTCCCCAACCCCCCCAATCATCCATTGTTGTTGACATAACATTTACTTAACTTACATCTTTGTGTTATGTCCTTCTTCTTCCTTATTGCTGCTACTTACACTAATTACTTTTGACTGTTTTGTCTGAGAGAAAAATCTTCTGAACTTTCTGTTATATAAAATATAATTTTATAAGCAATAATAAAGAGGAAAGGAAAAAATATTGAGATTTTTTAGTTCTGGTTATAAAATCAGCACTTGTTGATTTTATGCCACAATTGACCATGTTCATCATGAAAAATTCAATATCCCTCTTGTGTAATGGCCTTTTCACCATTCCAATGGTCATTAGCACATGTTATAGGAAGTGTATTATGTACACCAGCAATTGCTTACTTAGCAGTTCAGTGATCAAGTTGTTTTTGCATGCTAGATACAAACATCAGAATTTTCACTTCTGGCACTACATGGAGAGTCTTTATGACAGTGTTTCCCAAAGTTGAATCCTAGCGGGTACAGCAGCATCTTCCTCTGGAGAATTCTTCCATATGCAAAGATCCAAGGTTGGAAATGCAATGATCTTTGTCTTACTAGTCGTCTAGGAGCTCAACGCCACTGCTTGCTGAAATACTCTGAGAAGTCATTGTACTCCGTACAAAAATACTTACGCCTCTACATGAAATTATGCATTTCCTAAGGCATTGAGCTCCTGATGTGAGCTTTACACAACTAGACTGCAGGTTACTTAGCAATGATTTCCTCGGGCTTGCTCTTCTTGTAACCTCAAAGTCCTGACCACAGTTTAACATTGCTCTTACTAAGCATCATCATGCTTCAGAACTTAACTCCATATTACCAGATATATATATATATATATACACACAAAATTATGGTGATATGAAAGGATGATTGTGAGAGATAGATTTGATCTTTTAGTTTCTGTGCCTCAGATATTTCCTGATATTGCTTGTCGTCATCTGATCAAAATCAATGCTAATAATGCAACATTTACCTCAAGGACATTCCCATAAACATTCAGTCAGTTCATGAATTTGGAGGATTTGAAGTATTTGAAGTGTTTCCCCCAGATGGACTAATGTATTTCAAGGCCTAATTTAAGCTCATTGCAAGAAATGTTTGGAAGTCAGACTTTGGGAAAGTAATTTGGATTGAGAGTACCAATTCATGAAAGGATTGATACATTTGATGCATTATTAGGAGGTAATAAAAATGGTAAGAATGGTCTTGTTGGAGAAAGTTAGAAGATAGGATGCATTGGGGACATCTTTGAAAAATGTATTTCGAGATTGATTCAGGACACTTGACACTGCTTTCTGTCTGCCATGAGCTGTGAACATCTCTTTCCACAAGAGATTTCTGCCATGATATTCTGCCTTACAACCCCAGTGACATGGAAGCTGTGCACCATATATGAAAGCCCCTGAAGTTGTGAGTAACAAGTAAATCTTTCCTTCCTTAAGTCAGTTTCTTAGGTGTTTTGTCACCTAAGCGATGAATTCAACTAACACATATACGATGTGTAAAGTGTTTCATATGTAAAAGAAGTTTAAACAACTTTTGTATCCATTGTTTATTTTGTCTAGATGGCAGGGCCAAATTTGTAAGCATTTTTAAGATAAGAGCAAGTATTCACAGAAAAAAAAAGAATATTGCCAACAAAAGATTCCGTGCGTGTGTGCGTGTGTGTGTGTGTGTGTGTGTGTGTGTGTGTGTGTGTGTGTGTGTGTCTGTTTTAGGCTTTAAACTCAGAGCCTGGATGCTATCCCTGAGATTCTTTTAGTTAAGACTAGTCCTCTACCAGTTGAGTCACAGTGCCACTTTTGGCATTTTTGAGTAATTTATTGGAGATAAGAGTCTCATAGACTTTCCTGCCCAGGCTGGTTTCAAACCATGATCTACAACCTCCCAAATAATTAGAATTAAAGGTATGAGCCATCAACGCCTGGGAAGAACCTATTTTTGAAGTTTGTTCCTTGTCTTATGTATCCTCTTAATACAAACTTCATTCTTTAACCTAGTTAAAAACCCCATGTGGCTACATTTGGAAGTACCTTCCCCTGAGCTCTTGGTCTGCTCATTTTTCCTAGTTTTTGATGAGGATATGTACAGAAGGAAATACACCATTTTATGTAAGCATACAACTAACATGAATTATTCTAATTCTGTGCTTGTAGATTTTCTAAATCAAACTCTACTATGGTTCATGGCACCATGAACAAAAAAAAGCAAAACAACAACAAAAAAAGCAAAACTCAAGAGAAAATTAAATGCAATTGTGTTCTAACTTTTCCAGTTTTAGATATAGAAGAAAAAGAAATGCCTAGTTTTATTATATATGTGGTTGGAAATATTCAAATGATGCCTAAAAATCAAAATAATGAAAAGCAAATTTGGGGGTAGAGTGTTGTGCTTGAACTTCAGTACTTCAAAAAATATGAAGAAAAGTAATAGAGATTTAAATATACTCACACCCTTTAGTTTTAAAAAGGTTCTCATCTCTACTTGAAAGGACAAAATTCAATGCCCAGTGTGACTTTGTAGTACTCCATACTTTTTCACTCATAGCTCAGTTCAACACCGTGAGATTGAAGCTTCCAACCTGTCTTTCTATACCTGTTCAACATCTCCAAAATTTTACCTAGTCTTCCTAGAAATATTTACCACTACCATGGCACAGTCTATTTTGAAAAGGACTCACACAGGCCCTGAATACAGAATTAGAGTGATTGGGGCATGATTTTTAGCATATGAGACTCAGTCCCATGGCATGAACAGTGATGCACAGGTCTGTGATCTCCTGCCAACAGATGCCTTATCCTGTGTGGAAAGGTATGGTTAAAGGACATAAGAAATCATCCCTCTCAAGGATATGGCTACCCAACAGGAGTTTCTAGGAGTCCTGGTTACATATAGGAAAACATTTCAAGGTGATTCATTTTACTTGTCTTTGCTCAATTCAGCAAACTTCCTTGTGAGTTACTATTTTTAAGGAACGCATGGCTTTCAAATTCATCCCTAGAGCATTTTCCAAGGTGGATTGAGACCTGCCCTCTAATCTCTTTGAATATCACTTTTGTTCATTTTTCTTTCTTATTATAATGATGTTATTGTGGAAAAAAGTCAGGTTGCCAAGGTAACTAGAGTGGAGAATGGGCATTACTGCCTTTATAGCAAACTATACACTTGTTGAGTAAATCTCCCCTAGAATAGTGAACTACTGAAGCCATTCAGGACTGTATGAAAGGTTTATGACTGTTTCTCTCTCAGTTTGAGTCCCTGTCCCACAAAGTGTGATGATGACTGTCCAATTGATACTTTCTTGAACTGATTATTTTTGTCCCTGCTCTTTCGTGCAAGTACTTTCCCTTGATTCAATACATTTCTTCATTATGTTCTGCATATTTGATATTATACCAAATGCTAGTTTTGGAAGCTCCTTAACTCTTTCTGGGTCTGGACATCTTATTCTCCTGCTTCATATTGGCCTTGAATTATAGTCCATTTGAATTTTTAATCTGTCCTAGAGGATATGATTGGTTGTGCTCCCTGAAAAAGGCAGAAGACAGAAAAATTCAAAACAATGTCAATCTTAAAGGTAGTTTACACTTTCACATAACATTGTTCTATAGTTACACATTTAATCATAATTTCATTGAAAGAAAATGTAAACATAGCCACCATAAAGTCTCACCAACAGAGGTGGAGACTAATCATCAAATTTATAACATCCAAACATTGCCTCTTCACATCATAAAGGATAAAAAGAAAGCTATTTTGCATGCAATCACCATTTTCTCACATTAGGGATTTGCTCCTATTATTTACTTTATCCACTTTACCTCATTTCTTTGAATCACAGAGGTTTATTGTGAATGAGAAACACTCAAAATTAGTATTTTCTTGGTTTATTCCTCTTTCAGATTTTGATCTTACTAGGAAACCAATCCTGCTGTTCTACCAGGCTGAATTTTCTGTAAGTCCTCTGTAATTTTATGTAAGTGTACTTTTCATGGACCTGTGGTAACTAAATTGCAAACAGGTGTCTTTTCAAAGCAACCTCCTACCTTGGTGATTTCCAAAAAGGATCATAGTTATTTCTACCTCATTCTAAGGGAAATAATTTCAAGTCACTGGACTGGTAATTTTTCTTTGATGCTATAACATCGCTTGTTTTTTTTCTCTGAGAGGAAAAAGAAACAGATACTGAATTTAGAAGCTGCCTTGCCTAAAGAAACATTTGCAAATAGAAAATGCTGTCAGTGCAAAGCAGAAAATAGAAGAGTGAAAAAAGTGCTAGAGAAGATGAAAAACTTGAACAGGTAAATAGGGAAGTAAATAAATACACACCTGGGAAATGAAGCACACAAAAATATACTGGAGTGATTGCAATGACCAAGCCTGCCTCAGAGTACTGTCCATAGCCCATTTAATTTGTTACTGCCTGTTCATTTAATTTTGTCAGTGAAGCTGACTTTTCACCTGGAGCTGAATGAAAACTTCGACTCCTATTTAGCTCATTCAAGTTGCCTTCATATTGCATTACATGTCACAATCATCTTTAGTCCATATAATGTATATTATATGACTGTTCCTCATATTTGATGGCAAAAACCCTGGCAGCTTGGCTTTGTACATTCACAAAGGATACCAATCAGGTTGTCTTCTTTTGAGTTGGGCTGAGGTTTAAAGCAAATTCTCTGTAATGGCAGGCACTTGAATAGTTTCTCTGGTGACTCCTTGATTCTTCTCATCTGTACATCAGTGAGTCTCCTTCAGTTCTGAGTAATGAACACTCTTCCTCATAAAGTTTCTACAGCTCTGATTTTAATGACAGGAGTAAAACTTTTTGAGAAGTGGGAAAGAAGGGATTTGCATAAGCATCCCATAATTGCAAACACTGGTAGAACAGTGTAGAACTGGCTCTGAATCTGAAGACATAGGAGCAGCTGTACATTAGCAAGGCTAAGTGTTAGAGGGGAAATTTATGCATGGAAGAGATGAGATACATGTCGGACCTTGTACAAACCCACCAGAAAACTCAGGGCAAGCTCCAGCTGGTTTAAGAATCTTATCACCTGCAGCTTTGATGTTATTAGTTATATTGTACACCACCCTGGACTGCCCTTGCTTATGCCAGAGAACTGAAGTTGCTAAAGAAAATCTGGTGGGTTATAGGGGAAATATTGGTCTAGTTATGGTAAAATTCTAACGATATTGAGCCGATCAACCAGCAACTACTGGTGCAAGCTTCTTACTCCTCTCTCCAAATGGCAAAATGTAGTAGTTGAGCTTGAATTTTGCCTTCACCAACCAAGGCAAACTCCTTCTGTAACCAAAGTATCCTTAAATCATAGAGAGGGAAGATCAGCTTATCTAAGATGATACAGGCAGGCCACTACTACTGCTAATAGTTCATATAGCATATATAAAATGCATTGTATAATATATATATAAATAAATCCAGGAAATATTCACTTCATCTTTCTGAAAATATTTACTCACATTCCAAATGGGAAACCTATTAGAAAGCAATCAATATATCTCTCTTTGTCCTGTCTCCTCTCCTGTCCTTTCCTCTGTGCTCCTCTCTACTTCCTCTACACTTTTCCTCTCCCTCTCCCTCTTCCTCCTCCTCCTTTCTTCTCCTCTTCTCTCTTCTCCTCTCTCCCCTTACTTCTCTTCACTTCTTGCTTTTTCTTCTCTCCCCTCTTTCGGCAAAAATAAGTTCTTGAGATAGACTCACTCCTCCCACAAACTCTGAAAGTAGGTCCCATCCCTACTCCCCTTTATCTCCTTTACTTCCTACACCCAGGTCACTTCACTCTTCATGCTCCATGCAACAGAGCTCAGATTCAGCTCCTAAGTCCACAGTGAGTTTTGCTCTTTAGGCTTCAGTGGAGGAAATACAGGCACCCTGCTCTGCCTGCCAAAGATATTTCTAGGGAAATGTTCATTGCAAATCCTTATCCCTAATACTGCTTAGGGGTAGGTACATATGAGTTTTCAGAGTGGAAGAACTAGATTTATGATGTTTTCCAAGTAAATATACTTCCTGTCTTAGCACTGAGATAAAAACCAGGCAGTCTTTTTTTTCATATATTTTTTATTGTAATTAATAGAAGGGTTACATTATATTCACCAGATAGAAGGTTGCATTACTTCACAAACATTGATACCCTTTCTCATGTCTTGGTTCCCATTTCCCTCCCTCCCACCCCGCCCCTCATCTTGTTTTCCCCCGTTCCCTATCCTGTTTCAAATAACCAAATAGGCATATGTACAATATATCAGATAACAAAGTGAAATACTGTAAAAATATGAGATAACAAAGGGATAGCAAAAGAGATGAGAGACAACATAGTACATTAAGGACAACAATCATTCATTTTATGGCTTTTGTTTCTATATCCTGGAGGTCCTTTCAATTAGCATCATACTATATGGCCTTATGTATCTAGGTTTTGTTCTATTGTAAATCTCTGCTAGGTGAGCCCAAGGTTCCTTCTGATTCTGACAAATGAGGGAAACTATTGAGCCTATGTTCTTTTGAGTCTGGCTTACTTCACTTAATATGATTTTTAATAAGTCTTTCCTTTTCCTTACAATGGGGCGATGTCATTCTTTCTGACAGCAGCATAGAATTCCATTGTGTATAAATACCACATCTTATGGTTGCATTCATCAACCAAGGGGCATTTGATTGGTTCCATATCTTTGCAATGCTAAATAGTGCTGCAATGAACAAGGTCCTTGTTTCTGGACGATTGGGTAAATGCCAAGTAGTGGAATTGCTGGGTCATAGGGGAGCTCTATGTTTAGTTTTTTGAGGAACTGCCATACTGCTTTCCATAGTGGTTGAATGAGTTTGCACTCCCACCAACAGTGTAGTAGTGATCCCTCCTGGCCACATCCCCTCCAGCATCTGTTGTTATTAGATTTCTTGATCATGGTCATTCTAACTGGAGTGAGGTAGAATCTAAGAGTTGCTTTCATTTGCATTTCTTTAATGGCCAGAGATGTTGAACATATCTTCATGTGTCTATAGGCCATTCTTATTTCTTCTTCAGAGAAGACTCTCTTTATGTCTTTGGCCCATCTTTTAATGGGATGGTTGTTTCTTTGGACATTAGTTTTGGAGTGATTCAATTTTTGGAGCTGTTGATATATTTTAGATATGAGGCCTTTGTCCGTTGTTTGGTTGGTGAAGATCGTCTCCCATTCTGCAGGCTTCCTAATTAACTTACTAGCTATGTCCTTTGCCATACAGAAGCTCTGCAGTTTAATGCAGTCTAACTTATCCAGACTTTCTCTGATTTGTTGTGTTTCTTGTTCCTTATTAAGAAAGTTTCAACCTGTGCCAAGGAGGCCTCGTGTATCTCTTATTCTTTCTTGTAAAGTTTTCAGTGTACCTTTTTTTTACCTCTAGGTCTTGATCCATTTGAAGTTAATCCTGGTGCAGGGTGACAAGGATCCATCTTTAGTTTTCTGTGGGTGCTTAACCAGTTCTGCCATCTCCACTTGTTAAAGAGGCTGTCTTCCACTCTATTTTTTTTTTGCCAGTCCTGGGCTTGGCCCCAGGGCCTGAGCACTGTCCTTGGACTTTCTCAAGGCTTAGCACTCTACCAATTGAGCCTCAGCAGCATTTCCAGCTTTTTTCAATGTATGTGGTACTGAGGAATCGAACCCAGGTCTTTGTGCATGCTAGGCAAGCACTCTACCACTAGGCCAAACTCCCGACCCCTCCATTCTATTTTTTTTTTGGCTCCCTTATCAAAGATGAGGTGGCCATAGGTCTGTGGGTTAATATATGGGTCCTCAGTTCTATTCCATTGGTCTTCATGCCAGGCAGTCTTTTATATTTTGGGACTTCAATCATCATTTCCACTTTACCTCATCTTCAGAAAAAAATATGTGCATAAGAAATAACATAGAGCTCAGGTTTAGTTTTCTTTGCTATAGGAATAAAATCATTACCTGTGTTAGCTTAGAGGAATGTGGCATGATGGCTTTGGTCAACTTTAACTTCCCAGTCAATGTATTGTGTACTGTCCAGAATTTATGTTTCCTGTCTATAAGACTAATGCTAGTGATAGGATTTTAAATATTAACTATAATTCCTTGTAGGACTCCAAAACATTACTTTCTCCCAACTTCCTGTTTGATTTGTAAGTTTAAAGCAAATTTTATAGCGGTTCTGAATTCTGCATCATCCTTTCCTGGCAATATCATTCTACAATTGTTCAATAAAACTAATTGCAAGTTCAACCCTGGCTAGAGCCATAAAAGTAGCCTGCTGTCTCTTCAATACTGATGATCTGATAATTAAAGTGAAACCTACTACTAAGCACATTTATTTTGGCCCCTGTGGAGAGAACAGACATATTGTGTCTGCATGTAATTGATAACTGGAAACAAGCTGGGAAAAACGTAGCCAGTAGGAAGGATAGGAGACTTCAGGGGAGCATGTGCAAGGCAAGGCAGTGAGCTGGAACTGACACAGGATCCTCTAAAAGTGGCAGAGTGTGACTGAATTATGTAAGCTATTCTCAACTATCAGTAGACTCTATAAAACTGTCATGCAAGAGAATGTTTAGAAAATACCAAAAAGGAGTATTGGTGTGAGTTCTGCTTTGAAGACCTTATAGAATTCAGCTGTGAATCCATCTGGCCCTGGGCTTTTCTTAGGTGGAAGTTCTCTTATTGCCATTTCTATTTCAGAGCTTGAAATAGGCCTGTTGAGTTGGCTTAGTTCTTCTTGGTTCAGTGTGGGTATGTTAATATTGGCTAGGAATTCATCCATTTCTTCTAGATTCTCAAATTTGTTGGCATAAAGGTTTGAGAAGTATTCCCTTATGATATTCTGGATCTTGGTAATTTCTACCGTGGTTTTACCATTTTCGTCTGTGGTTTTGTTTATTTCGGTATGCTCTCTTCTTTTTTTGGTAAGATAATTATATGAACGTCTGAAAGGTGTTAATAAATTCAATTACCACCCATGAAAGTAAAATAAGGTACAGGTGATAAAAGATAATGTGACAAAATAAATTATGATGTTTGTATTAATAAATCTATACAAAGTCCAATGAAAGACACCTATTTTACAGTGAAAATAAGAAAAATGGATCCATCTCGTTATAGGAGATTAGATTCAGGCAAATGAAAATTAAAATTAGATAATACCCCATACATATCCAATTGAAAAAATTAAGAGAGTAACAATACTAAGAAAGAGTAAGAATCAGACAACTTTTATCCATAGCTAAATTGAAAAATTGTGCAATATAGCACACTCTACAACAGCATGTTTGTAGGTTGCTTCTAAAGAATTTTCAGGGCTGTGCTCAGGAAGAAAATTATGAGTATTGATTCCAGTATGTTTGTAATTAGGAATACTTGGAAACACTTTATATATCCATTAGTAAGACAGGGATAAATAAATAGAAGGATAAGTCAGTGTACTCTACTAAATTTAAAGTTAATTAGCCATAGCCATAGATCAAAATGAATCCATGAATATACAATAAAATACTGTAAATATGACCTATATTATTTAGGAATGTGTAACTATGCATAAATGGGGAAGAAACAAGGGATGGGTTGCATTGATCAAGATATATGTTGAATTGAATACCTTTGTAACAACTATTTGAAGAAATTAAAAATAATTCTATTTAAATGCTTAAAAAGAAAGAAAATGATTATAGCAAATTTAAGAAAACAGTTATGTGTTTAGATAGAGTTCCATGCATGGTGTTACTATCATTGGTGTTTACTTTGTTGAAAATATCCCACTGCATCCAATTCTCCTTGTTTCTGTATAATTAAAATATTTTATACAAATCATTTTAAAATTAGATAAATAGAACATTCATCTATTATAGAAAGAGACTTAGCTATTACAATGTTAGAGAGGAAAATACCTCTTACAAAGTAGATTATTTGAATTTGTGACTTCTATTTAAAATGTGTCAGAATATTGAGTGTCCATGTATTCTCTTTCATTCCCAGTTTATATTTTCTTTCCTCTTTTTGCTTTCAGCTTAAAAACCTCGTTGTCCATACTGCTTATGTGTTTGTTATAGAATCTTATGTTGCCCACTTTATTACGTATTCTTACTCAAATAGACTAGTCGCAATTATTTTATCTGAATGTTTTGGTTTAACGTGTTATGAGTCACATAGTTATCAATAACGTCCAAACAACTTCAGCACAGTTGAGTAAGAAGCGTTGAGCTAGGTACAGATGGGTCAAGCCTATAATCCTAGCTACTCAGGAGCTTGAAGGTAGTTGTTAGCAGCCAGATTCACAGGAAAGTCCACGAGGATATTTGTCACCCATTCCTCTTTCTTCTCTAAGGGAAGTTATAGAAACCATAAATGGGAGGAAGTGTGGCTCAAGTGGTAAAGCACTGACCTTAAGCAAAAAAGCTCACAGATAGTGCCTAGGGCCCCAAGTTCAAGCCCCAAGACCAACACACACACACACACACACAGAAAGAGAGAGAGAGAGAGAGAGAGAGAGAGAGAGAGAGAGAGAGAGAGAGAGAGAGAGAGAGAGAGAGAGAGAGAGAGAGAGAGAGAGAGAGGGAGAGAGAGAGAAATAAGAGAGGGGGGCTTCAGAAAACTTTATATTGATGTACCAAGGACAGGGCTCTGTGATGATTAACTTTATACAAATTTGTATTAGTTAATCTTTCAATAACATTACAAAGTACAAGCGGGCTATTAAATACATTTTGCAGATGCTACAGGAGTCATTTAGAGTGGTGGAAACCTTTGCTTTGCCAAAGGACACATTGATAGGAGTTTATCAGATTCTAAAATTTTATGTTCCTTCCATTGCTTCATCACTGATATCTGTATCCAGTCATGGTTGGGTTTATGGAAGACCCAGATAAAAATATCTATGGCAAGGCAGGGTATGGTGGCTCATGCTTTGCCAAGTGTATGATTATTACTTATAGTTACTCGCAAAACTTTACTGGCCCAGCTATCCTAAAAGATAGTACAAAAGGAAGAATTGGAGTTCTCTCTCACTGGTTCTATTCCAGTTAGCATGTCAAAAAAAAGTGCAAAAAAATGTGGAAGAAATCGGATGAGAGATTGAAAAAGAGGATTTTAGCATAAGTATAGCAAGTTCCACATTAAAACAACAGAAGATTCACATGATAAAAGCATAGAAAATATATGCTTTTTTAAATAAAAGCCGAATTCTAAGTAACGTGAGAAACTTTAGAAGTCAGAAGTCAAAGATAGTAGGAAACTCTTAACTTTGGTGTTTATGTTTGTGAAAGTAAGTAAGCAGAAACATGATTGTAGCTTGTATGTGATATAATCTAATCATTTTAGTTTAGAGTTTAGAGGTGAACTAGCAAGATTGGTCCACATTGTTCTTTGTAATTCTTCAATGTAGCATTCCTATCTTCAGAGTAAGAGGAGACTCCTCTAAAATATAGCTCATCAAGAAAGAAAGAAGAATTTTTTTTTAAGTTCTATGGGTTAGGTGGGAGATAGACTCTCTAAGTGTTTTCTTGTTTGTTTGTTATGTTTTTTTAACTTACCTCGGGGAACAGGAATTCTAGTTTCTGTAACTAACTCCCGTAGGAAAAAAGAGAAATGGGAATTAAAAAAAAAAAAACAACAACAAAAAATGATGATCTGATAGACTTTGCTTCTGAAATTCTTTTTGAGACCCGGTCTGAATTTTTACCTTAGCATTCCAAAGTGACAATGCAAATTTTATTTTGTGAGACCCAAATGGAGAAAGAAACTTGTGATTTTCATGATAACTTTCTCTATAACTAACATTTGAAAACTAGTAACTTTGATGACCTTAGGGTTTATATGATATAAACAAAATCTTCAAAAAATAATGAAGGTCCCTTTTTAAAAATTATTGTTATTAATGTTGAGAAAATATTTCTGGGTCAATGTTATTTATGCAGATTTTATTCTAAAAGTTTATGTGTGTAAAGTTGTATGTACATCTACACATATATATGCATTTGATGATATATGCATATGGATATTTATGCAAGTTTTACTCAAGAAAGTTAGTTATATATAAATATATGTATATATATACATATATGTATATTTGTATGTGTATATATGATATATGTGTAATGTTTGGATCAAAAATTTCCCAAACAAGTATTCAGACTGCACCTGCTGACAAACTCTGTTGAAGCTGCTGTTGAAGCTGCCAAAACACCAGAAGGATTTCTTTGTGGAGGCAGTGAGAACAATGAAGATTAGCTTTATACAATTCAACTTCTCTCCTTCCTCACCCCCACTCAACTGCCTCCCAATCTCCTCCCGTCCTTCAGGGAGAAAATAATTAAAGATGCACAATCTAGTTTAATTGACTGGGAAACAGACTAGCTACATCCACACGTCATTACCCTCCCTGTTTCTTTCTCCTTTTTTCTACATTTTCCAAAAATAGCTTGATTATGTTTACTTGACGCTCTCATCCTTCCCTGCTGACTGACTTCGAAGCCAAGAGAGACAATGTTTCATCCAAACATTTATGGATTGTTTTTCTTTTTCCCTTAAGAAGCCAGTCTTTGAGAGCATGTAGTTGCAACTTCAATATGCCTGCAATTGTAATTTCTCTGAATATGAAAGTACTTTGTTTGGGAAAGTAGTTTTGTACAATAGATGTGAGTGAAAGCAAGATTGCTGTGGGGTGCAAATGTCCTACATTAGCAAAGCAAATGAGGGAGTCAGAGGTTAGGAAGGAGTGCTGAGAAGAGGCAGCATGCCCCCTTCCATGGCTGATCAAATGGTGAACTCCTTTAAACTTTCACAAGTCAGGGTGTTAGAAATATGGCAGCCATGTTTGAATGCTCTTTAACCTCCAATCTGGCAGGATAACGGCTTTAACTGTGGAACTGAAATAAAGTGCTTTTTTTTATTTTTTTTCAAGATCAAGCTCTTTGCAAGAGCAATCTGGTATGAGGGCTTGTGGTAAAATAACAACTAGCAGGGCTGATTTTCTTCAGCACTCTTTATGGACAGAGTTGTAAATCTGTAGTGATGTGAAGGCTTCTGAGATTTTCTAGTTACCCTCCTAAGAAATAGACATCATTCTATTTTCTGACAGCTCAGGTAGTAGAAGCACATCTCTCACTCCTCCGCCACCACCACCAGTGACCAGACCATGAATCTGAGCAACTAATCTACTGATAATTAGATGTGATGTCTCAAATTAGAAACCAATACAACATGTGTGAACTAATGGCATTTCATTATATATTACTGTCTGCAGTAATAAACTGTGACTGGCTTAAGCTTTTCAACTCTGGAGGTAGCTCTGGAGACTTCTATTCAGGTCCAGTTTCAATCAGGGCCTATAGGAAGATGAATGTGGGAACCCAAACACACTGAACACATCTTAGAGGTGAAAAATCATCTCTAGAGCGAGCTTCCCATTATAGGTGAGTCAAACACCTCGCGTGTGGTCAGTAGGGATATAAAAATCTAGACTGATTCTCAATCTGCACAACACATTGAACTGTGTTTAAGAATGTTTGTTTAGACTGGCCAAAAACTGACGGAGCCCATTGAATAGAAGGAACTTGCTCTGAGCTTGGAAGAAGAGTGACCCTAAATCATTGAAATGCAAGCACTGTTAAGCAAATAGTAAAACTGGATCAAGATAATAGGCACCCTTCACTCCCCCTCTCTCCTCAGCATCCTCGTTTCCGTGGTTCACTCCAGCTGACTAGGCAGCATTTATTCATGGCATAACTGTTGCCTCGCTTCCTCTCCAGCCTTTCTCAACCTCCATGTCTCCAGATGCAGTCAGCTATTACAAATGAAAAGAAATTCTCCTTCCTTACCTCTGCATAAATGAGCATTGTAGGTGACAATTTAGGTCAGTTCAGAATGCTGAACCAAAAGAGGGTCCCTCTGAGTCTTCACCAAAGGCCTATCTTGATATGTATCTTTAAATCCATTTTATTTCTTTCTTTCTTTGTTTACTTCTTTTATTTGTTCTTTCTTTCTTTTGTATTTTTGTTTTCAGGGTTAAGGGTGGATTAGAGGAGATGCAGAAGACCTATAGTTTTATGTGCCATTAGTTAGAGTTCAAATTTTGTGTTTAGATTGAAAGCAATTTGTTGTCCACATTCTTCCATACTTTTTCTGTCTTTATTTCAAATACAATATACATTCATTAAAAGTATCCCACACTCAAGAGGTTCAGTATACATATGTATATCAATCTTTTCTTTTTTGGTTGGTGGTGGGGTTTGTTCTCAGGGACTGGGCATTGTCCTTGAGCTCTTTTTGCCAAGGCTAGCACTCTATCGCTTTGAGCTCAGCACTACTGGTTTTTGTGGGGTCAGTTAGAGATAAGAGTCTCAAGCCGGATGCAGTGGCTCACAACTATAATTCCAGCTACTTAGGAGGCTGAGATCTGAGGATCAAGGTTCAAAGCCAGCTCAGGCACTAAAAACCATAAGACGCCTATCCTCCAATTAACCACTAGAAAACTGGAAGTGGCCCTGTGACACAGGGGTAGGGTGGTAGCTTTGAGCTGAAGAGCTCAAGGACACCGCCCAGGTCCAGAATTCAAGCCTCATGATCGAAACAAAAACAAAAACAAAGACAAAAACAGAGTCTCAAGAGGAATTTTCTGTTTGTGATCTTCAGATATCAGACTCCTGAGTGACTAGGATTATAAGCATGAGCCAGATTCTTTTTATATATCCATTAGATTTATATAAAATATGTTGTATATTATATCCAAATCCTATATTAATATGCTAATTCCCTCCTGAAATTAATCAGATACCATCATCAATTATCTCCTATATTACTCCTTCTTATTACATAAAGCAATTGTTTCCAATATTGTGTCTCTGTTGAAACACACCTCAAGAGTGCAGGTATAGTTCCACTATATGGCTGTTTAGCTGAATTTGCTTATGTATGCTGGATAGGGATTTGTTTTCATTTGTCAATTCACTGACAGCACACATCTGTATTCATGAGTGGTAGGAATCTATCCATTTCTTTCTGAACACCATTACAACTTTCGAGTCTTGCCAATGTTATTGTAAATTCTTTCTTTCAGTGATTCAAATTTAAAACCAAAAAAGGATACTTGTCTTTCCTTCTTCATTATTATTCAAAAACTATAATAAAATTAAGTTCAAAGCCTTCCTAAAATCTGTTGTTTATGATTTCTTTTTTCATCCTAACTTCTTACATGCATTCAGTCTGGCTGTCTAAAAACGTATATATGGTCTTCACCCTTACAGCACTTAGGACCTACATCTTCAACTAGTTTATTCACTCTAGTAGAGATCGCCTTAATCAAGCTTCTGTCAGAAGCCAACACATCCTTGTAATTGCATTTCAAATTAAATTTAGAGTCAAGAGATTCATTTGTGACTGTTAATTACTAGATTCCACACAAAAAGAAGAAAATGCATCCTGCCTCTATTCTGGGTTGTGCATTTGTGATGCATCCTTTTCTTTTAAACTGAGGGCACATCACAGATCCAGGAAATGGTATTTCTTTAGCAGTAAAGGAAGTGAGTAATATATATGAAGAGTTTTGCTGGAATGGAGATGATAAGGTTGAGGATGGAACAAACAAACAAGCAAACAATAAAACAGGTGCTATGACAACCTGATGATCTTGTTTCTTTCATTATTTGTATACATATAATCTCCATAGTAGATATTTCTCATATTGGTGCAGATGCTTCAGATTCAAAAAGACTGATACAAAAGGAAAAGGAAGATGGAAACATTGCCCAAATTAACTCACTAAAGAATAATATTGTCTACTTACTTTTGCAGAAAAACTTGTAGCATGAATAATAACCCCATCATATTAATATGTAACAATGTAAAGAATGATACATGATTAGAAATAGCAGAAATGACTGGGCCACCTTCAGACAACCTTAATTTCTGTGAAAACCACTTGCTGATTTAAATTGTGCACTATATGGTATATGGCTACTTGGTTTTCAGTATTTGTCAAATCAATAACAAGGTGCAACAAGCATCTCATACATAACAGTCAAGGGCTATTTCCAAAATTAATAGAACTACACAAGTTATAAGCAAAGCTCTGGTGGCTCACCCCTATAATCCTACCTACTCAGGAGACTGAGATCTGAGGATCATGGATCAAAGCCAGCCCGGGTACAAAAGTCTGTGAGACTCTTACCTCCAATTAACCACCAGAAAGCTAGAAGTGATGCTGTGGTACCAGTGTTAGAGCACTAGCCTTGAACTCAAAGAGGGTCAGGGATGGTGCCCAGGCCCAGAGTTCAATCCCCATGACAGACAAATATAAAAAATGCAAAGGCAAAGAAAAAGAATATACAAATAATGAAATATGCTGAATTATGTTAACAAATTTGCATATTTCTTTCCTACTATTCTTCCTCAAGAAATGGTAAAGATTACTGATTGACCTATTTTGATCATAGCTGAGAAAGAAATAAAACCCCATTATAGTAGTTAATACTTGTGCATAAGAATCACAAATGGCATAGATTCTTACTCAGGAATGTTGTAATTTCATTAAAAAAAATTATAAAGCATATGTACACACACACATGTATTGATAGAGAGAGTGCTAGAACTGGAAAAATTGAAATAAACCTTTCAATATATTTTGGTATTTTGGTATGACCACTTCAGAAAACAAAGTTTTGTGTGTGTTAGGAAAGGTAGATGGTATGGATTTGTCTTGTATGACACAGCATGCTCTATACTATTCACACCAACTCATTCCTTTTCCCATGGTCTGGTTGCAAAGGGCACCTGAGGTGTGCTTGTAGATGCTGGGAAGTAACTGTCCAGACAGGAGAATGCTTCTGCTCTTAGAGGTTCATGAGTCCAGTGGGGTCAGATAAGAGCTGGATTTACATTCAAGCTTTTCCACTGAGTCACACCACTCAACCTATGTCATTGTCTGTTTGGCTTGATACCAGCAATAACTACTAAATAATGACTTATTGTTTATTAGCCCTTGCTGAGGACCACAGTCTTACATGAATTTTGACTCACATGTCTTTTAAGAGTCTGTCGCTAGTAGAAGGCACCCAAAGGGAAACAGTAAGCCTATCATCTTTTCTCCTATGATAGAATGGGTGAATCTTGTTTTATATTCAGGTAGAAAATAAAGACAGGTATGAATATCGAACTTAGAGATCTCCAAGGAGATTTTAATTATAGATTTAAGAAAAAAATTGTCACTTGGAATTTCTATTGTATATAAGAATATTCTTTTCAACTAGAAGGGAGCACAAAAATAGAGCAAGATAAAGAAATAAAATACTGATCTTAATAGAAGTGCTTACCTTAATAGAAAAGGAATTAACTTTTAGCATTAAAAATAAAATTTATGGCTAACAATTATTTACTTGAAACTTACATGTGCCATTCTGTATGAAAAATTTCATACTTTTATTTTGCTTCATGATACCAAAACAAGACAGACAGTATTATCCGTAGGTGATAACAAGGTTAGAACTAAATATCCTAGTAGAGCTAATTATCTATATTCAAATTCATATTGAATTGAAATTGCAATAGCAGGAGTTGACAAATGCCAAATCCCTGTTACCTGGTTTAATTGCAAAGAAGTACTAAAGAAAATGATTTTCTTCCTTCCCTCCCTCCCCTCTCCATTTCCTTCTTTCCTTCCTTCCTTCCTTCCTTCCTTCCTTCCTTCCTTCCTTCGTTCCCTTTCTCCTTCCTTTGCTCCCTTCCTTATTTTTGTCTCCCTCCTTCCTTTCTCTCCCTCCATCTCTCTGTCTCCCCCCTCTCCCTCCCTCTGTCTTTGTCTCTCTGTCTGTCTCAATCTCTGTTTCCCTCTTGTCCTTGGGCTTGAACTCAGGGTCTGGAGACTATCCCTGATTTTTCCCTCAAGGTGGGTGTTCTACCACACGAACCTCATCTTCACTTCTGGCTTTTTTTTCCTGGTTCATTGGAGATAAGCGTCTCACAGACTGGCTTCTAATGGCAATCCTCAGATCACAGCCTTCTGAATACTTGTAATTACAGATTCTGCCACCTGGCAAGAAAGTTTATTTGTATCTCCTAAGAAATAAAGAAACAAAGCCTTGAAGAGGTTGGCTATACTTTCAAAGTCACTCTTGCCAGTGATACAGCTGAGACACAAGCTACCAACTAATTTTAACTATAAAACTATTTACTATATATCATTTACTACTATATATCATTTTATATCCCTCAATGTAAGCAGTTATATTACATATAAAGCCCAGGCATGAATATGCATGAGTGTATAGTCATGTATGCATATACTCACAAGTATACACACATACACACACATGCACACATACATACAATTAGGTATTATGTAGCCACAGACTAAATAGTGATGATGAGTGTCGGAAACTAAAATGCAAATATCACAAGAAAAAGTAAACTCTTGTGCTAATGCTTTGTAGCTTGCCTTCTGTCGACTCCCTAGAAAGATTCCAAGTTTATGTTGCAATAAAAAGGACAGGCACTAGTTTCAGCCCATTGACCCACGCTACTTTGGATTTTAGTGTGAAAAATAGAACATCAGAAATAGACTTCGGTGTGAAATTCATTGTTCTATAATTTGCCCTTGGATAAACACACAAATGGTTTCTATGCAGTATTAATATCTATCATTTAAATAATTCAGAATATTTAAAGGGATTGAAATAAATAAAATGTGAAGTTGCTCGCCTTTAGAAATAGTTGCTAAAGCCTGACATTTTGTTCAAAAGCCAACATTCCTCATGTTTATTTCTTTTCTTCTTGTTTCCTTGGTAGTATTCAAGTACGTATAAAAGAGCATACATATTTGTTCTCTTATTCATTTATATGCAGTAAGTCTGGTATATATCTCCCCCCACACACAGTGGTTCTAACAAATATGACAGTGAAATAAATAAGAACAAGCTTCATAAATTAAGTCATGGAATGCTACTCTTTGGTGTATAAGTGGTTTCTGGAAACAGTATATGTTACTTTATGCTCAACCATAGTGCTCCTCACACTTGATTAGGCAAAGACAATGGAAAATTGAGGCAGAGAAAGTTCTACTGCTTGTTGGTCTACATGAACCTCAGCCACTCTTTTGGATCTGAACCTGAAACCAAATATGAAGTAGGTTGTTTTCTAGATGGAAGGCCTCTCTCCTTGAAAACTATAAAATAGTCAGATCCATCTTCTTGTGAGCATCAGGTTAATACTCTTCAATATGTGTTTATGTGCATATATAAACGCTGTGGACAAGATTCCCGAGTTCTTTTCAGAGAAAAGGCAACCTTTCAAAAAGCTCACATATCCAAAATGAGAGTTCAAGTCCTAGTCCCCTTTTGCTATTGTAAGTGTGTTGTGTCTGTATGCTTACTGTGTTTTCGAGGACAAGTTTGAAAATGTCTCACCATGTTTTCTCACTGGTAATGACCCATACAGCAAGTTTTATTCCCTTCCCTCTCAAGAATATTCGTTGAGATGATATTTAGACCTTTTCCTTTATGTTATTAGTGCAAGATTAATTTCTAGGCAAGTACAGTTTTGGCAACCACCCTTGTCCTACTGTAGACATAAATTCACATGAAGGGTTTGCAAGGGTGTCTGCAGTCTTCAGAGTATGTGTACACAATATGAATCAGAGTGGCTATATACAGATGGTTCTGACTGATGAAAAACTGAACTATTGGAAGACCTGGGTTTGGATCAGGATTACAGATATTTTTCAATTAGCTCATCTGCTGTTTTGCAAAAAGTTCATCCAAAAGATGTGACAATAATTTACTTGTTCTTGTGCTAGCCAAGAATCAACTATACTTCATACAGACTATTTGTCCTTTGGTTTGGCATAGATTCCTCCACTTTGTATTATTTATTGTTTTCATCCATCTTCATCCATCTATGTCACCTTTCTGGCCTTTGAGTTCCAAGACAATGAAAACATGCATGTATTAATTAACCATTTTAACTAAGTCATCCATTAAGCCAAGCTTTTTAGTCAAAATGATGGACTGTTTATATGAATGGAAACAACCCAACAATGATATGTGGATCTCACTGTAGCATTGATCCATCACTTGCTAAATGTCAACAAATGTGCATTTGTTATAAATAATGGGGAAATATGTGCTCAGGTCAAAAAAAACCCAAAAGATGAAGGGAGAGAAAAATGGCTTATAGAAACTAAAATTGATTACCTACCACCCCATGTGCACAAGTATAAGAAGATTGTGGTTAGGGGAAGGACATTATAGCCATTTAACTATATAATGAATGTGATTCATAACCTGTAATTATCAGAAATTATGACAGCTAAGGTTAGCCAGTATCTATACTACAGTTTCAATGTCTTGGGTTAGTTTCCAAAATGGCTAAAATGCATAGAATTCATCCCCAAATTTATTTTTGTTTATTTGTTTTTTATATAGGAACTCTGGACAGAATGCCATTGTTACAGAACCATTATCTATTGCCTAGGAAGTCAGAATTACTGGTATAAGCTACAAATATACCCATCTTATATTTTCTTCTTGACTGTATTTTAAGTACATATCAGATACTGTATGCTTGGAGACACAAAAAAAGTAAACCAAATTTACTTCAGGAGAAAACTTGTTTAAATAATGAGTAGTTTTATTTCCTGTCAAATATACTTATCTCGGATTAATTTTTTAATATTGAATGATTTCATAATAAAAGCTTATGTGGATAGCAATTTGGGATATAGCAAATCTGACGCATCAGTGATTAATCTTGTGTTGTAGGCAAAGCAAACTTTTCAGAACTTAGTTTCCTCAGACAGCATGCCTCTAATTCAGAAATTGATAAGATTATTGTCAATATGCTTCTTTTATCCTAATGAAATATTTTTTCCCAATTCCTTATGGAAAAAATTAAAATTGTTATAATTCTGTTCTTTCTTGTCAGGAACATACTACCTTGAAAGGAGGTCATAAAGGATGAATTCAATGTTTGTTATTTTCAGTTGTACATCTTGTTCTTCAGCTCTCAATTTCCAAACATGTGTTGTTCAATTCCTAATCAAGATACAACAAGTTGAGCTATTTTTATTAGAGGAGTATCTAACGCTATTAAAAATTATTGATATAGGGGCCGGGAGTTTGGCCTAGTGGTCGAATGCTTGCCTAGCACGCACAAAGAGCCAGGTTCGATTCCTTGGTACCACATATATAGAAAAGAGCCAGAAATGGTGCTGAGGCTCAAGTGGTAGAGCTCTAGCCTTGAGAAAGTCTAAGACAGTGCTCAGGCCCTGAGCTCAAGCCCAGGACTGGCAAAAAAAAAAAAGAAAAAGTGATTGATATAAAAAGTTGATTATCAAAAAACATAGCAAAAGAGAAAATATATTATTACAATTTGCAGACAATAAAACTGTATCTGAGAACATGAGAAAGCAATTACGAAATGATTCATAATATATGAGAATGTGTTCAGTAGCTTTCTTAGCAATTTAGTTTTAATTTTTTAAAGAAATACCTTTTACACAGTCCAATAAGGAAAACATTACTAAATCTGAATTAAAAAAAAACTACCAAGTCAATAAATAAGAAGGAAAGTACTGAAATACAGTTATATAAGAAAGAGAAAACTTTATAAACAAAACTTATAAACATCATTAGCAACATTTAAAAAAAGACTAAAAATGAGAATAATCAAATCCTATTTTAAAACATTGCCACAATAATATTTCAGTATTGTTTTTTGCCTTTGCTGAGTATAGTCCACTGATTCCAAAATGATTTTACAGGTAAAGTGAGTAAAATATATTAACACAGATGTGTGCATTGTTTCACACCCCAACGGGTAACTGCATCCTTAGGAATGTAAGAAAATGGATGAATACCAAAGACAGATATAAACAATATTAATTAGTTTGTGAATAAAATACTTCTGCAAGTTATTTTAATCTAAATTATTCTTTTAAGCTCCCATAAATCAATTGTAAAGCTTAATGATAGCATATTTACCTAGCACAACTTAGAAGAAGTCATAGAATTTTATCCATCTCTAGAATTTTTCATCTACACTCTCCCAGTTATTATCTCTTCCCAAAGGGAATCAGTATTTGATATCTGACATCATTTTTTGTCTTAGGCTTGAATTTGTTATAAAGGAAATCAAATAGTAGTTATTCTTTTGAGCCCCACTCTTCTATTGTTCATTATGCCTATAATATTTCCATGACTAGCTTATTATTCTGCTACTCTGGACATTTACCTTGTTTCATATTTTTGGATAAACTATAGAAATTTTATTTTGGTAAGTAGTTAATTTTTTACCTAACATAGAATTCAGATGAGGTTTGCTGAAAAAATACTTCTTCTTGTCAAAGCAAAAGTAGAAGCACGCAATAAACTTTTTCCTATGTGAGTTTTTTTTAAAGATTCAAGTTATTTTTCAGTATAGGAATCTTGCCACTTCAGAGCCTGGCAGAAATTTTTTCAACTAGTTCAAGTGATAAAAATAGTCCTTCCTAATTAGGTTAGTTTGGGCAGTCATTTATCATTTTCAAAGCATTCAACAACATTGGGATTAATTATTCTTTAAATGTTTAAAGAAATTCATTTTTTCTACTTAAAATATTTATTTATCTCTGTTATTTTAAAGCGGATATACAGAGGAATTACAATTATGTGAGTTGAGTAATGAATACATTTCTTTTTGTACACTGTCTTCCCTTCTTCCCTCAAGTTTTGCTGAGACTTCTCCCGCTGTTGTAAATCCTGATTTCTTTATGCATGAAAAGATTTATATGCTCTCTGTCCAGATATTCTATTTTTTCCCCAAATTCTCAAGTGAACTGATCTAACTCTAAGTCAATCATTTTGTATCATCATCCAGCTAGCTTAGTTTCATTTCAGCATCAAGTATTCTGACACCAGCAGTCTGTGAGAATAAGTAAAGTATAATCATGTCAAGATTTAATTTCATAACAGTAGGAAAATTTCTCATGGAGCCAGCCTATGAGGTTATTATAATATCAGAAAAGAAGCCAATCAGCCTCTCCTGGATATAGTATTCTATATAAAATACAAACTATGTAATATGCTGTAGTTTTAGATAACACTGAGCAGCAGAAAAAATACTATTCATGAATTTCATTAACATTTACAATTTTTGTAATTGTCAATGTTTGAACTTAAAAGAGAAATCTGATTACTCAATGATATGTAAGGAGAAATAAATGCACTGTCCATTTATTGCCCTCAAACCTCTCACTCTATCTAACATGGTACATCTTCTATATTTCAACTATTCCTAGCATGAAATAATGGATGTTTCAATTTTCTAAGCTGCATCTTACAAAAATATTTAATATGTTGACCTCCTCATGTATTTGTAAAAAGAATGATTTATTTTTTTCTGGTCAAAATACCTGGTTTTTAAATAATGTGTTTCTAGAGGTTTTTTAAAATTAAGTAATTTATTTATTTTGGTTCGGTGCCTTGAACTCTGGGCCTGGGCACCATCCCTGAGCCTCTTCAGCTCAAGGCTACCATCCTACCCCTTGAGCCACAGCACCACTTCCTGTCTTATGGTGGTTAAATGGAGATAAGACTCTCACAGACTTTAGTGCCTGGTCTGGCTTTGAACTGTCATCCTCAGATCACAGCCTCCTGAGTAGCTAGGATTACAGGGGTAAGCTACCGTGCCCCGCTTTATTTTTTTTTTTAATTAAAGGATTTACTGAGCTTTGGGTACTCCAATGACTTGTAGTTAAACCAATTTATTAAAGTTATTATTACTTCAGTCAGAAATTATTTGCAGCAAACTATAGATAATGGAATAGCAGAGTTTATAAATTCATCTAAACATCAGTTCTAATAGGAAAGATAAGTATTGTTGTAGTTATTGCAGTGTTTTTGTTTCTTTCTTAGTAGCTCTGGGAAATAATTTGGAAAAGACATTGTACAATGAATTTCATTAGTCTTAAGAAAGACTCACATGTGGAATAATCTTTTCCATCTCACCTTTCTTACTGAGACAAACCATATAAAGTCCTTAAAATCTCAACGAAATAAATATCAAAACTATGAAATGGATGATAAATGACTTAATTTTTAAAAAATATTAAAATACCACCTTTTGTAACAATTCCATAAACAGCAAAATTACAGAAAAACATATCAGCTTTGTGGCATCTAAAAATACTCGCTTAACAATGAAACATCTCTGATTTTCTATGGGATGAATAGAACACTTCTGTAATTTATTTTATTTATTTATTTATTTGTTTATTTATTTATTTATTTTTGCCAGTCCTGGACTTGAGCTCAGGGCCTGAGCACTGTCCTTGGACTTTCTCAAGGCTAGAGCTCTACCCCTTGAGCCTCAGCACTATTTCTGGCCTTTTTCTACGTAGACGGTACCGAGGAATCGAACCCTGGTCTTCGTGCGTGCTAAGCAAGCACCCCGATCACACATTTTAAAAAACAGAAAATAGGCAAAAAGGTATGGCTAAACATCAAAACAAAAGACAAAAATAAAACAAAACACTACAGGGTGGAAACCTGAGCGTGTTGGTAGAGCTCTTCTCTCCGCTTACCTGTAGCACAGGCCAAGCCAGAAAACTTCCATGTGGCTAGCCAGGGCTATGAGTGAGTATGGCTCTCCACACAGACCCAGAGATGACATAGGGACAATCCAGAGGGACAGTCCCCTGTGATAAATGGACCTCTGCCAGACGCATTTTAATATCAGGAGCTAGCTGACCCCTTATCAATCATGAGCCAGGCTCTTGGATAGAAGGGAACATCTGCCCATTTATCCCTACTTGCCTATCTCATGGCTCAGACTTGACAAAAACAGCACCCCAAAACCTGGGGATTAAAAACATGGAACCTCCAGTAGCAATTGGTCACTCATCAAACCAGGATTATGTGCAAAAATACTCACAAAAACAAACAAAAAGAAAAACTGTGCTACCCTGGTCACTTTGGGGTGAGTTTGAAAATAACCTTCCAATAACCACCCCCACCCCCATCTTTGAATGTGCTTTGTGATTAAAGGAAAGCAATTCATTTCAAGTGGAGAAGAAGAAAAAAGTTTGGTCCTGCCCTCCTCAGGCAAGGATTGGTCCACACCCAGTCAACATCAGGAGAATCCACCAATCTGGATAGGGCTCACATCACACATGGGCCAATAAGGAACCAGCATGCCACTCATTCACACATACACATGCGTATGATGTTAACTGAGTGGCAGCCAGAAACAGGAGGGGTGTGTTCAAGGGGCTGCTTTCGGGGAGTCCATGTAGGCTGGGTTGTAAGGAGGCTGGCTGGTAGGGTAGGGTACAGCTGCACCTCCAGCCAAGGTCTCGTGGTAGGCTGGTGGGCCCATAGGCTGAGCTGGGTAAGGGGGTGGATACTGTGTTGGGTAGGGTGCAGTTGGCATTCCAGGCTGGGGTGGCATTGGATGGTAGCCTTGGTACGTGGGTCCTGGATAGCTGGGAGGCACATTTGGGGGTGGAGGGTATGGAGCATGTACCACTGTGGTTGCTGTGGTGGTGGTCACGACAGGGTGTGGTCGGCGACACATCTTGTACAAGCAGCAGCACGAGCAGGTAAAGCAGACAATAATGGTGACAACGGACAGTACCAAGATGGTGAGGCCAATGGCGATTGTGGCTCCAAACCCCATCTCAGCCTCCGCCTTTACCCAGGGACCTCCAGCACCCCCAGACTTCCCCTTTTCCCATCAGAGGCCACAGTCACAATCTCCCTCTTCTGTAATTTAATAGATAGTTCTTAAGGGAAAGTTTAGGGAATGAATTCAGTACTAAGACTTCAACTTCTTCGCAGGACTCAGCTCCACTTTCTTAGTAAAAGCTCACTAATTTTCAATACTAGTGAGTCCCAATTACTTCTCTCATCTGACCTGAAAACCCTGATCATATGCTAAAAGAAATGAATATGAAATCCTACTGTGAACTGATAGATGGTCTCAAAGATGTCAGTTGCAATTGCTAATGGTGCTATCTGAGCTCTATCCTTGCATACCAAATAAAGCTCATAATCATTTCTTTCCCATCATGATCTTTTGCAAAAATCTTAGCGGTAGTTTGTGAAACTCAAAAATTTGTGAAAAACTGTTTGAGTAACCTCCTATTCTGTGTTTCAGCCATATCAACCTTAACTGTTGTGAGAATGAAGTCACAGTTTCATATTGTGGATGTAACTGTCTTCTAAAATGTAGGAAAATTGCTCAGGAAGGAAACAGCAGTCATTTCAGCACCATTCTTACAAAATTGGAAGGAAAAATGTTATATGATGTGTGTTTGTGTCCCACAAAATCATGAGCAATTTGAAAAAAGAAAAAAAAATATATTTCTGTTGTTTTTGAAATCACCTCAATTTTACTTGAGAATCACAGTCTTGGCCCTACACATTTCAACTTTTGTGAATGTTCTGCTGAAAAAGCCCATATTGTCATATCTACCTTAGATCCCATCTCCTCACTGTTCTTTTCTCCACACTGATCTACCACCATTTGATAAAAGTGAGTTCAGTTCACTTATCTCTCACTTGTATAATACAGGACAAGCTTCCTGTAAAAGAAAACATCACGCAACAAATTAAACACACACACACACACACACACACACACACACACACACAGAAACAAAGAAACAAAAACAACATCATAAGATTCAATGACTAGAATAGGAACAGACTTGTTTGTTAATGAAGCACTATTGCTATCTTCACTGTTATCAGTCAATATAAGTATTTACCACACATGCAAATGTCATTCATAAGAGCCCAGATCTTCCTAAACGTTGCCACTTACATCACTAAAGCTTTTGGGATCCAAATGCCAGAACAAAGACCAGGTATGTTTTTGAACCTAAAGTTATTTTTTCTTAGTATAGTTTTTTCTCCTTTAATGACACCAGAAATGTCAAGAAGAAACCTCTATGTAGAAATCTAAATCTCTAAGTTCTTTACTTACAAGTTCTTCTTTCAATACCTCTTTAGAATAACATGGAGTAAGGTGTTCTGCACTACACTCAATGACCATATTTCCTTTCATTTTTAATATTTCTCACTTTCTAAGATGTACTAAAGGCAGTTTTAGCTTTAATATTTCTGTCAATATTCTGTCTGTAATCACACATGAATTTTTAAGATTATGGAAACATTTTCTCATATGTTCCTTAGAAACTTTTGAGAAGACACTGGAAGCGATTTTAGTGTCCATTTTGCTCTGCCAAGCATTTCCTTGGCAGATTTTTCCAATCATGTACCAGAAACTTTTATTCTCTGTAATTATCCATTTCTACCAGTGTATCAAAAAATTCAGAAAGGACAAGCCAGAACCATTGAAGCAGGGGTGGTTATTGAAATTCACCCAGAAAAACCACACTCCTGCTCTTAGAGCCTTTGTACTGATTAAATCAGATCCATCCAGATTACCAAGGATAGTCGGTACATAAAGTTAACACGTTATAGTTATCAATCACATCTAGAAAATAGTTCCATGCCAACACTTACATTAATGCTTGATTATAAAACTTGCAGCCAAGCCAAGCTGACACATAAAACTGATGATCACAGTTAATTTCAGGAGTATTAAATTAATTTCAATATTAAAACAGCCTTATTAATCCCAGGTATAGTATAGAGCTTTATTGTTTTATTTAATAAAATGTCAAGGGAAAGCTTTGAAAAATTAAGATCATTTTACTTGTGCATCTACCTCTTTCTATGTTGGAGAAAGCTTATGCTTGTGCTTAGCATATGAGGTGTTATTGTAAATACTCATGAAGATTACAGATGCCCAATGAGAACAATAAGAAAAAATTCAGCCTAGGAATGATAGAAAGACAAAGTTAATAGTAATGTAATGAAAGAATGTCTCTGGATTATTCTGTACATTTTTGCAATATTTTCTTATTATTTTTAAAATAGAAAATCAAGGAAATTCCTATGTAATATAAATATACTTTGGGAGAGAATTCAGTAAAATTATACACTGATGAAGATAACCAGTTTTGGAAACTGAACCACAGAGTAGGTTTTTGCTGTGAGGGAAATGATTTAGAACCAACTGAGCAAAAGGTTAAAGAAAATAAGCTTATGTTCATACTATTTTTCTATCTCTGGTCCTCTGGTTCATCTGCCAACTTTTATAATGCATGGATCTACAGTTGATGGTTGTTGAGCAATACTGTATATCTAGGTGTTCAATTGTACTGTAGGTCCAGAGGGACTTAAATACAATAGAAACTGGATTGTGGGGGTTTTTTTGGTCATAAAACAGTGACTGGTGGTAGTAATAGATTTGTTTGTAAGTACACAAAAAGAGAAAGAGAAAGAGTGATAATACCAATCTAAAATTGTGAACATCTATTGTCTGGCCAGCTAAAGAGCTCTAGGTGGGTTATATCTTAAAAATTGAGAACTTGTGCGGTATTAATCTTGCTCCCATTTTCAAATGGGCAGAACAAGAAACTCAAAAAAATGGCAAATCAAGGCACAGCATCTCCCACCCAATATAAACAGGCAATGGAGCAGTCAATGGCAAAACTAGAGGAGAGTCCTCAAAATGCAATACAAATGCCATTGATAAACATGATTAATGAAAAGTTTGAAAACATACAGAAAGAGATATGTGAGGAAGCCATATCTAAATGAGATGAAACCATAAAAAAGGTGATACATGAATGTGAGGAAGTCAAAAAGGAGACTATAATAAAGGATTTACATGAACATGAGGAAGCTAGATGAAGAAAAATGGTCAAATTCATAAAATTCAAAAATAAAAAGCTGACCAAACTCCAACAAATACCCAATGAGTTAACCACTCAAATGGAAATCAAGGAGTTAAAGAAGTTTATACATCATCTAAAACAAGAGATGCAAGGCATTAAAAATGAGCAATTGGAATGAAGGGAGATGAAGAATAAAGTAGAAAGCTTTGATAGCAGGTTAGATAATGCAGAAGAAGAATCTCTGGGGTTGAAGATAATCCAGTTGTTATAGAGCTGCTTGAGCTGATTCAACACTTTGGCAAGGTAGCAGGGTATAAAATTAACCCTCAAAAATCAACTGCCTTTATATAAGCCAACAATGAGAGGAATGAGGCAATGATCCAGAAAGCAACTTCTTTTTCAATAGTCTCAAAGAAAATAAAGTACCAGGAATTATCTTAACTAAGAATGTAAATGACCTTTTTGATAAAAACTTTAAAACCCTAAAAAAGGAAATGAAAGCAGAACTGAGGAAATGGAAAAAATCTCCCATGCTCTTGGATTGGAAGAATTCACATCATGAAAATGGCAATCTTGCCAAAGGTTATCAACAAATTCAACACAATACCCATTGATATCCCAATGTCATTCTTTAAAGAAATAGAAGCGCCAACCCACAATTTCATATGGAATAATAAAAGACCCATCTAGCAAAAACAATTCTTAGCAGAAAGAACAGCACAGGAGGAATTTCAATACCAAACTTTAGACTCTATTACAGAGCTATAGTGACCAAAACAGCTTGGTACTGGCATAAGAACAGGCCTGAAGACAACTGGATTAGAACTAAGAACCCAGATATTAACCCACAGATTAATGGCCATGTCATCTCTGATAAGGGAGCCAAAAAAATAGAACTGAAGAAAGAAAGCCTCTTCAACAAGTGGTGCTGGCAGAACTGGTTAAGCACCTGTAGAAAACTAAAGTTGGATCCTTCTTTTTCTCCCTACACCAGGATTAAATCCAAATTGATCAAAGACCTGCAGGTAAAAGCAGATACACTGAAATCTTTACAAGAAGGAATAGGAGATACACTAGGTCTCTTTGGCACAGGTTGAAACTTTCTTAATAAGGACCCAGAAACACAACAAATCAGAGAAAGTCTGGATAAGTGGGACTGCATTAAACTGCAGAGCTTCTGTATGGCAAAGAACATAACTAGCAAATTAACTAGAAAGCCTCGAGATTGGGAGATCTTCACTAACCATACAACAGACAAAGGCCTCATATCGAAGATATATCAAGAGCTAAAAAAACTGAATCACTCCAAAACTAATCTCTGAAGAAACAACCATCCAATTAAAAGATGAGCCAATGACTTAAAGAGAGTCTTCTCTGAAGAAAAAGTAAGAATGGCCTATAGACACATGAAGAAATGCTCAGCATCTCTGGTCATAAAAGAAATGCAAATCAAAACAACTCTAAGATTCCACCTCACTCCATTTAGAATGGCCAGGATCAAGAATTCTAATAACAACAGATGCTGGAGAGGATGTGGCCAGGACGGATCACTACTACACTGTTGGTGGGAGTGCAAACTCATCCAACCACTGTGGAAAGCAGTATGCCAATTCCTCAAAAGAATAAACATAGAGCTCCCCTATGACCCAGCAATTTCACTACTTGGCATCTACCCAATCTTCCAGAAACAAGAACATTCTAGCACAATGATGTTCACTGCAGCACTATTTACCATAGCAAAGATATGGAACCAACCTAGATGTCCCTCAGTTGATGAGTGGATCAACAAGATGTGGTATTTGTACACAATGGAATTCTATGCTTCTGTCAGAAAGAACGACATCGCCCCATTTGTAAGGAAATGAAAAGACTTAGAAAACTGATATTAAGTGAAGTAAGCCAGACTTAAAGGAACATAGGCTCATTGGTTTCCCTCTTTTGCCATAATCAGTAGAAATCTTGGGATCTCCTAGCAGAGATTTACAATAGAATAAAATCTAGACAGCCATATAGTATGACACAAAATGAAAGGACTTCCAGGATATAAAAACTAAAGTCATATAATGAATGATTGTTGTCCTTAATGTACTATGTTGTCTCTCATCTCTTTTGCTGTCCCTTGGTTGTCTCATATTGTTACATTATTTCACCTTGTTATCTGATATATTGTATATGTGCCTAGTTGGTTATTTAAAAGAGGATAGGGAAGGGAGAAAAACAAGATGAGGGGTGGGGGAAGGAAATGGGGACCAAGACATGAGAAAGGTTATCAAATTTTGTGAAGTAATGAACCTTGTATCTGGTGAATATAATGTTGCCCTTGTATTTATTACAATAAAAAATATACTGAGAAAAAAAGAAAATGAGCGTATGGAATGAACTAGATATATAAAACAGGAATATTTTAAATCAAGTGCAGGTGGCTCATATCTCTAATCCTAGCTATTCAGGAGGCTGAGATCTGAGGATCACAGTACAAAGCCAGCCTGTGCAGGAATGTCTGTAAGAAATTTGTCTACAATTAACCAGCAAAAAGCAAGAAGTGAAGCTGTGATGACACTGGTAGAATTTTGGCCTTGAGAAAAAAAAATCAAGGAACTTAAATACATCTGGGTCATTATTATTTTGTTTTCCTAAAATTTTAGTGATATTAAAGATAGTTCAAAACATTTTTATGTTATACATATTGTAAATATATATATATTATCTTAGCCATAATTTCTTAATATTATAAAAAAGTGTCTATATATTAGTATGTCAAAATATATAGTTTTATATAGTCATATAATACATGAAAATATGTGCATTTATACTTGCTACACATATATTTGCAAGTAGCTTTAATTATACAGAAAGTTTTAAAATATTATGTTGACCACTAGTTGTAAAGTTTGTTAATCTATTTTCCAGTTATTAAAACTGAATAATGATATAATAATTGAATGCAATTTATACATTATATAAACTATAGGTATATGATATTACTGTAGATAAGTAAATGTGTATATAAATGTACTTATATAAAATGATATATTAATGTAAATGGAATTACTTAGCCTAAAATATTGATTCAATCACATAATAATATACTGTTTAACAAACATAAATTATAAAAAATAGGTCAGAATTTAAAATGATAAAATAGGTCTTTGTAAGTAATTAATATGTATATACATGCATATCACTTTGGAATCCCATGACACATGCTGTGTGTTTTTATTATTGGTTAATAGCAACTATTAATTTTATGACTGTGAATATATTTTCATCGTAAAATTCAATGTACAAGTAGATAAATTCCACATAGTTCGGATAAACAGAACTTCCCAATTCTCCATGAAGACTGTGCAGTTGAGTCTGAAAATAAACAAACAAGAAACAGACAGGAGGGAAAGTATTTCAGTTAGGATTCTGTGCAGGGTCGCCTCACAGAGGGGCCAGATGCTGGGAGATTTTATAGCATAAATGAATAGGGTCTTGAGGGTTCAGGCATGATTTTCAAACATTCAAGTGAAAAGAATGCAAGACAAGGTAAGAGTGTCTCCCCATTCAACCAGTCTCTCAGGCACCACCCTCAATAGAATACATGGTACGTTCATATGAATAGGTGGAGACCTTTTTAATCTTCTTTTCCTATGGATTAATCTTTGCAGCTTAATGGGATTTCAAGAAGAAATCAAAAGTAGTTTCATATCTTCGAGGAAAAGTTTCTTCAGATTTCTAAGGGAATGTCAGAGTGAGCAATTCCCTGTGCTTAAGGGCAAACAAGTAAGAGGCCTTGATTCTGAGGCAGCTTCTAAGACTTCACAATGTTCTTTAATTCAAAATATCCACCATATGTATGGAAGAGTGGCCCTGATCTGTAATCCTAGCTATTTTGGGACTTAAGAGGAATTAAGAGGATCAGGGACCATTCCCTCCAGGAAAAGTTAAATCCAGATACTATGGGGAAAATAAACTAAAAACAAAAGGCTGAGGCATATGAATCTAGATGGCAAGAATGTGATTTTGCAGAAATGCTTAATGTAAATATCACTTTATCTCTCCTGAGCATATTAAAATTTATAGGTCACATGTTTTTTCCAGATTGTTGGGCCTTCCCAACCCACAAATTAATATAAGTCTCTAGCTTTAGCCTGTACCAGATTCAACTGGAAAGCTGGTTAAAATACCAGACAAATGTCTACAATTAACTTTACTAGTTTGATTTTGAAGCAAATTCCCAGTGATTCTGATGGTGAAGTTGCCGGCTTTGGTTCTATACCTTAAGAAAAATGACCTGAAGCTACCACAAAGTGTTATTTAAATGGTGTCCAGAAACCACATGAAAAGCATCCCTTTGTGCCTTCAGAGTGCAAATGTTTGGGGCCTACCAAGTTATTCATCAGTTCCTTGTGTACCCTCAAATTTGAGAGACACTAACACTGCTTAGAGTTACATAACTAAGATTTGGAATTCCACAGTGATACCTATATCACCCACCTTGCCACCCAGTATAACTCAAGTTGAATACTTTGTTTGAACACATAGTATAGATTCAGTTAGAAGTGTGTTTTCAAATAGATCTATCTAAACCAGTAAATCTCTTTTCTTTTGCCTTTACAATTTTATAGTTTTTGGAAATGGTTCATAACATTAATACGTTAGTATTAATACATTAACACATTGTGTTGTGTAACAGGACAATCAACAGCCACACCATGTTTATTACATTTGAAAAAAACCTGAAATTAAATAAGACTTCACAACAAAGGGCCTGTTTTCCTAAGTCCACTACTACTAACATGTGGTGGTGGCATTGATATTTCCATTTCACAGAAAGGTCTGTTGGACATTGCTATTCTATAGGAATGTGACAGATACATATTTTCATTTTCAGAACAGAATTTAGGTCACTTTCTTCAATGTACCTTGACTTCGCTGCTATAGCAACTGTAGAGTATTTCTTGTAGTTTTCCTTTTGAAAGTCTACTTAGTATTTCTAAAGAGCAGATGCACCTGATAGTTTATAATTGTGTTTTATTTTAGAACACACACACATCTACATTTGGTCCATTCAGAGCACTGTGCTTGAAAGTTATGGAAATGTGACTTATAATTTATACACTGCTTTCTCCAAAGGGCTTGATCCTTTGAGATGATTTCAAACTAATTCCAACTTTCTGGCTTTTATCTATGCCATCCTACTCTCAGTAGTGTTGCAATCGATAGAAACATTTCTAACTTACTTGAACTTTCTAGGTTTCTTTTCACTCTATGCTGTAATAATTAACTTTACTTTCCTGTGCTAGAGCCACTAGAGATACAGAGGGCAAGTCAAATGTTTCTTGGGTTAAAAATAACTTTTTGCTTTGATAAAAAGAGAACCAGAAAGCAAAGATAAAGTTATGGGGGGGGGAACCACAGGGAATAGAAAATTTCTTATGTATAGGTGGAAGGAAGTCTGTAAGGGAAACTATTTATAGAATTCTATTTGCCAACATTCTCCCCTGAGAAAGTTCATCCCCAGAGGTAAATTCAGGAAAAATTAACACTTAAGAAATGAATACTATCATGGTACATTATGATATATTTAGAATTCAAAAGCAAGGAAATGCTTCTGTTAGACTGTTGCAAATTAACTTGGTGGTGAACCCTAATTGACCCAATGAGACAAGATGTTATTTTTATCTTTTATCTCCTACATTTGCAGAAGGCAAGCTAATATATTTGATTGGGGATGCGGGGGAGGGGGGAAATGTTCCCTTTAATCCTGTGGGAAGTATTTATATGTAATATTTCTCAATACTTTTGCTTTATTTAGTTCTCAGATAAATATGATTTTTTTTGCCAGTCCTGGGCTTGAGCTCAGGGCCTGAGCACTGTCCTTGGACTTTCTCAAGGCTAGAGCTCTACCACTTGAGCCTCAGCACCACTTGCAGCTTTTTTCTATGCATGTGGTACTGAGGAATTGAACCCCGGTCTTTGTGCATGCTAGGCAAGCACTCTACCACTATGCCAAATTCCTGGCCCCATCAGATAAATATGATTTTAAAGGAAAAATTTGGCCAGGAACAGTGGCTCACGCCTGTAACCCTAGCTACTCAGGAGGCTGAGAACTGAGGATCTGAGTTCAAAGTCAGCCCCCTCTCTAAAGACTGAGAGACTCTTAGCTCCAATTAACCACTAGAAAAGGGGCACTGTGGCTTAAGGTGCAGGGCAGTAGTCTTCAGCTGAAAAGCTCAGGGACACTGCCCAGGTCCAGAGTTCAGGCCCCAGTACCTACCCTCAAAAAAGGGCAAAACCTATAAATTCATACCATTGAAAAAGTTCAGTACATTATTTAGGAAAAAACTGATATTCTTTCTATTTGATATGTTTGAGAAAATGCTATCTATACAAGGAGCTATAAAAGGATGTAGTTTTTGGCAGTTGATATACTGACATGATATTTGGCAGTTAAAAGATATTAGACTGGGAAAACAATGTCATGTTTCACTGTAGTTACATTTTGCATAATCGAATCATATATCCTCAATATGAGCAGATCTGTTATCAAACCTTAACTTAAAAACTATGAGCAGACTATATGCTATATGTATATATGTACACACACACATATATATGTCTTTTTTTTCAATTATAAGGATAGAACTCAGGCCATACTTGAGCTCTTTTGTGCTAGCACTTTAGCACTTTATGTCACAGTTCTACTTGCAGTTTTTGAGTGGCTAACTAGAGATAAGAGTCCTACAGGGACTTTTTTGCCCAAGCTGGCTTTGAACCATGATCCTCAGATCTCAGGCTACTAAAAAGCTAGTACTAAAGAGGTAAGCCACCAGTAGCTGGCTTTGTTTTTGTTTTAATGAAGCTGAATGAAGTCATCAAACTATTTTGTGTTGCCTAATTTAGGGTTCATTTTGTATGGCGATAATCATCTAATGTACAATGATACACAATAGAAATAGGTCAGAGTTTTTTTCAGGAAAAGAAAAGCAGAAAAAAATTTAAGATGAATGGCCTATTCTACTATAATTCTAAAGATCTGATCTCATTTATAAACATTCAAACTTGAATTTACAAAATAGCCTATGTCCCTCTAACAGCTGCAGTGAGTTAAGAATCATAACTATAAAAGGGGAAAGCACAGAGCTTCTGAGAAGTTGACCTTTCAGGTAATAGAGGTCATTTTTTAGTTATTCCCTTGAGGATGAGAGATCTTACAGAGGTGAATAAAGAAAGAACATATACTATGAAATTGTTCTTTCAGACAAGGCACCTAATCCTGCTGTAATCAATAAAGAACTCACTGAATTAGAGTAAAAATAAGTATGTTTTACAATTTGATTAATAACCAATTTTAAGGCTGCTTCCATGTTAGAAGATAAATTTATGTATCCAAGGCTATATTGGATTGAGTGTCAGTTAAATGTGATGTCAAGACAACACTAATTAATACATTTTAAGAGATATAAAGACACTTAGGAAAATAAATCTCAATAAAACAGGAAATCATTCCAAATAAATAAAGAACCTAAGCCAGGCAGTGGCAGACTAATATCTGACTATGGTGGTTCAAAGCCAGCCCTGGAAAGAAAAGTCCCTGTGAGACTTATCTTCAATTACCACTCAAAAGTCATCTTTGTTTTCCTCAGCCTGGTAATGTAATACACAATATTTTGGATATAACATATTCACACACACAGACACCATCATACTTTAAAAACAAAACAGATACCCTCAACTTTTTTTTTCTTGAACATAAAAAGAAAACCATCCCAGACACTAAAGAATTTCATGTTATGTATAACTTGTTTTCATAAAATAGATTAAATAGCTTGTAAAGATTATGATAGAATGGTTTCATGTGTTGGTCAATGGCTCAGAAATCTCAGGCCCAGTACTCATCCTTCCTCAAAAAGAAGAAACACTTACTTTGAATTGTTACATATTTGTACATGTACGTTAGAATTTGTATAAAACTAACAGACACATTATAAAAGGTAAAAACTTATGGATTACTAGTTAAGTTTTTATTATCTGAAGAAATTCTACAGCTATAGGAGCATAAATATATATCTCTTATGTGAACCATCTTAAATTCTCCTGAATTAAAAGTTATATTATAAATCTCCAGCCATGGATAATAGCTAAGCATCTTTTACATCAAGCTTATTAAAACCTGTTGACAAAAGTGAATAAATTTTGATTCAACTGTCTTTATATTGCAGATATGCTTTACACAGGCATTTTTAAAGTTATGAGACTACCAACTACAATTATGTAATGAAACAAGAGAAACTAGACCACAGTCCCAGTACTGTGTATTTCATTCTCTTTGTTCAAATCTTGACTCTAGGAATTTTCCTCATCTCAGAAATAGCTCCTAAAAGACATTTTTAGTTCATAAAGGACAACACATACATGTCTGCACACAAATACTTCTGCCAAACTCTGCAGAATAAAATTCAGCAAACCATTGTGTTGTCTTTAAGAACAGTTGATTTTTTTAATGTAATCCTCTCAAGTTTTGCATCTTTTGCAAAACTTTTGCATTTTGGTAAGTTTCCCTTAATTCTTTTTTTCATATATTTTTATTGTAATTAATAGAAGGGTTACATGATATTTGCCAGATAGAAGGTGCATTAATTCACATACATTGACACCCTTCCACCTCTCTTGGTCCCCATTTCCCTCCCTTCCTACCCCCACCCCTCATCTTGTTTTCCCCCTTCCCTATCCAATTTCAAATACAAATATATCTGATATATCAGATAACAAAGTGAGATACTGAAATAATATGAGATAACCAAGGAACAGCAAAAGAGATGAGAGATAACATAGTACCTTAAGGACAACAATCATTCCTTATATGGCTTATGTTTCTATATCCTAGAGGTCCTTTCATTTAGTGTCATACTATATGGTCTTCTGTATCAAGGTTTTGCACTATTGCAAATCTCTGCTAGGAGAGCCCAAGGTTTCTATTGATTATGACAAATGAGGGAAGCCATTGAGCCCATGTTCCTTTGGGTCTGGCTTACTTCACTTAATATGAATTTTTCTAAGTCTTTCCACTTCCTAACAAATGGGGCGATGCCATTCTTTCTGACAGCAGCATAGAATTCCATTGTGTACAAATACCACATCTTGTTGATCCACTCATCAACTGAGGGACATCTAGGTTGGTTCCATATCTTTGCTATGGTAAATAGTGTTGCAATGAACATTGTTGTGCTGGTGGATTTAGTATGTCCTTGTTTCTGGATGATTGGGTAAATGCCAAGTAGTGGAATTGCTGGGTCATAGGGGAGCTCTCTGTTTATTCTTTTGAGGAACTGCCATACTGCTTTCCATAGTGGTTGAACGAGCTTGCACTCCCACCAACAGTGTAGTAGTGATCCCTCCTGGCCACATCCCCTCCAGCATCTGTTGTTATTAGTTTTCTTGATCCTGGCCATTCTTACTGGAGTGAGGTGGAATCTTAGAGTTGTTTTGATTTGCATTTCTTTTATGACCAGAGATGTTGAGCATTTCTTCATGTGTCTATAGGCCATTTTTTTGTTTCTTCTTCAGAGAAGACTCTCTTTAAGTCTTGGCCCATCTTTTAATAGGATGGTTGTTACTTTGGAGATTAGTTTTGGATTGATTCAATTTTTTGAGCTGTTGATATATTTTAGATATGAGGCCTTTGTCCATTGTATGGTTGGTGAAAATCTTCTCCCACTCTGTAGGCTTCCTAATTAATTTACTAGCTATGTCCTTTGCCGTACAAAAGCTCCGCAGTTTAATGCAGTCCCACTTACCCAGACTTTCTCTGATTTGTTGTGATTCTTGTTCCTTATTGAGAAAGTTTCAACCTGTGCCTAGTGTATCTCCTATTCCTTCTTGTAAAGTTTTTAGTGTGTTGGCTTTTACCTCCAGGTCTTTGATCCATTTGGATTTAATTCTAGTGCAGGGTGACAAAGAAGGATCCAACTTTAGTTTTCAACAGGTGCCAGCACCACTTGTTGAAGAGGCTATCTTTCTTCAATTCTATTTTTTTGGCTCCCTTGTCAAAGATTAGGTGGCCATAGGTCTGTGGTTTAATATCTGGGTCCTCAGTTCTATTCCATTGGTCTTCAGGCCTGTTCTTGTGTTTTGATGATTATAGCTCTATAATAGTCTAAAGTTTGGAATTGAAATTCCTCCTGCGCTGTTCTTTCTGCTAAGAAGTGTTTTTGCTATACGGGGTCTTTAATTATTCCATATGAAATTTTGGATTGCCTCTTCTATTTCTTTAAAGAATGACATTGGGATATTGATGGGTATTGTGTTGAATTTGTAGATAGCCCTTGGGAAGATTGTCATTTTCACGATGTTGATTCTTCCAATCCAGGAGCATGGTAGGTTTTTCCATTTCTTTAGTTCTGCTTTAATTTCCTTTTTCAGGATTTTAAAGTTTTCATCAAAAAGGTCCTTTACATTCTTAGTTAAGCTAATTCCTAAGTACTTTATTTTCTTTGAGGCTATTGCAAAAGGAGTTGCTTTCCTGATTGTTGCCTCATTCCTCTTACTGTTGGCGTAGAGGAAGGCAGTTGATTTTTGAGGGTTAATTTTATAGCCTGCTACCCTTCCAAAGTTTTGAATCAGCTCAAGGAGCTTGGGAGTAGAGTCTATAGGATTCTTTAAATACAGGATCATGTCATCTGCAAAGAGGGAACATTTTACTTCCTCTTTCCCTATTTGGATCCCCTTTATGCTTGCTTCTTTCCCTATTGCACTGGCTAGGAATTCTGATACTATGTTAAAGAGGAGTGGAGAGAGTGGGCATCCTTGTCTCATTGACTTTAGCTTTTCGCCATTAAGTATAATACTAGCTGTGGGTTTGTCATACACAGCCTTTATTATATTGAGCACTGTTCCATGGATTCCTAGTTTCTCCAGAGCTTTTAACATAAAGGGGTGTTGGATGTTGTCAAATGCCTTTTCTCCATCTATTGAGACAATCATGTGATTTTTGTCCCTGCTCCTGTTGATGTGTTGAATTATGTTAATTGATTTGCATATGTTGAACCAGCTTTGCCTCCCTGTGATGAATCTTGTTTGATCATAGTGTATAATTTTTTTGATGAGTTGTTGTAGACGGTTGGCCAGTATTTTGTTGAGAAGTTTTGCATCGATGTTCAGCAAAGAAATTGGTCTATAGTTCTCTTTCTTTGATGAATCTCTGTCTGGTTTGGGGATGAGGGTTACACTGGCTTCATAGAATGAGTTTGGTAAAGAACCTCCATGGTCAATTGCGTTGAAGAGTTTGAGGAGTATTGGTGTGAGCTCTGCTTTGAAGACCTTATAGAATTCAGCTGTGAATCCATCTGGCCCTGGGCTTTTCTTAGGTGGAAGGTCTCTTATTGCCATTTCTATTTCAGTGCTTGAAACAAGTCTGTTTAGTTGGGTTAGTTCTTCTTGGTTCAGTGTGGGTATGTTAATATTGGCTAGGAATTCGTCCATTTCTTCTAGATTCTCAAATTTGTTGGCGTAAAGGTTTGAGAAGTATTCCCTCATGATTCTCTGGATCTTGGTAATTTCTGTCGTGATATTATCATTTTTGTCTGTGATTTTGTTTATTTTGGTATGCTCCCTTCTTTTTTTGGTAAGATTTGCTAAGGGTTTGTCAATTTTGTTAATTCTTTCAAAGAACCAACTCCCTGTTTTGTTGATTCTTTCTATAGTTTTTTGGATTCCAATTCATTTAATTCTGCTTTGATTTTAATAATTTGCTTCCTTCTAGTGGGATTAGGGTTGGTTTCAACTTTCTTTTTTTATGTAATAAGATTCTTTCACTGATTTTGAATATCTCTGAGCCTTTTTTTTTGCCAGTCCTGGGTCTTGAACTCAGGGCCTAAGCAATGTCCTTGGGCTTTCTCAAATCTAGAGTTCTGCCACTTCAGCCACAGCACCATTTTCGACTTTTTCTACAAATGTGATACTGAGGAATTGAATATGCTAGGCAAGCACTCTACCACTAGGCCAAACTCCCAGCCCCATCTCTGGGAAATTTTAAGCAACAAATTCGAGTCCTTCATGCGCTTCTCATTCTTGTCTACTTCTGATCAGCTCCAATTCTCATTCATATCCATGAAGGCTTAGTATATTATATATAATATCTGTACATACTATATAATAGTATGTATATAATATATATACATACTATATAATAGCATGTATATAAATATTATATAATATATAGTAAATATATTATATATACATCTTCTTATCCAGTCATCATACCTGCTTAAAAAATTGTTTTTATCTCCTTTTTTCTGAATTTATTTAAATTGTGACATACAGGGTGGTTATATTTACATCAGTCATGTAATGAGAACATTTCTTTTTGAACAGTGTCATCTCTTCTCTCATTTTTCTTCCGGGTTTTCCCTCCTGACCCTCTCCCCGCTCTGACAACATGGTGTCTTGTATCACTCTTGCAGTTGCTCACCCACTGTCCCACCATGCAAATATAAAATTAAATGTCTTCAAATATATTACTTTTGATAGAAAGTGAAATAGAGCAAGAGACATCAAAGAATAGATTAACAAAGACAGAAGGGAAGAATTTGTAGACTAGTAGTTCAGAAATCAGCATTGAATTGCCTTTCAAAATCTACTGTTGAAAGCCTCTCGAAGCCATTCATTTTTATATGTTTCAATTTAAATTTGACTCCTCCATTTCAGAAAAACTCAAATGATTTTTCCGTCTTTCCACAAACAAGGTACATATTTTTTTTAAGCCTGTACTGAACAGCTCTTACTTTTTATGTCAAAACGACTCTAAGTATATCTTGTTAGATGTTTATAAATCAACACAACTCTCTCCAGATGACTAAAGTGATACTCTTAGTGAGACTCCTCCCATAACTACACTTACTTCCTCTAGACTTGATAATAACATAACTGCTTGTGTCTATAGTAAAGAACATTGATCAAGCATAAAAACCCTGACTACTTGCTGTAATAGCCACTCTTGGAAGATAAGGCTATGAATCAACCAACCAATAACTCCTGTATACATCAATGCACAATACAACACAAGAGCAACTCTTCCCCTCTTCAGTAACTAGCCAAATTCCCTTGTTTTGCACAACACTATTTCCCTCAAACAAGTGCATTCTTTGTGTCTTTTCATGTGTCTTTCATACATGAGCCCTGAAAACAGGTATCCACTTTCACTCTTCTTGGTTGTTGTCAGTTGAGGGGCTTGAACTCATTCCTGATCACCGTCCTTAAGCTTTCTTAGCTCAGGACTAGAGCTCTACCACTTTGAGCCACAGTTCCACTTTCAGTTTTCTGGTGGTTAAGTGAATAGAAGATGTCTCACAGACTTTGCAGTTCTAGTTGGCTTTGAGCTGCCATCCTCAGACCTCAGCCACCTGAGGAGCAAGTACAGTGTGAGCTACTAACTGCCTTCTCCAGCATTTCCACTTTGTAAAAGACAGCAGGCTGGGTGAACAGCCAGTCCTTATTATCCACAAATACACATTGGCTGGATAAAAATTCCGTAAAGATCTTGTTAAATCAGCCATAGGAAACAAACATGGGAGTGCTATTTGAGAGAATTTAATAAACAGCATCTAATTACAGAGTTTTCACAAGTAAAACTATTATGAAAGAAGCAGCCTCAACTCATTTTCTCAGTTGGTTCATTTCTAGCAAGAGTTTTATTGAAAATAAATTTCATGATAGCTAACTTACTAGGTATGGTCATGCAGATAGCACTTGAGAGAAATGCAATTTCTTAAATGGCTACCATGTTCTGAAGGGATATACATGTACTTCCTCCTTTCACTCGTTTAAAGATACAATTATGGAAATGTTAGAACTTCAATAAATCATTTTTTTACAGAACTAAAAGTTTAAACTTAAAAAAGTACAGTCATGTTTCTGCTTCTAAATCCCAAACACTATAACTTCCTTATACAGTTATTTTTTCTGATTATATATGTATGTATTCCATGTATTTTTTCCTAAAATAGAAAACAAATATGAAAATAGAAAAAATGTGGCAATTGATGCTCTATTTCTGAAGCTTATTGTCTCTGTTCTTGGAATGGAGTAGATCTGTGACTAGATAAATATATCAGACTCAGAGGGATTTCTACTTTAGGATTTAGAAGAAAAATGATATCACATAAATTCAACATGACTTGTATCCTTCAGATGGCTGAACATAACACTTCTAAAAGCCACACGATTTAATGTGACGATAGGCCACCTTTTCTCTCCTGTTTCAGTATGTTTCACACTTGTTGAAGAATGGACAATGAATGTTCATTCATGTCCATACCACCTGTTGTGACTTCATCATTAAAGCAGCGAAGTGGTCCCTTGTGGATACCATACAACGTGAAGAAATTCAGATGGCTGCTCCTTATTGACTGTTCCTATACTGATTCCCTCTCCGTTTGCTCTGGGTACCAAATCAAAGTAAAAGATGATGTTTGGATTCATGAGAAATCAAAGAGAATATCTCACAAGGATATGGTAGTATAGGATTTGCATTTTTAAAAATCATTTGAAGAAAGGCACCTACCTATCTTAATATATATACATTCTTGTGATAATTTAGAAGGCAGGAGTGAGACTAGGTTAGCAAATAAAATAGAAGACTTGAACAAATGTTCTTAGTTTGGGAACCTGAACCCTCTCCATGCAAAATCTGCTGAATAAATCTTTTCTCTGATCTTTGCCCAGAGTGATCAGGCATGCATGTAATTACTAAGTTTGCCTTTTCTATGGGAAGAGAGAAATGCCCAGCTCTGGGTTTTTGTGATGTTATAATCACTCCCATTAGCATTACTAGCTACACCTAATAGGCTAATGGATGTAAGACTGCTTCTATAAAGTGACTAAATACCATTTAATGTTTCCTTCTAAAGTTAAAGAAATCAGGGAAAGACATAGCAGTGCTTGATATGCTTTTGTTTTTAAGCACCAGGCAGTAACAAGGGATGAATTAATTAAGAAGGCTTAGACATTTTTATGATGTTGGTTTTAAGAATATTTGCTTGCATAAGTAAGTAAGAGTAGTACCTTCACATGAGGAAGAACACTGTTTTGACTTACAATCTCCTTAAACAAATGGCTCAAAAAGCTATTCAGGATGTATCCAAATGGAATAAAGTAAGCCAAGTGAAGTCTCTCCCACCTGTAATATAGTACTGGTTACTCTAAGGGTGGGGGATCACAGAGGATCATGGTTCAAGATCAGCCTAGGCACAAGTGTTTGATCCATCTCAAAAACCAGTCAATAATATACAAATGTCTCTGGTTCCCACTATTAAGGAGGATTAGATGGACTTTAGTCTAAACTGGCCTAGACAAAAGCATGAAACAATATTTGAAAAACAAAACAGAAGCAATAGAATTAGAGCATGATTCAAGAGGCATAGCTTTTGTGTAGTAAGCTCCAGGCCTAGAGTTCAACAGGAAGAATTAATACATTTGTTAAATATTAACTGATGAAATATTAGTTTCAGATCTTAGGTCACTGTATCATATTGGGAAAATTAGTAATTTTTTCTAAACTTTAAAATTCTGCCTTTTTCAAAATGTATCTTGCATGTGTGGTTTAATCCTTTCAGACTTATTTTTTTTTCATTTTTATAGTGGGGAATGTGGTGAGCATTCCTTGAAATCAAGAACTGAGATTAACGGTCATACACCACATGAATTCTTGGTCTTTATTCTTTGTACGTATAAAAATGATCTAGTAACCTTATTATAGCATGAGAAATTCCTAGTGATGATATGTTAGAGAGTAGTACCTATTCTTGCATCGATCTTACTATAAACACTCCTACTGTAAGTCATATAAAATATATCAAATAATGAGATTAGTGTACTTGCAAGAGCCGAGAGAAAGTTCACTTGCCAATTCCATCACACAGGAGATAGTTATGAAATACTTTTCTATGAATCAGAAATTTGGACCTCAACACACACTAAATGCTAGAGTCTTGATATCATGGCCTCTAGTACTATGTGAAATAAATGTATGTTATGAACTAAAAAATATGTATTTACCATAGTGTGCTTTAAATAGTAAATTACATTATGGAAGCAGAAGATTGATTGTATCATGTTTACCATAATTCTTGATGGTATCCAAAGGCTACCCCTGAGCCATTCTTTTTGTAGAAGCACACTGTGATATTCACACAAGATAGAATTGTTATATGGGAATACAACCACGAGATTCAGAGAAGTTACATTTTGAGAGGTCGAATCCACTGTCAAAACCAGCGACTGCAGGTGGACAGATGCCCCCAGAATACCTTCAGTCTCAAATACACATTACACTGTTAGGAGACTGAGCATCGAGGGTAGTCAGAAAGAGCCAGAAAACAATCCCCACCGAGTGGTCACCCTAATGAAGAATTGAAGAAGGATGTCAGGGAGATCGTGGAGAGTCATTAGACATAAGGCATGGTGCAAAATGGTGGCTGAGCTGGTCCAGGCCTAAACAGGATCATGATAAGGGAGAAAGGTCACAGGGAGCTTGAGATTTAGACTCAGTATTCTTATTTCAGCATTACTTAGGGTTGCAATACTTAGAACATACCTGTCATTCCACATGGCATGAATGTGTAACAGCACAGAAATTGTGTCTCTGGGAACATGTTGGAAACACCAGAAGTGCTAGAACCTGATGCCATGAGGTCCGATCCTGCCTCTTACATTATCAACTTCAGATCACTTTCTCACCTTTCTTTGTCCTACTTCACATGCTTGGAAAGTAGGGAAGATAATGTCAATATTAGTACATATCTCATTGCATAAGTTGACATGCCTCTAAAACGCATATTGTGATGGCTAGCATACACTGAACACTGATAAAAATCTGATTGTTAATATCTAGGGCAGGTTCTGGGGTATAATTTCTGCTTAGGTAACATTTTAAAGGGCAATGTAGCTACTAAAATTTCTGAACGCCTATTTATAACTACTCTCATATTTTGCCAAGTGCTTGTTCTGCTGAATATTACACCCCAACTCCTGGAGAAAACAAAACCAGGTTTATTGTTATTACAGAAAATATCATCAGTGCAATACATGCTTTGTAGTATTTCAGAAAGGAAACAGAAAGGCTGAAATATTTATTATGTAATTGTATTTTAAGATAGCCAAAGACTAGAGGTTGGTTAAGACTGTTCAAGGGGGCTGAGAGATAGCTCAAGAGGTAAAATACTTATATGTAACTTCTGAGGCAAGTATTCTGGAGTAGAGTTATTAAAAGTCATTCAATATCTCCTATTGAAGGTAGCATAGACATTTAGCAAAGATTCTAAAATGTATAATTATTTTCAATTTTAATCTTCCTTGAGGCATTGCTGATAAAAATTGATGAAATAGTAATATCAGGATAATGTAGACAGTGAACTGTGTAGTAAATTTAAATTCTCAAAAATTCTGGCAATAAAGAGATCTTCATTTTCTGATTTGCACCTCCCACATCTGCTTTTATTTAGAAAGCTACAATTTTTCTACTCCTAGTCACATTTTTGGTTCTCTTTGTGTTATTTCTAAGGAATTTGTCACATAAAGCAATGATCAGATATATGCTTTTATTCACCATAAAATACTAAAAGAAATTAGTTGGATTATTATTTGCTATAACACCAACATTGAATCAAAAATAATCATCTCACTTCTAAAGCATACAATTAATCAGGAAGGCAATATTTGTTCTTAACATTTTCTCTGTATCTCACTTCTCTTCTCTCTCTGTCGGTACCCACTTATAATTTCTCAGCCTTTGGCCATATTTTGCATTTCTTTGTTCTAAATGGAAAATGCCCTAACCAAATTGCCACAGGGTGTGTGCATAGGTTAAGTGACATTCTGAATATTGTTCTTCTTTTGTGTGAGGTTCTGGCAATCTAATCCTGGGCCCAATTATGCTAAACAAGTGTTCTACCTATTAATTGGATATGTTGTCTGAACAGTGTTTTAAAATTTTCTGTTAATGTCAATTAGTTGTGCAAAGGGTTTTCAATTTAACATGTGCAGAATGTATTTTCAGCAGTGTTACCATCTCCATCATTCTGCATTCTTTCTATACTAATCTCACTAACCCTCTAATAAGACATTTTATTATATTTACCGTTTGTTCATGTGCCCTGTGCATGCACATTTGTCCCACTAATATGCGGGTCTTAATTCAGGTATATTTCAACCTCTAGTTCCATATTGTTCACATGTGTGTGGGTGTGTTTACATGTGTTTATATTCTAGACCTAAGATCCACATATGAGAGGAAATATGTGACATTTGTACTTCTCAGTCTGGCTTATTCTCTATAAAACAATGCTTCCTAAAATGCTTTTGGAAGATTTAAAAGTGAAAAAGTAAGATTCAAAAAGTCAAAGCCCATGTTACAATAAAAGACAGCATGAACAGTGGCCGTGTACTTTGAAAATTTACAATTATTCAAGGCAAATATTTGCAGAAAGAGACTCACAGGGGTGATAACTTTTTCACTGTGGTGATAAAGTTGATGTGACAAACTTGAAAGTAGGTAAGGATAGTGAAGATCTTTGTATTTATTAATAGATATATGGACCAAAGAGATGAATTATTTCACTTTCAACTGAAATGAATTTTAAAGACATTTAGATGGGACGATGCTGAAATCTTTCTTAAAATGTCAAAAAGAAAGATTTTGGCTATAACAATAGAAAAATCTTATTACCATTCTCTGAGCAAAAGAGAAAAAAATAAAAGATTAAATTTATGAAAATAGAATATCAACTCAATTTCTTTCAGTGAAACAATTCATGTAGTCACTAACATTTCAAATTAGAAGTGATCATTTAGTAAAGTATTATTCTCAAGTAGAAACTGAAATTTCTAGAAAATCATCAGCAGAATATTTGCATTTGTATACTAGGACTGACCATTAAAATAATATCATATATATACATATATATATATCAACATCTCTGGACATAAACGAAATACAAATCAAAACAACTCTAAGATTCCGCCTCACTCCAGTAAGAATGGCCAAGATCAAGAAATCTAGTAACAACAGATGCTGGAGGGGATGTGGCCAGGAGGGATCACTACTACACTGTTGATGGGAGTGCAAACTTGTTCAGCCACTATGGAAAGTAGTATGGCAGTTCCTCAAAAGACTAAACATAGAGCTCCCCTATGACCCAGCAAGTCCACTACTTGGCATTTACCCAAATAGTCCAGAAAAAAGGACATACTAAATCCACTAGCACAACAATGTTCATTGCAGCACTATTTACCATAGCAAAGATATGGAATCAACCCAGATGTCCCTCAGTTGATGATTGGATCAACAGGATGTGGTATTTGTACACAATGGAATTCTATGCTGCTGTCAGAAAGAATGACATCACACCATTTGTAAGGAAATGGAAAGACTTAGAAAAAATTATATTAAGTGAAGTAAGCCAGACTCAAAGGAGCATAGGCTCAATGATTTCCCTCATTTGTCATTATCAATAGACTCCTTGGGCTCTCCTAGCACAGATTTACATTAGAACATAAGACTAGATACATAAGACCATATAGTATGATGCTATATATATATGTATATATATATAATGACCTCCAAGATATAGAAACAAAAGCCATATAATGAATGAGTGTTGTTGTCCTTAATGTACTATTCTATCTCTCATCTCTTTTGTTTTCCCTTGGTTATTTCACATTGTTACAGTGTTTCACCTGGTTATCTGATATACTGTATTTGGTTATTTGAAGTCAGATAGGGAAGGGAGGAAAACAAGACGAGGGGCAGGGATGGGGGGGAGGTAAATGAGGACCAAGGCACGAGAAAGGGTATCAATGTATGTGAATAAATGCATTTTCTATCTGGTAAATATAAAGTAACCCTTCTATTAATTACAATAAAAATGTATTTTAAAACAGATAATTATACTCTATGCAAAAACTATGTTTGAAACTAAATTCTAATGTTAAATATGTAAAATTAAACTTATATATGCATATATGTATATGTACACACACATATACACATATAAAAACATGAATTTTCAGAATATTTTCAAAATCTCAGAGCAATTAGATTTCCACTCAATTTTCAAAGGCTGACCATTACTAATTTTTTGCCGTCAATTTCAAAACACCATTTTTCTTTATATATTATGTGCCTTTATTCTATTCCCAGGTGGCTTTCAAGTTATTTTCTTTGTCCCTGGAGTAATATTTTTCTCTAGTTGCTGTTGCTTTGTCTGAAAGAATCATTTTCCTCAAGGTAGACTATGGTAGCTTTGTAAATAGCAAAAACATTAGGATCTTAGACTACAAAAAAGTGGGTGAAGATATAAACTCTGAGTAATTGGGTAATTATATACAGAATAATACTCATAAAACCATAAGCTAAGAAGATTGAAGACTATGACTAAATATATGTAATATTACATATTACACTGTGAGTTATTCTATGGAAGCATTTTTTTCTTTATCTCACTCCAAAGAATAATTTTTCTTTTTAAGAAGAAACTCAATGCATTTATCTATAATAATTGGGAAGTTCTTATTTTATTATATTTGCTCATACTCACTTTTCCACTTCATTATTTAATTATATCATTGTGATTTTATTCTTTTCTTTGTTCTTACCCATTTAGAATAACACACTGATTTTCCAACTTCCTTTCTGCTTTATTGTTAAGGGGGTACACAACCTACAGAATAAGCTTGCTGAAGAAACAAAGGGTAAAATGAGGAAGAAAATCAGGGGCTGGGATGGCACAGGGTTAGAGTGCGAGCTAGGTAATTTTTAAATGACAAACATGTGGGGGGAAAACAAGATGAGGGGTGTGGTTGGGGGGGAGGGAAATGGGGACCAAGACATGAGAAAGGGTATCAATATATGTGAATTAATGCACCTTCTATCTGGCAAATATAATGTAACCCTTGTAGTAATTACAATAAAAATATATGAAAAAAGAGAATGAAACAAGAGTTAAAGAACTAGAATAAAGCATACACACTGAAGAACATGAAAGATGATTTCAATGGGGTAAAGACTGACTATGCTAGATAATAATCATCAACAACTGACTGGAATGTCAATTTTGTAACTCATGACTGTACAAGTGTCTGAAATTTTGAGTCATAAGTTTATCATAAGTAACAGAAGTTTCTAGTTATAGGCATATAATAAAAATGGAATATAAGGTAAAATCAAGATCTTCTAGGTCTAAAATAAGTAGACATTACCCATTTCGATAACCAGCACTTCATTCTCTTGAAGTGTGTTGGAGTTAGTTAGATTAAATACATTGCCAAAGACTGTATTCAGCAGTGTTCCCCAATCCTTGCACTGTTATCAGTTTTTCCCTACAATTGTATGTCATCTTCACCTTTACAGGTTAGAAAAAGCTGTGCTTGTTGGACAGACCTGTTATTGGAAACTATTACTGCCTAAACTGTTGAAATTATATGATCTGAGAGTAGCCCAACACTCAACAAAATGTGACCACAGACCCTTGAAAAAGGGTCTTACCAAGGCTCTCCCATGGCTTTGTTATTGGTTATTACCACAAGATTCAGTCTATTGTCTTTCTTACATTTGCAGCCTTATATTATCAATTAGTCAATTCACTTTTAGTTTTCTCTATCATGTCCTCTCAGAAATTCAAATCTCTACCTAAAATTTTAAAAAGACACATTTAACACTTCTTCATACTCCTTCCAAAACCCAGTTTCAGGTACCTAGTGTTACATTCAAGGCTTTCTACATTCATACTCATGATTAAAATGTTCTACCATAAAACTCATGTCGTATTTTATCTGTATTATGACAGTTCACTGGCTACTTGGCAATAACTCAAGTATGGGAAAATATGTCAATCTTTACACTTATTCTTTTTCCAGCATTGATGCATTCAACAATAAGACAGCATTCTTTTTTTTATTCCTTCATCTTTGTTTTAAAAGTTTTAAAGTTGTTTTGACTTTTCCATCACAAAATCTCATTTTTGATCACCTTAACTTTCAGTTCCCTTGCCCATTCTTAAACTCCATAATTTTAGACCTCACAAAGACTTCCTGACCTCTGAATCATGTATTCTAGCAAAATTCTGAAGACTCCTTTTTCGTCATTCTTAAGTGAACTTCTGTGATTGAACTTCTTTTCAACAGTACCCATGATTCTGTTCTCTTTGAAGCATGCTGCAAGGCAAATTCTAGCTTTGACCTTTTAGCATTTGCCCTAAACCAGGGCTGCTATGTGCAATGGAAAAGACCTTTTAAAATACTATACATTTCCTCCAACTTTAAGCACTCAATGCAAAAAAAAAAAGTTTTCCCTAACTAGTCATTTTATTCTGCACAACGTTTAATCTGAACTTTCACCTAAAGCTTCTATTTCATAGAAACTATAGAATGATATCCTTTCCTAGCATCACCTATAAATTTAATGTTGATTTTTTCTTTCATTTTTCTATTTCTTTCACAAAGGAAAATTGACCTTTCTTTTGATTAAGGTTAATCCCTCCAAGGTATTTCAAACCTACTGACGTCTCATGTATAATCTTCTATGTATTATATGCTTCATTTTCAAATCTTAATTTTATTTTCTCATTTTATATACTTAATTCTCTTTAATAAGCATATTAAAATGGACAAACCAAACAGCAGCCAAAACAAACCAGAAAGCAATCCAAACAAAACAAAATGTTAACAATGTCTGGGTAAGTGGCCACATTAAAATAGTCTTGAGTTCTGAGAATGTGGTTTTGTGGTAGAGTGCTTGCCTAGCTTGTACGAACACTGTGGTTAATTCCCAGTATGACATAAAGAGAAAAATCCAGAAGTGGCATTGTAGCTCAAAGGGAATAGTGCTATCCATGTGCATAAAGAAGCTGGGAGCAATTCCACTACTTGGCACTTACCCACTCACCCAGAGACAAGGACATACATCCTAAACCCATTAGCACAACGATGTTCACTGCAGCACTATTTACCATAGCAAAGATATGGAACCAACCCAAACACCCCAGTTGATGATTGGGTCAACAAAATTTGGTATTTATACACAGTGGAATTCTATGCTGTCTTCAGAAAGAACGACATCGCCCCATTGTAAGGAAATGGAAAGACTTAGAAAAAATATTAAGTGAAGTAAGCCAGACTCAAAGGAACGTAGGCTCAATGGTTTCCCTCAGTTGTCATAATCAGTAGAAACCTTGGGCTCTCCTAGCAGAGACTTACAATAGAACAAAACCTAGATACTTAAGGCCATATAGTATGACTCTAAATGAAAGGACCTCCAGGATATAGAAACAAACTCATATAATGAGTGATTGTTGTTCTTAATATACTATGTTATTTCTCATCACTTTTGTTGTCCCTTGGTTATCTGATAGTGTTACAGTAGCTCACCTTGTTATCTGGTATAATATATATATATATATATATATATATATATGCGTATTTGTTCATTTGAAATACAATAGGGAAGGGGGAAACAAGATGAGGGGCGGGGGTGCGGGAAAGGAAATGTGGACAAAAACATGAGAAGGGATAGCAATGATTGTTTAGTAATGCACCGTCTATCTGGCGAATATAATGTAACCCTCCTACTAGTTATAATTAAAAAAAGAAACTCAGGCACAGTGCCCAAGCCTAGCGTTCAATCTACAGGACTGGCAAATAAACATGAATTAACTCTTGAAATATACCTGAAGTGGCCAAACTTCAAAATGGAAGTATTTGAAAGTAACTTAAGTACTTTGTAACTTTTTACTCATTGTTTTCCATATTTCTAGTAATTTTTTCTCTTTGTCTTGATATATGCAGTTTTTCTTACATCATATAAATGTTTGATTTACTTAATTAAAGGCTGTACCATTTATTACTATTTTGGCTCATGTATATATAGTTATTTTCCAGTTAACTATTAATATTGATATCAGAGTAATAATCATTTAAATACAATTTGCTCTTTTACAAATTTTAATGGATTGATTACTATCCATACTTGTATACTTACTTTTTAAACTCATTTTTGAAACATAAAGAAAATTTACTGCTGTAAAAAATTTATTAATTTACTCAAAATTCATGCATTCTACCTGTAACATAAATTTTATTATATGTAATTATGTTTATAATTTTCTAAGCATTCTGCTAGCATAATGTAACAATTATACATGTATATTTCCTTTCCTCCATTTGTGGAATTCATGATTTTATATGACATCCTAAGGAATGTTAAGTTAGCATGTCAATAGTTTATTGGATGTTTATAAAATATTTCCATAAATAATTTTCATTTTGATTGCAATTTTTCTTTAATGAAAGGATTTTTTTCTTTCTTTTCTATTGTATTTTATTGTTGGGGTGATATGTAGAGGTTATAGTTACATTTGTTTGGTAGTGGGTACATTCCTTCTTGAACATTGATACCCCCTCTCATGTCTTTCTTCCACTTTCCTTCACCCCATCCCCTCCCAAAAATCTTTAATAAGTGTATTCCAAACTTACTATTTTCTATCTGGAACCATGGAAGATTATAAAAACATTTGTAAGGAAATTGAAAGAATTGGAAAAAGTCATATGAAGTGAAATAAGGCAGACCCCAAAGGAACATAGGCTCAATGGTTTCCTTCATTTGTAATAATTAGTACGCACCTACGACTCTCCTAGCAAAGGAATACAATTGCACAAAACCTAGATACATAAGGCCATATAGGATGAAACTAAATGAAAGGAACTCAAGGATGTGGAAACAAGAGATTTATCTTGTGTTTAATGTACTATGTTATTTCTCTTCTCTTTTGTTGCCCTTATATTTAATCTCATATTGTTACAGAATCTGAATTTGTTACCTGGCATATTGTATATAGTTTATTTGTTTATTTGAAAGGGAAGGGGAGAAACAAGATAATTGGGAGGGGTGGGGAGAGAAATGGGGACAAAAACATGAGAAGGCTATCAACGTGTGAGAAGTAAAGCAGCTACTATCTGGTGAATATAACTGTAACCCCTTTATACATTATAATAAAAAAATAAAATAAAAAAGAAAGAAAACTTCCATTCTATCTGAAACACTTAAGATAAAACAAAGGCATTTTTCAAAGCATCAGATGAATAGCTAAGAAAGAAATCTGCTTCAAAGACATTTCACAATGCCAAAGAGGAAATTATCTAAGAAATATCTGAGTGCTTTAATACTAAATCTATTGAGTAATTTATTCAGCCAGAGATTGAATGGCTAGTAACAAAAAGAGATATAAAATTCTATATATCTGCAGAACCCAAATTAGTTTTCATCTGTTAGAGTATAGGTACCAATGGTATAAACTGGTATGTTTGAAAAGTATTCGGAAAAAATACTGCTCTAATGAAGCCAATAGTATAACATGGTCCTTCAAGTTATCTTCTTCCAGCTATTTTATAGAGCAGGCATATATTGGCAACAGGAAGCCATGTCATTAGAAGATTTTAGTACTGAAGAACTTTCATTCTTTTATTTACTTAAAACTTTTTCAGATTTTCTGCAAGAGAGAATCACATGGTTCAGGGTCAGTCTCTATGACAATTAAATAATATGTATCAACTTGATTGGGTCAATGAGTACCTAGATATCTCATCCACTATTATACTGAGTGTTTAAAGGAAGGTAATTTGGATGATGGTAATGTTCAAATTGGTAGATTTTAAATGAAGGACATTATCCTTTTCAGTATAGGTAGTGCACATTGTCATTTGATCAGTTGAAGGCCAAAATGATACAAAATGAATGCTCTCTTTTGAGAGCAGTCTGTTAATCTATTTTGTAAAATGGAAACATTCCAGAGTCTGTAATTGAGCTAATTCTGTATAATAAATTGTTCTCTCTCTCTCCCTCTCTCTCTCTCTCTCTCTCTCTCTCTCTCTATATATATATATATATATATATATATTCTCTAGACTAGAGAATCTTGACTAATACTGAGACAATATTTTAAAAAAGGTCTTTTCAGCCTTTGAAAGAACACTCTTGTGTTCAATACTTCTTACTACAGAGTGACTTAACAGGTTCATCAACTCTTTCTCCATCATATATTAGAGTTTCAGTATTTTTTCTAACCTATCCTGCTTCTATTCCTTGCCATTATGTGTACTCCTTCATGAATAATAGTATGAATCTCAAACTATTTTGGCATATGCTTCTAGAGAACCCTAATTAGCATAGCTGATTGTACAAGTGGTAGGAAAACAAGAGTAATAAAATAGAATTATTTATTTCCTGGATATCACTGAATAAAGAATGACTAATAATAGGTGAAGCACCATATCCACGGATCAATTGTTAAAATACTGGGGATGGATGGCAGAATAGAATGTATTACTTTGGAAGAGAATGAGCTAGAAACCTAATTATTTCAGATGTTTTCAATGGCAACAAAGATAAATAGCCTAGCAACATTAATATTCAGCAGAAATATAATGAACATCTCATAATGGATAACAAACAATTGAAAGCTGAATGTAAAAATCAAAAGGCCTGTGGTTACATCCAAGAAATTCTCTTGCTGTTAGACTGAGGAAGCCAAAGACTTAATTTCCAATTTAGTCAAATCTGTTATTCTAAATAGGGGCATGGTTTTGAAAACCTGGATCAATGTCGCATAGGATAAAGACATCTTAGTAGATGTCATAAAGCATTTGCTTAAAAGAAAGTAGAAAGATAGCAGAAAGTTAACAAGAAACAAGAGAACTGTCTCCCAAGAAGCAGGGATTTTTAAGGTCCCACCAAGCTATCTGCACCTAGAGGGTCACACCAAATAAGCTATCATTATATAGGGATTTATACCAAAGAAGAAAATTATAAACAGCCTGCATGAGAGAATACATTTCAACTCCTGCTAGTGGTAGAGGTGGCAGCAGAGAACAGATGGATTCACACAGAACTCTATAAGGCTTTCAAAGGAGAACTTACACCAATACTCCTCATTTTCTTCAATGAAATTGAAGATGAAAGATCACTACCAAACTCATTCTGTGAAACCACTACAAGCTTCATTCTTGAACCGATAGGGACTCATTAGAGGAAGTGAATTATAGACCTATCTCTTTGATGAACATTGATGCAAGCTTCTCAATAAAATTCTGGCCAACAAACTTCAACAACGAATAAAAAAAGTCATACACTATGATCAAACAAGATTCATTCCAGGGATGCAAAGCTAGTTCAATAAACACAAGTCAATTAATGTAATTGGACACATCAGCAGGAGCAAGGGCAAGAACTTCAGGATCATTTCAATAAGTACCAAAAGAGCATTTGACAAGATCCAACACCCCTTTATGATGAAAGCTTGGGAAATAAAGGCTTTATATGACAAATCTATAGTCAGCATTATATTTAATGGTGAAAAAAATCAGGATTTAGACAAGGACGTCCACTCCACTCCTCTTCAGTAGAGTACTGGAATTCCTAGTAAGAGCAATAAGGCAAGAGACAGACATAAAAGTTATCCAAATATGGAGGGAAAGGAAGTAAAACTCTCCCTCTTTGCAGATGACATGATCTTGCATTTTAAAGTATCCCATAGCCTCCTCTCCTATGGTATTTGAGATGATCCAAACTTTGGAAAGGTAGAAGGGCAAAATAAACCTAAAATGTCAGTAAATTTTCTGTATGACAATAATGAGAGGCTGAAATCAAGAGAGCAACTCTTTTTGTAATCTTATTTGGAGAATGGAAGGGCAATTAAAGACATGGTAGAACAAAGACTCTATGTTGTAATGAACTTTACAACTTGGGAGGGAATTGGGGAGAGGGGGAGAAAGTGGGGAAAAAAGAAGGAAGGGAGTAGCATTGTTCAAAAAGCATTCATTACCTTACTCATGTAACTATAGGTCTTATAGACATCCCCTTTACAATAAAATTTAAATTGAAAAAATATTTGATTAACTACCTTCCTCTAAAATTGCCTACATTGAACCAACTCCTGAAGGGTGCTATCAGGACTTGCAGAGGAAGTCTGTGGCAAGGCACTGTCTCTCTGTTCTTGAACTTAACCTCTTTCCAATTCAGGAAACTAAACTAATTTAGTTTAGTACTAAACTAGTACTGTCTTGTACAATAAATGATCTGACACCATCTGGAACTGCCAAGAGAAAAAAAAACTGGTACAAAGAGCTTCAGCAGCATGGAGCAGGGAATAAGTTGTATATGATTCTAAGGGCACATTTAATGAGACATAAAATTGTTCTGGGGAATAAGGGCTACTGTCTTGAAATATAGGAGTTCAGGAGGAGATATCAACTCAACATTATAATGAGAGGAAATAGAGAATAAATATTGAGCAAAGTAGGAATTTATAAAACATCCAGTAGTGGATATGATCATGTTGCACTAGCACTCAGAGTATGCATTATTTATGAAGTCATGACAGTTACTGAGATGTTTGATGGCAATTCCCCTCTCTAAGTCAAAGATGACTCTGTAAGTTTTATAGGCCAGATTCTTGTTTGCATTCATAATTGTGACAAATTTCACACGCCTTTTAAGAAATCAATGAAGTTCCAGCTAGGTGTATCTCACCTACAGAGTTATGGAAATGACTGATGGAACACCAGACAGTACAGAGCAAAAGAAAGAGTAGAAAACACCTATAGTACTCATGTATGTACATAATCAAAAGACATATCCAAGTTGCTACATCAAGAAATAAGTTCATGGGGCCGGGAATTTGGCCTAGTGGTTAAAGTGCTTGCCTAGCATGCATGAAGACCGGGTTCGATTCCTCGGTACCACATACATAGAAAAAAGCCGGAAGTGGTGCTGAGGCTCAAGTGGTAGAGCTCTAGCCTTGAGAAAGTCCAAGGACAGTGCTCAGGCCCTGAGCTCAAACCCAGGACTGGGGCGGGGGGGGGGGGAAAGTAAAAAAAAAAAAAAAGAAAGAAGTTCATTCCTGATCTGTGCCAGCTTTTACACCTGAAACTCATTGAACCTTGTAATACAACATAAAAATTATACACAAACATACATAGCACACATATAAAGATAGAGATAAAGACAGAGATGAAAATGTTTCTTCTAGGTTGTTGATTATCTGTGTATTCGAGAAAATGTAAAACACACATACAAAGAGATAAAGACAGAGATGGAAATGATTCTTCCAGGTTATTGATTAACTGTGTGTTTGAAAAAATGTAATACCTATATGTTTTCAGGACCTTTGTCATAGAATTTAAGTTTATATGAAGATAAGAACTGGAGAAAAGTCTTTACATTCTCTATGTTATAGTTGATAAAACATATATTAATTTGAGTCATAAGCAAGATTCAGGTTACACTGTGTCACTTTACATTTATGAAATGACACAATCAGTCATAGGCCTTGATGATTATTTTGAATTCATGTATTTAACAGTTGTTGCAGGCTTTGTGTAAGGACCTTGCTGGCTGTGAAAAGAGCTTTCACAATGCAGATGAGTAATGTGAATTCTCTGAAATTGCTCTAATTTCAGTAGAGGGACTTTTTAAAAATCTGATTTGTAGGGAAGAAGTACTTTTGATAAATAATATTTATGACAATGTAAATTAGGAGGAGATAGTAGTCATCTTTATCATTACATTTAATTTAAGGTTCCCATAGCAACAGAGAAAAGATGAGCCCTAAAAAGCTAGAAGATCTCTGGTAGATGGATGTAAGCTCAATCAAGAAGTGCTTCCAATGCAATGTCATAAGTCCACTGACAATGTTGCTACATACATGGATTGGCATAGGTTATCTTTCTCTTAGGAGTCATGGTTTTTCTTCAGATAAATAGTTAATCTACCTAGATTTAAATTCCTACTTATTCTCTTCTGTATTTTTTATGTCTTTATTTGGATTCTTCCAAACTTTTTGATTTTTATTTTGTCCAACCATGTCTTAAGGGAAAAGTCATTGTTTGTTTTCCCTTTGGTCATGGGCCTAAGCATTATCTCTGAGCATTCTCTCTATCACTTTGATCCATAGCTCTATTTCTGGTTTTCTGGTGGTTAATTGGAGATAAGAGTCTCACAGACTTTCCTGCCCAGGCTGGCTTCGAATGGGCATCCTCGATCTCAGCCTCCTGAGTAGCTGGGATAATAGATTTGAGTCTCAGACTAGAGTCCCACTCCAGTATGGCCTTTCAGCCTCTAGTTCTTTAATTTAGTAGAGATTTTAAACATTTAAATTATAGCCACTCTTTATTAGTGGATTAAAACTGACTTTGGTGACAATCCACGTAAATAAAAAGTTCACAAACCATACTTCTCATCTTGTAAGAGTCAAATATTCTCTAGTTTTGGCCTGATATGCTTTTGAACTGTTGCTATAAAAAATTTTTGCCAAATTTTATAATTACTCTCTCCAGGAAGATTCTGTTTAGCAGAAATGATTCTGCCATTTCCAGAAGCAAAGTCAGCTTTGTCTCTCTCTAATATCTGCATCAACCATCTGTTTTTCTCATAAGCCTCATTTAATTTTCATTGTTATTTACATTACAGAGACTATGGTCTCAATATTTTTGCTGTGCAGTCTATGTATTAGTATTGTCATTTGTTTACAGACATCCAAAACTAGCCTAAGAGGTGTAGCTGCTTCTTCTCCTTCCATCTTACTATATTACATACAAACTCATCAAGTTTAAAAGATTTCTCTCCTGGACGTGGAGTTAGATTTAGTGGTAGAGAGCTTGCCTAGCAAGCGTAAAGACCCAGGTTTGATTCCTCAGTACCTCATGCATGGAAAAAGCCAGAAGTAGAATTGCTGGGTCATAGGGGAGCTCTATGTTTAGTCTTTTGAGGAACATACTGCTTTCCATAGTGGTTGAACGAGTTTGCACTCCCACCAACAGTGTAGTAGTGATCCCTCCTGGCCACATCCCCTCCAGCATCTGTTGTTATTAGTTTTCTTGATCCTGGCCACATTTACCCAGCCATCCAGAAACAAGGACATACTAAATCCACCAGCACAACAATGTTCATTACAGCACTATTTACCATAGCAAAGATATGGAACCAACCTAGATGTCCCTCAGTTGATGAGTGGATCAACAAGTTGTGGTATTTATACACAATGGAATTCTATGCTGCTGTCAGAAAGAACATCGCCCCATTTGTTAGGAAGTGGAAAGACTTAGAAAAAATCATATTAAGTGAAGTAAGCCAGACTCAAAGGAACTTAGGCTCAATGGTTTCCCTCATTTGTCATAATCAGTAGAAACCTTGGGCTTGACTAGCAGAGATTTTTGCAATAGAGCGAAAAACTTGATACGTAAGGCCATATAATATGAAGCTAATTGAAACGACCTCCAGGATACTGAAACAAAAGCCATATAATGAATGATTGTTGTCCTTAATGCACTATGTTATCTCTCATCTCTTTTGCTGTCCCTTGGTTATATCATAAAAAGCCCATATAGTATGACGCTAAATAAAAGGATCTCTAGGATATAGAAACATAAGCCATATAATGAATGATGGTTTTCCTTAAGGTACTATGTTATCTCTCATCTCTTTTGCTGTCCCTTGGTTATCTCATATTGTTACAATATCTCACTTTGTTACCTGATATATCGGATATATTTGTATTTGGTTATTTGAAATTGGATAGGGAAGGAGGGAAAACAAGATGAGAGGTGGGGGTGGGGGGAGGGAAATGGGGTCCAAGACAGGTGGAAGGGTATCAATGTATGTGAATTAATGCACCTTCTGTCTGGTAAATACCATGTAACCCTTCTATTAATTACAATAAAAAATATATGAAAAAAAGAAAAAAGAAGTGGTTCTGTGGCTCAAGTGGTAGAGGAATAGTCTTGAGAAAGCCCAGGGACAGTGCTCAGGCCCTGATGACAAGCCCCAGGACTGGCCAAAAAAAAAAAAAGATTTCTCTCCTAAGAAAATATAGTCTAATTGAACTATTCAAGAATTAGAATCAATATATCAATATTATGAGTTTATGCTCCAGTCTTCTGGGTTTCAACATTCAGGTAAGGGCCACTTATTCTAACTTCCTAAATGCCAAAGAGACAAATAATGATCTAGGTCAGAGAAGAGGATGTTTACTGTATAGTAAACAAGGCTAAGATGGGAATCTTGATTCGATAAGAGCCTATTTTTTCAATGTACACAGCTACTTTAGGTTCAACTTTAAAAAAGAATTGGAAGAAGTTTATGCAATTAATTTCACTATGTGATTTAGAGGTGTGTTCTGGTGGTTATAAGTGCTCGTAGCTGGCAGCTACAGGTGAGAGCTCTTTGTATTATGAGTGGGTTATAGGTGAAGCCTCCTTATTGTAAGAAATGTCATGGTCTCTTGGCAAGAGTTCTGGTTCATATTGGATTGCAAGATGGCTACTAAGTGACTGTAGGAGCAAATGCCTCAGATGCAAAATCTCAGATTCAAAATGGGGGCTGAGAAGACAAAATTTTATTCTGCTTATTTCAAGAGACTCATGAAGAAATCAGTGTTCTTCATCAAGAGCATCTTCTAAGTACTATTTATTATATCAATATTGTGGGGCACGGCACATCAGGGAAATGGAAATCTATGCTGTATAAAGAGGCCTAACTCGTGGTCCAGTGCTCATTCCCTGGTCTTGGGACCGCAACTGGCTGAGATGGTGCTTGTCGCCTGGTTGGAAGGTGTGGCTATGGTTTGTAAGGTCACCTCTGGGATTGAACCCTTCTGTGCTCTCTCGGACAGCACATGCATCCTACTTCCTCAATGAGAGTACATCCCCTGGTCCTGCTCACCTTTGTGCTGATAGGCTCTTGCACCCTATATTAGCTGAATGTACTTCCTCAATAAACGAGTTCCTGCCTTGACTGGTCTCCCTGACTACATCTGATTGTCTTCCTGCGAGGGAGGGCTGGATGCAGACGGTCAGTCGGCCCTTTTCTTCCTTGGCTGGTCCTGGTCAGGGCATATTCTCCCTATCCGTCCTGCGGGTCGGGAGGGACCGAGGACTAAAAACCCCGACAAATATATCCAGTTCAGATATAGTTACATGGAAAGAGAACACAGATGAACTCATATATGTTGCATCTGCATTCAAGTACATAAGGCAAATTACACAATGTATGTTGAGATCCTATTAAAATATTGCACCAGTATATAATGCTATTACAATATAGTATGTAATATTATGAGATATACTACATATATACTCCCTGAGCCAGTAATTGTGTTGCCATCAAATGTGCTCGGAAATGCAAAAGCTCTCTTCATTTGGAATGTGTCATATACAAGATATTACTTCTAAACTGTTTTCTTCACACATGATAAAATATTCATTTCCTAGACCAAGTTTGGACTCTTTTTATTGGAATATTAATTCTCTCATTTTGCTGTTATATAAAATAAAACTGCTGCTGTAAAAAAATAAGTCAGATGCACTCTAAAGGAAGTAATTGGCTACTCAGGAAAGGTTTGAGTTAACTTTGAATAAGCAATCTACTTTTCATCATACATGTATTTTTCATTTTGAATTTTAGGCCATATTTTCATTCTTTTCCTTGGCTTTGACTGTGGATAAAATTTCAAGCTAGTAACTTTATTTGAAAATTGCTCTCTTCCTCATTACTCCTTACAGGTATTTTTTTTCATAGAATTTGGCATTATAAGCCAGATTCATGACTGAAAACATTTAACTAACACAAATATATTTCTTGTGAATGAGATACACATGACCAACTGAGCTGGTAACACGCATTCATTACAAATGAAGGCTAAAACACCATCTACATTTTTTTGCCAGTCCTGGGCCTTTAACTCAGAGCCAAGCACTGTCCTTGGGCTTTCTCAAGGCTAGAGCTCTACCACTTGAGCCACAGCACCTTTTCTGGCTTTTTCCCCCTATGTATGTGGTACGGAGGAATCGAACCTGGGCCTTCGTTCATGCCAGGCAAGCATCTTACCTTTAATCCAAACACTGTCTACTTTTATGCTTCATTTCAATGAAAAAGATAAACAGCCATGCAGGAAAAGAATTGGAGAAAAATTTATGGGCTGGTACTAAGTGATTGGGAGGGTCCAGGTCTGATTGTATAGGATTATTTCTCCAGATGATGAGGCAGAGTAAGTATGGATTGAGGATTGTCAAGGGAGAAAGGCAGGAAAGACTTTTCTAGGTTTTAAGGTTTGCTCTGGGGAAAGGGGATTCTGGTTACTATGACCTGCCTTGGGAAAGAGGATTTGTGACTTCTATAATTCTGTATGAGAAGAAAAGGGTAGGAAGATAGGAAGGTAGGAAGAGGTCAGAGAGACTCTGCTTCTGAGGCAGCCTCTATAGACTAGCAATCACATTCATTCAAAGTACTCAGCATGCTAGTGTGTCATTCTTTGGGGTATCCCCAATACTGGACTAAGCAACCTATAGTTTAAAAGTACAGAGACTAAAAGCCACTTCATTGACTTGAATGATAATGCATTTTACATAGAGGCTGAAAGTGACTGATCACACTTGGGGAGATGAAAGAATCTTCCATGTAGGCATGTGACTGAATGAACCTAGGGCCATGCCAGTACTTGAAAAGATAAAACACTTAGAAATAGAAAGGGTGAGGTAGATTAGCTGAAGCAGAAAGACTTGCTTGGTAGTTCAGTTGTTTAAAAAAAGGAAGAAAGAAAGGCATCCTTTTAAAGCATCTTAAGTGAGTATTAAAAGAGAGAGAGAAAGAGAGAGAGAGAGAGAGAGAGAGAGAGAGAGAGAGAGAGAGAGAATGATTGATTAGCAATAGCAACCAAACCAAACTAGAAAAAAAATCTTCAGTGAAAACAGTGATTTTCACAACAGTCCTAGTAAGCCATATCACTCTGAACTCCCCATTATTCCTGTGTGTAGATCTTCAGTGCACAAAATATAAAAGCAATGGCCTGGGTTTTACTGGCTTCAAATGACCAAAGCCTTCAGGAAGGGGGTTACCACTGTGTTAACTGTGTGTTACATCTTTTCACAAGATAACCCTTCAGAGCTCATTCACAGTACTGCCTACCCCTGAACTTTTAGAATATGTGCTCACGTGTCCAAATATATTTGTTCAGTTTAAATAAAAACATACCTTTTATGAGCATTCTAAGTATATCATAGTCAATAAGTACCCATGTAGACATTTATTTTCAAACTAATTTCATATTTAAAGAATGAAATATTTACCTAAAATACTTCAGTAAGATCTTATAGCTTGTATTTCTATTTTCCAATTTATTCATCATGCTATTTGATATGCTTTCTGAGGGTTAACTTGATTGTTTGTAAAATGTGAATAAGAGTGCACCAAGATTGTAGCTAAAGGCTGAAAATAGATTAGCACAACTGTTGGCTGTAAAATAATAATGCCAGTACACTTGTGAGAACTCCGAACTTCATTAAGATCACTGCAGTGAGTAATATTCATGGCAGGAAGGTGATCAGATTGTATTATGGAAATAGTAGAATGAAGGGATTTTTAAATGGCAAAAAAATCCCCCTAATTGTTATGTATATTTAGTCAGACAACTATAATACCTGGGGTACTCCTTTTTATTTCATTACTTCATTATATCCCATGGTAATGAGATTTTCAGGCATGTGTAGTAGAGAAATGACACAATTTTCAAAGGGCTTCTGGCCCCATTTGCTATTGATTTAAACACCAGGGAAGTCAGTGCACTGCCAAGCAAGATCCATGAGTTATATGGGCCAAGAACTCACCAGATGGATGATGTTTATTAATTCAGTTATGGGATGTATCATTTTGTAAAGCACTCAGTAAATAAGGATCATGCTACAGAGCCTCATGATGCAGCTTTCATTTTACAGAACTAGGGCTAAAGAATGTTGTTTAAGCTATTTTAAATGAACTAAATAGAATATTCTCCCCTAGTCATCCCAGCTTTGTGGGAAATGAAGATGGGAAGACCATAGTTCTAGTCAAGACCACCCCTCCCCACCTACCAAAAAAAATCTAAGACTATCTCAGTACAACAAGCTGGGTTTAGTAGCATATTTTTTTAAAAACCAAGTATCTACTTGGTAAAGGTAGTAAGATTGAATTTGGAGGTCGGAGCCAGTCTGGAAACAAAGTAGGACAACCAATCTGAAACCAGAAGTAAAAGATCCTGGCAGAGAGCATTCAAAGGGAGAGCACTTGTCTACCAAGTGCAGACATTTTTAACATACTTTTCATTTCTGTTATTTTTGTTATTTTTTTACCCTGTATTCATTCTATTTTTCTAACTATATTATAATAAATAAAAATACAGTTTTTACAATCTCATTTTTTTGTTCTCTATGAATCTTTTTTTTTTTTTTGCCAGTCCTGGGCTTGAGTTTGGTGCCTGAGCACTGTCCTTGGATTTTCTCAAGGCTAGAGCTCTACCACTTGAGCCTCAGCACCACTTCCGGCTTTTTTTGTATGTGTGTGGTACTGATGAATCAAACCCGGGTTTTTGTGCATGTAAAGCAAGCACTCTACCACTAGGCCAAACTCCCGGCCCCTCTACGAATATTTTTACAATTATTGATAGAAATCCTTTGGTAACTTCCATCTTTGGATCATGGCAGACAGGCCTGAATCAATTGTTTTCGTTTTTTTCCTGTTTAGTATATAATAGTAAAGGAATAATTCATAGTGGTGCATTGTGTACTGTGGAGACTAGATTCTATTATTTTCTTTTGAATTGTGCTGGCTTTGTGGTGGTAATTTTGGTGATCATTTAACTTGGTTGCATTTTAACTATAAATCTGGGTTGCTCAGAGACTCAAAATTTGATTCTTTTCTTTCTTCCTCTAAGCTTTGTATTTTGCTATCCTGTCTTTACCCTCAGACATTTTTATACATGCATCAACAAAGGTTATCAGGATCCAGGAAAACTGTCCATTTTGATTCAGCTTCCTCCATCCTCAAAGTCTTTTCTGATACTCTTAGAAAGCAATGGTTGCTTTTTAGCTCTAATCATCGAAACTAAACAGAGTTCAATGTCCAAAATCTACTTACAAAACTCAAAGCAGACAAATCAATGGTCTCTAGTAAGAACAGCTTCAAAAAAGGAAGGATATAAAGCACAACTATAAAGACTGCCTCACCAGCAAAGCGTCCAGACTCTGGAGAGATCTGGCAGGAAACAGCAATCATTCTTACATCTAAGGATAAAATTTCCTGTAACATCAAGAACTGCCCACATGTCTTTGAAATCTGACCAAATAACATCAGGGAGTTACCTAGCTGAAAATCAAGTCTTAATATAATGGGAAATATCATTATTATTTGGAAGTTTGATACCTCAGAAATAACCTATACTCTTTTGAAATGCAGTGATCACCTAGGGGAAAGAATGACCCAAGGAACAATCAGGCCCCAAGTTCATGCCCCAGGACTGATAAAAAATAAATTAAAAAATTAATAAAAAACAAAGAGAGGAAGTAAGCCACAGAGAGAATTGAACTATCGTACGCCGTGGATGCTTGCATCAAATCAGAACTCCAGACCTTGATTAATCTAAGACAGTTAGTAAGTAGCACACTTAATATTAGTGTCTTCTTGCTCATACCTTAATAGAAAAATATTCAATACTGTTCCTAATATTTTGCAATTGTGGAATATTTTAGAACATGAATTTCTGTACTGATAAGGAGATTACAGAATTGTCATTAACCACATTGTATTTCAAACAATTCAACTTCTTTACTCATCTAAAGTGTTTTGATAAATTATACTGGCTGATGTTTCTAAGACACTAATTTTCACCATTAAATATTTGATGTACCTAAATCATTCAAGTATATACAAACAACCACTACTTAGTGACATTTTATTTTCAACTGTCTTGTCAATATAGAGAAATTATAAATAAGTAAACCAATGAAATATAGGCTAAATGGCCTCTCTTATAATTTACAGTTCATGAACAACAGAGTGGGAATTGATCTTGGTTAGCACTTCTCTTTGCTAGGGCCAAACAGGAAGAAATGTCCTTTCTCCTTTGCAGATACATATAAGCTCCTACCAGTACTTTTACTCTATTACTTATTCATAGGAAGTATTTGTGATGTGGATATATATATTAAAATCATAATGCCTTTAATCGATTACTATTATTGGACTTATATATTTATACATGCTCCAGAGGTTATTAGTGTCAGTTATATTATAGAAAGATTATTAATAGTATAACGAGTCCTGTCATATTGCTTTGGGTTATAGGAGAGAGGAGATAAAGAGCATAAAGCCATAGCTGAGCAAGATGGCTCACGTCTGCAATCCTAGCTACTCAGGAAGCTGAGATCTAAGGATCGCAGTTCAAAGTCAGCCAGGACACTAATGACTTTTATCTCCAATTAACCACTAGAAAACCACAAGTGGTGCTGTGTCTCAAGGGGTAGGGCAGTAGCCTTGAGCTGAAGAACTCAGGGACAGCGCCCAGGCCCAGAGTTCAAGTCCAATGACAAAAAAAAAGAACATAAAGCCTTGATTATGAGCATTCAACTTACAACTTTTGGCATCACAAGAGACTATGACAGTGATAAGTGATCAGCAGACACTATACTTTGGATTTTGATATTTTCCCAGTAGTGCCAAGGTATTTGGACTGCTGGTCTAACGCAGGGAACTCTAGCCTCTAGTGTAAGTCACAAGGCCACAAAGGTGAACTACACACGCCTTAGCATATCATGGAACTAAACTGGGAATAATCACGAAATGCTTTACATATGCAAAACTAATTCTGGTAACTTCAACTCTGGGTAGATCAGGATTAGTTCGGCTAGTCCATCTGATCCTGTTGAGAATTGACTAGAAATTTCCTGAAGCACCTTGTGAGGTACTTCCAGAGATGATGAAATAATAAAGGCCCTGACCTAATGGAGGGATTTAGCTTTTGTATGGACCTGTAACATGATGATATTATTGGAATGTGGTGGAAGGCAGGACGTGGGGACCCATGGGAAGAAATTGCTCACTACGAAGTGTGTTCTTGGGGAATATATCTTGCTCTGGTTCTTTCCTGTGTATCTGCTCTACTGCATAGCCATAGAAAGTGAAGACTCTGTCCTACAATACATTCCTAATGCCATGATGTTTTGCCCCAACAATCATGTATTAAACACTCTGAAATTGTGAGCCAATAATAAATCTTTCCTTTAAGTTGTTTCCCAAAGATATTTTATCACAATGCTAGAAAGCTAAGTGACACAGATGGTTTATTAGAAAATAACCTCATCCCAAATCAGGGAATATTATGTAAGATTACAAGCCACATCTACATCATTGGTAGGCTAGGCATAATGAATTGGAAATACAAATAAGGAAAACAAAGAAATTGAGTGTCCATAGTAACTCTTCTCATGTATCATAAATCATATATCTCATATACCATAAACATACCTGCTCCTCATTCAACCACAGAAATTGTCCATCAAGCTCCTTAATTGCAGCATTGAAAAGGAAATAAGTTTAGGTAATGTTGGAAAAACTAATACATTTCTTCAATTAGATGCTTATCAAAACTTGAGAAACAGCTAATATAATCAGATCAGAAGTAGGAAACTGAATATTAAAAAGTAAATTATATGTAAAAATCACACAAAAGGATAAAATATTCAATATGATCTTGAAGTTTAAAAATGATATAAAATATACTGATTTAAATAGCATTGAAATCCAGTATTTAAATAGTCTGTAAATGTGACAAATTATTAAGAATAACAATAAGATATACTCCAAATGATGAAAGTGTTTGAGGAAAAAGATGATAGTCACTTTTATAGTATCCTAGTAAAAAAATCAAATATATTGCCATTACCCAAAATGATATTGTCTTACTTGAAACACCAATACATCTCTAAAGCAGGAATGCATTGTGCAACACTCTTTCTTATATTTACTCATTGAGGCTCACATTGGATACCTCTGTATCCAATAAAATTACTTATAAATTTCCCCAGCTGTCTTTTAAAAATGATTTAAAGGAGAAAATTAAAACACAACCAGCAGGATCTCAATATTTCAGGAGACACCTCACACTGACTTCCTAAGCAATAGAGTCTTTCCCTTGCAGTTTGGAAAGCCTAGTGAACAAGAAAAGCTCTTCTTAAGGAATGAAAGCTCACCTACTACTTATAAAAAGCAAATTAATGAAAGACTTTTAAAAATACCTATGTTCCTTTAGGATACCCGATATTATTATTCTTAGCTTTCTTGCCACCAGAGAACAAAGTAGTAAAGTCAGCACTGGATAAATAAAAGACATTAAATATTTTCTTTCATACTGAAAGCAAAGCTTTCTTGACCACAGATCCTTATTGAAAAGTTAACTGGAATAGATTAAGGGTGAAAATTTGAAAATAGGCAACTGGGCAAGTGTGTAATGTCTTGGAACAAGTTACCCAGATGAGATTGCACACACACCTCTAGAGTAAAGACCCTTAGAGAAGGGCCATAATCATTGTATTTCTTTTCCTCTGGTTCATCAAAAGCACAAATTCACCCAATAGATAGCAAGGAAGACATTTTAGTGATTTAGACAGGCTGAGAAAATAGCACTTAGTAATTATAGGAACATTTATTAGATCTTATCAAGAAATATATTTTAACTAGCAAAAAACTTTGTATTCTTAATAATATTAAAAAGATTGACACTGTGAATAACTGAAACTCATTCCCTCTCATTCAGTAGGGATTTGATTTCCCTTCAGATGACATCCTGTACTTCACATTGCTTTGACTCTATAGTAATAACTAGTAGCCAAAATGATTCTCCATTCTCATTTAGAAATCATTCTGATCTTACTTTGCACCCTTCTGGAATGTAGTTACGTCTCCCATCTATAGTTTTGTTTTCAAATCTATCATTTTTATTAAATTTGTGAGCCCTGTCATTTTTCCACATTTTTAATAACTAATATATGTTTAAAATGAAGACAGAGCTTTCAAACATGTAATGCTTCCCTGTGTTAATTTTACTCTTGGGAATGAGCTGGCAATAAACAAATGCTATGCATGATGGTTTTGCTTAGCAAACAGCCCATCCTTAGTACTTCAGTTTCCTCCAAAGCAGATGACACATCTTGTCAGGCACACATCTCTATAATCTATCAAAACAGAGACAAATCTTTGAATGCGCTCAGTAGTCAAGAAAGATCTATGATTGTAAGATATTCACAACTGTGTTTGTAGACTAGGCAGAAAGTTGCTTGTTAAATCTATTTTTGTACAAGAGAATATCCATCTTAAAATGTCTGAATATTTTAAAATCATGTGTTCATCTTCTTTTGGATTAAAACAGCTTGTTAGAAAAATTCAGAGACATTTATTTACCATATAGGCTACTTCTTTGAGTGAGTTCAGTCAGTATATCATTTTGGATTTTTTTTTCTTGGTTCAGCAGAGACACCATTATAAACGTCAGTTTGTTTGTCTTCAGTTAATATAAAAATGATCCCAAGAGATTTTAAGAAGATTTCCAATATCTAAATGGCCTCAAGGGGGCTTTAAAAGCATTTGTATTATGCCAGAATGAATGCAAATATGTTTACGGATCATTCATATACAAGACACTATGAGTTTCAGAGAGGATTTGAGAATAAAGAAGACATTCTAACTCAACAAACTTATGTACTGTTTTTAAAGATAAAAGATTTCAGCACAGACAAAAACAGCAGATGCATTAAAATACTTCATAAAATCACAAATAAGAATTACAGTGTCAAGATGTGAAGACAGTTGATCTGAAGTGAAGAAAGCAAACAAAATATGGAAATGCAATAAGGGATTTCAAAACTAACAAGACAAGTATTTCAGTTGTTGCAGTAAAGAATGAAGAGAAACATAATATATAAAAAGAGTATAGGGCTAGGAATGTAGCTTACTAGTATAGTGCTTGCCTCGCAGGCATGAAGCCCTGGGTTCAATGCTTCAGTACCATATAAACAGAGTCAGAAATGGCACTGTGGCACAAGTGGTAAAGTGTTAGCCTTAAATAAACAAAGCTTAGGGACAGTGCCCAGGCCCTTAGATCAAGACCCCGGAATGGCCCCCCAAAGATATATATATATAAAAATGTAGATGCCATTAGCTTAAATTAAAGCATCAGGACATGAGCCTATACAAACAAAAGAATTAATAAATAGAAATCATATACCATAATGCCTAAATAGTCAAAGCTACTTGAAAGGAGAAATAAATATTAATGATTGTAAATGGTATAGAAATTTCAACTTGAATGAAATCTGGAAAAGGGCACTTGGGTTATTAGAAAGTATATAGGAATCCTCAACTTTTAGTTGATCATACTGGTATAAAGGACATTAAGTACCACTTAAAAATAAAGTACCAAAAAGAAAAAAGACCTTAATGGATTTCAATGCTGAATTTACTACTGTCAATCATAACTTGACAAGTAGCAATTTAAGTAAAAGACAGAAAACTAATATATTAGGTTTACTGCAAGAATTGGTTGGGCAATTGAAGAAAAAGAGGGGAAAAAAGAATTTTGATATGTGAGTGGATTTAGACAGCAATGCATTTCTTTGTTACTAAGTAATACATATTCTACTATAATCATAGAATTTGTGAAACGTTGAGTCCTTTAGCAACAAACAAATAAGCTACATTTCTTTCTATAGCTTTGAAAAGTTTTGGAACTCATAATGTTTAGAAACCTCTGTTTTAAAAGGAAACTAGCATCTTTCTTTTAGTGTTCTAGTTGTATAGTCATAAAATTTTATAATGTAGATTTTATTTGTAAGGGAACATTTAAATAGGTTTGCAAGTGTAAGTCTTGGAGCTCAAAGATCTCAGAGTGAAGAAATTATAGCATGAGGTCTGAAAGTGCATGGAAGCAGAACATGATGGGAGGATTCCATTTGGGAACTGACAAGCACATGACAGATTTTATTCCACCAGGAAAAGAAAGAATCAACTTGCTTTCAAGATTGCTCCTGATTCTTTGCCATACAGCTTTCCTCGAGGTCATTTTTCTCTACCAATTCAAAAATAATTCAATGATTTAACCATGTTAAATTTCCTAGTAGTTTCAGTAAATATTCTACACTATTATTCCACTTATAGAAAAGCTTCCCACCTGTATGGTTCAGTTATTGCTTCCAAGTAACCCTCTCTCACACAAAAACCATGACAGAAAGCAACGTGTATTTGTAGCTATGCTTGAAGATTTTTAGATCAGTTATTGTGGCCCTAAGGATATATGTGAGTCCTTGGCTATATACATAATATGAACATATGTCTATACATATGCATACGGGTTATCTGGAGATACTCTGTTCTATCAGTTACATTCAGGGTTGTTGTCCAAGATCCTTGTAGTAGCTATGTAAGGTTTTATTATGGAGCTCAGAAACAACAAAAAAAGGTTGAAGAACCTTATGTTTCTTTAAATATATGCTTGGGTCATACATCGGATTATTTCTACTTCCATTATCAATTTACTTCCTTTTGGAAACAGGATTCAGTCCAAACCTAAAGTCCATGAACCCCACCCATTGTGGAGGTCAGAAGAGAGCAAACATTTGTCAAACCATAATTCAACAATTAAGATCTCATAACTCCTCTCCCACATTTAAAAATAATTCAAAATATTCTTGTACATGCAAAACACTCACACTCCTCTTTCCACACCACTCATATTAGACTTACCTATTATAGCAACAGCAAAGGTCAAGACAATGATTTCCTTGTCTACATATTTTGCAAATAGAGATTCTTTTGAGCTAGAGACTTGTAATATACAATGGGGAAACCACGATATCCATAACAAGGAAAGAATATTGCGTAAATAGTATGAAAACTAGAAGTGGTCAGTAAGTCAAGAATCTAAATTCCTGTTGGGAATATGATGCCAGAAAGGCAATCTCCCTATGATTGTAACTTCTGTCCATCAATCTCTGTATTGCTTCCAGTATCAGCTGTCTCTGCCATTCTGATTCTTACCTCCTTGTGTACTTTCCTCATGTCAACAACTCCTTACCTGATTCAGAAGCAATCGTTCTTGGTGGAGAAGCAGCCTTCACTGATGGTGATCTGTAATAAACAAGAAAATGTAATGAGTGGTAAGAATATTCTGAAAATATACTTTTATTACTATAGCCTCTCCTACGAGAAAGAAATACGCTGAACATACATTTGCTCATCCAAAGTGGCAGAAGAAGAAGGTTATAAAAGTATTGTATATAAGTCTGTAATTAATCAAAATATCCCTTTGTGATTTACTGGGTAAATAAAGGTCTTGGAACTGGAATGTTATGTATCTGAAGGAAAAAATATGGAAGACAACTCTGATTACATGAAAGATCTTTAAAGCATATTGTCAGTTCAAAAGAGCAATGTGAACAAGAGTCTATCTCTCTAGAATAAAATGAAAGAAAAGAATGTGCATATGCTGCTATATGCTTATATTTCTATTTAAAAATCTAAGAAACAGTCATGAAAATAGAAAATTAAGTTATTGGAGGAGTGAGGTGGCAAAGAGAAGAGTCGGGAGAAAATAAATAAGATTTTTCAGTAATACAGTGGGAGTATCATTTTCTTTGTAAGTAATGAGGTTTCCACTGACAGTCTTGTGCTTCCTGACAAGGTGCTATACCTCCACGCCACCAGTACTTGTGAGCCTTCCTTACCTTTTTAGTAGGGTCTCACATTTATGTCCAGTTTGACCTCTCTAAACATACTCCTGTTTAAACCTGTTGTACCACTGGCATAAAAGAGATAAGCCACTGCTCTCAGCTTTTTATTATTAGCTGATATGTGATCTCATGAACTTTTCCCCTGCTGCTGGTATTGAACCACAATTCTTCCTATCTTCAACCCAAGTACCTAGGATTGAAGAAGTAAATTATGGCATAAAGTACTCGTCAAATGTTTGTCTAAGTGAAAACTGGGACAGCTTTTACAAAGTAGCCCCAAATCAATATTTGGAAGTGGGGGTATAATATCTTTTCTTTTTTTCAGATTTCTTACATTAGCATCAATTACTGATATAAGGGGATTTCATTTTGGTATATCCATCTGTGAATAAATATACTTTGATTACATTCAGCCTCTTTATCACTTTTTCTCATTCCCCTCCTACTTCTCAAACCAATCACATTTTAACACTTGTATATAAAGTGTTTTTGACAATAGCCACATTCCTTCACCCTTCCCATTTCCTCTTTCACTCCACTAATAGCATCACAGTGACAGTCTCATGCCAACATCACATCTGATCAAACTGTAGAATGTAAGGATGGACATCTACTATGTCATCAACATCTTAGAAGAACATTAGACTACATCAATATTTTAAAAGAAAAGGTGAGATGTTACCAACTCTGGGTCAAAGTAAATAGTTTTGACTCCCATTCCATAACTACAAGAAAATTATTGAAAGCATCTGAGCAAGTTATTTACCTGGCCTGGTGTATTTAAGTTATCTTCCTGTGACATTGTATGCTGAATAGTCTCTGGGGACAACAGGAAAAATATTAGGTTTCTTTAGAGGCTATTTTGGCCTAATAAGAGAGCAATAATGGTGGCTATGACAGAAAGCAGTGACTTAACAGTGAATAGTGGTAGATCGGGGGCATATATTTGAAAGAAGAATCTACAACATTTGTGGATGGGCTGAAAGAAAAATGTAATCACATTAGGGAATAAGGGATGATGCCTTCGTTTAGTTAAACAGAGTGTGATTAGTTGAGATAGAGAGGACTAGGGAAAAGACAAATAAGAGAGAAAGCAATAAAGTTAGTGTGGAAATGTTTCATCTGAAATGTGTGCAATGTATCATCGTGCACATCCTAGATTGAGAATTTCTCTCTCTTCAGGTTTTGTAAAACTGCTAAGAAATCATTTTGTCATTTGTCAAAGTACTATATCTTTCTCAATATGAGTGAATGTTGGAACCCAGAGCCAGTACTGATCATTGGGGCTTCAAAATCAATGCTACAATGCTATGAAGCTATCATTCATCTATTCCACATTAGAGACTGTTAGCCACCATTAGGGCTTGAAGTTGGCATCATTCATTTCTGTAGGCCCAGGAATTGGCACAAATTACATATTGAAATCTGTGAATTAAACAAAAATGTTGGCCACAATTCTTTGGAGCTAATGCTTGATGGAACATTTTGCAATTGAAATGTTGATTCTAAAGACTTTCTACAATAAGACTCTCGCTCCATAAATCACAATTGTGCAATAAATCATGGTGTGAGCACTGGCTTAGACAATGTCATTTCTATTCAACCTCATTCTATATGCTTCCTTATCATTCAAAAGCGCATATTCTAAAATAAAGCAAAACAAAACTCTAAGATTACCCAGCTTTGGCATTACAATGATGAGTCAAATTTGAATGAGATTAGAATTTGAACATCTTCATTAGAGTTAAATGGACAGAGAAAAATTCTCAAGGCTTCCATTCTTATGCAGACCTAAATTCATGCTCGTGTACACAGGATGGGTATCCCTTGTGATTTTGAAAATGGAAATCGTGAAATTGCTTTTGCTGTTGGGACATTGGTATATTTAGTCTTCAAGGAAAGAAACTTACTAAGGTTGTATGAACTAGCGTGTGTGTGTGTGTGTGTGTGTGTGTGTGTGTGTGTGTGTGTGATGGAACTTGGAGCTTGAACTCAGGACTTTATATTCTTTTCATTCAAGGCAAGTGCTCTACCACTTCCAGCAGTCAACTGATGAATTGGAGACAGGAGTCTCTCATAGATTATTCTGCCTGGGCTGGACTTAAATGTGGTCCTTGGATCAGAGCTTCTTGAGTAGCTAGGATAATGAGCATGTACAAACAATGCCTCTTGAACTGTCTTTAAATGAGTAGACTCTATACTATGAGTAAATGTAGAGGTGAACAGAAACCTGACTCAAAGTTTAAGACAAAGTAGATGGACCCAATAGCTCTTATTCTGATATATATTTAGTTACAATAGGGTGCCTATAGGCCAAAGTGAAGAATAACTGCTTTTGGTAAACAGCTTTTCAGCCTTGTTATGTTTATTTATAACAAGTTTATTCAAACTCTCTGTTTATTCATCAGGGAGTTGTTTTGATTTCATCAGGAAAAACAGCTCCTGCGACAATCTAGTTTTATTGTTGCCTTAGAAATTATTCTGGGAATATTAATCTATCACTTATTCCTATTAATAATTTTCCTCCATTGTAAAGGTTGTACCGGGAGTTACAATTCATTATGTCCATCTAAATGTACAGTGTTTCTTAATCAGAATCACCCCTTCCATCAATACCATCTGATCCAATTTCCCACATATATGACAATCTTGAATGTGCTAGAGGAAAAAAATGGAAGAAACCAAGTTTAACTTGAAAATAAATATGACTGCACCTAAAAGTGTAACAATTATTTCTGAGGCATCTGAGAGTTGTTCTGTCTCCTTTCTTGATTGCTGAAATATGTCTTCAGATACGGCTCCTGCTAAACTGTTGAAACACCAAAAATTCTCTAACCATGGACTAGGTGGGATCTAAATCAATAATGCCAGCGTAGCTTAATGATTAACCTTTGGATCCCCCTATGACCTCTGAAGAGTCTTTCCCAGTCATGGAGACATACAGTAATGTGGAGGAATTCATAATGTACTTCTTACTATTATTATTATTATTATTATTATTATTATTCTCAATTGCAGGGCCTGAGCTCAGGGCCTGAGTGCTTTCCCTGAGCCTTTTTGTACTCAAGGCAAGTGTTCTACCACTTGAGCCACAGAACTACTTCTGGTTTTTGTGTGGTTAATTGGAGATAACTGTCTCATGGGGACTTTTCTGTCCTGGGGACTTTTCTACCCTGGTTGTCTTTTGAACCACAATCCTCAGATCTCAGGCTCCTAAGTAGCTAGGATTATAGGTGATATGAGCCACTGGTACCCAGCTACTTGCTGGGTGATGAAAGCAGATATGACTTCTGATTTTAACCAGGTTGATGAGATTTCAGAATGTATAAAACAGGGAGAAACATTAAAGGCCAAAGTAAAGCAATCCTGGTTTTCAAAGAAGAAATTCATATCAGTAGCTATAATTTCTACTATCTAGTCACAAAGACAACAAAAATTGAAAAGGATGAATAACCTATTGAAATCTTTCTTTTGTTGTTATTATTATAGCATAATTTTTATAACTTTTGTTGTCATATTTAGTAGAGGATTCTAATCTTGTAACTAGAAATATTCAAAAATGTCAAGGAAAAGTAAAATTGGGTGATCCAAAGGTCTCTAAACTCAGTGACTTCTTTAACCATTTAGGCATCCTTCCCTATGACCAACTAATAAACAAAGGAAGACTCAGTACTGGTTTACAGATGCTTCTTTAGTAGAGTCTATACATAGCTAAGAAAGGGAAACAATACTGCAATAATATAATTGCTATAATCTAGGGGGAAGTTCTGATATTCAGCAGATATGTGAATGAAGCATGTGGTTGTTGCCCACCAGGAAAATTGGCTTCTAGTACAGAACATTTATTTCACAACAGTGGCAAATGGTTTGACCAAATGGTCAGAGAAAGAAAAAGATTGAAAAATAAGGTTACAGGGAGGTTTTCAGAAGATATATGTGTTTTCTTCTCTTTCTTGGAAGGAGACATTCTCAATCAGTACTTATATGCCTGTAACATAAAGCATATATTGGTAGGGAAAAGATTATGAGTATATTTTAACTGTCATTTTTATCCCAAGTCCTATTTGGTTACCACCAGTCAGCATGCCAAATGTCAAAATTATATATATATATATATATATATATAATTTGCATATATGTAATATATATATATATTTCTGAGTTATAAAAGGTTCCCTTTCTTGTCTGGTTTATACTCCTCTGCTTGCAAACTCTTCACCAACAATGTTATAAATTAAATGAATGCTTTATTCAATATCAGAATGTGCTGCTTCTGAAAAGTAAGCTTGTCCAGCCAAAGTGAAGTTAGTGATTTTTACTATAAAATTTACAGATCTCGCTCTATTGCTTGGAAGTAAATAGGCAAATGGGCGCTTATAGATCCTACTGATGTCAGTTATAAACAAAATATGGCCTCTGCTATAGTGAAGGTTGAGTGCAGCTGCAAAGTTCATGTGTAATGCTGGAACCTCAGCCTACTGCTACTAAGATGGTCTGAGTACTTAAACGTTAAGTACAAGGTTGTAGGTCAAGAGAGCATGCCCTTAATGTGGTATAGAGACCCTGATCTCCTGTTTCTCTTCCCTGACTTGTGGTGTGACTATTTTTACTCATGTATATAATGCCAAATACACACACACATACATACATACATACATACATACATACATACATACATACATACATACACATGTACCATTATGGAATGCCAAATATAATAAGGAAAACAGAGAAAATGGCTATGCCTGTATTAGTGACTGGTCAGCACTAATATTTATGTTACTCAATTAGTAGAAAAAAGTAAAAGTTCCTAGAAAAGAAATAATATGTTCAAGACTAGTGGATATTTAAATTTTCTATCAGAAAATCTTGGTTAGTGTTAATGGAGCTTCAACAGAAATACCTGTATTAGTTTCCAGATGTGAATAAAACATTTCAAATTTCAGGGGTAGAATAAGTTATAAAGAAAACATTTTGTAAAATATCTCTCCAGTGAAATATTTGTCTAATATTGGTAGCATTTAATCAACATTATTTTAGATATTTCTGTTTATAACATTTCTATCATCTTTAGGAATTTGAATAGATGTGAGAAACTGTAATTGCTTCTTTTTTATTTTTTAATGAAAACAGGCTACAGAGTAACAAAAATGTAGGACTAAAATATCCATATGGTATTTCAAATGCACAATATACTCTCTTCCTATAAATGTTTTTGTACTAAAGGGCATAAATCTAAAAAGTTAATTTTCTAATTTTGAATATAGCATTTTGAAGATGATTTAGATGTAAAAATTTGAACATATTTGAGGAAAATTTGCATTTGGAGTGAAAATATGTCAGCAAAGTAGCAGGGCTTGGGACATATATTTTTCACATGACTATTAGAGAGTAGTTTATGAAGCAGGGGTTTCTGGATGCTCAATATAGCTTGTTTATCAATCTAAAATGGAATGACAGATTTCATTCAGCTCCATTTTGAAGCATATTTTTGGTAATAATAATTCTTGCCATATGAGACCAGAGAGAGCTGTTTCTTCAAATCCCTCCAACTTTCTGTAAGCAGTAAAGTCTTTCTGCTAACACAAAATTAAATGATTCTCTTCTCCATTATTGAACTCTGAGTCATATATTAACTCTATATTTAACACCAACTGCAATAATCTCAAATCTGAGGGAAAAAGATATACAAAATTAATGATGTTGTTAATTACAATATATTTTAGAAGAAGCATAGTGTAACTTCAAATTGATCTTTAAAAACTGCTGACATTGTCTTTTGTGTAACAGAAAACCTACCAAGGATAAAAAATAATGATACTCATTAAATAATAGATAACAATGTTTGAGTGCTTCCTCTGTGCCAAGAAGGAGAACAGGCAATAGTATGAAAAAGAAATAATTATCCTTGTTATACAGATAAGAAATCTGCAGACCTAAGAGCTAAATAGTGGGATATACGACTTATTTTAGGGCAAGGACATTAGACTTCTTACATACAGGTTTATGTAACTTTTAAATCATGGTCATCTTCTCTTAGATCAATTTTTTCCTCTTTTCCTAATATCTACCATTATTGCATTGAATGCAATAGACTGGAAATTGTGAACAATTAAACCAGGCCTGACACAGTTCAGCTTTGATTTTTTGGTTTGAAGTATCACGAGTCTATTTCTACCCCATCTCAAAATCCCCCAATAAAATATAAACACACAACACACACACACACACACACACACACACACACACACACACACGCACACTTGATTTTTCTCCCATGATGATTGTTATTCTTCATGATGCTGATTATAAAGCTCATGGGGTGAATTGCATCACAGAAAGCTTGCATCCATCTGTATTCACAATACTGAATAGAATTTCAGTGTTTTCCATGAAAACGGATAGACATAATATACTGGTAACTCCTAATGGTATGATTTCTTTTATCTCCTCTCTTGTTTAAGGGAAACATGCACATGCCATCCTTTATGTCTGCCTTTGAAACAGCATCCACACTATAGAAAAGCAAATATGATTCCCCATTCGGTATTTTAAAGAAATTCTTACGTATGTTATTTCTTTGACAATGCATGATAAACAGAGCCCTTTGGCACTCATTGTTGTGGAATTCATGCACTTCTTCTGTTGTCAAGTAGACTGTTCAAACTACTTTAAAATAGACGTTGTATTCATAAACCCTCTTAGGGTAACCTATAGGTGCTAACTGATAAAAACAAGCATAGGAACTTGAATGAGTTCTGAAAAAAGTCAATAATGTTTTTTCTTTTTTTTTCCTCGTGACTCATGCATGGCATCCTTGTTATTCAGGAGGCTGGGATGTGATAATTAAGGATCAAAGTCAGCCTGTGCAGGCTTCAATTAACCACCAAAAAGTTGAAAGTGAAGCTGTGGCTCAAGTAGCCTTGAATGCCCATGTCGAATTCAAGCCTAAGAACAGCACACCCCCACAATAAAGTGTTTTCTGAACTTTCCTGCCATTTTATATTTATAATACCTCAGATTTAATAAATTAGCATTAAGATCTAATAAGATATTTATCTACTGTGCAATACTCCATGTCCTAATGAAAGAAAGACACGAAAGTCTGGGCAAGAATATCCAAGAGACTTTTATCTCCACTAGCAAAATGCCAGAAGCGCAGCTGTGGCTCAAGTGGTATGGTAACCAATCTGGAGCAAAAAAGCTGAGTGAGTGCCCAAGACCCTAAGTTCAAGGCTGGGTACAAGCATAAAATAAGAAACAAAGCAAACAACAATCAAAAGCAGCTGACATTTAGGCACTATCAACCATCCTATACTAGATTCTATGAGGAGAATGGAAAAAAACAAAAACAAAACAGTAGACAAAACCCTGGCCTTCTAGTAGCTACTTACTGGAAAAATTGCAAGCACAATTAAATTCTTGATGGTATTAGCTAACTTCATTTTTATATTACAGAAAGCATCGCATAAAAATTATTTGAAAGCTGTTTTAAAATGAAGTTATTAGAATATTTATCACAGGAGAAATCAAATGCTATAACTTTTGAAAATCGTAAATGCAATGCTCTAAAGTATGCTTCCTGAAAGTCAACATGGGTTTTATATCTTTTATAATAACTTTAATAATATGTGTTTCCAAAGGGAGCTACCGATCTGAAGGAGGTCTTTGTGTGTTGCTTGACAGTAATAAAGTTTTATCCATTTTTATGAGTTATAAATGTGTAATATTAAATTAAAGACAAGTACTTAAATACATTCAAGAACTTAAAGTAACGCATTAGTGAAATAGATACCTATATTTGGAAGCATGTAAGTAATTATATTAAAGGCAATTTAGCAGTTGGACACAAAATGTTATATAAATGTATATGTTTGTAAATATACATACATATATTTTATATATGTATAAATGTATGTTTATATCCTTTGCTAATATGGTCCTTATAAAATAATCTAATATTATATATATATGCCTGTATTTTCTCTAAAGTGTATGGATTTTTGTAGTAAAGACCATGCTTTTCTTACTGATAGTAATATTACCAAAACTTGGTTTAGTTGCTAGTAGAGAACATTGTTTGTTATTACATACACATATGGTAATGGGTTTCTATAATTCGTTATGTGGATACAACTTAACTGATACTGTTATTGTTCATATTTTAAATTCAATTTAATGATATAATTTTAAAAAGTTTTTAAATTGAAATATGTTGCTTATATATTGCTAATATATTGTATATGAATCTAAATATTGAAGAATTTAAGACTTTGAAATTATGTAGATGGGAGACATTGGATAAAAATAAAACTTAAATTACCACATGTAAAAAAACATCAGCCTGTGACAATGGTTGACACCTGTTAATTCTACTTACTCAAGAGGCTGAGATCTAGAGGAATATGTTTTGAAGCCAGCCTGAACAGAAAAGATCATGTGATTCCATCTCCAATACAACAAACACAAACTCCTGAGTAAGTAGTAGTGAGCCAATGAAGGAAGAAGGAGTTCAAAATCCAGGCACCAACAAATAAACAAAAAATAGAAAAAGAAAAAACCAAATGATGTCCTGGGATACTGAAATGAGCTTTCAGTTAGAATAGAGGAAGAATTGATATAGTGGGTCAAGCAGTTTGCATAATTAAGCAGTCTCAGTAACACTTGATGGTGGCCATTAAGCATGGCCCAATAGTTAATCTGGTATGGGCAGTCATGATCCCAATTCTGGTTTTAGATGGCTGGAGAAAAACACCCTGTTTCCTGGAGAAGATTGTTGCTGCTTTTGTGGTTGTGGGGCTTTGGCTCTTCTCTGGGCTTCTGCTCAAGGCTAGCACTCTATCGCTTTGAGCTACAACTTCACAGTGAATAACTGGAGATCAGAGTCTCACAGACTTTCCCGACTGGCTTCACACAGCAAACTCCAAGGCAAGCTCTGCTCACACTCACCTATTCACCCAGAGAAGTAATACAGTGAATATTTTATTTCATAAAAATAAATGTAATTTTAAAATGTCAGACTGTTACTAGCAGCTACTCTGAAATGTAACCATTGAGCCATTGGTAATAAGACATGCAAAATACCACCAGTTTAATGTATCATTTTTCTAAGGAGAGGTAATTTTGAAACACAAGCCAAAAATAGGTGTTTTTCAGCAACACAGATATTGATAATGGGCAGGTGTCTCATTCCAGTGGAAATTTATTATTAGAAAAACTAACATGTTTAATTTTATTATCTTATAAGAAATTATTTGAGACTATTGATATAGCTTGGTGATAAAGCTATAGTTTGCCTAAAGTTTGATCCCTAGAAAGAAAATTCAGAAAATATTTTGTGATACCCAAAAAATGTGATTGGTTTTGTTATGCAATCTGAAGATAATATCATTACCACAAAATAACAACAGCAAAAGGACTCTTGGAATTATTGAAACATCATGCATTCACCAAACGCTAAGTATAAGTGTTTTTCACCATAAAAATCTAACTTTTGACATTAATATCATATTGTTTACTTGACATTACAATAGAATTCCCAAGACTGTACTTAAGAGATAGTCTATTGGCTTTCACCAGAATACATTTAAGAAACTAGAAAAAGCAATGTTCCCTGGGGACTACATTTCTGCACTCAGTATCAAATAAATCATTGAAGTAATGCATTTAAAAAATATAAAAGCCACTTTTACATTAAATACACATGAGACTAGAACAAGAATAAAACCATTGAACTTCCTCTGTCAACCGTAAGACTATAGAAATGGAAATCGTTAGCAGCCATGCAACTAATAGATTGAAGAGAAAATAAAGCTTTCTATGGAAGAAATGAGGGAGATTACTAGAAGAGGACGTAGGAAGAAGATATGAAACTGAAAACCTGTAGCACCTAAGTCGGGTCCTTTGACTCCATATTCTCAAAGAATGAATACAGGAACACCGAGGGAAAAACAAAATGACAAAAATTCATTGAAGGGAAAAAAGCAGATTCCCTATTAAGCTCGAATGTTAAACAGTGCCCTCTAGGGAGGGCACTGCTTGGGATAAGTTGTATATGGATTAATAAAGTATATCTAGGAAAGAGCTTCCAGACATTCACGGTCATTGGAGAGCCTTCACTCACCCACCTCCACCCCAACTAAAAGTCCTCAGAACCAATCTGAAGTTTTCTGCAAACAGCTTGAGCTCTCTGTACAACTTTGAGCCCCTCTGACTGCTTATAACCTTCAGATTTTCTTTTTTTTTTTTTTTTTTGGCCAGTCCCAGGGATTGACCTGGGCACTGTCCTTGGGCTTTCTCAAGGCTAGAGCTCTACCACTTGAGCCACAGCAACACTTCCAGCCTTTTCTGGGTATGTGGTACCCAGGAATCAAATCCAGGGCTTTGTGCATGCTTGGTGACACTCTACCACTAGGCCACTCTCTGGACCCAGATTTCTCTGCAGTGTTTCATAGTTTAGATAGAGGCTGAGATATCAAGATCTCAGTTCAAAGCTAGCCTGGGCAGGAAAGATCTTGGGATACTTAGCTCCATTTAATCACTAAGAAGCCAGAAGCAGAGGTATGAGCCTTCCAGTACAAACACTAGCCTAGAACAACAAGGTCAGAGGCATTGCCTAGGGCCTGACTTGGAGCTCAGAATTGGTAAAAAAGAAAAAAGAAAAAGCAACCAAAAACAAAACCAAACACTAGAGAATGTGACCCATCTTATTACTTTGACGGAATTTCATAGTGCATACTGAAAGCTTTCTGAAGTAATTCCTTTTGTGACTCACAATCTTATTTGTGCTATGGTGACTGAGTCTTAACCTTATTCTCATACTCTCCCCCCAACTTAATTTATTGTGTAGAAACATCCTGAAGACTGTATAAACTAAAACTTTTCCTGAAACAATGATATGGTCTAAGCTGGCCTGTGCTGAACCGTTGGGCTATGGAGAAAAATGTATTCCCTAGTCATAAATTTCAATAAAAAATTCAGACAACTTATTTAACCTCCTCTTTTTAACCTTTAAAAGAATTCTCCCAAACCCTTTTCAATGGGATACATTATAATTTCTATTGGACTCTGTACTACAGGGATTGAAGTCCTAAAACACTCAAATAAATAGCTTTTGTGTTAGGCCCCGGTCACTCACACCTATAATCTTAGCTCCTTCAGAAGGCTAAAGATGAGGGTTCAAAGTCAGCCTAGGCAAACTAAACCTGAGCCCCATATTTCAACAAACCAGCAAAAAGAAAAAACAAACCAGAAGTGGAGATATGGACCTGAGTTCAAGCTGTAACATAAGTAGGAAAACAAAATAAATACAATAACACAAACAGCAATCTTTTGTTTTGGAGTTTTTTTTGAACACCAGCCAAACTTATACAACAATTAAAATCTATTCTAGTCATTAGTCTTCTTGCTCCTAAGCTCCTATTGTTGACCAGAAGTGACTTCTTTTATATAACATGATTTTCTTACATGTTTTTACATGAAGTGTTATCTCTTGAAATGTATCTAATGGAATTCCAAAGAGAAAGAATGTTATTTGCTGGCTTGTTAGAGGAATATTTTGGAAGTGAAAGTCTAGATACTGTCAACTTTGATTGGAATCCTTCCAAGCTTTTAAGAACTTTTGGTCAAAGTCATATGCTAAAGTATCGATACTTTTATAGGTATTTAGAGCATTATTTTTTATTGATAGGAAATTGCATATTGAAAAAGTCAGACTGGGTTTTTAGAACCCGATAATTAGAGATGAGCCAACTTGATCAGTTTCTATCAATGGGTGCTACAGTAATGGCTTCAGAAGATTGCCAGAAATGTAGTAATACAGAAATTGAATGAAGTAATAACAAAATCTAATGATTCAAAATTGTAGTAATACAGAAAATGTAATAGGTATCTTCTAGTACTTAGTATGTTCTTTAGAACTCTAAGGAAATATATTTTTCCTTCATAATATTATCCAGAAAAGCTGTCTTACCCAAGTTTAGATTTTATATAATGAATACTTTTTTGGCTTTTCTTTCTTTTCTTTTTTTTTAAATATAATATTAAGTAGTTCTATAAAGAAGTTACAATTACTTAAGCTATGCGTGCAATGCTTCTGGTTCAATGTTATTCCTTGTGATGAACATTATATCTAAATTTATTTCATTTTCTGGTTATTAGGAAATTTAAGCCAATTGTTTTAAACTACCTCTACCTAGTCTGTATACAAAAACTACATGTTGAAATTTTATGTGCCAATATTTTCATTGTTTCTTTTATCTATTTATATAATCCATTTGTCCTCAGCAAGCAACTATTTTCCGATAAATTATATATTATATGAATGATTTCATATATAACTGAGAATGTATTTTTTCTCATGTTTTTGGCTGTCATGTTTAGACTGGCACTCAACAACCTGAGCCATGTCTCCTGCCTGGCTTTCTACTGGTTTTTGTTTTTTGGAGAAGTCTTATGAATGTTTGCTGGGCTTTCTTTAAACTGTGATCCTCAGATCTCAGCCTCCTGAGTAGCTAGAATTATAGATCTGAGCCACCAAAGCCTGCTATTAATGTTATTTTTAATAAAATTGTAATACATATATACATACATATTTTTCCCACTGCTTTGAAAATAATTCTCAATGATAGGCAAAACACTGTTAGCATTTAAACCTAGGAGTAAATACGAAACACAAAGCTTATGGTATTGTACCTCACTGTGAATTCAAATCATGATCAATAAGATCTGCTAAGAGATAATGGTTCTCTCCCACAAAGTTTAAATGGAATGCTGTTGAAGCAATGCTACTGGGCTGAGAAAAATCAATACGTTTGAATATATGGAGTTAAAATGGCTACTATTTCATAAATGATAAAGTCAATAAAGTGCCCATAAAAAACTCAATGCTATATAAAGTATATACAAATTTATGATGATGGATCTGCTATGCCTTTGAAGAAAACATAAATGTACTTCTTAAATGGAATTGCTTTTGTATACTCTAGTCTAGGATGTCTATGATTTCTTTGATTTGTTATTATAGGAGTAATCTTAATTAAGGTCCATAACGACATATGTGCATAAATAGGAAGATTTGTGTGTCTGAGTGATTCTAAATTCATGAATAATCTTTTACCTGTGACCTAAAATTCACTTGAAATGAAATACTATACCTAACTTGAATAGCTTATCCTTCAGAATATTTTATAAAATTATACCAGCATATTCTCTTAGTAATACTGATTTCCTTTGGTACTATGATTTTGTAAGGTCCATGTGGGATTTCCTTCATTCCTTCTTCCCATCTCTCTTTCCCTCCCTCCCTTCTTCCTCCCTCCCTCCCTCCTTCCTTCCCGCCTTCCTTTTTTGTTCTAAGATAGAGTCTTACTAGCTTTGCCCAGGTTGTGCTTGAACTTGAGATCCTCAAAAAGATAAACTTACAGAAGTGTGCCACTTCACCAAAGTAAACTTTATATCTTTAGTGACATGAAGTTATTCTTTATCATGCATCCTAGAGAAAGCACAACTTAGCTTCAACTTACTCTGATAGTCACTATCTCCTTATATTTTCCTTTCTAGCTGGCACCATAACGAGATAATTATCTATTTACTTATTTATGTAAACCTGCCTGGGACTTAGATTATTAATTCCTTTATAACAGAGATTTTTATTTTCTACTATGTTCATAGTACACAAAATGATGTGTGATTGACAAATAATTGATGAATGAGTGCATGAATTGTGAATATATTCTATAGATTTTTCCATGACTATTCGATTACCAGTGCAGGCTAAACTGAGATCTAAGCAATATATAATTACTTGTTATCTCATATTCAAGAATACTGTAAATGAGTTCCCCATCTTACTTTCTGTATGGTGATGAAATGAGAACAACTTTTAGGTAGAATCATGGATTTAGATTGTTATACATAAATTTGGTTCAAAATAAGTTTTTAATATCTGGTTTTCATATTCACTATAAATTGAACTTGTCACTCTCTGGATTATCACAATGCCAATGTTTGTAAATAGTGTAATATACTACATACTCACCAAAGAATAACGCAACATACCACAACAATGACTACTTTCATGCCATCCTTAGTTATATATGAACAGAGTCTTTACTCTGTTACAGAAAGGAAGCAGCTCTTGGAAGAGCCAAAATCATTATTCTGATCTGTTCAAAAAATTACTATCATCATTCCTCTGGCCTGTGAGTCCTATGACAAACTGATTCTACCAATCTCCTTTCCTGTGAAAGGTATCTTAAATAATGAATATTCGAAAGCCATGATCAAGGAACTACTGTAGAATCACAGGGAAATCAATTACCTGGAAAACAGACATATAGATTTGAGACTGTAGGACTACATATGGAGAGGACGGAGAGAACTCCTCAGAGATCCAGAAGTGGGAGTTCTCTGTTGTATCATGAATCTTCTCCCTTGTGTATGACACCGCCATGCTGAAATGACCTCAGAAAACACATACTAATACTTGCCTATTCATCTCACAAAACTAGCATTTTCTAGTGGCCATGGCTATGTATTTTTCACTTAAATGTTTCAATTGATTCTGAGACTATTTCTTGTGGAAAAGGGGACTTAATCAAGCAGAAATAGAGGAATTCAGGAACAATTCCCCTTGTGTTCAAAGCTTATATTTGAAACCTACAGCTGAAAAATCTAGAAATTCCAGGCCTCTAAAACTTGCATACTTATAGAACTACAACCACCTTCTATTTTCTCCCTTTTCAAGGAGACCTAATGTTGTTGTCATTTGATCTTCAAGCAACATATTTTTACTCTTATATTTTCAAGAAAAGCAATAGTAAAAATAGATGTAATAAAGCCTATTTATTTTGCTAATATTTTAGACAAAGGCATTTAAAATAATTTACTTCTTTCATCATTGTTAATTTTAATTTCACAATTGCACAAATGAAAGATAATCAGATTGCACTGTTAGAAGAAAAGAACACATTTCTGCCAACCGTCTTAATTTTCTATTGTTAAGTGATGCCAGTTAGTTGACTACTAAGTAATGTTTTATGAAGTCACATTCAAGACAATTGTGTGTTCTTTCTTTCACAGAGATTACTCTGTTTCCTTAATTTAGTTTGCTTCTAATTAAAAAACAAACCTCCAGTACTTAATTACTTTTGTTTTGTTCTCAGACTCCTCCTTTTTAAGTAGTTGTGTAATCTGTGATCAAATATCCCAGGCTTTTAGAATAGTTAGATGTTTATAGGGTATTTGTACCGCCTCATTTGATGAGCTCATCTGAATAAAGATAATAAGGTTGGCATTAGTTGAACTCAGCTCTGGAACAATAGTTTCAATTTATTTTAAAGGCTGCAACTCTTGTCATCGCAAAAATCCCCAGCCAATGGAGGAAACTAAAAAACTCCACTTAACAGAGTGGTCCAAGAGCAGAATGCACTGATATCTGAACAATACTTTTCATGAAACCATTAAAGTACAGATGCTTTAAGAGAAATATCTATGCATAGAATTTAAAAGTTTTACTTTTCTGTGGCCATATAAAAGTAAATTAGAAATCAGGGAAGATTTTCCTTGTCATCATCTATGGTTTGGTTCTTTCAGATTAAGGATTCAGCAAACTGGAACAATTTACAGTAGTATTTGAATAGGGCAATGAGGTTTCTTCTTGGCAGATGGAAAGAAAAAGAAGAAAAAGAGACTACATATACATACATATTATATATACATATATACATATGTACATACATGAATGCATGTATAGTTTTATTTTAACATAGATATTATTTTCCTTTGATTTTAATTTTTATTCTAAAGGTGATGAACAGAGAGGTTACAGATATATATGTAAGGAAATGAGTACATTTCTTGTTGAATCTTGTTATCCTGACCCTGTTTTCTTCCACTTTCCTGCCCTCTCTGACTCCCCTTCCCATCAAGTAGAAAAGTTAAGCTCCAACACAGTGTCTTGTGAGCATCACTGTTGCATTGCTTTGCCCTTTGTCCTTTGTTTCATCATTTCTGTGATTCATCATCTCTTTAGATAAACTTACAAATAAATAAATATCTACATATACATGTATATATGCTAAGCATTTACTACATGATAAATTTACAAGTTAGTGAATCTTTACTGCATTTCAAATCACTCATTTAGGATGAATCTGACATCCATTAAATTGGTGAATTTTTTTTTTTGTGGGTCATGGGGTTTAACTTGGCCTGGGTGCTGTCCGTGAGCTCTTCAGCTCAATACTACCACTCTACCCTTGAGCCAAGCCCCACTTTCTGTTTTCTAGGGGTTAATTGGAGATAAGAGTCTCAGGTACTTTTGTGCCTGGGCTGGCTTTGAACCTTGATCCTCAGGATCTCAGCCTCCTGAGTAGAAATTGGTAATATTTTAAGGGGAAAAATAAGAAAAAAGAAAAAGATTGAGGGGAAAAGGACAAATGAACAAATATGCATTACCATTCTTTGACAACAATTGAAACCCACTATCTAAACAATGCCACAAATGTTTATTCTGTTAACCTTTCTTTAGAAAGTAAAAAGAAGAATATTTACTGTGACTGTGAAAATTCCTATGACATTCTCATGGGAATCAGAATCTAAGTTCCTTTAGTTTTCCCTATTAGATCTCGTTAGCAGGATCAGTGCTACAATTAAATTATACACACTCCAAATATTAAAGCATAAAATTTTGTTTTCCAGGCATATGGTAAACAGAGTATTCCTTTTCAATAAAACTGTGCCAAGGACACATCTTCAGGACAGTAAGAGCTAGCCTACTGCTATTCACATCTATCTATTCTGCTGAATTATTCTCAGTTGCCTCATACCTTAGAGAGATTTTTCTTTAAAAATAATTTTTAGTCTAAATTGTTAAAATTCTTTCAGTAACCAAATTAAAACACACACTTTCTCTCTCTCCTTGACACACACACACACACATACACACACACACACACACACACACACACACACACACACACACACACACACACACACACCAAGAGCCCAGCAGGACATTTAAATCTATTTTCTAATGCTGTACCCCATTCTATTACATGGCAATGGCACTAATTGCACTGGGAATGGAATGGAAATTAAAAGAGAAGCTTTTGCTATCTCTGCATCATTGCTTGAATTTGCACATTACCTTTGAAGTTCTTTCTAAGTGAGCAGTTTTTCACACTGTTTCCATATTCCATGATATAATATGAACAAATGTATGTGTGATTTACCAGTGCAATCACTGCTGAAAGGCTATGATTCAATGTAGCCAAAATACATAAAAGAGACAATACAGTCATTTCCCAATTATCCCCCAGTGGCAAGAGTAACTCGTGTTTCAGTGTAAAGTGTAATTGATTCCTAATTACTGTACTTTCACAGAAAGGCCACAGTCCATAACTTCATTAGATAGTGAAAACACAAATAACTGTTCATAAGGAAAGAATTAGCATATACGGTATGCTTATTTACTTTCTAATCTATGAATATTTGGAGTTAGGGTGTCAAATGTCTATACTGTCTATGTCATTCAGACATTCCTCAGAGAACAGGAAATATTTCTTGTTCTGTCCACTTTGGAGGGGGAAATAAAATATTGGCTATTTAATGCAGCTTGGCATAGGTTTCAAAATTTGGGTAGCAAAAGCAAATATGTACAGTTAAATTTGAAAGAAATTACATGCTACAAGATTTGTATACTGACCTCCTAGACCAGCTGACAAGTTACAAGTGTTGGACTGCAATATAACTGAACATGTTTACAACATAGCTATATGATGGTGATTTCTTTAAATTATGCATCCAAAACCACTACATTTTTTTTGCATGTGTGCTGGTACTGGGGCTTGAATACTAGGCTCTGAGTACCGTCCCTTAGCTTTTTGCACAAGGTTGGAACTTTCCCACTGGAGCCACATCTCCACTTCGCAGATTTTTGGGCAGTTAACTGGAGATAAGAGTCATGGACTTTCCTTCCTGACTGGCTCTGAATCTGGATCCTCGAATCTCAGCTTCCCGAATAGGTAGGGTTACAGTTGTGGGCCACCAGGCCTGGCTAGAAACAACTAGAATTTTAACTTATGACTGCCATAATATTACTATTTGAAAATAATTTTGTCATATTTGATTATAGTTATTCACTGGTCATTTGTCGAGCTCCAGGCCTGTGGATATTAGCTCACATAAAACTGTAGGAACAAAAACAATGCATTTGCTGTACTGAATTAAATAACTGTTCATGAGACAGAGGCTCATCTCTCCTGATACTATGCTTTTTTCGATGATATGATAATTAATGGAATAAGGCATTAAGCAATTGTATAATAGAAAGCCTTGGTTTCTCTCTTGGGCAAATTTCCTTTGAAGGCTGGTATACTTAGCCATCAGGATCAAAGCACTAAGTGATTAAGTAATTGCTAGCCATATCCACCAATAAAAAGCCAAAGATGACCCATTTGCTAGAGTATTTTCCTCAGCTCTTTCTCCATTTATGACATTCCACATTGTCCTAATAATAAAATGCATGTGTCTATGTCTGTGTGTGCACATTAGATGCACCTACAGCAACACACACACACACACACACACACACACACACACACACACACACACACAGATTCATTCCTCCAAGAAAACTTAGGTGATTACAATACATGAATATAGGAAGTCTCTTTTAAAGCATGTTGGCAATCCTGTGTTCGTGTGTGTGTGTGTGTGTGTGTGTGTGTGTGCGTGTCCATCATTGAGCTTGAACTCCAGGCCTAGCAGGTATCCCAGGACTTTTTTGTTAACATTCTACTACTTGAGCCACACCTCCATTTCTTCTCTATTTTTTTGGTGGTTATTTGGTGATAAAGGATTTGCCTGACTTTCCTGACCATACAATCCAGGATCTTCAGATTTCAGTCTCCTGAGAAGCTGAAAGGTATGAGCCACAGACATCCAGCTGGTATCCTATGTTCTGAAGATGATATGTTGCCAGACACAGAAAAAGTATTAGAAAATAAAATTTATTAGACTCCTATACCTGAGAAAAAGAGAAGTACTTAACCCCCACAGGTAGTGAATTGCCAAGTTTGGTCAGACATATGTCTTTAGAATGATGGATAAATATTGCCAACTGGAGTGTTTGCATTACATAGAAGAACTGCCTCTGGACTGCTGAAGTATTCAAAACATGTTCATGCTCTGTTCTTTATTACCTCGAACTGGTTATATCTTGGGAGGGGCTTGCTTCCCATCTAAACATTTCACTTGCTTTTTGAGAATAAAAACATCAAAATAAAACAAAAATAAATATATATTTACTTATTATATGCAATATTATACTTCATATATATATATATAAAACTATGCTACTATATACATATATAGTAAAATGTCTTAATAGACTCAGTTGTTAGGAAACCCAAAGGCCTATCTTTCCTTCCTTCTCTGATATACACACACAGCAACCTTAGATAACAAATGATATCATAGCTATAGTTTATTTCATGGTATCTCCTCCTAATCCACTGGTCTATTTAGCAAACATTTCTCTGGTGCCTGAATGAATTATTAGATATGACATACACACATTTACCAGAAGCTTCATGTTGTTTCTCTCTGTCTTCATATAGTCCAAAGGGACCAGGACCATCTGGCAATTGTGAAAAGCATTGTATTGGTTCACTGTATTTACATTACATTAATCAGTCCCTTGAGAAATAGATAACAAGCTCTTGAGATACATTGGGAAACATGGAAACTCCAAACTAAGAAAAGATTAAGCAATGAAAAATGTTCATTCATGACATTCGTAGGCATCCTGTGTTATAGCAAAGATGATTTCTAGTTATACAAGGTAGAATAAGTCATTGCATTTTATACCTTTTACCACTAAGAGAGAAACCCAGTGCTTGCTATTGAATTTCTTTTTGTAATGGGGGAGGGTGGACTGATTATTTTTGTATTTTGTTTGTTTTTCCTTAAACAGTGTTAACTGAAGCTCCCTTGTCCAGACTACTCTAACAATATAAAGCTTGACTCTGCTATTCAATTTCTAGCTCAAATAACAACCAAAATACTCTTTTTAAGAGTTCACATCCATATTTCCCACTGTGTTAATAAAAATCCTTCATTGATTAATGATTTCTAATAAAAGAAAGCCTAAAACTATTGAGAAAAACTAGAACATCCTGTATGATCTAATATTTTTCTTCTTTTTTTCATTCTTACTAAATCTTCAGAATTTTATTTCTTGTTTATTTCCCCAATGGACTTTGAAAAGATGCTCATAACAGTATCAATATCATTATTATATTTTATGTAACATCTTTTTCTTTTTTATGTCAGTTGTGGAGTGTGAACTCTGGGCCTGGGCACTGTCCCTGAGCACTTCAGCTCAAGTACCGCCCTACCCCTTGTGCTACAGGGCCACAGGTTTTCTTCTGGTTAATTGGAGATAAGAGCACTTGTTTATTGCTCAGATGTCTTTGAATCTCGATCCTCAGATCTCAGCCTCCTGAGTAGCTAGGATTACAGGAGTAAAGCATTGTGCCCAGTTTTGTAACATCCTTTTTGAACACAAAATCGAACGTTCTCCTCAATACATTTTAATATACTTTGTCCGTCATGACTTCTGTCTTTGGTCGCACAGAATAAAACTTAGTGCAATTTTCACTAATGAAAACTGATGCCTTTAATCATCTACTTTCTATAGAGTTCTAAAGTCTACATGTGATTAAAAGATTTGAGTCATTGATCTTTAAATTTCTATATACTTCCCATTAGAATTAGAAAAGAAACCAAACTTTTGTGTCTTATCACAACTCAAAGAGACTCTGCTGAAAGACTTCCCTTTGAAACTGCTACAGGATGGCAATGGAATGATGATGTGAGTTCTCATATTTCAGACTTCTGCATAAAAGCCTTTAAGTTTCTTGACAGCAGCAATATCTTTCATTTCTCCTATCAGAGAGCAAAGCATCATTTCTCTGTAAACAAACCTTCAGAGAACTCATATGTCCAAGTATTTTTGATAGCTAAATGAGGAACATCAAAATGAATGCTGTGCTTAATGGATGTACAACTTCTCTAGGACCTATTCATTTTGGAGTAAATGCAGTGGAAGTGTAGATGGTCTTACCGTCAATTATACTTCAGCTGAGCCTGACAGAAGGAGTATGCAAGAAAACGGCCTCCTCCAGGAATCCATAATGAAGAACAACAGGACAGATAATCATGAGGGATTAGAACTCCACCTCATCAATCTGAGCCATGCTGACAAGACTTCAGGCTTCATGAATGACAAACCTTTCCTCTAATGCATGCTGAAGAGTGAGATTCCAGACTAATGAACTCATTCTGCCAAAGCCATCACCCAGCCAATACATAATTCTTAAAAGACATATTTCTATATTGGTATCTTCACATGTTCTTATCTAGAATGGAAATGTTTTAGTCTAAGTCCAAGTCCAATTTATTTGAACTATTTTCATTAGTTTGGATAAAGTATGAATAGTAATTTAAGACACTCTTCAGAAATTGTGAGTACTAAGCAAAATTTATATTACTGTTGAAGTTTACTTGTTTTTAGGCCATTATAATTAGTCTAATGCTTCAGTTTACAGACGATTTATCATTCCACATGTAGCCCAACATATATATAGGAATTTCACTAGACTTGCCTTCAAATTATGCCTACTTTTTAATCAATTATAAAGTTAAAGGCGTAATCCTGAATCAGAGTTTATGAAATGAGGAAAATTTGAAGAGAAGCCAATAGTTTCATGCTATTCTAAAATATGCATTTTCCTCTGATTATTTATTCAATGATGATTAGGAATGATACAGTTAGTTTGGGTCAATAGTATGTTAAAGTAGACATTAATGAAATCATCCCATGTCAAACCACCTGATAAAATCTTTTAATAGTCTTCATTGATCCCAGACACTTTTTACCAGGTAGGAAACAAAATTAAGTCGAGAAGAATTACTTTAACACTGCAAGTGAATTTAACCTTTCAGTTGATAGAAAACATATTACTTAATATTAATTCAGTTATTAGTGAAGAATGTATCAGAAAATGAGCAGAGACAGAGAAGATTGGTGGTGATAGAGGGCTAGGCTTGGGCCCAGATTGGTGTGATAAACAAACACATTGTATCTTTTACAGGTTGTTGGAAATAGACACTTCGCATAAATTTCTACTTGATACTATATTATTTATGGAGATGAGATTTCCTTTCCACTGTGGAAAAGCACAACTTCCCGAGAGCTAGGGTATATAACTCCCGCAAATACATGAGAATAATTTATAAGTAAAGACATCACAGTGTAAAAGTCTTTCAAAAAAAAAAGAAAATTGAGCTAAATTCGGCTCCCTATGAGTCAAACTTTAGAACCACATTTTAATTTTCTTGTTTAATATGTCAGTTATGAAAACACTTTTAATGGGGCACCAAATAAACATCACTTGTTACATCAGTGAAACTCCTGGGACAAAAAAAAAAGCAGTCAGTGAAAGTGGGCAGATTAGCTTGAAACTCTACTCTTATTTCTGTTACATTTGCATACAAATTGATCCAGAAATCCATCAGCTGACTCCATTAATAAGGTCAACAACAACATGCAGACTTAATCAAACCCTGCTATGGTTTCTGTTGGTTAACTGTCTCTGGAGATGATAATTCCCAAACATAAAATGTTGCTTCTATTATATTTCACTGCTTTATAGAATGATTTCTTCCATAAGATCATAATTAAATGTCATTTAGAAGTTCCCTCATTCTTCATTTTTGATTCCCAAACTACTGATGTATGTCATCCTTGTCACTTTAATTGAACTTGGAGGCATAACTGGCATGTGGTAGAATTTAGGATGACAGTATAACATGAATGCATTATTTCCAAAGTTGGAGCAGAAATCTGAGTTTACGAATTGATATTTTTGCTGAAGAAATGGCAAAAATATGAATACTTTAAAAATTTTCTCATGGTTCCATCTCTAAGTTTCTATGCATGAATATCCTTTGTTTTAAAACAATATGTCAAATCATATTTTTAAATCTAAAAAGTAATTTTAAAAATACTAAGCTTCATTTTTTAATTAGCCGAGGATTTAAAATACTGCATTTTGCAGTTCGAATATGAATGTCTTCACGTATATTTATATATTGGACAATAAAACTCATTGAAATACCTTTGCAGCTATTTTCCATACTATTTATATCATCTTCTTCTTAATGCTAAAGCATCTCCATTTCCTTTTGCTAGTATCTTTTTCCTATGTCCCTTCTGATGGTGAAAATTGCTTTATGGATAATATGGTGAATGTGTAATAAAATATAATCTGCTTTTAACTGTCTTGATTCTTCTCAAAACAAAGATGTTGGTGGGGTTCAGTGACTCATACCTGTAATCCTCACTACTCGGGAAGCTGAGATTTAGGGATCATAGGTCAAACCAGCCTGGCCACGAAAGTCCTTGAGAGTCTTATCTCTGATTAACCACCAGAAAACTGGAAGAGGCCCTGTGGTTCAAAGTCGTTGTGTGCTAGCCTTGAGCTTAAGAGCTCAGGTGTAATACCCAGGCCAAGTTCAAGTCCGACAGACAAAAATAAAAATAAAAAATTCATTAAAAAGATGGTATTGTTAAATAAGATGCAGCAAAATATGTAAACAAATCTTCAGTACACTTGACAGTACAGCCAAATTCTCTCTAGTCATCTATTTTAAAATTCTTTGTGAATATAAGGCTAAAATATTAATATTTAATTAATTATTATATTTTTTCTTGCATTGAGGATTGACAATCCAGGTTTTCACATAAGCTATTCAAAAATAGCCATGGCCTATAAGAAAGCCTTTATTATTTTGTTGTTTATATGGTGCTGAGAAATCAAACCCAGAGCCTAATGCATTCTAGACCATTAAGCCACGTTCCCAGACAACTGAGTTTTGTACCATACTGTTAAGAAGCAAGAGTTTCTGTTTACCCATAAAATGTCAGTATCATGAGTGCTTCATGAACTTTGAGGTTAATTTCAAAAACATTTTTTCAGCTTCTGTGCATTCAAGTAATATATGAGAGTCTTTATCCAAGGTTACCATTCTATTTCTCTATTTGTTTTTATTCCTTCAAACTTCTCAAGTTTGAACTACTTAAAAAGCAGTCAAGATTTGACTACATTTCTGGCAATTTGTCTACCAGCAATGATGAAGATACTCAACTCACTTGACAAACATCCACTGTTTTTCACTCGGTACTCTCTCATGTCTCTCTTTAAAGTTCTCCAGGTTAAAGCTGCCTGGCAAATTTTGTTCTGGTCTGTTTCACATAGTGCTTTTAGAAAATGAAATACTTGTTGTGGTTTAAGATTTACAGTCGGGAGCTATATGAAATCATGTGTTGCTAATATGTAATCAAACGGAATGGAAATTGGCACCCATAGGAGGCAATTGTGTGCAACAACTCTGCCCCAATTAATGAACTTGAGTGGTCCATTGAAGTTCCATGTGTGACAGGAGGTACTATCTCATACCCTAACACCTTGGAATCTTCATTTGATTTGAATTTTGACATTATAAAGAAAAGACAAGTCATACTCAGGTTATGCTTTTAAACGTTGGTCAAATCAGCTCTGGGTGCAAGGCTGGCCGATTACATACACACAATTCCATTGATACAACTTCCCAATGGGACCTGGAGTTGTGTGTAAACATCATTCTCTACCTCCTGAGGTAGATCTCAAGCTGCTGGCATTGATACCTACGTTTACCCAAGTTTCCATATTCCAGGTTTCATCTTGTAGGGTCTCTGATTAGTCGTTTTTTTTCCCTTCTGATGGCTCTAGCCAAAGTTATACACTCCAAACCTCTGGACCGATGGTAGACTTTCCTTTGCCTTCATCCCTTACAGCTAGGGTGGTATATTTCCTGTTATGATTTGTATTTACATATAATATCTTAAACTCAATATCTTGGTGAAGTAACTTTTACAGAGATGCTGTGTAAAAATGTATGTAATATATGTTTATGAAATATTTTATCACAAACATTAACTTCTAGGGAAGATGTGATTGCTAGACAAATTATAAATCTGGATTTGGAAACCCAGCTTTGTGCTCTCCACTGTCTCTTTCTGTCTTCCTGGTAGAGGTTTCTATCCAATTACATGACTCCTTCCTACCAAGTTAGGAAAATGATCTTAGAATCTTTATTAACAAAGTACTTCAGGTAATTCCTGCCAATCAATAGTCAGAGGTCTGCAAGTTCTGATACTGCCGTCTCTCCTATTTCTTTTCTTTTTGTTTTAAAATTCATTCCCCATACTCTTCAAAGAGAATGGTTAATTTTGCTTTCATGGGCACTGAACTAAATACAAGTAACTCCTATGTTCAAACTTTTACCAAAGTTATATATTTGCTTTCAAACCCTGTGTTGCATTCAAACATGCCCTTAACTCATTTTTTAGAACTTCTGCAAAATTTTTGCTGAATTCTTACTTATTAACAATTACTTCTTCATTTTCAAACTCATGATTTAATCTTTTTGACTTGATGAGTATTTTAGCTTATGTTTCTGGGAATTCTCTTAAATGCGTGACATGTAATTTTTTTAATTTCACTATACCATTATCAGCTATTGAAGATATTACCTGCCTTGAGCAGAATCTCTTCCAGATTCTCTAGAATATTCTTTTACCTAAATTTATAGTTTATGTTATGTAACTCAACTTCTCTATTCCCTTCTTAATGAGGGTCATATGATTTGCACTTAAAGTTAAGCATCTTTACTCTATTCTTCTCATATATTATGAATACCAAATCTGTGCATGTTCTAGCATCTGCATAGAAGGACTACCCTGTATTTTTAGGAGTCAGTATATTTCAGAGGAATAATATCTGTGTATTCTATCTTCTTGCCTATTTTCTTTTTTAAATATTTTTTGTAATTAATAAAAGGGTTACATGATATTTGCCAGATAGTAGATGCATTAATTCACATACATTGATACCCTTTCACATGTCTTGGTACCCATTACCCTCCCCCCCACCCACCACCCACACCCTATCTTGGTTTTCCCCCTTCCCTATCAAATTTCAAATAACCAAATACAAATAAATTCAATATATCAGATAACAAAGTGAGATACTGTAACAATATGAGATACCCAAGGGACAGCAAAGGAGATGAGAGATAACATAGTACATTAAGGACAACAATCATTCGTTATATGGCTTTTGTTTCAATATCCTGGAGGTCCTTTCAATTAGCTTCATACTATATGGACTTATGTATCAAGGTTTGGCTCTATTGCAGGTTCTTGCCTATTTTCTAAACCAGATAGTTCACATCAAAATTCTTAAGGCAAGTTACTAGTCAATGCTTTAGATTTGTCACCTGGAAAATAAAGGTAATTATAATATCTCATTTAAGACTACAGAGAGAAATAAGTAGTAGATGAAATATATACCCCAAATGATATCTGAGTCATAATAAATTGTTAGTAAATATGTTCGTATACTACTCTTATTGTTGTTATCATTATTATATATTTGAAACACAATTAGAAACTCTGGAATGTAGCAAGCCCAGTGTGAGAGATATCCAATAACCTAAGGATGTACTTCAAGCAACTAGAAAACAAGAGCAAGCTACTAGAAAATAAGACAAAGTAACAAATGAAATGAAATAATAAAGACTAGGGCAAAGATTAATAAATGAAAGCCTAAATAGCTATAATGGAAAGAAAGGTTGATTCTTTGAGAAATAAGTAAGACTGATACACCTTTAGCCAATATACCTAAATAGAGTAGGAAAACAACTCTAATAAATACAACTAGTCTTGTAAACGAATTTATCATAACAAATACCAATGAAATGCACCTTTTCCAACCTCCAAAGTGTTATGGACAGGAAATCATATTTTACTGTAAAGGTTAATCTGTCACCCTAACATAGACTTCACATTTTTCCTTTGTTGCTTTATGAGTGTAAGGAATCATGATTATACTCATCCCTTCCGTAATTTTCCCACATCTCCCCAAATCTCACCCAACTTCTCAAGTTACCTGGGTCTATTTTTCCATATATAACATTGGCCAAAGAAATTCTGAAAGGGAGAAATGTATATAACCCAAATGGGATTTGGCAGGTATGGTGGAAAGAGGGAGGGGCATTTGAAAGCTGTTAGCCTTTTAACCCATTAGCATGATGACATGCTGTGAAAAGGAAAGGTTTAGGCCTGGGAAATGGCAGTAACTGGGATCCTACTGAGGACATTTGACTGTGCAATTTTCAGAAAAGAAAATGTGTTCAATAGTACAACTGTGTAAAAAAATGAAACTTCTTCATCTATAGTTAAAAGAAAAATCTGTGTTGTATTGATGGCTCTAGATATACACGTTTTGAAACTTTGGTTTGTTAAATGGCTTTTCTTGTCACCATTCTCAAACATTTAAATCTAGTAAAGGTCATAAAGTAGTTGTTCCTGGGCAACTGAGAGCTTTAATGAGTTGCTAGTGCCAAACATCAAACACAAAGCTAGTCATAGAATAAATATTGATAAAAGCACACAAAAGGGTTTACAGTGGGTTATGGGAAGACAGTAGAGGTTAAAATCAGTACATGGGGCTAGGAGTTTGGGCTAGTGGCAGAGTGCTTGCCTAGCATGCAAGAAGACCTAGATTCCATTCCTAAGTACCACATATACAGATAAAGCTGGAAATGGTGCTGTGGCTCAAGAGGTAGTAGCACTAGCCTTGAGAAAGCCCAAGGACAGTGCTCAGGCCTGGAGCTCAAGCCCTGGAGTGGCAAAAAAAAATATCAGTGAATGAATGACCATTAAATATTCCACAGCAAGCCAGATGATGAGGCTCATGCTAGCTATTCAGGAGGTTGAGATCTGAGGATCTCAGTTCAAAGCCAGACTGGCACATAAGACTCTCATCTCCAATTAACCACTAGAAAACTGGAAGTGGTGCTGTTTTTCAAGTGGTAGGCTGGTAGCCTTGAGCTGAAGAGCTCAAGAACAGCATCCAGGTCCAGAATCCAAGCCACATCACTGACCAAAAAAAAAAAAATTCCACAGCTAAAGAATCTGCTATAGTAAACAAGATAAGTATATGCATACCCTTAATTCCATTATAGATCTGTTATGACATCTATTTTATCCATCCAATGTCAGGAACTGGGAAAGTAAAGATGACTTCTGCTGCAGTCTTAAGAATAGAAATTCAAGTAGTTACTGTATCTGATGTTGTTACCTGGCATAATGTATATCCTTATATTTGTTTATTTGAACTAGGGAAGGGAAGGGGAAAACAAGATGATTGGGAGGAGGAGAGGGGTGGGAAAGGAGGACAAAATCATGAGAAGGGATATCAAGGTTTGAGAAGTTATGTACCCACTACCTGACTAATGTAACTACAACCCCTCTACACGTTATCCCTTACAATAAAATACAATTTAAAAAAGAATAGAAATTCAAGAGACAGTTCAGCTAACTCTGAATTAGTGATCCAAAGACAGAAGACAGGTGACTATTTATAATTATTTATTCAATATTGGAAGGAATGGAATTTATGCGCCCATTGCTAACAGGTAAATTCGAAAGAAGAATGTGTGAGTAGAAAGGAAAAATGAATAAAACAAAACCTGGGACTGTAGAATGATCTTCTCACTGCAGAAGTGGTCCCAGATACAATTCCCAGGCAGAGGCAGCAATGATTTCCATTCTGCACAGCGCTTGGAATCAAACACAGATCCCCTTCGAAAGACCTCCTGACTCCACCCAAAAATTTCTTTCAAAGTTGGTTTTAAAGAAGATAAAACTTAGAAAATAGAAACAATTAAAAGAAAAACCCAACACTTTAGAGATATTGAATTCGGGCTTCTATCTGGACAGAAGAATCTTTAAAACATCTAAAAATCAAAAAGGGCCTGACATATGGTTGAAGGTTCGAATGATTGCTGAGTACATGTAAGGTCCTTAGTTCAAACTGTGGCACTGTCATAAAGAATGGTTTATACAAATCTACAACAATCAAGAAAGTGTCACTTTGGCACAGAATTGGAAAAAATTACAAACAAATATATATTACAAACAGCTCAAAGTAGGCACAGAATCACATATGATAATATTGTGGGAAACCCAAATCAGTGAGGAAAGAAAAAACAGGCAAGCTAACTAGACATGTCTAAGTAATAATAAAGGTTCTGTGTCAGGCTGTCCACTAGCTAGTACATTTCAGACAAATGAAAGATATAAATATGGAAAAAAGTGATATATGGAAGTATTCTCCAAGCCAACATAAATAACATAGAAAATGAGAGGAAAAATTTCCTGCCAATCAATCAGAAACATTCAACATCAGCTAAGCGAGCAGAGGTCACAGACAACTTTTTCCATCTAGGAATGGAGGGATTATAATGAGAGCAATTAGATATTATACTACCTCTCTCATATTAATCAAAATTAATGTTGTTAACATTCAGTGTTATTTGGTAAGAATATGAAGTAATGAGACCTTTTATAGCTTTGCTGATGAAAGCTAAATTGCTATACTTTGGAAATTAGACAATACCAAGAAAAGATGATTATGCAGATATTCTTTGACCCAGCAAATCAACTTGTGAATCTTCCTGTGAATAAGCAGATAAAAAAAGGATAAGTATTGCACCTTCATTTAAAATACAAAATCAAAATCATGAAAATGATTCAACTTCTCTTTGTCACAAAAATGTATGAATTCATTCATACAATGTAAAATACTTCAAAATAAGTAAGGGATACATGCATTTCCATAAGAATCTTTACAATTCCAAGTCAAATAAGTAGCACCATATAAAATAAGGAAGTGTAATGTTTCAAAATATGCATTCCAAACTATCAATACTACAATGATATATAACCATGTAGAATAAAATTTAACATATAGTTAAGTAGAAGATAAGAGCCCCCTTATCCCGCAAAGAAGAGTTTAGAGAAATGTTAGACAGCTTTAGTTATATCTATTAATATATTCTTGTTCCTTTGTCTACATATAATATTCCACCTCATTTTGATTAAAATCACTTTTGCAGGAAAATATTAAAGCATTCAATCTGGAGCCAAACTGTAATTCCAGAATAATTTGAAATTGTGAGTAGAATTCATTTAGACAAAGAACCATCAGCATACATTTAATCATACCCCTATTCAAGCACAGCAGTATCTCAACATAAAAGACCATTGGCCAAAGGGATTGCTACTATACTGTTAGCAGGAGTCCAAACTTGTTCAGCCACTACAGAAAGCAGCTTAGAGGTTCTTCACAAGACTGAACCTACAGCTCCTCTGTGACACAGAAATCTCACTCCTGGGAAGCTACCCAAATGACCACATACAAGACCATACTAAAGCTACCATCACTACCATGTTTGTTGCAGCATTATTACCATAGCTAAGACATGAAACCAACCCAGATGCTCCTCAGTAGATTAATGTATCAAGAAGATGTAATATATAATGGAGTTCTATGCTTCCATCAGAAACAATGACATTGCCCTGTTTGTAAGGAAATAGAAAGACCTTGAAAAATGATATTAAGCAAAGTAAACCACACTCAGAGAAAAGTAGGTTGCATGATTTCTCTCATTTGTAATAATTAGAATATATCTATGATATTCTTAACAGTGGATCTCAATAACTCAATATCTAAACACATAGGATCATAAATAATGACCAATGTCATATTGTTGATCTGAGTGAACAAATATTATAAAATATACTTTAATTCTGACAGAGAATTCCTAGAAACCTCAAAGAAAGAGAATAGCTCATAGATAAATGGAGAAATATCTTATGCAGAAAGTCATGAATACTTAAGCTTAACCTAAACATCCAAAACTAAAAATTTTCTAAAGAAAATCTTTAGAAAAGCGTACATATTAAGAATTTTCCAGACACTTGAGTTATTTTTACTATTTAGTAAAACTCTTCCTCTCTGTATGTTTCAATTCTTTAGTTCATTTTTTTATGTTTTCCCTCTCAGGAAATCAGATCAAATGTAGTAGGACTTATTTTTCTTATTTTTAATGGAAGCATTTATTGTTTGTGCATTTATACTTAATTTAATTAAAATATGATCTGCTAATTAAATTCCTTTTGAAACAAGTCTTCCTCTTTTAGAAGATGCATTTTCACAAATGTTTTCTTTTAACCATCTCCACTACTTAAGTGCAGACAAGTTGTTTTTTTTTTCAAAAATCCTGGGAATTAATATTGTCAATAGTATGCCAATTACAGGGGGAATTTATGAAAAGGGAAATAGATTTGTGTTTATTTTCCATGTAACATGTAGCAAATCTTGCAGGAAGAGACTCTTTCTTAGGGATATAAAAAGAGTTGTGCAAAGTACTTTTTGATCACGGAGGAAGGAAGTCTTACTACCTGTGCCAGTAGAGCAGGCCTGAAGGCCCAGATGATAAAAAGGTGCCCTGGAGTAGAGGCCTATGGGAAACCCACTACACAAAGTATAAAAGGACATCAGGTCAAGCAAGTCGGGGTAGGAAAACAACAATTCCATACAAAATGTTTCACTAGAAAGCTTCAACATAAGCTGCAGCATTCTTTATTACAATATTATTCAAATGTGGAAGGAGAGGAGAGGTGAGAGAGAGGGAGAGATAGAGAGAGAGCGCACACACAAAGCAATCAGGAATTCAGAAGGAATTGGTATTTGGAAGAATGGCTAATCAAGAAGTTAACACTAAAAAAATCTTTCAGATGTGGGCAGAAAGGAAATAATCCATATGAGAGGTGTCAAGCAAGAGAGGAATAGAAAGTGTCTGTTTACTCCTGGCTCATCTGAACGGGTTTTTGTTTTATAAAAAACAAACTGTGGACAAGACAAGTTTTTATAATCAGCAACTGGCACGTAAACTTTAGTCTGATTCCAAATTCTTCCATTTTCATCCTCTGGGGGAAAAATCATATTTAATTAGCATATGAATTAATAAATCACCTCCTCAGGCTAGGAGTTTGGAATGAATAAATATGAATTGTTCTAAATGCTACAAGTTTTAAGAATGAATGGAGATGTCTTACTGTTATGTTGTCCTTATTAATTTATATTGCTTATAATTACAAACACGTTATTAATATTTGTCATAAAAACATAAGTAACAAAGAAGCATTAAAAATATGTAGAGAGTGTCTGAAGTCTGTACTGTGTTTTCTGCCCTTCAGTGAGACTCAGTTTTTATGTGAATGATATCTTAGTTAAAGGGATTGATGTGTTGGGTTTAAAAAAATTACTTTACTTTGGTGCAATAGAGACAGTACGGTCTACATTCATCAACACTCTTGATTTCCTATCTTCCTGTATTACCCAACTGCTTTGCAATTAAATGGGAATTTCTTGTGTCAAATTATTGTCAATAAACTCGTGTCACTTCTAAGCTGAGGGCAGAGGAGAAGGAGAAGTGAGAGTGATGGTGCAGAGAAGTTAACAAAGGACTAAATCTACAAGAAGAAATTAGAATTAGGGTCTTAGAAAATCTGAATTAATTATTCCAAAACAGAAGAAAAGACAAAATAAATATATTTGAGTTTGCCAGCAGAGATCTAAGTTGTACTAATGACACAGCTTCTACAACGTGAGTCCTAAGTGTTATTTTAGCATTGCTTAAGTCCTTTTGTTTGTGAGGACATCCTGGACATTTTGGATTTTAAAAAATAGATTGAAAATAAACTATTTTAATAATTAAAACAATTAAATTATTGCTGGGAGCCAGCGGCTCACACCTGTAATTCTGACTACTCAGCCTCCTGATATCTGAGGATAGCAGTTCAAAGCCAGCCCAGGCAGGAAAGCCCATAAAGGCAAAAAAAAAAAAAAATAGGCGGGGGGGGGGAAGGTTTGTGGCTCCAGCTATAGAGTGCTAACCTTGAGAAAAAAAAAAACAGCTCAAGGATAGCACCCAAGCCCAGAGTTCAGTCTTCAGGAACAGCAGACATGTACACAAAATTAAATTTTATATATTTAATCATGAAAATAATAAATATAGATAAAAAGTGAGAGACTTGACTGAGCAAAAATAGAATGGTTTTTGCAATTTGTTCACTTTTTGAAAGCATAAAACTTCTTTGCCATGCATGTGTAGGCCAACTTGTGAGGAAAATGTATACCAAGGAACAAAGCAATCTGCTAATTGTTTGTTTTCTTAATTTTTTAGGCCCTAGTCCACTGAACTCTACAACAATATTACTATCTGTTATGAATATCACAGGTTATCCTCCTCATTCCTACTCTCACAGAAGCAGTAAATCAGTGGTGACTAATTGAACTTCACATTCTTCATGTTAAGGGTGGCTTGTGATAATTTGCATGATTTGTAATTATAAAGGTGAGATTAAACCATTTCCATGAGTGATGGCAAGAAAGAGCATGGAATGACATGGCAGCTGGGTTATAAATGAGAGTAGTTTCTGCTTGGAGTATTCTGGTTCTTCTGATGTTGCTAACACTTTACCTTTAGGTTAGAGCAATTACTACAACTCTCAGTGGAGCCAATATTTTGCCATGTCTTATCACCTCGATATGGATGCATTCGAAATAGTCATTTCTGCCACGATGAAAAATAGGCCTTTAGGTAAAATCTAGCAGCATTATCCTACAAGATTTCTTTATATAATATTTTCAATTCAAAATTTGTCACATATATACACAATGTCACCTTAAGTTTTTGGAAGTCAGGGCAATATTCTCAAAAAAAGGAAAAAAGAAAAAGAACGAAAGAAAAGGGAAATAATCTCTGATTTCCTTTCCATCAAGAAACAGTTCAAACTCTTCAGATATTTATCGAATTGATTTACATTTTTACATTGTATCTGTGATGTACTTTTTGTGTCATTTTAATTTTGCCCAAGAAATAAGTCCTGTTGAAAAAGTATTTGTCTATGGTTCAGGCTCTTTTAAACTGTTAACAATGCAAGAAAAGAATGAAAATCAACAGAACAGGATTAAAAGTGTGGGTACTCGCAGAACTTTCATCTTCTTCACTAGTAGAAATTATTTTTAAAAATGGAGAAACCATGTCATGACTTGCTTACAAAAGGGAAATGTGGGTCTAGCAGAATAACAAAACAAATACTAAAGTGTTACATGATGGAAGAAATAGCTGTTACCCTCAAATTTCTCCACTCAGGCTGCTTGGCAGAGAGCTGTGTACCTTCAGAGAAATCTCTCGCTCTCTTTAGCAAAAACTTTAAGATTTATTTGGGACCATACTCAGTCTCTCAAGGCAAGGGAACTAAGAGAAATAATGCATGAATGCTATATCTGCATATATTTTCCCACCGAATGTAAATTAACTAAATGATCCTGGGCAGCTCAAAAATTTTTAGCACTATCTTTGATGTTTTTAAATCTGCTGTTCTCAATTTCATTTTGTAACATTTTATTTGAATTTTTAGGTTTTATTGTGCTCTGCAAAACATTTTCTAAGACATTTACAAACAAAATATAAAACCTACCAGCATCAGTATCACTATACACATGATATAAAATCTTATATGGGAATATATTTTCTACACATATTATTTAAGTTTTAGAGCAAATATTTCTGGAAAGATATATTGAAAAGGAGTTTGTACTTTCATTACAGAGAAACAACAGAACAGTAGTCATCAGCTAGAACTTGCCTTATCTTCCTGCAACAAATCTAATAACAAGTTAGTATGTGTTTTCATAAAATTTTTCTTTCTACTTATCACAATATACTGTTTAGAAAATCTAATTCTGTTAGCCTCCCAAGAACTTTGCTGCTACAGTTATTCTCTCTCATCTTTGTCATAAGCTTTCCCTGGTCTAATGCATTGGTTTTTTTTCTCAGTTCACAGACACAATTTGTAATATTTCTCAACTCAAAGCCAAAGAAAAACTACAAAAATTATATTCAATCTTCCTAGGAACCAAGCGATCCTTCTACTCAGCACTGAGCATGTTGTGGCTCAGCTGGCATTCACATTTTACCTGTAGGGACAGAACCACTGTCATATTATCAAAGGAATGAATTTTTTTGTCAAATCAATATTTCTCCCCAGCACTCCTGCTTTATTATGTCCTTTATTAGCCTCAATAAAGGGTCAAGTTTTAAGTTTTATCATAGTACCTCAGTGTCCTGAATGAGGTTGATTAATATTTCCTTAATGAATGACTGTGAAGATTGTCATATATCAGAGATGCTTTGTACGATACTGGTGCCTTGAAATCAGCTGCTGATCTTTCTTAGTAAGGTATGTTGCATCACAAATTTGTATCTTCTCCATTTTACATTAAGAACAGAAAAACAGCGTTTCAAGAAACCAACCAGGACTCTGACTTCACCTTGATTTGATTCTTACAGTATTTGATTTGAAGAAAGTTTTAAAAGATCAAAAATATCACACTGATCTTTCTCCTAGGTTTTTTTAGTTATGAAGTTAATAAATGAATTCTGTGTGGAAAATATTCAGAAAAGACATGAAGCATCCCAAAATTGCATTTGAAGGTTTTTATCCTGGCATGTTTGGGTAGGAGTAAAACATGAGTTGTCCTCAAATCCTGCTATTTCCACCTCCACTGTATCTTCTCTCTCCCACTGAGCCCAGCTTTCATGAAATTCTTTTTGATTTCGCAATCCTTTTCATTCTGTTAACATGAACACTTAAAGATACATAAAAATGTACTTGATCAGCTAAAGATATTCCTTTAGAGAAATGATTAATGCCACACCTTTATCTTAGTGAGCAAGATCAGATTTCAAAATAAGCAATTATATATATATATATATATACATATATTTTTGTGCCAGTACAGTCAAGGAGCTTGAATTCAAGGCCTAGGTGCTAACTCTGAGAATTTTTTGCTTAGGGCTAACAATCTACCAGTTGAGCCACAGCCCCACTACCAAGTTTTAGTGGTTAATTGGAGACAAGTATCTCATGGACTTTCTTGACCAAGTTCGCTTTCAACTACAATTCTCAAATCTCATCCTTTGACCAGCAAAAATTTCTTAAAATTGTTCATCTTCTCATTTAGTAACAGAATTTAAGTACCTTTAATATAATTAAATTATAGTAAAATACATGGAATTTATTTCTAGTTATATGAATACGGTATTAACAGTAGTACATATATAAATATGTTTGTCCATTTCTAAAAGGTTTTAGAGTAGTATATAATGATTGCAAATTTGAGTCCTTTGTGGCTAATAGGCTTTATGTTTTAGTTTTGTGAAATTTAATTAAAAACTTGCTGATCATTAAATAAAAAAGGCATGCCCAATGCTACATCCTAGGGATATACATTGCATGTATGAAATGTATATTGGTACTTTGTTCTGAACATCTCAGAAGCTATTCTGGCCATGTAGTAGTTCAATAAAAGAACAACCATACTGGTAACTGCTTCTGAATTATTTTTTCTAGAATATGCAGATGAAGTTATGGTGAGTGTGAATGCATGCAAAGACAGTCAGGAAAGTGAAGTGTTAGATGTCAAATAACAGATAAAAATATTCAGGACGAGACAAAGGAAATACTATCACTGGAAGAATTGCTTCATAAAAATCATAGAACCCAAAGCTTCCTCAGTTATTTGAAAATATCAGTATTGCTGAGGCAAAAAAAATGTTTGAAGAACATATGTTCAGTAAACTGAATAAACAACTAGATAAATTGAGGGTAAAGTTTTTATAAGTATATATGCATTCTGTACCATAAGCTAACATTTGATTTTATAATAAAGATAATGTGAACCAACATTGTTCATTGTTCATTTCCAGAAAATAAATCTTTGACAGAATGGTATATGTAAATACAGACATAGAAGATAGATAGACAGATAGACAGACAGACAGAGATTACAAATATACATATATGTGGATAGAAATGATGTGAACAAAAACATTTGCCAGGCCATCATTGTTGAGAAATATGAGTGACAGAAGCAAAATAGTTAGAAAAGCTGGGTTAAAGGAATGGTTAATTTTAGAAGATATTGTTGGCAAAGGATATGATGTCCTCCTGGAAGATGAGGTTTTAAGTTAAAAGAGAAATACTCCAAAAAATTGGGATGGGCATAAAGATGATTAGATTTATACTTAACTAGATGGCATAGGAAGTTAAGCTGGGTAAAATCCTTGGGAAGGAAGATAATTAGTTCTTCGAAGGACATATTGGTTTTGAAGAGCCCAAGGGACTTGTGTAAATGTGTGCCCTTAGTAATCGTATACACCCCAATCGAAGGACCACATAACATAGAACAAAAGCAGAAAGGCCTTAGCTAATACATGTATGCATCTAGTAGATCAGAACTGGCCTGACTATAAAGAGCTTTGAACTTAAAATTGATCAATATTATTATTATTCAAAGCAACTTGGAGGATTCCAAGTTTCTAGTTCAGTATTTTTGAAGATTCATTGGGACTCTGATTTCTTTCATTCAATAATTTCCTACCATTGACTTTATCTAATGAGGACATACAGGTTATTTCTTAACAGTAGTTCCCCTTGACCTCTTTATTCTGACTAAAGTATAGTATTGATCAATTCTAACACCAGTTTTCTAACACTAGTTTCTATGTAATTCCAGACAAGTTATTTAGAGAAAGTAATGATTACAATTAGTCTATGTAGCAGGTAGGTATAAATGAGCAAGTTTTTAATAATGAGCTTTATTTAAATAACAATGACGAGTCAAAAAGAGTTTATTCATATTATAACAATCCTAAGCTAAAAAATGGATGTAAATTTCCCATTCCTACAAGTTTTACAGAGTCTGTCTCATAAATATTCTTATTGAAGGATATAATAGAGAGCTAATAAAATAATAACTATTAAAAAAACTCTAAACTAAAAATAAATTTGAAAAGTACATATAAACAAATTTCACATTAGGTTAAAAAAAATCTCCAAAGGGTGAAATAACTGTCCAGTGATCTTTCCTCAAAGCATTGTTTTGGAAACAACCCGTCTCTGTTCCTAATGGCTCTGGTGGTCTTGACATTCCAAAGAGAGTCCCCACAAATAAGGACGTGGCCTGACTCTCAAAAGGGCTGGAGCTGAGTTGTTACAGTGTCCTAGAGATGCCCCCAGCCACCCTACTGATGAGCCACTTCTGTGCTCATATTCTCCACCATGTTTGAGACCTTATTATGTACTGATGATTTTGATATTCTGAAATACAGAATTAAGAACGTAAATTCCCTACTACTTTTCTTTATCCCCTTTGATGCTTTAGTTGAGATTTGAGTGCTATTGACAACCAGTGGGTCTCATGAATGTAGAAATGGTATCATTCAGGACCTGAAGAAAAAAAGGAATGGGGTATTCAAACATTACCAAGCTACCAAACTTACAGATAGTTGACGGAATTGAAGTCTCCATGCATTGAAATACAATAACTGGAGGTGCGACTAAGCTGCAATGACATGTGGCTTCAAGGTGAAAACTTTTAAGACTAATCATTTTCTTTAAGAGCACTAAACACCTAAACATTTGTAGCATCTCAGATTCTGAAAGTTTCTAAATATGATCTGCATTGCCTTTCTCATCAGAATATAATGTGGTTCTAATATAGAAGGAAGCTTCCCCTTTCTCTGTATGGCTCTTCCTGTTATTACTGACACTCATGCAGAGTTAAGAAAACCATAAACTGGCAAGTGACATTGTAAAAGTTATAGAGTTGTGTCCAGAAAGGTTTTGCAGAGGGTGTGGAGAACAAATTCTGGTTTCTGGTGACTGAGAGTGATTAACAGTCTTACTCTGGTGTAGAAGGTAATCCTGCCTTACCCTTTTCATCTAACTGAAAAGTTAACATTTCTAACCAGCCTGTGAGTGTCCAGGTGATTTGCCATTTGTGAAGGAGACCTGGATATGCCCAAAAGCAGCACATGAGGTACGCTGATGCATTGCAATGTCTTGGGTGTCATGCATGCATGTTATCCCCTTACTGCCAAAAATTGAAATCAAGGGGCTGCTTTGGATCAATTAAATAAGAGATTGAAGCTCTTATCCAAATTACTGATGCTTAAAATATGCAGACAACAGCAATAAGAGGACAAGTGGAATATTATTGCTTCATTAATAGCAAGTCCCTAAGGATAAAAGAATTTTCTGATTAGTCAAGAACTTCAACCGTTACATTTTTTTTTCTACCCTGCTTAAAAGGAGTGTTGGCCTGGGGTCATGAACTGCACTAATTCATGAATTGTGACTAAGAGATGAGGAAATTCATTTCTTGGAAGGCTTCAAGTTGGAGGATGGGACAAGATGCCTGTCATTCTTTTTTATTGTTTGGGGAAATGATTCTACCAAATGCTGAGCATTTGGTTTGTTTATAATACTCAAGACATCTTGATTTGACAATGCCCAGGCCTTGACAGGCTTCATTGTAGAATATTTTATTTTAGATTGCCTACTTTTGACAATCAGTAAGATTATTTATAATGTAAGTGTGTCTGTTATATACATGAGAATTTTGGAAGCAGATATTTATAGGAAAGGGTGTTGTGCAATGTATGTTCATAATGTATAAATATCAAATAAATTATATATATTATATACACTATCTATACATGTTTTGAATAAATATATTTAAAGTAGAGCATACACATACATATGTGTGTATGTCTGTATTCGATTATTTTCCAGGATCAATGACCATTTTTGGTTTACTTTATGCCAGAGGTTGAACTCATGGCCTTTTACTCTTATTTGAATGTTTTTTTGCTCACACTTGGTGCTCTTCTGCTTGACCCATGCCTCTAATCCTGCATTTTGCTGTTTCTGTTGGAAATTAAGTATCACACACTTTTCTGTCTGAGTTGATGTCAAACAGTGATCCTTTAGGTCTCATCTTCCTAAGATTGTACAGGTGAATCACTGGGGCCAAACTGGGCTCAATTATCTTGAGACTGCTTTTCCTCTAAGTGTTTTTTTTTTTGTTGTTGTCTTGCTAGTTCTGGGCTTGAGCTCAGGGCCTGAGCAACGTCCTTAGACTTTCTCAAGGCTAGAGCTCTACCACTTGAGCCTCAGCACCACTTCTGGCTTTTTTCTATGTATGTGGTACCAAGGATTCAAACCTCGGTATTCATGCATGCTAGGCAAGCACTCTGCCACTAGGCCAAATCTAGGCCCATCTATGTGGTTTTAATAAAGCTCTGAATCCCAGAATTCAGGCTGCTTGTGTATGGGGTGGAAAGATGATTCAGGGTGCCTTAATGTCTTTCCCAAATGTGACTGGAGCTTAGATACTCTAGCACAGAAGGCCTTTACTCCTAGTTTGTTTTATTTGACTTTTTATGAAAATGTAGTTTATGTAGAGAAGGTTAGAAATTTGTCTATATTGTTATCCCATTGTTGCTTTTCTAACAGCAATTTTTCAAGATGTCTTATTTTTAACTCTCTTTTGAGAACATAAATTAAGCACTGTTTCCTTTTTCAAATTTTATAGGGAGTCTCTATAAGGAACCTATCAAGGTTAGTAAAAAAGGTTAGAAAATTTCTTATGAACATAAGTAAAATATGCATATTCTAGATACATGAACAAAATGTTTAACTATAATGAGGTTAAACACGAGAAATGTGTTCATTATTTTAGCTAAATTACAAATAATAGAGTCTCAATCTTAAGCCATATTGTATTTTGAAGCAATACTAAAGTTAAGTTCATGCACCAGAAGAGATACCTCCCCCTAGTTTTATTAACCTCTTCACAATAATAAGGCACTGAGAGAATTGAGAAGCTAACCAAGATATTCTGTATCCATGTGATGAATGAAGTCATTCTGGTAGATAATAAACTTAATCCACTATGCTTACTTAAATAGTTTAAAACATTTATCTCTGCTGAATGGATTTTAAATGGGATAATAGAAGAGGAATTGTTCTGGAACAAAATTCAAAGAAATTTAACCAAAATTTCAATTGTCAGTTCTATCAGGATAGTGCACAGTCCAATTTTCCCAGCTGTCCCTGGACACACAAAACTAATTTAGCTACAAGTAAAGTTCCTGAGTTTAGAATGAACTGAGGTGGCAGAGTGACTCACCTTATCCCCCAAATATCTATTTATAAGTGGACCCTAGTTCTGCAAAATTATAGCCCCTGGCTTAACCTGGCATACAAGTCAATACGAACAATAAGTTCTCTGACAGTCATTAACTGGATTGCACATAAAACATCTGCCATCAGTGAGATTCTCCAAACAGTTAACCTGCTTGACTGTTACCATGGTGATATGGGAAATGTATTACAAAACAATTTGAATCAGTATGTGTCCACACATTTAGCAATTACTATTCTTCCTATAAAATTCCTTCTTTTATTTGGAAATTTTTCAAACATACTAAAGCCATAATATGTAGGGAATTTATCAGAAAAAAATTAACCTGCATGTGGTTTTTATCTGTCACTTTTAAAATAACTTGCATTAAAATAATTTAGGGAAGTTGGTAAATTGAGAGAATGTAAAATTGATAACCATGTATCAGTGCCTTCATGCTAATTGTATACAATGTTTGCAGATGTCCTGGACAAAAACATTAAGTTTTAATAGTAATTGTATCTCACTTTGTTATCTGATATATTGAATTTATTTGTATTTGGATATTTGAAATTTGATAGGGAAGGGGGGAAGACCAAGAGAGGTGGGGGGTGTGGGGGGGGAGGGAAATGGGTACCAAGACATGTGAAAGGGTATCAATGTATGTGAATTAATGCACCTTCTATCTGGCAAATATCATGTAACCCTTTTACTAATTACAATAAAAAATAAATTAAAAAAATAAATAAAAAATAAAAAGATCTATTCTTTCCGTCAAAAGAATTGCCTTTAATTCCTGTTTAATAAGTAGTTTATTAAAGATAAAAATGATAATATGTATGATTAATTATATAAAACACTAACAATATCTATGAAAATTCATTTCATAGATATGTAATGATGTTCTTCCATAAATTTAAGGATTTTATTATATGACTAGAGACATAAAAATTAGAGCACTTGGTAATTTTATAATTTAACTGATTGTATAACGGAGGATTTGACAACACCAATACAGTGATATTTTGTGATCCCTGTACAGGAATCTTTATAGGATACTTTTGGGACATGTATCTTAACTATTCCCTAATACACAAACATCACCATTCACCATTCTTCACATTCTTGAAATGTTTGACCGATGCTCACGATCGAAGCTTCTTCTATAATATATTCTTTCCTCTTCTCCTATCAATACATTTAAAAAATGCTTTCTATCATCCTCCTACTCTTCTTCCCAAGATGTTCACTTGAATTCTGAAACTGAAGTTTGTGGCTAATCCTTATTCCCCCTATGCCTCTGATTTGTGGAGAGAAAGCATAGATTCATAGCACTCGAAAATAAACCTTCTCCCACAGTGTACCACCATATGACTAAAAAAGTGAAGCTCGTATGATTTTGGTATTTTACAATTTGTTTCAAGACATTATTGCTAATTGCTCTAAAAAATCCAGCCCCACTGTCATTGAAGTCTATGACATTGTAATCGACATAGAGTTTCTCATAATGTTTATCAATATTTCTAATATTTTTCTTGCTCTCACAGACATTTGTTGCTCTTTTCCCCTTAATTTACTTCTTATTCAAATTCTATCCACCAACATGAAAACAATATTATATATTAAATTCCTTGACTTATACAGTCCTACTGGCTAATTTGATTCTAGTTTGTTTTGCTTGAGGGATCCATCACATAGTCGTATTCTGAATTTTTCATTTTTCATTTAAATTCCTCAATAATATCACCAACAACAGTTTGTTTGATTGAAAACAAAACACAACAAAATTTGGAAGAGATGGGATCAAGGGGAAAGAGGTATATGAACGAATAAAAGAAGAGGGTAAAAATGTAGACAAGACTCCAGTGTATATCCTATAGAATTAAGAAGAGTAAAAGTAGGGGTTTGTGGACATTGAGTGAGAATATTTAAAGAAGTGACATGGATCAAGCAGATTGTATCCATAAACTGACTTGTTAATGGGCAACTACTTAAAGATGATAATATTAAAAACCCAAATCGGCTGTGTCTCTTCTCTGGGTTGTTGGTCAGATGGTTCAACTGAGAGAGAAAAGGAAATCATGTTTTTATGCCCTCTACAAAGGCATGACCTTTCCTGTGACAGAAAGATCTATTTTAAGATTTCCTATGTACTGATAAACACAATTTTCCTTGCATGAATTTATAATTTTTGATCATCAATAATAAACAAAAAATGGTATAAATGAATTAACACACAAATCCACTCATTCAATAACATAAAGGTGTGTGTGTGTGTGTGTGTGTGCATGTTTAATGTCAGTGAGAATTGCTGCTTGTCATTAACAGAATCGTATGAAAAAGTATTCCAGAAATACAGCATTATTCTTGAATTTTCATTGGGTAATTTTCAGAAATTATAGCACTCAGCAATATACTTTCTTACCCCTTACATTTTATAAGATCAATACTTTTACATCAGTGATAACTTTTATGAATGTAGTACAATTCTTTAAGCTTCTTAAACACAGGCGCATACATTATATGAAGACAGGCAATCTACTATAGTGGTACTTGAAATGGATTGTGAGCTATGATTGATTTGTCACACATTACTTGTTCAAAATGGCTTTTCTAAACCATCCATACATGCAATGGCTCAGTTGGTCCTTGCCAAAACTTCAGTATTTTTTAAAAATGATATAAGGAATTTAGAAAGATAAAACCCCTACTAATCCTTCTCTCAGTGGTCCCTGGGATATTTTTGTTTTAAGAATGTTCAGGTGTATTCTATGAGTTTTGATTTATAGGTATTTTAAACATTATGCCTTTAAGGTGTCAGAGCTTGGTAAACTAATTGTCCCCCTTCACCTTTCTAAAAGCAAGAAAGTTGCTAGTCATACCTTAAGGGGACTAACAATGAAATGAGTGGGAATTGGGTTTGTTAATAAGGTTTGATCTGAAACAGAAAAGAGAGAAATATAATAATGATTTGAATTTGAATAGTCTGCTCACTACCAGCAATAAAAAGCAACATCAATTCAGCCAGAAGTGGAAGCAGCTAAAATCACATTACACAGTAAGAATCACAGAGTAGCTCCCGGGACATAATGACAGCAGGGACAGCACATCACTTTGAGGAGCCTCTGATGTAGTCCAGGGCTATTTTTTTTGCTATGTGGTTGATCCCCGTGTCTGCAATAACTGTCACTTCAAGACTAGGGAAAAGGAATTTGAAAACTGGAACATAAACACAACGGTAAAAGGATGTCTGAATCAACGAACAGCAAAATCTATTTTGTCTTGGGCAGCAAACAGCCTCTGTAAATTTTAAGAGCAGTGACTTCTTTTTTTAAGGGCCATGTTGTTAGACTTCATGGTAAGCAGTCTAGCAAGTCAACAACATTAAATCATCAGAATTTTAAAAGAAAATCATCTCTACATTACAAAGATATCTGGATATTGAAAAGAACAAAGGAATAGGACAAAACAGTGAAAGATATTAGGACTGTGTTGTGGCTTTAAAACAGAAGAAAAATTTCCTTTGGAGCAATTTTTCCCATTTTTCCTGAGTAGTGAGACTATAAAAGTAAAATCTGTGGTTTTCTTTTTCTAAGAGAAAATTCTTAAAATTAAGCCTCAGCCCTCTCCTCCCCCCGGCTTTTTTTTTCTTTTTTTTTTGGAAGTACTTGGGTTTGAATGGAGTCAGTTAACTTGGTTTGCTAACACATATTGCACTCTAGCATTTGGCCCACATTTCCAGTCCACGGTTTTACTGGTTATTTTGGAGATGGAGTTTCAAGGAATTTTCATATTGGGCTGGCTCTGGTCCATGATCCACAGAACCTCAGCATCCTGAAGCTAGAATTACAGGTGTGAGCCACTGGTATCTGGCTAAAATTAAGCCTTTTATTCTGAGATAATTATAAGATTCACATTTAGTTGTTAGAAATGATACAAAGAGATCCCTTGAGAAAAGAAATCTAATGTGATAGTAATTCTATAGCAAATGAGATCATGAACCAATTCATGGCTGGATAAGAAGTCTCAAATGAGGTACATGATTTCAATAATGTCTTAAATTCTCCCATGGATAATTATACTTTGCTTTGCTATGAAAAGGTGTAAACAATATTCAATAATATATATGCATATATGTATATATGCATTTTTTCACAATGAATTGACAAAAGTCTCTCACAGCAAAACATGTTAATTTGCACTAATGGGACATTATATTAAAGAGAGAAAGATGGGAGAAGCATAGGAAAGACTGGACATTTTATAATGATGGATCTATTGTAGGGCAGATTAAATCCAGGTTGATCTGCTGAGTATTTATCATTTATTCAAAGATTGTGTGAGCATGACATTTGTCTCATTTGCATAAGCAAGCTGTAGTAAAAACAAGCTGTGCTCAGAACTCTGCCTGCCAATAAGAAAGCGTAGCCACCTAAATATTACACTTTTCCTTTCAATACAATCAGTATAATCAAAACTATGGCTTCTTCAGAGAGAACACTCATAGTATCTTAGCAGGCACTGCATAATCTATGCCTCCAGAATTTCCAGAGATAATAGAAAGTAGTATTTTCTTGCACAACTGGAAATATTCTGCTTGAGTTGTTTTCCTACAGATGTTATCCTGGGAATAGAAACAAAATTGTTCATTCAGTAGCAGCCTTCAAGAAGCACTATGATCTGGGGTAGAAAGCAGGCAGCAATAAAAGACAGAGGCATGTGAAATTCTGGATGGAAACATTGGAGTGGAAAGTACATAAAATCACTTTTCGGTTTCAAACTGAATTATTATCTATCTAAACTGGATGTTCTAATTTCAGCGACTCAGGGGACTGCATATAGGTATGTATTTACACACATACACCTATGCTGACTTACACACACACACACACACACACACACACACACACACACACCTATGCTGACTTACAGATATGCAAATAGTACTGTTAAATGCACGTTTTCCCTACTAGTCTTTATATTAAATTTTCTACACTTTCTTATGTTACCTTTAGGTTAAAAAAATCCTCTACTAAGCCATAAATCTTGAGAGCAAGGAGTTTTTAAATTGAAATTAGCATTTCTAACATGGGCCTAGTATATACACAATATCATGAATGCTTTTGACATGAACGATCCTTCCTATTCAAGCTGCCTTTATAACTCAAAACAACATAAGAGGAGGGATTTATTATAAGATAGCAGAATCCAATGTATTTTGTGTGTGAACTTATTTTAAATTTAATTCCATTTCTGAAACAAATTCAATGAGGTAAATAAGTTTGTATAGGAGTATTGATGCTCTCATCTCTTCTATCTAAGGATCTGTCTATACAATACATTTGGGACCAATTTATTTTCCTCTCATAGTAAAGACAGCTATATGAAATATAGAAACACGACTATCTTACTATTGAAATCCTGCCTCTCCTTCCAGCTTCATACAATGGCAGAAAATGAAACACTAGCATGAAATTTTAAGTCCAGATTCGGGAGCACAATATTTTTCAGTATAGTTCTTTAGATATATAGATAGTCCCAGTAAACTAGATTTGTTAAGTTCCATGGAATCTGTTGTCCTGGGTACAGATAGGTGCAAAACATAGTGAAAATGCAAACACATGCGCGCACACACACACACACACACATGCGCAACCCTTTACTCATTACTCTTCCAACCAATATTCTGCAAAACTATCTTGTAATCAAACTATAAACTGTAACTAGAAGGCAATCTAACTAAGATATTCAAAGATTACAGTAAACTAGTTAAATGAATTAAACCAAGCAAAATAAATCAACAAACATTCATGATCAGCATATTATAGTTTTGGAAACTATTATTTTATTTTGAATTTTGATTTGGTTGCAGCTGTCTATTTATTACACAGACATACCGTGCTTTACTTCTGTTTATGATTTCTGTTTGCTAATATTTTTTGGCATAGAGATACTTATCTTTGCAATGAATATTAATAGCATATCGAGCATGGATAAAACCTAGAATAAACAATAGAGTATCCAAAAAGGTTAAGCTTCCTTTGAATAAATAAAATTCAGATTCCAGACAGTAGTCAGTCACTCTTATTTTTGTTCCTATAATCCTCTTTCTTACATTTCTGTTTATTGCTATCTTCTATTGCATCGCAGATAGGATTGCCCAAATGAAATAAGTGAACAAAATGAATGATTCATGAATGAACATGTTAAATTTCAAGAACATGTTCAATATATTCATATTTTAATTGATGAAATATTAACTTATTCTCCTCAAATTATAGTGTCTAAAATGTCTGAGATTCAGTGAAATGGGGTCACCACAATTGACAAGGCTGAAGTAGAAGATATTCCGTGTGGCACTCTTGTATTTTTGCTATTCAGAGACATATCCTTGGCCATGGCTAGCAATGAGTGCAGAATAGACACTCACTTAAAAAAAAAGACTGAGAGAGGGTAGTTTTTAACATTGCCCCTCAAGCTGGACATCTAGAGATTGACATTTAGACCCTAGAACCAAAGGCAATGAATAGACTAATCAAGAACCAAAGGAAGCCACACCTCAGTAGTAGATACACAAATCTGATTCTGCCATGTACGAACTGGGAGCCATGCTGTATGGTAGGTAAAACAAACCTGGATAGTTATTAATCAAAACTCAATTATGGGATTTCTCATCCTGATGCTATAGGCTTTGGTATGACTGGAAATTTGTAATGTCTGAACTCCACTAAGGAAGAAAATAAAAAAGCCTTTCAGAATCTGGCTAGAGAGAAAGAACTTTGGTAAAATACATTATGTTTTCCAAATACATTTTCAAGTTTTCTCTGTGCCGTCACATTCTTCATTGTTTCTCAAAACAACATAAAAGCAATATTCTTTCCTACACTTTGCATATTCAAACATATCTTTTGTTTCACCTTATGATGGGATTTCAATACATTGTTCAATTTGTGTCTAGTCTACTTTGCTTCAAGATGCTTTCCCTTCCCAAAGAGGCTAAAAATAGCCTCCAATGTAGTTTTTTTAATCCACAAAAACTTACTTCTCTATTTCAATACCCTTTCCAATATGCTTTCATTAGCCCTTATTTCTAGTCATTTTAAAATCCTGTAAGGTACAAAAATAGTTCATCTGACACTAATGTATATTCATCAATTTTGCTCCAAGCTGTGAGATCTGTTGAGCTCATGATATGACTTTGAAGACAGGCACAATCAATGTCTCTCTCAATCTGTGTTCTCTTTGACCCACCCTTTGTTCTCGAGAGATCATCACGGGTCTCATGAGAATTACAATGATGAGCAGGCTGCCTGTTTTATATTTCATTAAACCTAGCTTCTGTCCTTCAGAAACAGATAATCTAAAAAGGAAGATAAAGTTTATGCACAAATAACTATGGCAGAAGGCAAATAAGATAAGTGGACACAGCAGGTCTAGGTATTTAGAAAAGAAAGAGACTTGGATGAACAGCTGAACAGCAAGAGCTCTGCTTAATAGATGGCATTTTATTTTTTTCTCACAGTACAGAGGAAACATTCTCTGTATATTTAGAAACTTCAGTTCTTATGTTTTAAGAATACTGGTATTCTATTTTTGGTCATCACTACCAATAAAAACTTGCTAATGCCTTTCAAAAACTTGCTAATGCATTTCAAACCAAAAATAATTACACAACTCAAGGAATTAAAATGATTAACATGAATTTTTCTCCAAGTAGTAGAAATAATAAATGATGATGCACCAAATATCTCAATGTTCTTCAAGATATGTCAGTGACACACATGGAGCTTGATGGGCAGTTCCTTGGGTGAATGGTCCATTCACAAAAGCCACAGGGTGTCTTAAAAGTTTCATTTCACTCTTATCAAAATCCATTGTGGAATTTCAGTGGCCATCACAAAACCCATGGTACACTTCCTGACAATCTAGAGCTTTAACTGATGTAGAATTTGGTCAGTTTCAGAACAGAGATTCACTGTATATATATATATATATATATATATATTTCACTGTATATACATATATAGTTGGTACACTTAGTTATATCGAATTTCTATTACATAGAAACCTGTAGCTTCATATTCTCATGCATTTTCTTTTTTATTTTATTTTCTTTTTATTGTCGGGGTAATATATAGAGTGGTTACAGTTACATTCACCAGGTAGTAGGTGCATTACTTCTCACACATTGATACCCCTTCTCATGTTCTTGTTCCCATTTCCCTCACCAGTCATTTTGTTTCCCCCCCTTCTCTTTCCTATTTCAAATATACAAATAAACATATATACAATATACCACAGCTGACACCACTTCTCAGGCTCCAGTTATCTGCAGGTTGGTCTGGCAGGGTCTTTGTCAGAACCCAAGATGGTGCTGCTGTTGGCAGCAGCTACCATTCCAATGGTAGGGGGAGGGGCTACCTTCCCAATGCAGTTCTGGGAGCAGGAGTGAGAAGGGAATGCTACAGTACTGTTGGTGGGAGTATAAACTCTTTGAACCACTATAGAGAGCAGTATGGTGTATCCTCGAAAGACTAAACATAGAGCTCCCCTCTGATCCAGCAATTCCACTTCTTGGCACTTACCCAAATATACAAAAACAAGGGCACACTAAAGCCACAAACACAACGATGTTCATTGCAGTACTATTTACCATAGCAAAGATATGGAACCAACCTAGATGCCCCTCAGTAGATGAGTGGATCAACAAAATGTGATATTTATATACAATGGAATTTTATATGCCATCAGAAAGAAAGGCATTGCCCCATTTGTAAGGAAATGGAAAGACTTAGAAAAAATCATATTATGTGAAGTAAGACAGACCCAATGGAACATAGGCTCAATGGTTTCCCTCATTTGTAATAATTAGTACACATCTAGGACTCTCTTAGCAGAGGATTACAATAGCTCAAAACCTAGGTATGTCACTTTGTTATCTGATATACTGAATTTATTTGTATTTGATTATTTGAAATTTGATAGGAAAGGGGGGAAAACCAAGACAGGGGGAGGGGTAAATGGTACCAAGACATATGAAAGGGTATCAATGTATATGAATTAATGCACCTTCTATATGGCAAATATCATGTAACCCTTTTATTAATTACAATAAAAATATTTTAAAAATTAAATATTTTAAGTAGTTAAAAAAAACCTAGGTACGTAAGGTCATATAGGATGAGGCTAAATAAAAGGATCTCTAGGATATGGAAACAAGAACTTTATATTGTGTGACCGTTGTTCTTAATGTACTATGTTATTTCTCTTCTTTTTTTTGCTATTTGGTTAATCTAATATTTTACTGTATCTGACTTTTTTACCTGGTGTATTGTGTATACAGTTATTTATTTATTTGAAATAGGAAAGGAAAGAGGGGAAAACAAGATGATTGGGAGGGGCAGAGGAAGGGAAATTGGGACAAAAACATAAGCAGTGTATCAATGTGTGAGAAGTAATGCACCTACTACCTAGTAAATGTAACAGTAACCTCGCTATACATTACACCTGCAATAATAAATTAATTAATTAAAATAAATAAATTAAATAAGAAAATTAAAAAACAATATACCAGGTAGCATTTATTTTCAGATAGATTTTTCTAATATTACTTGTTCTGTCACTAATATTGTACTATTTTCCCTCTTTTTCCTGAAATGTTTATATTACTTTTTCAAAAAATGGTTCAAAAAATCATCTTATTTCTTTCCTCATTCTAGTATAGTAAAATCCTGATACCAATCCTATATTCTTATCTTCTCATTCAGTGGTGCCTTTGCATAAGTATGATGTTCCTGGTTGCTTGTACGTGATAAACAGAGGTGAAGTTATCAAATTCTCTAACAGTCTTCCTTCCACCCAGTTTTCTTATTTTTATATTTCTTTGCATCTTGTTCTTTCCATACAGTTTGTACTTGCCACTCATAAGAAATTCTCCCTCTACTTCTACACATTTCTACCTTACTGGCCAGATACTCTTCCTTTCCTTCTTCTGGAGTTGGTTCTTCCTGAATTGAAGTACTGCCACAAATGCACCGAGAATCAAGTCAAAGGTCACGACACTGTCATTATTAGTCCTGTGGACAATGCAGCAGTTTCCACCTCATGAAGTAAAAGGAAGTCAGTGGCTTGTCTTAACAAGCCAGTTACAACTAAAGCTGGAACGCAGGTCCCATGGGAAGCTGCTCTTCTCCCAATCCCACCTCTACCCCACCCAACGCATTATGGGCATGAAGCATACATGCCATTTCTCAGCAAGGGAAAGACAATTTAAAGTATTTTCTGTAAAGTCAATGGATGCTAATAGAAATAATTAAAAGGATAGAAAAGCTTTCATGAAACATGAAAATTAAGAGACATGGAAGAAGAAGGTCAGAACTCTTTAGAGTCTGAATTTTTGTGACTGTGATGGTTGACAAAGTTCTTTCTTGTTTTTTAAAGGATGCTGGCATTTTCTCTGATGGTAATAAACCCATCTAAGGTTATTTTCATGAAAGTGATGGAAGCTATTTGCTTTATATTTAAAGAACTATCACATACTATTTTAATCACAGTGGGAGACATGCTTGGGAAATTTCTTAATCATGAGGATTTGTGAGCCTACCTGTAGTCAATTTTGTTTTATAGCTTAAAGTGGAGGGTCATTTTTAAATGCTTTCCATGTGATTCTGATGTTTAAATCCTTGAGAGAATCATGAATGTATACTGTGTATTACCACGGAATGTGTAAAGCTCATGGCTTTTCAATGAGCATAATTTTTTAATTCAAGACAACAATCATTTCTTGTTTACTTCTAGAGTACTTTATCACTTTTCTAAATTATTCCTAACTTTACTTTTTCTTACTATTTTACAATAAAAGTAACAGTAAGCTGGAAAGAGATAGAAAATATCTATTACTGTCTTTTCACTTACCCAACCCACAGTAAATATTCATATGGAGTCAATTACAGAACTGGGGAGGAGGAAAGAATTAAAATCTAATGAAAGTTAATCAAAGAGAAGAACTTCCTTCAGGCTGGCCATGCACGTCTCTGGTTTGTCTGTCATTTATAATGCTGCAGCCCCTGGTTCATACTCAAGCTGTAATTCTGCCAGTTAATGTATCCAATTAACCCCACTAATGAGCTAATCAACAGTGTAAAATCTGTGTAAAATCACTGAGGGTGTTTGATGAATGGGAAATGCACTGAACTCTCCCCATATAAAAAGTGCTTTATTGCACTTGTTAAAGTGGCACTGTCTTATCCCTCTCTAAAGGGTAATTTATCACCAGGGTCCATAACAGTGCCATGCCCTGATAAGGCAGAGGTGGCAATAAACCCATCAGAAAATGATTACTCAGGAATGTGTAGCAATTACAATGTCTCTGTGTATCAGAGTCCTAGACTGAAGAGCAAACTGTTCCTTCCTGTTGATTCAGGGATCAAACAAAGGACCAGCAGTAAACTGGAAGGTGACCCATTACTTATTCCAAATGAATGGAATTTTTATACATGTGCTTATTCCTTCTGAAGCCTCAAAAACAGATATTTCTAGTATTTCAAACACCATTAAGCAATTCTTTTGTTGTTATACATAATATCAATCCACTGAAGTCAGAATTTTTTTCCCCAGAAACTTCTCACGATGCCCATGGGATATACCAAGTTGATTGCCCTGCAGGAGTGACTCATTTTCTGTGAAAATCAGAAAGTTTTTCTACAAAGACTTTCACTAGAACAATTTATTATAATTACTCTGTTCTATCTCATAAACCAGGATACTGTTCTAGAAAACTTTATTGCCATGAAGGAAATCAAAGTTACCTCTGAAATTCAGAAACAAGAGTCATCCTTTTCAGGATATGGCTTATAAATCGAATTTCAATATTTTCTCTCTGGGTGCTTATCCTTTGCTGACACAGTTTCAGAATGTCTACTGAGTATCAGATTGACTTTATATCAAAGGTTGATTTTACTGAAAGAGATGTAAGAACTCCTTCTACCCCCTTTTCTGGAAAATTCTCTATCCTACTTGCTGTTTTTGACAGACTTAAAATATTGTCATTGCTTTCATTTCTATTCTGAAACTATTTCCTTTTTTTCTCCTTTACTTTTTTATTTCTCTTGATATTTTTACTCTGTAGATTATTTGTATTGATTGTCTATATATAGATTCATTCTTTTATCCCCCCCCAGTTCCAAATTTTTGTATTGCTCAGGGCTAAGTCCTAATGTTTTATTTTTTCCATTTGTATATAACTTTCTCTTAGCAGGACACATTTATCTTCCCACTGTATGTAGAAATTATATACAACTACATTTACATACCCATATATTAGTCATTTATTAGTCATTTGTTTTCTTAACAATAATTTCTATTGTTATTGGTTCATTGGAAATTCAAAAATTATTGTGCCAACATTTACTACCAGCTTTACTTAAATATGTTTAACTTTTCCAAGATAATGACACAAGTTAACTTGAGGGATAGAGTTAAAATTTTCGAGAATCATTTCACTAACGTGTTTAGAGTTTTAGAATCTGGTTGTTCTCTTCCTTTCCTTTGTTTCTTCCTGCTTTAGCCTTGGCAAAGTGTCTTTTTTTTCCTCCCTCCTTACCAGGAGTTCTGTAAATATTTGTTGAATTGACTATTACTTTTGTGAAGTTTGTAGTTTGGCTATGAAAATGCTGGGAGGCAAGGAAGTGTAATTCAATATTTATCTCAGGTGTTTGTATTCTTTCTCTCTTCACTGTGAGTTGGCACATTTTTTTTCCCTCCTTTCCACTGCTTATTACAACCATCCACAGGAGGCCTGCAGTGCTTAGGGCAAAGTCAACTTACCAAGTCAAGGTGTTGGAGGATGGCTCTTTCAGAAATCTACAGTGATAGCTTTGGAAAAGTAACTGAGTTAGAGCGGAAAAAATACAACTGCCTTGCTTGCATGCTTGATGATAAGAACACACTCTTCATTTCTTCCAGATCACATTATTTGCAACCTGAGTAAAATAGATATGGGGTTTCAAACAGATCGACTGATATCCTAAAATATTGAAAGTAAAATGTAAAAGACAAGCCAGGCACTGGTGATTCACATCAGTAATCCCACCCACTCAAGAGACAGAGACCTAGAGGATCAAGTTCAAAGCCAGAGCTAGCAGAGAAGTTCACAAGATTCTATCTTCAAAATAAACTGCCAGAAGCAGATCTGCTAGCTGGTTGCTATTTCTCTAATCCTCTGCTAACCTTTAAGTACTCCTAGCTCACAGCAGTTAGTCCCTTCTTCTGGCCTTCCACAGCCACAAAACTTGTAGATAGGGAAGATTGAGTTGGCAGTCCGTAAACCTCTACTTGATTTGATACTCAGAATTGTCACCTTGCTCTCTCAGAAAAACAAGACAGTCCATTCACACTCCAGCTACTTGAATATAGTGTTGTGCCTTTTATCTTTTAACTACAATCCATTTAAACTGATACTTACGAAGGCCTAAGAATCAAATAAGCCAATATTATTAATGATGATTTTGAAATATGGATTTCAGCCTTCATGACCATTACATTTCTAATACGAAGAAAATCTTCCTAGGACTATTAAACAATGACTAATAGGTTAATCATTATTTCTATAAACTAAGTATTGAGCTATGGATTTGTGGGTGCTATGCTGTAAGGATTTGCTATAAACACAAGAGTTTCCAGGTAAGGTAATTTTGAAATGATAAAATTATCTGAACAGAAAAGATAATTTACATAATTCAAAAGGAACCAGACCACTCATAAGAACTTTGAACACAATTAGCAAGCACCACACAGAGAAAATTTGTGGTAAAAAAAATTGCAGAAGTAAAAAGAAAACCAATATTTAAAAGCTATTTGTAATTCTTATCATGCTCTCTTCCTGTTTTTAGGACTCTAAACTCACTGAAATGAAACAATAAGATACAATGTCATGTTTCTTTCCCTGGGACATTTTAACAGCGGGTGATATCTAGAGGTTGTCAAGTGGCTTTTTGGTACTGCAGAATACCAAAAAAAAAAAAGAAAGAAAGAAAAGAAAAAGGAAAATGTCAGTTAAGATAAATTTGATTTCTAAAGGACTTGTCTGAAAATTCAGAAACCACCCAATTCCCTTCATGTACATGAAACTCCAACACCTTTCTCAGTTACCTCAACTTTTCTTTTCAGACATGGCAGGAAAAAAATAGTTCCAACTACACAATCTCCCAACACATATGGGTGTCTATTGCTTCCTGCTTCCTTGGAAAGAATCACATCTTCCAAGATTTTCAAAAATTTGGGAGTTTATTATGTGATTCCTATTACTGAGGTAAGTGAAACAACTATCTAGTTACTTAGTGTGTTTTTATGTGCTTTAACTACTACTCTGAACATTTTAGGTATTTCATCAATTAAACAAAAGATAACGTGTCAACACCAATACAGTCTTTCATTTAGCTAGAATCTTGCATATAGAGATTTATTGATGAACACAAGAAACCTTTTCCCGCCAATATTTCATACTGACACCTTAGAATTAAATCTTATATTCTCTGTATTCTGCTGAAAATAATGATTTTTTTCTTTTCATTTTACATTTATAAAATAATGTAATTGAATTCCTGGATCAACAAAACTCCTCTCTAAAATGGATGTGCAATTAGCATTCACTAAAAGTTATAAAGTTAGCTGGGCACACACACCTGTAATTCTAGCTATTCACAGACTGAGATCTGAAGATATTGTTGAAAGCCAACCTAGGCCAGAAAAATCTTTGAAACTTATTTATCCAATTAACCAGCAAAATGCTGCGAATAGAGCTGTAGCTCAAGTAGTAGAATGTCAGTTTTGAGTGAAATAACTAAGAGATAGTACCCATACTCTGAGTCAAAACCCCAGTACAAGCACAGAGAGTATGAATTTAAATCTATTAAAAATAAATATTTTTCTTAAAATGAAAAGATTTCTACTAACTACTATTTATTAAGAAAGAATATACAATATAAAATAGTATTTCATCTTTAAGTAGAGGTAAACCGGTTGATTCGTCCTACACGGAATAATTATGGTTATCTAATGCTCATGTTTTGGAAAATAAAAGTAATACAAAGGAATATTCTATTCAAAATATAATTCTTCTAAATAAAATACTCCAGTGATTGAGGAAGTATTCAATGTCAAATACATGAATTTGTTATTAGAAATTTTGGAACTTTGCAACAAAATTCACAGCAAAATACACATTCACAACAAAACGTTTGTTTATGTGCTGGAAATCACCACTTTGCATAAAGGGGTTGTTGTATAAGAAATGGAAAGTACTTATTCTTGTTGGGAGAATTTGCCTTATAGGTCAAATTTGTCTATGAAATCATTTTGTAAGCACCCTTAGGAACTGAGTAGTGTATTCATATACACTGATATTCTTCGGATTTGAAGGCACAATTTTTCACAGACTTGTAACTTGGCAGAAAAAAACAACATCTGAACACAACATCTGCAAGTGTGTACACCTGACAAATATTGCGGACTTGTTTCTCTGTAATTTAAAAAAAAATCTCAAAGAACAAAAGATGGGGCCACATTCACATGAAAGAGATTCCCCCACGGAATCCTCTTTGTTTTGCAGCCCATTGTACAGTTGTACATGATCTAGCCAGTGATACATTTCATATGGTGGGATCATATATAAGAATTTGGAAACAAATCAAATGTGACATTATTTAAATTGTATGCTGGGCTTTCCTGAAACTTTCCAGAATGTATATGCAAAACAAAACAAAACAAAACACAAACCTGTATCTGTTGATCTTAAAGAGTGATACTTAAAATCCAGACAAGCTCAGGGTATATATTTTCAAGAATATATTTCTACCCTTCAAATCCAGGATAGGGTTGCCTCAGCCTAGAATCTACTTGTTCATTCTAAAACCTCAAAACTTTTCCAGACTGAGTCAAAGTTTTAACATAATTGCAAATTCCATGTTTTGCCTACTGCTACCCAGATGAGAACAGTGTGGTTTCTGCCTTTCAGAGTTTGGAATTGAGAGGGGTAAAAGGAAAGCAATATAATGCTGCTTGATGGACATGCATCTGGGAGAAGGTTCCAGTATTTACTGCTATACGCTCTGTATGGACAAGGTGCTTCTGAATTTCTAACTAACATCATTCCAGTGAAAATAGATTTTTATTAAAACATTCTCTGTGTTGCTATAAATAAGCATTCTTTTTGGTGATTATATTTAAGAGCTACATAGAGCTGTTTATTCTCTTGGATGGGGAAAATGTGATCAGAGCTAAGCAGTAAATTATTTCCCTTAAGGAACATATATATATATATATATATATATATATATACATATATACATACATACCATTTTTATCCATTCATTAGACTTTCACTGATTAGGTAGTACAGGAAATTTCAACTCTATGTGACTTCATGACTTGTAAAACTTTTTCTTGAAGTTGTATTGCCCAAAGGTTGCAAGAATTAAGTTACAATATTCAGGCCAATCGTAGACTCTTGACTCAGTCTGTGACTCTAATAAGATTCTTTTTCTTTTCAGTATACCACATTTTTCTTTTATTTTTCTCCCCAAATGCAAATTTGCCTAAATAACCCATGTATTCACTTCTGACCCTAATTAGAGCTACATTAACATTCCTTTGGCCAGGAATGTAACCTAGTGGTAGAGTGCTTGCCTAGCGCGCTTGAAGCCCTGGGTTTGATTCCTGAGTACTGCACACACAGCAAAGGCTACAAGTGGTACTGTGCGTGAAGTGGTAGAGTACTAGCCTTAATAAAGTTCAAGGACAGTGTCCAGGCCCTGAGTTCAAGGCCCAGGCCTGGCCAAAAAAATTCTTTCCTCAGTGTTCTTGCCTATCTATAGAACACAAACTTTTCTTTAGCTTCATTTTTTTATGTTTGATTATTTACATGTAATTTACCAAGCACATTCCTTTGAAACATTTTGTGATTTTCCTGCTAAAATGTAATTGAGGGGGCCAGGAACGTAGCCTAGTGGTAGAGTGCTCGCTTAGCATGCATGAAACCCTAGGTTTGATTCCTTGGTATCACATACACAGAAAAAAAAAAAAAAAACCTAGAAGTGGTGCTGTGGCTCAAGTGACAGAGTGCTAGCATTGAGCAAAAAGTGTCCAAGGACAGTGCACACCCCTGAGTTCAAGCCCCAGGACTGGTCAAAAATATGTAATTGAGTTGTCATATCTCACAATCTTTCACTATTCAGTTCACTTTTAGTGTTTCCTGCGTCTTTTCTTATCTACTGCTTCTTCTGCTTGGTCCCCCTTTTTAACATGTTTGTTCTAAGAATGTCTCACTAACAAAATGTCATTTTACAAAATAAGAAACAATCATATGGCTCTGATTTTCCTTCATTTTTCTCTCTATGTAAGTTTTGGGGAAAAAAATAAGAATAGCACAATGAGAATAGACCAGAGACTAATTCTAACCAGTTTAATCAGTAAGCTATCATAGTGTGGATATGAAGTCTTAGGCTATCAAGATTACTTAATTTCCACATTTAATTTTAATAAATCCTAATGGGCTGTTGAAACTGAAATATTACCAAATGAAGTTGAAAAATAACTTCGAAACATTCTGGAGCCCCTTTGTCTCCTGGTTCTCAAATACATAAAGAGGTAATTCATGATTCCATTTTAAAAGAAGTAATTAATTACACTGATACTGAGAATACTTCAATATTAATGTTTAGAACATTAGCAGCTCTATAAGTAGCTTAACCTAATAAATCTGAAGACAAAATGTGAAGAATAAAAAATGTCAAAAGTTGGATTTTTTTCTATGTTCTGACAAAATAACTATAGTCATGAAAAAGTTACTTAATCTCATTATCTAGGTTACCAATTTTTTAACAAGGTTCTCTAATAGTGTGCAGTGATGTGTATTAACTAATTAAATAATTATAAAGAATCTCTCTGATATGTTAATACTTTCACTTTTTGAATATAACCCAATAGGTAAAGGAAAAAGAAAAAGAGCAAAAATGTAAAAGATGAGGATCAGGAGTTTGGCCTAGTGGTAGAGTGCTTGCCGAACATGCATGAAGACCCAGGATCAATTCCTTGTAGCACATACATAGAGAAAAGGCCAGGAGTGGTGCAGTGGCTTAAGTGGTAGAACACTAGCCTTGAGAAAGTCTAAGAACAGTGCTCAGGCCCTGAATTCAAACCCGAGAACTGACAAAAAAAAATATAAAAGATGAGAATAACAGGTACCTATAACACACCTATCAGTATTCACAGTAGGATTATTTATTATTCCATTTAATTGTTACAATTAAATTCATACAGGTCCATGTCCTGTGTGTCTCTCATTCAAATTTTTATTTGAATTATTATATGCTACCAAACATGAACAAGCTCTACCTTTCTACTTCCTGTGACCATCTGTTCTCCTCTTTAACATGCATGCAAAAACTATGCAAATAACACATTTTATTGGCAAAACTATATATTAAATATACAATACCATCTTTTAATGTCCCCAAGGATTTCACACATTGTCACCTTGCTTTTTAAGAGTTATATAATTATATCTAACTCTAAATGTGATTTTGATATTTCAAAAGAAAAATCTGAATGTCACACATTAAAAAAAAGTGTGCTTAGGGAAGGTAAAGAAATAACTCATTTAACAGGATGAGAAAATTTTATTAGTATCTACATATTTGTTTAAGCTGTCATTCCAAAATTCAAAGACATTGACTTGGGCTTGATGGAGCCCGTTAGCACTTATTCAGCAGGACCTTTCTCTGAAAACCTGGGTTATTCAAAATCCTCCAATTGAATTCCATGGAAGTTAATAGAATTAACTGCAATATATTCAACTCTATGTGACCAAACATTCAATTTATTACCACCTGAGGTATCTTAAAAGGATAATTTACATTTTGAAAAACTGTAAGTTCGATTGATGTCTATAAAGTTTGATTTTTGTCACAGGTAATTTTATGAGAAAAAAAATACAGATTTTTAGGAGAAATCACAGACAAAAAGAGAAACATCTAGTGTGGAAATGAGGTTGTTAATTCTCCTCTTGACCATGAGAGAAACAAGATACCAACTCATTGACTGAACTACAGTGTAGTTTATTAAGTATTGCATATGAATTGTGGCATGCAAGTAAGTACTTTTAGAGTTCAAGTTATTTTTTTCTTTTCAGCAATTCATGGAATAGATGTGGTAAATTATGAAGGTACACAAAATGTATATGTCTGTCACAGCTTAGAGTTATTTATTCTAAGATCTTGTTGATCAAAATAAACAAACAAATAAGCACTAATGGATCATGCCTATAATTTTAGCTACTCAGAAAGCTGAGATCTAATGTATTAAGTTCAAAACCAGCACAGGTAGTATAGAAAAGTTCTAAATATAAGAAAGTACTAAAATTAATGTAATTAACCACTACATATTTAAACTTTCATTTTACACTTTTCCTATGAAATGGTTCATTGATTTTTTTGATAAAATAATAATTTCACCAGTTTCACAATTCCTTTTAGTGTATAATATTTCTCAATTTTTTCTCTGTCTCACTGAATACATCAAGATACATAGTCTGGTAAATTAAACAGTGAAGCTCAGAGGATTGGCACACTAAACATCACACTTTCTTCACAGGAGTCAGTCTCTGTTTTCCTTTACTGCTATTTACATTTGTCTGTTTATTAGGTACTATTATCAAAAAAAATAAAATAGTCTTGAAAGCATGACTGATATGTGGCCCAGGATAGAAAAATTATAAGATGATCCTGGAATAAACCAGAAAACACAGTAAATCTAAAAAACAATGAGCAGGACATCAATATCTTATGAGCCAATGCTGAAGGAATCTCCTTGATCAGGAGAGGGTAGGGTCACTTTAAAATTAAACATGCAAAGTAATGAGCTAACATAGAATGAATAAAAGGTAAATGGAAGTCCAGACTCAAAATAATCAGTAGATACATTGAAGGGAAGAGGAAGTTCTTCCAAAAAGTAAAATACCAACTGCTAAATTTAGAAAGAGCAATAGAAACAGAAAAACATCATTTGGCAGAATTCATTCTGGTCGTGGTTGTTTCAGGAAGAAGTCATAGAAAGATGTGGGTGGAGACGGAATGAAAAACAACTATGACATTTGAGAAAAGATGGTGCAATTTTCTTACAAATAATTCCTTACCTAGCAATTATCAAAAATGGGTAATGAATGAAACATGAAAGATGTATTTTCAATTGCTGTCCAATTCCTGACATGTAAAAGATTAAAACGTTGTAGTTAATGTATTGAAGAAGAATAAAGGTATAGAAAAAATGTCATGTAAAACTAACATCCTAGAAATGTATACAAAAATACTGACAGTCTTCAGAGGTTGCAAACTTGAATGGTGGTGTATGAACAAGTTGGGAATGATGTACAATTTTCTGCCTTGAGCCTCTGAACTGAGTTGCTTCATGGTTAAGTAGATCTTTTTTTCCCTGATATACAAGTAGGAAGAATTAAAGATGATGGGGAGATTCTATGCACACTATGTTCCCCAGTAAGACAGGGAGACAGACTAAGTTCTAAAATACCAACCACTAGCAAATTGAAATGGATTGTAAGAAAGGATGTGTGTGAACTCTATCATTCTTGCAAAATTTCTGCATTGGAAATCTTTACAAAACATAATACATTATATATATGATATAACTAGTTAAAAGATGTCAGAAAAATAAAACACACAGAGACAGACAAGTGTTATTTATTCACTGTATATTGTTCTCTATTTTGATGGTTGTCAGGCAGTTGGAGGCAGAGCAGTATATGGTCTTCCATTCAAAGATCAGTCACAATAAGCTATTCAGAACGTGAAGAGCCAAGGATCACAATTCAAGGTCAGACTGAGCAGGAAAGTCCAAGAAATACTTAGCTCCAACTAACCACCAAAATGCTTCAACTGAAGCTGTACTTCAAGGGATAGAGTACCAGCCTAAGTGACAAAGCTAAGAAACAATGCCCAGATTCATGTAATCATTATGGAGAAATAAAACCAAACTAAATGTTAATGGACATATTTTGAAATACTATATTTGTATATACCTACCTCCTTTCTTATCTACTATCTTAAATGTTTAAAATTATTTATACTCTATGATTAAGAAAACATAAAATATAAATTATATAAATAATAATCAATGTAACATAATATGCATTCTTTATTAATTAGGAAAAAGACTATGAATAGGGTAAAATAAAATGTAATTTTATACATCTTATCAAATGTGCCCCTGTTGAGATGAGTGAAGCCATCATCAAGTATTAAATGATTCAATTTTGATTTTTGAAATTAAATGTTTTAATATTTAAGATAGCTTCATTTGAAATAAATTTCTGAGGAATTTTCAGACACTCATAGGAAATAAGATTAGAAATGGCCAGGTGGAGGGCACCTTGAAAATGAAACTTGATTTAAAAGAAATCACTATCACAGTAATTTCAAGATTCAAAACTTCAAGTCAGAGTCCTGTGATGGTTGCTATGGAAGCAGAGGACACTGTACTGCTCTCCCTTTTTGTCCTGTACAGGCTCCTCATGCCGTTCCTTTCTGGGACCCTATGGGTTTTATTTCTTTTCAATGATCTTATTGGATTACTTAATCACTGTATATGGTAGGTGATGGATTTGAATAGTGGATATTGAATAAAATGAGATTTTTCCTTGGGGTCCTCTTAGGATGCCGAGATAGTAGACATCAAGACTTATAACTGCATATAAAGTTACTTTATTGCCTGCTCTTAGAACCTCATCTACCCAAGTCAACAAGTGTGAAGACAATGGTGAGGCTTACCAATAGGAAACTCTGTTTCAATCACTGCACATGCAGAAAGCTAGCATGTGCGGAAAATGGCCTGTCTGTTTTCTGTACCCAATGCCCTTTCTAATTCCCTTTAAGATTAGAATTGTCATGTACCAACCCCCTATCGTTTACATCTTTCTTTTATGTGTTGCTGCTTTTATGGAGTGCTAAATTGCTTAATTAAATTTTACTGGTTTATTCTGCTTGCTCATTCATATCCTACTTAATCCAGCCTACAACGTTTTCTTCTTTAAATGAACATATGAAAACGTATGGAATGTTAGAGGTCCATTTAGGCTGTGAAAATAGCTATGCGTTTTAACCTATATGGTGCTATTTGCTTTTAAAAAAACATACTCATTTGTCATGCCAGCATAGAAGCGATGAACAAGATTAGCTACATTGGGTTTAATAAAGCTCTTGTAGGAGCACGTATAGGATTAAATGTTTGTTTTTTCCAGGTGACATTAAAGTTTATTTCTAGGCTTTGAGGTAATCAGACCCATTTGAAAATCAGTCTATTTCTAACACTGAGATTTGTTCATAAAATATTCTCCATAACAACTTCTCTGTTGAAAGAGTGTGGAAGCCAGGAAAGGTTTACTGTTTTCTTATTTGTTTTCCTAGAGAATGCTGGGACCAGGTGGACTGTTTACACCAGATATTGGGAGGACTGGAGCAGCCCTGCTTCTGGTTCAGCATATTGATTTATGCAGCAGTTTTTCCCTAAGGAAAGGAAGGACAGCTCAAGGTATTTATAACAAGATATGTACAGCAGGTGCTGGCAGCTTTGGCAATACCGGAAGCAAAAAGCCTGCCATTAGGGATAGCTGCACTCAATGTCTAGCTTAAAGGTTAAGATGAGAGAAACGTTGCCTTTCTTGGGCTCATTGTGGATTAGCCATGGACAGGAGTGACAAGGCTCAAGACTCTTGCTCTAAGAACTTGTGTTTCTGGCCACAGACAGGGGTGACACATTATAATTCCTTTACATGAGAGCATGTAGGTAAAGGATGAAGGATTTCAAATGCTTCCTTACCATTCATTGCAGCATTAATTCCAAAACTGCCCAGTGCCTTTGACGATTCCTTTTTCTTGGTTTGGATGGAATAACATGTACACGAAAATCTATGACCCTTTAAAGTGAACTTCCATTGTTTCTTCTCCACCTGCTAAGGATTCACAGCAATTTTGCCAGTCTAGTCTCCTACATTTCCATCATAAATGTACTGTCTGTTGTCCAGAGTCTTACCTTAGCTTCGGTAAATTAGCAAACAACAACAAAAATAACAAGAAAAAGCAAACTTACTCTTTTTCTTCTCCTTATGGCCATTCCTAATTCCTAATATTTTAATTATGCACCTATAAGTCAACTAAACTTTTTCCTCTAGAACCAATTATAGGCATTGGTACAATTATTAAATAGTGATTCAGTGACTGTTTGCTAGGGCCCACATGGAAACTGTCATTTAAATTTCTAAAATTCAATGTACTTCACTTTCTTATTTGGAAAATTATAGCACTTTCAATACAAATGAGTAATTATAATACTCATAGGAGCTAATATATATTTATGGACTGGCTTCATTTTGGATCTAGTTTTAGTCAAATGTTTAATATTTTTAATACCCAGAAGGGTTAGAGGTTCCATAGGTCTAGTCAGTCCTTCACAGAGCATGAAGTAGTTTAATTCATATTATAATGTCACTCTCTTCCACAGCTCTTTCTGTTCTGGATTCCTGCAGAGCAAAAGTCTAGCCAGCTTATCTTCTATGAGCACCTATATGCATGATTACATTCAGGGAAAGTTCTCAAGTGATTTTATTTTAGGCTTCTGTGGGCAGGTAGAGAACTTTATTTCAAGTGCTATTTCTTTTCACAAGACCATAATTATCACAAATAAAATTGTTTGAAATCTGTACTTTATTCTATTATAACCATGATGTTTCTCTTTTCAAAATTTGAAATATCAAATGATAATAGTTAAAAAATAATCAAGAGCTAAATAACATACCTCAATGCTTCTAATGGTCATTAAGGGTGAATGTTTTGCTTTGCAACCACATTAGTAGTAGCACAACTAGACATGAATATTTTCCAAATGCCACATTTACAATTTATAAATTTAAGCACATTGAAGCTATTTTACTTTTTATCAACATTGGAAAGCTTTTTAAATTGGTATGAAAGGAGCCCTTCATCATTAAAGAATGGTTACAACATAGTTAAATTTTACTAGATTTAATAATAAATCTTTATTGTATCAGGAGATACATACACTCTGCTTAACAAGGGAGTTTTCTGGACTGCCTGGTATTATTTTAATTTTTCACATTATTGAAAAATCCTGCAGTTTCACATCTAGTTTATAGCTAAAATCTACTCATGGGATTTCTAAGACATAAATATTTTCAGATATTTATCTCTTAAAATTGTCCACAGAGTCACTAAAACACCAATCAGCTTTACTTTCTTAATTCTAAATATGAAAATAGAGGAAATTAATAAACACTCAAGTAAGATAGTGGCCATATTAAACTAGTAAATAATTCCCATTCCTGTGTGTGTGTGTGTGTGTGTGTGTGTGTGTGTGTGTGTGTGTGTGTCTAGGATCAGTGAAAAGTTCAAAGTAAGGGGATCTTGGAGAATTTTTCCTTCATCTATTCATGAATATCAGCTAGAAAATGTGACTGCATTTTGATCTCTTTTGGCTATGGATTTGCCTAAAATGATTAAACTGAGGCCAACTGCTCACATATATTTTAAAATCTCATGCCTGCATACCTTTGTTTGTTATATCAGTTGTCAAAATATTCATCAAATGGAAGGCATAAAACCTCTGGAAGAAAATAAAAGCACAGACTGTTTAATAGCAATACTGGCTCAATAGACGAAGGCGGCTTCAGGTTATAAGGCAGTCTTCCATTCTGTGACTCCTCACCATGTGTTCTCAGTGGGTCTGGGAGTGAAGCAGGCATTTATTACTTCATAGGTCCTCTGATACTTTGGGATTATCACTTAATTAACTTGGCATAAATAGATTGAACAAGCAGTGTAAACCCCAGTAGACACAACACTTAGAATTGTATGATGAATTGTCCAAGAAATCCTGAAAAATGAACTAACAAGAAACAGAGAAATGACACCTGATTCAGATCAGCACTTGGGTTTAAAATAAATCTTTAAAAAATCTTTACACATTCTTCAGTGATGGTTGTTACGTTTTTAAAGTCATAAATAATAAGACAAATGTGCATTCACTTAATGAGAGATTTCTCTCTTTGTGCTTTTAATTCTAAGGAAATGCTAAAGGCAAATGGGGTTAAATTCCAGGTTCAATGAATAATACTTGCTCTATTATGTTGGTATTAAAGACAATTCAGGACAACCCATTAGTTGATGGTGAGGTATATAATCTTTTTGTAGCAAGGGTATTAAATAACATGTGTATTTGATTTGTTACAAAAGTACAAAAGAGATAGGTTAACTAATTTTTTTTTGAAGTTTATTATGTTTTAAAGCCTTCCACAAAAGTGAACTTAAAGCATTTAATCAAATCTCTCTGGTACCATTTAGAAATCTGATTCAACACTTTTGAGAGCAGTCTACAGAGTATATTTTAGAAGTTGATTAGGTCAGATTAAAGAATAGTACCTAGATGTTTTAGCCTAAATTGCATGTAAAAGCAAGCATTAAAAATCCAAAGATAACTGTAACACAATTTTAGCAAAATCTTATTTTAGATATACAATATTGCAGTGATCTACAGAGGCCTTAAATGGGAATGAATTTTAGTATCTAATTCTACTAAAATCCTGTGGACATTGAAACAATCTATTTTCAAACTTTAAAAATAACAAACTGAAGTAAAATTTCACTGAGCTGACATATTTACTTTAGAGCTCAAATGAAGAAATGCATTTGTATTTGCATCTATAATCAAAAAGGAAGACTTCAGCTAGGACATCCCAGTTTCATGGCATCACTTCTGAAATCTCACAGGATGTCTTAGATGTCGATGAATGGAATATGTGAAAGTTTATCATGCAGGAATGTTTTTCTCACTGATGCTAACTAATCATAATACCAGCTACTCATGGGACTGAGATGTGAGAACTGTGATTTCAAGACCAAGCAGGAGAGTTTGTGAGCATTTTATCTCCAATGAAACAACAAAAAGCCAAAAGTGGAGCTCTGACTCAATCTGTAGTGTGACAGGCATAAGTGAAAAAGCTAAGGAACGTACCCAGCCCCAAGTTTAAATCCCAGTTCCAGCACAAATTAACAAAGATACATAATTCTGAGTCAGATATGCATGATGGAAAGTTCCAGTTTTCTTGCTGGCATGATTTCTGGAAAGCTATCTATCTAACCAAACTGTTCTTATTCATTCCAATGATAACATATTTAAATTTGATATAACTGTAAGGTTAATAAAATGATGTCCCAAGATTGTTCTGGTTATATAAGAGCAATAAGGAAATAACAAACATTGCTTCGGTTTTCTTTCTTAAAAGTTACTTAGTACCAGTATGTTCACATTCATGAAGTTTGAGGTCCTCTTATTTTCCTACATATTATTTCTTCATTTATTTGTGTAAATAGCACAACTGAAGGGCATTATATTATTACAGAAACTACTAACATAATCAATATTGGCAGTTTTATTCCCACTTTCTGCTCATCAACTGAAGTAGAGGAAGTGTAGTTAATAGCATGTATTAAGTAAGAAATAATTAAAGAAATGGACAAAAGAAATGCCTTTGGTTAGGGAGGGTAATAAGGACATTCAAGGAGCAATTCTCATTTTGAATTAATTACTGCAAGATATATGTGTCTGGAATATAGAAGTCAATATGATTTTGGAGGCTGAAGACAAACAAAAGGGCCTACTCCAGCAACTCAGTAATAATAAAGCTTCTAAAGACAGAGATATCCAATAGTATTTTTATACCCAATTATTGAGCCCTGTCCCTTTGCATATATTTAATTCTTAAACACACTTGACTACCATAAAGAACTAGTCCCTCCACTACAGACATAGTTTTGGTTACAGATGGCTAACTGGTGTTTTTCATATACCTTCAGTCCTCGATGAATCAGCCTCTTATAAATTTTATTCCTTTATTGAAGATGTGTTTTACCTTCTAAATTGAGTTTAGTTTATTGCCGTTGGCTTGAACTCTGGGCCTGGGCGTTGTCACTGAGCGATTCAGCTCAAGGCTACTGACCTACTCCTGGAGCCACAGTGCCACTTCCACGTTTTCTAGTGGCTAATTGGAGATAAGAGTCTCAAGGACTTTAGTGCCCTGGCTGGTTTTGAACCACAATCCTCATCTCTCAGCCTCCTGAGTAGCTAGGATTACAGCCATACCCAGCTCCAGCTCTTTCTAGCAATACATCAACATGAAATGTAGAATGTTGTTCCTTCTTCCAATTATGAATAAAGTTTTAGATTTTGTTCATTAGAATGGGTTAGGCAAGTATTAGGAAGATGGTATCATGAAGCTTAAGAGGACATATCCATTACATGAGATTAAATATTATTATATGCAATATCGTTATAATCTACACACTTAAAATTGCTTTCTAAATTTCACTCACATACGATCTTCATAGGAGCCTTGGGCCTTCTTTTATAACTAGTGTTTAGCTCACTCACCCTATTGGCTTTTGTTTCTATTCTTATTCTTTCTAAGAACATAATTGCAACACATTGCCTGAAATAGCAATTTGAAAATAAACATGATTTAAGCAGAAATTATTAGGAAGGCTCATTCACTTTATTTAAATCTGCTTGTTCTTGGTAGCCACTAAGATTAAAAACTGACTTTGAGGTTATTTATTTATTACATTTTGTTAAAGTGCAATGACAGCCTGAAGTTGTTAATACTTTCCATATTGAGAGAAGTCCCCCAAAATAGTCATTAGGTCTTGTAGTGTTTACAGAGTGAGTACGTTTGATTTTTCGCAATACAGCTTCTTGATTTTTCAAGGATCTATGTAAAATAAATAAAGAATACAGTTACCTGCTCTAAGGTGAGCAAGAACTGCGTATTCATAAAAAAGATCCATATCATAAGATAATCAGTATTAAGAGGGTCACTTCAATCTGAATTGATCTTTTTAATATTTTTCTGGATAGATGCATGCATTTTGATTTGTTAATTAAATCATTCCTTAAACTATTCTTAATGATTAAAAAACCAATAAACCTATCAGTTCTATTTTCTATGACCTCTTTATTCTGATAGGCACTGTAGATATTTAGACAGCTAAATATAATCCAAATAACTCATATTTAATTAGCAAAATAAGATCAAGTAGTGAGAAATATAAAAGGGGGAGCAATACCTCCTACTTGGTATGCAGGGAGGGGAAGCAATGAAGACACTCAAAATAATTTTTACTACTATTATTAGCTCTACTCTTCAAATAACGAAAATTCAAGCATATTTGAAGATACCAAATCAGCTGTGAATTACAAGAAGCACCAAGTTTTTAGTCTATAGCACTTCAGAAATCAGGTTCTTCCCAGAACCCCTGTGTTTCTTATTAAACCTGATTTTTATATTAACGCTTTGAAGGCATTTCCAATCTTTTCCAAAATTAAACACAAACCATCAACCAAAAATTCTAAGACAATCAACATCTTTTAAAACTAGCTAATACCATAAAGGACTGTCTCCAGAAAGGAAAGAGAGAGAGGGAGAAGAGGAGGGTAACAAGGTAGAGGGGGAGCTGAAAGAGGAGAATTAAAGGAAGAAGATTAAGGAGGAGGAGGGGCAAAAACAGGAGAAGGCAAGAGGAGGAGGGAAGAAGAAACAGGAGGTGAAAGAGGAGGAGAGGAAGAAGGGGAGACAGGGGGAGGATAAGGGGAAGGGAAGAAAGAAGGAAGAGGGAGGAGAAGGAGAAGGAGGAGAAAGGGAAAGAGCCAATGACATCTAGTTCTATTTTCAGCTTAAATCTGGCAACAAAATTCAGGCAGAGAGCTAATTAGCAGGTTTAAACATCTAATACGTATGAAAATTGTTCAGCAATTCAAGAGATATTTTTATTAACCAATTTGATGTTCATCATGTGTATATTTCCAGTTATATTATTTATAACAGGTATACAATTTAATGTGATGATTGTAATGTTAATATACTATCATTAAAATGATGTTTTATGAAAGTTTGAAGATTTTGAAAGGTAATATACAAACATGATTATTTCCTTATTTGAACCAATTGAGAAACAGAAATACTGATATATAATAAAAATATTTTATTGCTGGAAACCTGTGTTAGAGTATCAAATATAGAATCTGTGTGTCTACTGTATGTAAGGTATCTAACTTTTAAATTATAAGTAAAGGGACTAGAGAAAGAGGAGGAGGAAGAAGAAGAGGAGGAGGAACTGAAGAAGTTACATTGTGTATGAGCACACTAATTGAATACAGTTAAGTAATCAGTAGTTTTGTCAATGAGTGAATGCTAATTTTTCTTTTGGTATAGAATATGTAAGAAAATCCACATACTATCAGAATTCTTGGAAAGACTTGCCTTTATTAATGCTTCACAATGGAGAATAGAATGGACAACCAGATTCCAAAAATACCTAATAAATGGAAAACTTTTTCTCTTAACAAAATTAATGGGAAAATAAAATCATTCAGATTGGATAGACTGTAAGAGATGAGATCAAACACCAAGAATAAATGGACTGATGGATATTGCAGTGGAGAGAAGAAATGAAGTGAGACGGTAATAAATAAATTGATCTTTTAAGTCACAATTTATTCAGTGCCAAGGAGGATTGATTGTTGGGGGGGGAGTGACACTGTGTACCTGGGAGGACAACAGAGTTGTGAGAAAGCCAGGAAAAGCACAGGAAGTACATGGTGGTGAGAAACCTAGTAGAAATATATAATGGAAAATGATTATAGTAACAAGGAGTGCTGTTCTGATAGCATGCATTTCTCCACTAGGAAAACTTATCTCACTGCAGTATTTAACGTGTTAAAGACAATCATTTCTACACATCTCAAAGAAAAGAAGACTCAAAATGCCCACTCAAGAAATAGTGTAGTGTTGCTTTGCATATGTGTCTTTGGCCCAAATTTTGTCTTCAGTCTTGTAGGTTTAGAAAATGCCATTATCAGCTCTTCAAGATTATATCTAAATCTATAGGACTACTTTAAATCCAGACAAATATCTATAAGATTTATTTTTTAAAAAACCCTTTGGCTTATTAGAGAACTCAATCATGATATTATCAAGTTGAAATTACTTAATCATAACTTCTGCTCAGCACTCTTTCTCTCTGTATCTCTTTTGGGTTGTGTTTGACATTTGAAGAATTTTACATTAGCAGAAACAGGATATATTTTAACTACACTTTTAAATTGATTATGCTAAACTGGAACACTAAAGAAGGAATATATGAATGGGAAATTTACATTTTACCTACCTAGTATTCACTGTGATAGGCTTTTTTTCTTTTCCAACTGTAACCACAATTGAATCAAAGAGTATCTTAAAATCTGGAGAGCATTATTTCGGATGGATCAGTTAGTCTATTTCCAGAAAAGGCTAATACGTGAATCTCAGGGGATAAAGTAGGACATAGCTAGCCTTAATGTTCTTGGCACTATCTGATAAGGCAACCTATGGAGAGAACAAATACAGGAGAAAGGTTGTGTGTGTGTGTGTGTGTGTGTGTGTGTGTGTGTGTGTGTGTGTGTGTGTGTGTGTGTGTGAAAGAGAGAGAAAGAGACAGAGACAGAGACAGAGAGACAGACAGAGACAGAGAGACAGACAGAGACAGAGACAGAGAGACAGAGAGACAGAGAGACAGAGTCAGAGAAAGAGAGAGAGACAGAGACATGGAAAGAGAGACAGAGAAACAGGGAAAAAGATTCTGGATCTTTTCCTCTAATTTTAAAGCTACTTGGTTTTATTTTAAAGTGCTCAGCTATAGGGACATTATTGGAGGACATTAGTCCTAATGTCTCGAAGGCCCCACCTCTAAAACTAGTATTTTGAATCAATTTCTATTTTCTTAATAACTTCAGCATGAGTAATCATTTTGGACATAAGTTTTCAGAGGTTTCAAACCATAAGGAAATCATAGCACCTTGATTCTATTAAATCACATTAAGATTGAAGGGGGGAAATCAAGATTAGTAGGGGGAGGGTGGGAGGGAAATGGGACCATGGCATAAGAAAGGGTATCAATGTTCGTGAAGTTATGCACTTTCTATCTGGTGAATATAATGTAACCCTTCTATTAAAAATTTTAAAAAAAGATTGTTAGAAAAGTAAATTCTATAGTCAGAGGCTTGCTGAAAAATATGAAAAGTTGAATACAAAGGAGTAAATATTTGAATACTTATAGTTATCTAAAGGAGAAAGTAGAAAATGTACACAAACCAAATTGTTTTATATATATATATATATCCAATTGTGGGATATTAAGACTACCTAGTAGTAAAAAAATGAAACTGATATGATCTTAACATGAAAAATTTAAGATATAAAACAAATTGCTCTGAAACGTCCATGCTCAGAGGAAAGTAAATTCATGAAGACAGCAGAGGACAGGATTGTTGTACTATCCTAGGTGCTGTCAGGTTTCATTTCACCTTAAGTTGCTTTTTGCTTTTTATGTGGTAAAAGCCTAAGTTACAAAGTATAAGTTAGAAATACTATCCTAGAGATATTTAGTATTAAAATACTCAGAAATCCCAATGAATTCTTGCCAAAGCAACGAACCAATTCTCAAAACTCACTGCTCTAAACTTCTATGGCCTAGATGTGTTTTACCTAAAATTTAGTTGGCCAAATGGACAGTCAGCTTAAATTTATGGAGCTATTTTAGTATTTATGGAACTATTTTGTGACCAATTGTTTTTATATTGATAGATGTATTATTATTAATAAGTGATATAGATATAATATTTTAAGTATTAGTTAATAAATCTAGAATTCCTTTTATTTTGCTAATATATGGAAAGTGAATTATCTGATACATGTTCGTACATTTATTCTTTTATTTTTTTAACACTTTGAGATATTTTAACTTCTTCAATTAAAAACTCTTTCTCCAGAAATACTTTATTCATACAATAAATTCTTAGGGAAGACTTATAGTAGGTTTCAGAAAATTTACCTACTGCAGACTTGCTTTAAATCTTGCCATTTTATTCCATTATGTGTGCTTGTGTTCCCTCCATGCATTAAAGAAATTAACGCCTGCCAATACTCATTTCTGTTAGCGTTTTCTTAGGTATTGATATTCTGACAGGGGAAAAATGCCCAAAAGGAATTGGATGAGGCAGAACATTATTGAACACCATTAAATTTCATTTGCAAGATAATTTTTTAAAAATTCAAATGTAAACAAAAGGATACATCCATCATTTGCATCGCACTAAGAGTAATGTCAGAGCTGCTTTAAAACAAATCCTAATTGTTTTCTTTGCAGAGTCAATAGTCAGATGTCAAACAATGAAATATAGAATATGCTTTTGGAAAATTGTGAATTAGCAGGTGTGCCTTACTCAGTAGAGCGTAAGTATTGACTATTATTCATCTTGATATTCAGTATTAATATAATTAAACTTTTAGGTGGTTACATGCTATATTTCGAAATATCCACAATATAGAAGTTGTTTCTTCTACCCCATCCATCCCAATCCTCTATCTCAATCCTCTACTTTTATGTGGACTCCGACTTTCCTGAGTGATTTTTGATAGGCAGCACCTTCAACTATCGATCACAACAAACAGACCGCACAAGCTAGTCACTTTGCTGTTAGACTTGCTGCTGTAGAGTACAAACTTTGTAATTCACACAGTCTCCTCAGTGCTGTCAAACCAAGCTATCAGACCAATACATTAAAATAAAAATATAAGCAACACTGAAAAAAAAACCACCTTATTGAAAAAAGGAAGCAGAATTTCCAAGATGGAACCAGATGAGTGTAGGCCTACTCCTTTGGATTAGCAACGTATCTACCCTCTTGAAGCTGAACCCTGAATGAAACCCAGGATCTATCACCCAGGAGAAAGGTGGGAGGCTGTGGGAGCCTCCAGAGCTGTCGCCATACGATTCATACATAGGCCAGCCAACAGATGACTTGAAAATGTCCCTTTCTACTGTGCTGACAGCGAGTTCAGGGTCAAGGATACAGCATGTTAGTCGAGGAAACCAATGTATCACATTCCTACTACAGTCCTCCATATGCCAATGCCAATGTTAATTATATTTCTCGAAATACGGGGCCACATGGAAGCAATAAAATATGACACTTCGCTACATGAACACAGGAGGCCAGATGCAGTAGGAAAGGAGATGTACTCAAGGTGAAGGTAAGAACATAAACCATTCCCTTGGAAGAGATGATGCGATCCTCCAGTCCATCCCATTTCAAAGGAAGAGATAGCCATGCTCTGAAATTCCCCCATGAGCCGCCTATCATTACGCGCGTGCGCACAGCTGCAGTGCAACTACATGATTCCCCCCCTCAAGGTAATTTAAAATTAAACTGGACATGACAAGCACATATTCCCAGGGGTACCAGTGAAAATGATTCAGCTACACAATTTTAACAGCTTTGCTTCTTACTTTGTCAAAATGATAGGTCACATTTTGCAAAAGACTTGCATCCTTCTCAAGGCTAATTGCGTTCCATAAGCACTTTGGCACACTTGTGGACGCAGCAAACGCATACATTTTTGCTTTCTGACACCTTTCCCTAAGTTTATTTGATAAGTGGCTATCTCTCTATCTTTACTGTCAAGGTCCTTTATTGCTGGCTGGTTAGAAAAGAAGGAGGCAAAGGTCGATTTGCTTTTTCCCAGAAACAAATCTGTCATATCTTTGATGTTCCACTCGAATGGCCTTGTGGGACTGAGGGAAGCCAGACCTCCTTCTCCGGGGTACTTTTTGCTCAAATACAGCCACAATAGATTTTTGTTCTAGATGAACAGAATCCAACATCAGTATGGCAATCAAGGCTATTATGCTCGAAAAGAATCGAAGTCACAAAAAGCTTGCCAGTTATTTGTAAAAATCAGAGTCCTTTAAAAAGCTTCTTATAACAATCTGCACATATCAAGGGTTGCTGGCCTTTGTAGATGGAAGAGTCTTGCTTTAGAGAGGAAAATCGCAAAGTAAAGCCATCAAAAGAAGCAGAGCTTTTTTTCTGGCAGAAATAAATGTGCTTTAAACATTAGTAAATATGTATACCCTAATGAAAATCAATCTCTCTCTCTCTCTCTCTCTCTCTCTCTCTCTCTCTCTCTCTCTCTCTCTCTCTCTCTCTCTCTCTCTCTCTCTCTCTCTCTCTCTCTCTCCCCCTCCCTCTCTCTCTGCAATACATATCCCCATTCCCATTCTCAGCTGTAAATGTCCCTGGGAATTATTTCCAGAGACAAGCTGTAGGGAAAGCATCAATTAATCTGCTGAATGAATTCTCGAATCTATTCTTAATGCTGAGACCCCCTCCTGGCGCTTGGTAATTACCCCAATATTTTCTGTACGCTTGTTTAAATGGCTTCCTCTTGGGCTTCCTGTGAAGAAGGCCTCTCTCTCTGTTGCTCTGAAAGGCAGCATGCCTTATCGCTCCGCCTCATTCCATCTGTGGCTCCTAGGGGGTCCTGCTAATCATTGTCATTGGAACATTGGATGAGCAGTCTGGGGACACAGATAGATGTGACACCAAAGGAGACCAGAGACTTTCCAACAGAGTACTCGTCTTTATAAATACCTCATCCTTCCCAGATATGAAGCAAGAGATGAACTCCCATCAAGGAAAAGCTTGCACCTTAATTATACAAATACAGTGATCAAAGCTATTGGTATTGTTTTCAGAGACTAGGAATTTCAAATAACGGTGTTTTGGTACCTCTGAAAGAAAAGTGACAGAGAAAAACAAAATTGAGGGAATGCAAGAAACAAGGGGAAAAAGGAAAAAGACTTTACATACAAATGCTATTTACAAAGAAATACAATTTCAAAAGCAGCTGATGCAAAAGAAAGATAAAAGTTGTGAAGTGTTGAGCTGTGAAAGAACTTCAAAGTGTATTAAAACGTCATATTGATTTTTCTTACATCTTGAAGTGGTAAGTTTCAGGAAATAAATGTGATCCACAATTTATCCACACATGATTTATCTGTAGACAGAGAAAATAAAGCATGGGGATATTTTTGAATATAAAAGAATCCTTGCACTGGAAATATTTTCCCTTATTTTTCTTACATAAAAATGACTTTCATCCTTTTGGGGGCATGGCAGGTATGAATATTATTTTCTAAATAAGTTGATTCAGAGGCTCCTTGAAGCTGTCTATGAGGATTTGAGAACAAGCTAAGCTACTTTACTTGCTGAGTAATAATGAATGATTTCAATCAGATTCAATAAGCTAAAATATAGCCTTTAAAGAATTAGAAAAGATGTTGCATTGTTTGTTCTTTTATTGATGAGTATTTGAACAAAAGGATATTAAGAAACACTTTAAAGGAAACTGTGACATTTCTTTTAATATTAGGACCTAAGAATATTAGTTTAGTTAATATATTTCGTAAAAGAGTCATCACACTGGCTTCTAGGAAAAAAACTTGGGAGTATTACAAGTAAACTATAAAAGATTTTCTATATTTAAAATATTAAAAAGAAAGGCTTAAAAGTCTTCCAATGATTAATATATTTTCTTTAAAAATTATATTGTGTTATTATAAAATCATACTGAGGGCCGGGAGTTTGGCCTAGTGGTTAAAGTGCTTGCCTAGCATGCATGAGGGTTCGATTCCTCGGTACCACATACATAGAAAAAAATCCAGAAGTGGTGCTGAGGCTCAAGTGGTAGAGCTCTAGCTTTGAGAAAGCCCAAGGACAGTGCTCAGGCCCTGAGCTCAAGCCCAGGACTGGCAAAAAAAAAAAATCATACTGAATGTTTTCACAAAATAGATAATTTGGAAATCTCAGTGCTCTTTTTTTCAAATTGTACAAAAATAGAGCCAGGCAAGTAATGTCAGATGATGTCTGGAATAAAGGAAGAAACTTCATTTGAGATTCAAAGTTTTGTCTCTTGTCCTCCCATGAAAATCCAGGTTTATCAGAAATTATGAATGGTGAATCTCCGTGCTGAGATGATCTCTTGCTAACACCATGCTCAGTTGCTAATTGACCAATTAGCAATATTTCATATTGGTTACTCATGACATTCTTTCAGAATATTTGCTTCCTGGAGTCCAGGAAACCATTTTCTTCTGGTTTCCATCCTAAATCACTGTCATTTTCCTGGTTTATCCTAGTTTTGTTTGTTATTTTAGTTGTTGTTGTTTTTTTTAAATTTCTACTCATTTGGACAATGCTGACATGGCTCAGTCCTCAGAGATCTTATCCTGTATCCTAGGTTTCCAGCAACATCTGCATACGGAGGACTCATAAACTGAACGCTCTCTTTTTATCTTGCTTATCTACATTGTTCTCCAGATTCTTATATCCAACTCTTTAACTCTTTAACTGATGTATTTTAATGAATGACAAGCATTACAAACTTACACCAAAATGAAATTCTTGATTTCTTAAATATATTTCTCTTAACGATTCCACAAGCATGTAAAGAAAATGTTATTATTGCTGGAGAAGACACAAAATAATCCAAGCACACTCAAGCATGCATTCACACACAGACACACAGACACACACAGACACACACACACACACACACACACACACACACACACACATACAAGTCTATAGGTACATTGACCTATTTCTTTAATTATCAGTCCTTAATAAATCAGTAGTTTTCATTTTTACTTTTGTTTTTAACATAATAGATGCACTCTTTATACTCTCAAAGCAGACCATGTCATTCTATGCCAAACCATCAGTAGTATCTTCCAATAGCTATATGCTCCACAAGATAATATGTACTACTACTTTGCCCAATTTATCACATCAAGTTTTTCTTTAATTTAATAGACAAGAATCCTATGAGACTCCTGCTGTGCTTAGGCTGTGCCAATATGTTCTCATCTTTGCTTTCCTAGCCCTTCAATGTTGAAAGCTAAAGTCTCACATTGCTGTTTTGTTTATTCCATGATTCCCTTTAGATCTTTCTTCAAAGCTTGTTCCTGGAGGTGTATCACAGCAGAGTCTGTAAAAGCTAAAATAGGGTAAAACAAAACTTACACCAGTAATACATCTCCAGTGAGAAATGACAGTTTTTCCCACTTTGTCTGGAAATTAACCACTTGGGAAAGAAGAATATAGAAGATGATGTAAAATTTGGTGTATCACATTTAGGCTCAGATCAACTCTCTTGATTATTTTAAAGAATATACTACATGGGTTCATGTTGGGAAAATTATCCAGCCTCTGAAGTTACCTGACTTCTCTTTACCTAAAATTCAGATTTGTACAGTGAGTTTAATTGGACTGAGTGTTAATGTTTGACTATTAAATAACTAATGATATAAACTCAGAGCAGTGTCTTGTTTCCTGTAACTGGCTAATAAGTATTAGTTATCACAACATTAGCAGATAAGTGGTTATTTCCTGGAATCTTGAACAGAGAATGGGGCAACTCTTAGAAACTGACACTGTCAACTGTTATATGGCTGGATGACACCTCCCAGAGATAAAAGCTTCTAGACATAAGGGTTTTGTATGGCTTCAATGATCTAAATGTATCAAAATCACTGTCTGGAAGAGGATAAGAACCCGTGTTTCTGCTCATGAATTCTCTGTTTAGTCTCCTCAGAGTCTCAATTTCTTAAGGACAGATAAAAAAAGTGACTATAATCAAAAATGTGCTGAGCTCATTCCATTGGATGTCGCTCCGTCCTTCAGGGAGGTCTGAGTTGAGTCCTATATATCAGGACTAACAGAAGGCCTAACAAATGTCAAAGAACTTGCTTTCATTCTGGAGTGTTCTGAAACTTCGAATTGCTCTCTAGACTCTTAGAGAAAATTGAAAGTCTTAAGTATCACAGCATTCTCAGGTGAGCCCCTCAAATCTATCCATCCTAATTTTCTGTCCTAATGATTTCTCAGGTATGGTTTATTTTCCATGAGCCTGGTCTTCTAAGAAGCAATCACAATATCTATTTTAGTCTGGACCAAGTATGGGAGCAATATATAAATCAGCAAGTCCTGAAGATACCACATCTTGCTCCTCACTCAAAACTGAACTTTGGTAAAAGAAAAATAGGGAATAGATAGCATCTGTGGGCATAAGAGGACTTTTTAAAGCAGGCCTAACTTAGACATACTTTCTCCTCACTAACCATGTGTTTGGAGCAAATATAGATTTCATTTAGCTTAAGATATTTATTGAAACTGAATTTTTTGTTTTATTTCTATTTCTTATTATTCTGCCCTTTTACCATGCTCTTGCTCTCTTTTATACAGCCTTCATTGGGGCAGAGGCTGGATCTCATTGCATTGGATATAATTTTTACATAATTGTAGAAGAGTAATGCAGCATCACTTGTCACTTTAATTCTGACTAAACTGCACACTTAGCTGTGGCTTAAAGTTAGCAATAAGCTTTTGTTCCTTATATGCTATGAAAATTTCTCATTTATAAGTTGCCATTAAAGTAAAATATTTTTCTAACTATTATAGTGAAATATTCAGAAGTCAATGTAGAACTCCTTAATGGATTTCTAAGCTACCCTGATGAATTAAGTGCATGTCATTTGAACAATGTCACCACCATTTAGACAACTTTATACACTGGAAAGAATTCAGGAAAACATTAAAAAAGGAATATGAGGGATGTAATATTTGTCATGTTTCATTTACTTTGCTTAATTTTATCTAGAGAAAACTAGCTTGTATATATGTCAGACTAATTCTCACATTAATGCCCTCTAAGAAATACTGATTCTGTTTAACAATCTTAGGTATGTTAAAAGCTGTGAATTGTAACTTTTGAGGGTAAGGACATTATAAAATCCTTTCTGGTTCATTTCCTTAAAGCATACAAATTGGATCTTGTAAACTATAGAACCCTTCTTTCTTAACGGTTTTAGAATGGCTTTCATCAGTAATTGAAGATGAAAACAAGTTTCATCTCCCCACTCTCTCCAGTAATTGGGCTTGAACTCTGAGCCTGAATGCTATCTCTGAGCTCTTTAGCTTAAAGCTACCATTCTACCACTTTGAACCACAGTGCCACTTCCAGTGGATAACTGGATAACTTTCATGGCCAGTCTGGCTTTAAACCTCAATCCTCAGATCTCAGCCTCCTGCGTAGCTAGGATTATAGGCATGGGCCAGCGATGCCCAGCTAACAAGTTTCATCTTAAACTCAAGTCCAAAGAAGTATTTGTAAAATGTTTATAAGACTTAGCAAATACTTATAACGAGTAGCAAAACAAAGACTAGAAACAAATTTATCAATATTTTTATGTTTTTCATTATGAATAACTTTTATAAAATAGATAAGAGGAAATAATTGAGGTATATGATTTTTACTTTCTTAGAATATTTTTATTTTCTTTAAGTAATTTTAAAAATGGCAACAAAGGAGTTGCCACCTACCAAAGCAATTTAGGAATACAGCATAACCTACCCTTTCCTTCACTTCTGGTAATTTTAGGATATTATTTTTTGTCTTTAAAGAAAGTAATTTATCTGTACAATGCATCTTGGTCTTTGTCATCACTTTAACATCATCACCTCCTCCCCTGTTGATCCATCCCTTCTCTTATTTTTCTGTAGTATATCAACAAATTCTTACCTGCTCTCAGTCTCCCTACTCACACCTTTCCTCTATTCCTTTTCCCTGGCCCCCTACCCTTTACCTTTTTGCAAGAATCCATTAGGCTTTTCTTTCTCCATAGTCTCTACTACACTTGAATGAATTCATTTGTGACCCCTTGCTTACCAACCAGTGTGCTTATTTCTAAGCTCATAGGCACGTTCTCATTGCCAACTATGAGTGAAAATATCTCACCCTATGCTTCTCTGGGAAATGTTAAACATTTATGGTGATAAAGAAAATGCAAATCAACTAGAATTAACTCCAAATGGATCAAAGACCTGGAGGTAAAAGCTGACACACTGAAAACTTTACAGGAAGGAATAGGAGATACACTAGGCCTCCTTGGCACAGGTAGAAACTTTCTTAATAAGGACCAAGAATCACAACAAATCAGAGAAAGGCTGGATAAGTGGGACTGCATTAAACTGCGGAGCTTTTGTATGGCAAAGGACATAGCTAGTAAATTAATTAGGAAGCCTACAGAATGGGAGAAGATCTTCACCAACCAAACAACGGACAAAGGCCTCTTATCTAAAATATATCAACAACTCAAAAAATTGAATCACTCCAAAACTAATCTCCAAAGTAACAACCATCCCATTAAAAAATGGGCCAAAGACTTAAAGAGAGTCTTCTCTGAAGAAGAAACAAAAATGGCCTATAGACACATGAAGAAATGCTCAACATCTCTGATCATAAAAGAAATGCAAATCAAAACAACTCTAAGATTCCACCTCACTCCAGTTAGAATGGCCAGGATCAGGAAAACGAATAATAACAGATGCTGGAGGGGATGTGGCCAGGAGGGATCACTACTACACTGTTGGTGGGAGTGCAAACTCTTTCAACCACTATGGAAAGCAGTGTGGCAGTGCCTCAAAAGGCTAAACATAGAACTCCCCTATGACCCAGCAATTCCACCACTTGGCATTTACCCAACCATCCAGAAACAAGGACATACTAAATCCACTAGCACAACAATGTTCATTGCAGCACTATTTACCATAGCAAAGATATGGAACCAACCTAGATGTCCCTCAGTTGATGAGTGGATCAACAAGATGTGGTATTTGTACACAATGGAATTCTATGCTGCTGTCAGAAAGAATGACATCGCCCCATTTGTTAGGAAATGGAAAGACTTAGAAAAAAATCATATTAAGTGAAGTAAGCCAGACTCAAAGGAACTTAGGCTCAATGGTTTCCCTCATTTGTCATAATCAGTAGAAACCTTGGGCTCTCCTAGCAGAGACCTGCAATAGAGCAAAATCTTGATACATAAGGCCATATAGTATGAAGCTAATTGAAAGGACCTCCAGGATATTGAAACAAAAGCCATATAACGAATGATTGTTGTCCTTAATGTACTATGTTGTCTCTCATCTCCTTTGCTGTCCTTTGGTTATCTCATATTGTTACAGTATCTCTCTTTGTTAGCTGATATATTGAATTTATTTGTATTTGGTTATTTGAAATTTGATAGGGAAGGGGGGAAAACCAAGACGGGTGTGGGGTGTGGGGGGGAGGGTAATGGGTACCAAGACATGTGAAAGGGTATCAATGTATGTGAATTAATGCACCTTCTATCTGGCAAATATCATGTAACCTTTTTACTAATTACAATAAAAAAAATTTAAAAAAAAGAAAATGCAAATCGAAACAGCGGTGAGATTTCACCTCACCCCAGTTAGAACAGTCAATTTAAAAACAAAACAGAAACTAGCAATAATCAGTGCTGGGATATGTCCAAACAAGAATGTTACCCACTCTTGGTGGTCAGGTAAATTTTTCAACCACTCTGGAAAGCAGTATGGAGATTCCTCAAAAACTTAAGCATAGGGCTCCCCTATTATCCAGCATATCTACTCCTCAGCATTTACCCAATAGAACACTAAGTAGGTCACACTAAGGTCATCAGCGCAATCAGGTTCACTGCAGCATGATTTATCATAGCCAAGATCTGGAATAAGCCCAGAGGCTCCTCAGTGGACAAACAGATAAGAAAATGTGTTATACATAGACAACAGAATTCTACTCATCCATCAGAAAGAATAATACTGTCCTACTTGTAGAGAAATGGAAAGACTTAAAGTGATTTTCACTTATTAAGTTGTTAAATACTTCACGAAATGTCTCTGAGGAATGAAAGAATCTCTACAATGACAAAATCAAATAAGGATTACTGACAAATATATCACCAGTGCATACAAATAGAGCAAGAAGAATGTCAATTGTATAATTATAAATATTTCATTTAACAAAATAAGATTAAATAAATTAAGATTTTAGAGAAAATTGAACATCTCATGATTCTGAAAAAAATATCAGGCATTGCTTCTTTCTAAAGTGAATTAAAACAAAATCTCTGAACAAATTATATGATTGTGTCTATTGACTATTCTACAAAGAAGCTCAGTCTGTATGACAAAGAAGGTTGCCTCTCATGCAGACTGGAGGATAGATATATGTTCCCTATGGAAATCTCATTGGGATAAAAAATGAAATGGAGCTGGGCCTTGGTGGTTCACACTTGTAATCCTCACTCTTCAGGAGACTGAGATCTAGAGGATCATAGATTGAAGCCAGCCTGGGCAGAATGTCTCTAAAATTACCAACTCAAACTGTCTCCACTCAAAAACTGGAAGTGCTGTTGTGGCTCAAGTAGTAGAACACTAGACTCATATACAGAGAAGCTGCCCTATAATTGAAAAAAGAAGCAGAAGCAGAAGCAGAAGCAGAAGGAGAAGGAAAAGGAGAAGGAGAAGAAAGAAGCAGAAGCAAAAGAAGAAGAAGGAGGAGGAGAAAAGGAGGAGGAGGAGGAAGAAGAGGAGGAGGAGGAGGAGGAGGAGGAGGAGGAGGAGGAGGAGGAGGAGGAGGAGGAGGAGGAGAAAGAAAAGAAAATGGTAGCTATTAATTTTGTAATTCTGTGAGTGGGCCCATCATTCCAGTCCACCTGTGAAAACCACACCAGAACACTTTACTCTCTGTCTCTGTCACAAGAACCTTGACAGACTGAGGTATAACCAGTTTAGTTATGGCATCTTTTGAAATATGCCCTCAGATATACATGCACACATTCAATTTATTTCTATGAAATGTTGCACAAGAACAATGGGCATTGTTGCTTTTTATTTAAACCAATTTTGACAAAGGAAATATTTTCATTTCTCACAGTCAGAAAACCACATTAGTGGTGAGAAGAAAGCTTAATTTCTTTCCCATATCCCTTGTGAATGTTGAATTACATATTATGTTTTGTTATATTTTAATTATGATCCTGCAGTTTCTAACAAATTTTCTTGAAATATGCGTTTTAGTTAGCACTCATTTCTTTTCTAGGGAATGCTTTTTCGTTTGTTTTTCTACTATACACAAAGCCAGTGAGTACCACATATGAAAGCAGTATGAGGCATTGGGTCATTCTATAATTCGCTGCCTATAGTTGCTTCTGAATTGCAAATGGATGTTGATAAGATATTAAGTAGGAATCTTGCAAGAAATTTTGACTTAGAAATCCAATCTGAGCCAAGAGACTTAGAGCACTGTCAGTGCACTCTCCTTAGCCTCCATACCAGGAAATGGATGGTGTCATAGATTCTCCCCTTAACCCCAAAGAGATTAACTTAATCCTAAATGTCTCGTAGTTGAGAAAAAGCACTGCAGAAGGAATAGAGTAATATTTGCATTTCTGCAAATGTGGTAGCAATTATTACAAAAGCATTTTACAGTTTGGACGAGAGAAGGTTATATCTTATCAGAACAGTGAAGAAATTGAATGTGTGCTCATGTGGAAACATTTTGATGAAGAGCTCTAATTCCTTAGATTTTCTTTTTATAGACTCTCAGGAAAGTTTTGTTTAGAGAACCTCAAGCCAGTTTGTACAATGATCAGTGTAGCCTGTGGCAAAACGAGACATAATAGAAAAAGAAATCACAAGGCTGGAAAAACTTCAAAGTATACACATCACCAGATTTATGTCCATACATGTCTATTTACCCTTTGGCAAAAGGACTGAGGATGAAAGGTAAATGTATAAAACATACTTGAGATAAACAAATAGACAGTTTTTAGTTTGGTTTATACTTATGAAGGATAGACTCCATGATTCTATTAGCCTTGGTGATTCTGCCTATGGCAATGACATAGGACGACATGCAGGACAGAATGGTAGAGTAAGATGATTCACCTCATAGCCAGTAACCAAAGGAGAGAGAGGAAATGGAAAAGCCCAGGCCCCAGTAGTTTGTCCATTTTCCATTTCACCCTGTTTCTTCAATGGCCGTCCCCGTGGCCTAAGAAGGAAAGGTGTGCCATGTATGCTGTTCAGCAAATGTGCTATTTTAAAAGTCATGGGGCTACTAAAAGAACATCAAATGGAAATCTCCAATAACAGCTGATAACCTAGGGATATATGGGGACCAGAAGTATAGATAAGGCAGGACTGATGGACGTATTGCATCGAGATAGCTCACATAATTCATTGCATTTTTGACATTGAATTGATGTATTACAAGTACTCCACTTTTTCCAATGAAATAGAAAAGAATAAAAAAATACCTAAGTACACATCAATAGGAACACATCAAATATATTTCAAGCATTATGTTTTTTTTTATTTCACAATTACTTGGCAATTTTGTGCATGTTCACGTGAACTTGGTGTGTGTATGTGATGATTTTGGAGCTTGAATTTAATGCTTGGGTATTATATATAATATACATTCTTGGGCCTGGAGTTTGGCCTAGTGGTTAAAGTGCTTGCCTAGCATGCACGAAGACCCGGGTTCGATTCCTCGGTACCACATACATACAAAAAAGCCGGAAGTGGTGCTGAGGCTCAAGTGGTAGAGCTCTAACCTTGAGAGAGTACAAGAACAGTGTTCAGGCCCTGAGCTCAAGCCCAGGACTGGCAAAAAAAAATAATATACATTCTTTTATTCATATAAATATATATAATATATGAAATATATAAAATAAATTTTTATATTTCATTTTACTTTCCTTTTTGGTAATGACTAGTGTTCTACCACATGAGCCATGACATTTCTCCTAGTTTTTTTTGTAGTTAATGGTAAAGGAGACTCTCAACTTTGTCTTCATGAGCTGGCTTTAAACAATAATCTGCAAATCTTATCTTCTTGAATCACTAAGAAAAAAGGTATAAGTCACCATTTTCCTATTGCTATGCTTATAAAGGTTTTGTTGTGGTCTTAAACAAAACCTTTGGAAAAAGGTTCATTATACCTGTTTCTGAAGCAAATGATACAGTGTATATCATTTATATATACAATCTAGTATGTTGTGGGTTAATAATGTGACTGCTTAAGAACATACTGTCCCCTCAGTAGCAAAAGCAAGATCATTTATTTTCCAAGTATTATATTTCTCAAAGCTATCAGTGGGGCAGTGAAAGGGGACACGGGGCTTTAGGGAAAGTGGTTGTATAAATTAGAGCTAATATTTCTTAATTTTAATTTCTAAAACAAAAATCTGATTTTTCTCAAATGTTGTAAAAAGGAAAGCATTGCTGAATTTCTCTGTAACTATGTAAAATTTATTTCATGATCATATCATGTTTTATTGTGTGTGACATTTTTATATTACATGCTCCTTTGTGTAAGGAAGCAGAAATCCCATCCTTCTTGGTTCTCCAGTTTCTAAACAAAGCTACAGCAATGCTTAGCCCCAGCTATTAGAGAAAACTGAGATGACAATGCATCAAAAGAAAACAGTTCATTATATGTTTTACTTGGCATTTTTAATCTAACAAAGACTTAAAACATTTTAATAAGAAATCTTCAAAATTTTAATGTTTACTTCACTAAAAGCCCAACAACTTAAATAATCAGAAGGGAATGTCCTAATCTTTGCCCAAGTAACTCCTTGATTTATTAAAATCCCTGCAATCGTGAATTGTTCTCCATGATTAATGTGATTCAGTGATCTGTGTGGAAGAAAGATGTGAAAGATAGATGCATTCTGGTTAGAGGATGTGTCCAAACAGACATTTAGCTTGTGCTAATCAGAAAATAAAAGCATTTATCATAGCTTCATTGGGGCTAATCATGCCTCCACGTGAATAATTTGTGAAGACAGAAAATTTGTTAGCCCAACTAGAGGACATCATTCCATAACTGTGTGAATCTCATTAAAATCCTCTGTAATAAATACTTTAAAAGCACCAGTTTCAAAACATGTTAAATATCTTAAAAATGGAAATGGGAAATTACATACTTGGAGGTAAAGCATGAGAATTGGAAGGAATCATTTGGGAAAACTTCCACATAGCAACTTCTTAAGAGTGCTTTACTGTCATAATAGTAATTGGTGAGCTTAATTCTTCTGGGTGCATGAAATCACATAAGGATGGTATTGTAATTTTAGATGAATCAAAGTGTTATGAAGGGGTGCAAATTGGTTCATGCACACATATCCATAGCCCAGGGGAGAAGAGATGAGCCTGGAGCAAAATCCTTTTTGAGATTATAATACTCAGCTTATGAGCTTTTATTTCATGTATTGAGGAAAATATACCTACCAGGGAAAAAAAAAAGTCTTCTGTTAACCTTCAGTTGTAACTTCGCCTCACACCAGCAAGCAGTGAGAGGCAGTCACTCACACAGCAAGTGCTTATCTTTGAATAGAAATTGAACATTCCCAAAGGGTGAGAATATGGCTATTTGCACCTTTAAAATAGAATTGCCAGCCTGAGGCACAACACATAGCTTTATACAACATAGATTTAACACTTACACCACCTCTGCCTAGCAAATCTCCTCCCAGTCTTGAAGATAGCATCATGTTTTAAGTATTTTTCCAGATTTAATTATTCCTCTCAGTTTTCCTCAATAGAATTTTTTTTCTGTTCTGCTTTGTTAATATTGGCTTTGTTATCTTAAACTGGAAGTTGGAGAGATTTTATTGAGAAGTGCATGAACTCAAGTCTAACGATCAAAGTCAGTTGTAAATGGCTCCTGCTTCCTGAGATGTCAGCGAAAGCAGCAATGTACTCTTTTTTTTTTTTTTGGTTCATATGTGTCTTGTGTTAATCATCTCCTTGCTTTTTAAAAATTATTTATTTTAATATACATTTATTTATGTATTATTACTGTAAAGGTAACATACAGAGGGCTAACAGTTATGTGAGTCTGGTAATGAATACATATCTATGTATGGATTTTATTTCCCACACTCTAACTTAAAGAAAGCTGCCAGATTCTGATAAATTCTTGACTATCTCCCCTTCCCTTTTCTATTTTTGTTACCTCTTATCTCAATCAAGTCCTTGTGCTTAGCTTATTAGACTCTTTACTGATTTCTCTCCCTTCCAGGAAATCATCTAACTGCAAATTTCTTGCTAGTTCTTCCTCTAAAATGACAAGGTAAGGGTACTTTACTTTGCCTAAATAAAACCATTAGGCATTCAAGGCTAGGACTGAAATATCCAATGTCTTCTGTCTTTTAAGACACTCTCATTAATAAAGCACATCTAGCCTTTGAAATCAAGCATATTTTCTCTCATTTTAAGATCAAATCAATAGCACAGGGCTCTATAATACAATTTAGCAAATTAGACTCAAGAGCCAACTTCAACTTTTTACCTGATGCAGGCAATGATCTTTATTTGTTTGCTGTTGTTGATTAAGCTTTGAATAGTCCTTTGGAGTAGTAGAACCAATACAATCTATCACCTATTTATATTTTTCACTTACATGGCAGATTGGCCAAATTCAAAAGAGCATCTCCTGTTATTGATGTTCCCTAGGCTCGGAAGCTGATGTTTTAGACTCTACATGTATAATTTAGCAATACTTTCCTACTAGTTATATTTAAAATATTAGCATGCACTTCCAGATATTCTAATACTTGACTTGCATCTGTGGATTATCTTGATAAAGCACAAATTTGCTTATGAGCACTGAAAAAAATAAAGATCAAGTAATAAAAGTTAACACTAGCCAGGAGATTGAACCAGTGGTAGAGTACTTGCCTAGCATTCATGAAGACTTGAGTTCAGTTCCTTGGTAGCACATGTATAGGGGAAAAAAAGCCAGAATTGGTGCTGTAGCTCAAGTGATAGAGTGTTGAGAAAGCCCAGACAGTGCTCAGGCCCTGAACCCAAGCCCAGAACTGGCCAAAAAAAGTTAATATTAACACCATAAGGAATTTTACCATTCTTTGAATTTACAATTTATTCTTATTTACCCATGGCAACTCTTTTACATTTCTATTAGTGGTCCACTGTAGTGGCTTTGTTAGTATCCCAAAAGATAAGTTGTATTCCTAACCATTATTACCTATGAATGCACTCTTAAATTAATAACAAACAAATGGTGTCTGCAGATACAATTAAAATCTTGAGGATAGATCTTGGATCATCTTATGATGAATGTTATAAGAAATGGAGATTCTTAATTCCTGAATGTAACAGGAAGACAATGACTGAGACTACATACACTGAGAGAACTCTAATTCTACGATGATCTAGGTTTTCCCAAAGGTGATATGGGCTAGATGAAACTAACTAGACAGAGCCTCCACTCTGAATTAGATTTGGATCTTGTAGTCTCCTTGAGAATAAGCTTCTACTTCATGATGAGATGTTCTCCTAACTATATTAAGTTTCCCTCAAACTCATGGTCCTCTTGCCTCACATTCTAAAGGGTTGAAATATGCCGGGTAAGGTTCTATTGTTTAAAGTAAAGTTTGTGGTAATTTTGGGGAAATCTGTAAGCTACTAAAATAGAGGTATTTATGTTCCTCAAATGAAAACTAATTAAGATCAGATGTATTTTTGTCACTCTTGATACATGAGAATATTCTACAATGTTTGAATAAAGTAGTAATCATAAACTTTGATTTGAAATGTACTTGAAAAGATTTACCCTCTGAAAATGAATGTTAGGATCATCTTAATTAATGTTTTACTTATGCTATTTGAATGTCTAAAGTGATAAAATCTAGTTAAGCTTAATCTAAGAGTTCCATTAATATGTAAAAATTTTAATAAATTAAGTAATAAAATTTAACAAGAGTTGAATAATTACTTTTTCCCCTCTGAATGGAAGCATAATCACATTGACTCTTGCATTCAGGACTGCATTATTTGAAGAAGTATTGAGAAGTTTTCGCAAAGTAACTTTGAAACATTCATCTCTCACATGCAAAGAGACCTGAAAATGTCACATTGTCACTTGCTAGGGCTGCCAAAAATGTCGGATTCCCAGTGAAAAAGAGGTTTATTTTGAAATAAATGCAAATGTTAAACTTAGTAATCTCTGCATATGGCTATCTATATATACATACATGTATGTATGTATATTTATTTGAATGCCTACTTTATTGATATTGATAATTATTCTGGTTTGCTTTCAAATTTGAGGTTTTAAAATCCACCAACAGAAATGTGTGATTTGACACAGGATATTACTGACTGACATGTAATGATTAAGTTTATATGTCCCTTTGTTTGGGCAACACATTATCTATATCTTATTATTATTCATTTCACTTCATATCATTTTATTTGGTTATGTGTACATAGCTATTGAGCTATTGTGATCCAATAACTAATATAATTTTTTTAATCAGTCGTGGGGCTTGAATTCTGGACTTGGGCATTGTCCCTGAGCTCTTCAGCTCAAGGCTACCACCCTACACCTTGAGCCACAACGCCACTGGTTTTCTGGTGGCTAATTGGAGATAAACCTCATGGTCTTTAGTATCCAGGCTGACTCTGAACTGTGATCCGCAAATCTCATCCTCCTGAGAATTACAGTCATGAACCACTGCACCTGGTTACTAATAGAAATTTTAAAGCACCTCTTCCATGGTCATGTAACTAGTAAATATTTGAATTATTACGTTATGGTTAGTCACATAAAAATTTCTCAAGTGCTTCACAGCAATCATATAATTTCTGATTATTTTATAACAATTTTACTAATTCATGATTGTATTTATGACATGAAAATAAAGAAAGGTATATACCTGAGATACTCTTAAATGTTTAATTCATTTTTGGAGATTATATGGGTACATGTACACAGAGATAAACTTAGTAGTATTGCTTCAGAAATAAAATATGTCAGTGGTATAAATAAAGTTTGTCAGAGGATTTAAAATACTTTTCAGTTGTTTCAAAATTTCAAAGCTTTGACCATTTACATTGATGTTATTTCAAACAAAGAGAAAAATCACATGACTAGTAAGCCAAAACCTTCAAATATACTTTATCCAAGTTCAAAAATAATTTATTTTTTCTAAATTCTCTGAATATATACATCATTATGACATTCATCAGTCATTTGAGAATGGAGGACAGGCATACTCTGTATTTTCTGTGATATTTGATTTCTTTTTTTTTTTTTGCCAATCCTGGGTTTAAGCTCAGGGTCTGAGCACTGTCCTTGGACTTTCTCAAGGCTAGAGCTCTACCACTTGAGCCTCAGCACCACTTCCGGCTTTTTTCTATATGTGTGGTACTGAGGAATCAAACCCGGGTCTTCGTGCATGCTAGGCAAGCACTCTACCACTACGCCAAACTCCTGGCCCTGATATTTGATTTCTATATAGTTTTTCATCATTTATATTTTTATGTCTTTAAGTAGTTATATAAAGCACTTCCAATTAAGTTTGTAAATATATTTTGATCAGTGTCATCACTTCTATCGTTCTCTTCATTTCTCCCAACCTTATCCATCCCCTCAATTTACCAGATTTCATTTTTATATATACACATTGACCATTATTACTGCATTTACCTACCTTTTCTTGCTCTAGTCTTATAGCTCAATATCTTTGAATTGATGCAATTCATTCATTCCCTATTATTTTTCAAAACCTTTTAGATGTGCATCCAAATGTATGAGTCTAGTGGTGAACAAATCAGAAACTAATCCTTCCATTGTCGAGATTTTATTCTTTGCAACAAAATAAAAATATAAAATGCAATAAAAAGATGACTGGGACCATCATAACAAAACTAAAATTGATGTGCACTCACAATGCAAAGGAATCTGAAATCCTTTTTGTATCTAAGCCATCTGAAGCAAGGAGTATTTAAGCAGCTACTGATGGATTAGTAGAAGGAAGAAGAGAATGGTTTTGTACAGGGGAATTTCTGCCTCTAGTGTTTCTGAAGTGAAACAATCCAGCCAGTACTCAAAACATCCATGTGTTTGCTCTAGATCATATGAAATATGGTGTTTAGAAAAAAATTTTTTGGTGATGTCAAGCAACAGAAAGTAGAAAGTCATTTTGTTTGGCAAAGAAGAGGAAGACAGACTACTTTCTGCAAGATGGTACCTCTGCCTTCCTATTGTAATCCAAGCAGGTAAGAGAAGAATTTTAGACAAAACATGCATTTCCAGAAAAGCCTAGAAGAATGACTAGAAATGAGGCCATCAAGGACTGAATCCCTGACCATCATCTTACTGCTCAAGAAGGCCATCTTGTCTTGGAAAGGAAAGATGAGCATCCATCAGGACAGTATATCATCCTTTGCCCAGGGCCAAGGACAGAAACTGGCTGAGAAGAGATAGCCTCAGCACACTCTTTGCACAGTTAGGTACAATCTCAGATGGCCACGACAAACTCAGGCTAAATATTTCATGGTGCACCTGGAGATTTGAATATTTCAAATTGCTAGGCCCCAGGGCTGATGGCTGAATGTTCTGGCATTCCCTGCAGAGGCCAAGGATATAGAATCTGAGGGTCTCATCCAAGGAAGCTTGGCATTCCCAGTGTTAAACGCCTCTTTTAGAAATGGACTTCTCCATTTCACTGGAGGATGAGGTGTGTAAAACTAAAATTTTTTGTGAGAATTAAAGTATTCCAAACATGATACACAAATGCTAATGATTTAGATAAAAACAAAACCAGTCTTTTATTAGTCTTAATGCTAAAGTGTTCTAAAATTATATGTATATGTATGTACATATTATTTGTTACAGCTATTAATGCATTGTTATAATTACTGACTTTTTGGCTGCCTCTTTATTTTAAAAGCAGACTCTAAATATAATTTGTGTTTCCATGTACACTTCTCAACACAGTGCAGGGCACCAAGTCATGTGTGGAAGAATAAGCCTGCTCATGTCCTAAATTTATATGTGATTTGATATTGGTTAGCTGAATCATTAGAAATAATAGAACAGCACATGATTCATGCTTAGCCCCCAGAAGTTGTTATTAGCTTTGAACAATACCAGGTTTTAAGCAAGAGTTTTTTTTTATTTTAACAATAAAGTTTTTAATAAACTAATCTTTATTACTAAGTATAATAATTAAGTCAAGACTCTACTTCTTCATGACCATGCTTTTATTCTAAGAAAATTTTGAGAAGTCTACTAACAATAAGGAAAACATTAGGATGATTTTGTTTAAACAAATTAGTACTTACTTAGTGCTAAAGGAGCCTTCTATAGAAAAACATCTGGAATTCACCTATATTTCCTAGTCTGCTCCCTAATTTTAAAGTGATAAAGAAAAAGACAATGATTTTCCTAATTGATGGTTAATATTTCAGTTAACCATGTAGAGTTCTCAAGTCAGCTAGCTAATGAGATTTTATTTCCCAACAGTAATAAGAATTTTTTTAAAAAGGAACAATGTGTTTTACTAGACAGGGTCATCCAGTACCCTGGCCATTCTTGAGCTTGAAGCAGAGATGAAATATTTGGCCTACTCCAACTCATTATCTCTACAAGCAGAAGTCTAAAGGGTAAGGGCATTAGCAGTGACAGCCAACACAACCTAATATATGTTTCATGGAAATGGTCAGAAAGATTCCTTTAGGGAAGGAAAGACTATATTTGTTACTTTTAAGGGCTTCTTTGAGTTAAAAAAAAGCCAGAATAACTAAAGGCCAGTGATTGATTCTGAGGATTTTAAGGAACTTGATTAGCATTGCCAGGAATTCTTTTGTATTATATTATTCTTATATTACCAATGAATCTGCAAAAGGTTTTGAAGTTAGGTTCTCATAGGAATATTTTATGCTTGTAACTTTCCCTCAATTTTATTCTGCTTAAGTCAAGGGTCAGAAAGTAAACAGAGGAAAGAACCCTACAGCTCTGGTCTGTCAGACACTATAAATTACTAGGTAGGTACTCAGAAAGGACATTCACTTTTTGTAAGCTCTCTTATCTCTTTCTTGGGAGATAAGAGACCCTCAAAATGAAAAACATTAGAGCAGTGAGCTGAGTTGTAAGGTGGAATTTAGGCCTTCATCTGGAAAAAAAAAATCGGTTGTTCAGACTATTCCTCTACGTATTGGTGAGCTCAAAGAACAAGGACCATACCAGTCCACATTATCTGTTTGTATTTTCTTTAGTAAAGACAGATGGATATGGATGCATATATGTGAAAATGGCTGATAAAAGAAGGTAGCTCTTCAGCACGTGATCCAAGCACCATTTTTAATTAGCTTCCCTTAACAGGTAAAAGTTGGATGTCACATTCATTTTGGAACACATGCAGCTATTTGATTTTGTCCCTCCCAAGCCTGTCTGTATTTAAAAACCATCAATAATGAAACTAATTTCTTTCATCTCTGCAGGTGCTGACAATGAAAAACGAGCAAATAAGTTGGAGTGAATATAAATATTAAATGCTCAAATGTAATGTTGTTCATCACAGCACAGGGGCTGGGCTTTGTGTTGATCTGGGTCCCTTCTCCCACCTCTGACAGACTCATTTCAGTTTCTTTCAAGATGATAAATAGACCCAAGAGCCCAACCACATAACTAGTACCGTGTACAGGATGTAACTCACCATACAAAAATGTTACATTTTCTATGCCTGCATTAATCTTTCTTGCTTTACAAAAGGAAAAGAAGAAAGAAAAAAACTCTTTGAAACCCTTAGAATCACAGAAACTGAGGGCTATTGTTTTGGGGTTTTTTTTCCCTTTTAGTAGTAGCTTGTGAAGAATTAGTTTTCATTTATAACAAGGGTTTTGAGATGGAAATAAAATGTAGACAAGTTAATGGTTTTTGATATGATATAACAGTGAATTTTGTTTAATTTATATTGACATCTAAGAACAATTTCCCTATTCATAATTTACCATGATTCCTCATGATTAGCTAGTTAGGTAGTAAGTCTTCTCACCTAGAATTTAAGGTTCTGTCTGATGATACTATATTAATCTGGACTTTCCAGAGAAAGAGAATTTACAGTTATAAAGTTGATTATATACAGTAATATGTGTGCACATATTTGCATATATGTATTTTGTACAGATGCATGCATGTATTATATATGTATGTTGGCCCACATTCTAATGGAACTCTCCAGATAAGTGCTTTGCAAACTGTTGATCTAAGAAAGCCTGTGGGATAACTCATTATAAATCTGAAACTAGGAGAGTTCTGGGACTGTGGGATAACTCATTAATAAATCTAAAGCTAGTTGTTGCTCACCTCATGGTGGCCAGGAAGCAAAGAATAAAGAAAAGAGTCCAAATATGTCCTTCTACAGCCTGTACCCATGGAACTAACATACTTCCTCCAGTCTCATCTGCCATTGTATCCTAAAATTACCAATAACTCCAAAACTTAGCAATCAAGCCTTTGGTACTCCAGATTCCAGCTGAAATAATTAACTGAGTAATTTAAAAAAATCTCTAAATTACTGTGCCTTTTTCCCACACTGTATTTCTTTTCTATTCCAGTAAATCTTTCCACAACAAGAGTAGGAATATTTGTTTAATGATTTGAGGTAGTATCCAGCTGAAAAACAATTGTCTACTGAAGCAGTTCTAACTAATTCTATGCAGAAAATAAGTAGTCAATAAGTACACACTGAGCAGTGGTATTTCTGGCAGATATAAACCTGTTTCCCATATTTCTTTTCTATAATCCACAAACACTCATTAAGGAAAAATTCAATAGTACGGTAAATATATATCATTATTAAGAAAAAGTATGGGTTAGAAATATGGCTCAAACAGTAGAGTGCCTGTATTGTAAGCACAAAGCCATGTATTCAAACTCTATCATTATTTAAAAACAAACCAAAAAAAGAATATTGTCACAAATAACAGACTAGAGTGAAGAAAATAGATTGCATAATAAACAGTGTGTTTCGATCCTTAGGTATTATCATTATATTGTTATAATTATTATAATGATTATCAACATCATTATTAGTGGTCTGAGTTGTGATATTGGAGGTTGAATTAAGGATCTCAGTCTTGGTAGGCATTCTTCCACTTGAGTTACAAACAGCTCTTAAAATTATTTTTAATATAATTTTGTAAGACAGGAAGAAAGCTCCTACCCAAGAAAGAAAACTATCATCCACAATTATAAATGATAATGGCTTCAGGATGTTAAGTAGCTCATACTAAGTGGAAAATATTCAACTCTTTGATCTAAATGATTTTTTCATTTCATTGGCTCAGTTTTTGTGGCATTCAAAAGGCATCATATAAACATAATTTGAAGATACTGTCTACTTAAGAGAAAGTCTTGTACATGAGTGCTATCCAGTCCTGATCCCAAGCATTAACCCCCGTCTGTGGGTATAAAATTACTCTTATTCTTTCTTCGTATGGTTGCTTGTTTCTCCTGTGATCTACCAGGGTATAGAATACTCTAGTGTGTTTAGAAAGGAAAAAAATCATAATTTTGTAACTTAGGAGACCTCTGTTGATGTCATAGAAAAAAAATTCTTCTTTTATGTCTTTCTAAGTAAAACAGCACTCTAGATTAATTTTACCTACCAAAAATTTTAGAATTGACAATATTTTAATTAGAACATAGAATTTCATTAAGATAAAACTTGGTTAAGGGCCAGGAGTGTAGCCTAGTGATAGCGTGCCTAACTAGCATGCATGAAGCTGTGGGTTTGATTCCTCAGAACCACATACACAGAAAAAGCCAGAAATGGCACTGTGGCTCAAATGGTAGAATGCTAGCCTTGATAAAGCCCAAGGACAGTGCCAGGCCCTGAGTTCAAGCCCCAGGACTGGCAAAAAAAAAAAAGCTTGGTTAATTGCCCCTGCCTGCATTTATCTAAACATCCTTTGGTGCTTATAGAACCTATGTGATTCTGATAGCACTTTGAGCTACACTGTAGCTTGCTGATTTCATGACCTTTATAAAATGTATTTGTGCCTCAAATCATTTAGGTATCAGATCCACTATTATAATATGAAAGTGTTTCTGTCAAATAAAGAATTCTTCCAAAAAAAAAAAGAATTCTTCCTAACTTTCAATCATCTGATGACTTTTTACCTTTTATACAAGTGTTCACCTCTGAGTTTCTTAGCGATGTTCAAACAATACAAACACAAAGTTTCAAAACGGACTGGTCAACATCAAACTTCTTTAGCATTCCTTTTCATTCTCTATCATATCTACAGAATACACTGACCAGTACTGGATACCAGTGCTGAGGTCCAGTGCACACTGGAGGAGGCTCTGGTCTTGGCACTCTTGAATTGTTAATTCTGTATTACTCTAATTACAGAATTGAATTAAGATCTTTTTTGGCTAATGAAGTTGGTGTGTGAAAATAAAGTTATTTTTATAGAACTTTAGCAAACACAAAAGACATGAAAAAAGTAAAAAAAAGAAAAAAAAAGAATTCTTTTTATTTCAATGTAGCCCTAAAGGACAAGAGTATTGATTCTGTTTTGTTATTTCACTATCATATCGCAAAATGGGAAAGTTTCAGCCAAATCAGTTCAAATAGAGTTTGAACTGAGTTCAGCACTCAGTTCAAATAGAAAAAGCATTAAATATAGAATTTAGTGGATACTTGGTTTTAGGTTTCTGCTAGGAGTCTTTGAACATATTTCTCTTACACAAAGGGGAACTTGAGTATCTAATTATTTGGTATGATTTAAAGTGAGTTAAAGTTTAAATTATTTATCTCATTACTCTTCATTTTACATGTGAGAGCTGGGAGGAACAAAGAATTTGAATAATTTATCTAGACACATGTAAATTGATGAGCCTAGCCTTATTTGTCTCTCAACTTAACATAGTAGCAGTGTTTTTGAATACTTGGGAAAATCTGTCAAACTAGATCAAAGACAGCTTGAGGAACTTAGAAGCCTCTGGGGAGGATCCTTCCACCTAGAGAAAGCCAGCCATGCAAACAAATTCAGCCTTGCAACAAAACTTCACTTGGGCACATTTATCTTCTGACTTACAAGCTGATGAGGAATGGGTGAATCCTTAAAAACCTTTGAGGAACCGATTCAAAATTACACCAAAGGCCACAAAGCACAAACTGTTCATGATGTAATTAGATTCTCAGACATTCAGCAACCCTAAACATTTTCAGTTTCCCGACAGGAAAGAAGTTTCAAATGACTTAACAGCAACTTGGATATGAACTTATGTTCTTTCCAGTCAATCGTCAACAATATTTACTCAATAATAAATGTGTCTATAACCTGTTTTATTTACTCTGTCATCTAGCCCTGATGAATTCCTACTACTTCTCTAGAAGACAGCCTCTTATTTAGTTCTTAGATGACATACACTTTAAATACAGTATATTATTGCACAATGAATTTATCTCTTTTGCTCAAGAGTTCATACACACCGCTCATTCATGAATTGTTGGTCTCCATGTTGTCTGCCTAACGCTGTCTATTTCTTGGTACAATCTGGCTTTGAATGAGAAAGTGTTAACATATTTGCTTATACTTTTTTCAACTACCCTGAAAATTTTCTTTAACCTATAAGAATCAAAGTGTATACACATGTATGTGTATATGTGTGCATGTATGTTCATAAGTGACAGTAGCTACATATAAATGCCAAAAGATTTAGTTTGCAAATGGTTTTAATAATATTGTGGATTAGTACTAAAGCTCTGTGTCCCCTGAAGCTTAAAGCAACACTCAAGCAGAGAGAGGAAAGCAGCCAAGATTCTATTAAGGTTAGAAAACCGACTTGATCAAACCAGGGTCTCTGAAAAACACAAATGCCTGTGGATTCTGACCGTAACCATGGCAGCACCCAGAGGGAAGCGATGACAACTTAATGACAAGAAAGGGAAGCCACCAGAGTGGCCAACATGGAAAAACAACTGTCATGAACGATTGCCAAAACACCAAAACTAGTCAGAGTTGAGCATCTAGAATTATGTAAAATGAAGAGACAAAACGACATCTTGAAGATACTGGAAACCCTGTAAGAGAAAGAGAGGAATTACCATTGATATCAATTAACAAATGCTTAAATAAGTGCAGTCAAGACGTTAAGATATGTTGGTGGAGCCAGGGGAGTGGCCTAGTGGTAGAGTGCTTGCTTAGCATGCAGGAAGCCTTAGGTTTGATTCCTTGGTACCACATACAAACAAAAAACCTGAAGTGGTGCTGTGGCTCAAGTGGTAGAGCACTAGCATTGAGCAGAAGAGCTCAGGGACAGTGCCCAAGCCCAGAGTTCAAGACTCACAGTCAACCAAAACAACAAACAAAAATAGAAATATTAGCTATAAATCCTTTAAATCTTGTTAGTAGGAATCTCTGTCTTTGTTTCTTCATTTCTTTACTCTTCTTTATAATTTGCTTTTCTCAAGCAGTACTTACACCTCTCTGATAAACACATTACAATGCATAAAGAAGGTTAAAAATGTTAAAGCTGAAAATGATCTTGGTAACCATTGCTTGTCAGCAGTATCTACTGTAAAGGGATACAAATCACCCATCTCTCTGGTAGTCAAGCAAAAGTTACAAACTCTGAAAATCATACTGCCTAGGAATTGTGTCTCTTATGACTCTGTTACACACTTTGTAACACTGAACCAGTTTAAAGAAAAATTATATTCAGAATCTAAACTTTCTATGAAACAGAATCATTAAGTTAAAAATAACTTTTAAGGGATAGAAAGTATCTAAGTCCACATCCCTCTATGAGCAATAGTGCTTCTTGTCATGAAAAATTATTTTCAGAATCTGAACTTTACGTGAAATAATCACTAAATTAAAAAGAACTTTTAAATGATCAAAAATATCTAAATCTTCATTCTTCCATGGACAATTTAGTGAAGAGATGTGTAATGTTTGAAAATATGTTCCCATGATTCCTTGAACTCATCACTCATTTTTAATTTTATAAAATTGTTGTTTATTTAACTATTCACTATCAATTTATTATACATTATTTTAAATGTTATGAAATATTTAATAGTATTTAACAGAATTGCAGGAAAATAGGTATTTAAGTAGCAGAATTTTATATGTGTTTCTTTGGAAGAGGTAAGTATCTCAGTTTCTTGTACCTCAAAGTTAGATTTGTTAGGGGAAAGTCAGAAATCTTGTAATGGGTTGGTCCCAGTTAAAGTAAAGAAAACTGAATCTATACTTAAGTATGAAGAAAGAACACATAGGATTGTGGCCAAAGGACAGAAATGAATGTGTTAAAACTAGTTTGAGTTTCCTAGATTTCTGGAAACAAGAGATGAATGAGTGTTTCATAAGGCATTGTCACTGCTCTATGCAGAAGAACTATGCCCTAGTATTTCTAAAGGAACCACCAAGAAGATGGAAGAACATTCGCACTGTAACTCTATGTGGAGTTGAATACCAGGGAATCAAGGCCTGAGATTGACCTTGAAGGCATTAAGAACCAAAAATTGACAAAACATCCAAATTGTTGGTGACAGGATTGTCTGAAGAATTGTCTCTGAGAACAAGCAATAAATGCAAGCTAATTGAAAAGTATTAAACCTATTTTATTTCGTTTTACTTTCTATATAAATTCTAGAATCACTTAGCAAATTTCTTTAAATCACCTTCTGGTGTGTGTGTGTGTGTGTGTGTGTGTGTGTGTGTGTGTGTGTGTGTGTGTGTGTGTGTGTGTGTGTGTGTGTGTGTGTGTGTGTGTGTGTGTGTGTGTGTGTGTGTGTGTGTGTGTGTGTGTGTGTGTGTGTGTGTGTGTGTGTTCCGATTCTGGGCCTTGAACTCAGGGCCTGGGTACTCTCCCTGAGCTTTTTTTGCTAAAGACCAGAGCTCTACCACTTTAGCCAGAGTTCCACTTCTGGCTTTTGGGTAAATAATTGGACATAAATGTCTCATGATCTTTCCTATCTGTGCTGACTTTGAACTAAAATTCTCAGATCTCAGCCTCTAAAGTAGCTAGGTAGCATGAGTTATCAGGGCCTGCATTGTCTGTGGTGATTTTTCACAGGAATGTTTGACTCTATTGACTGATTTGGTGTTAGCTTATATCTGAACTTATGGTATAAATTTTAACATCCATTTAGCATATATACCAAACATGTTTACTTATCTCACTTATAGTTCTTATGATAAAGCTGTCCAGAGTTCAAATATGTGCACACACATATTATAAACTAAAGTATTTTTGCAATAAGGAAGCATGTATTTTTTAAGGAGATTCAAGTAATGATGCACAGTATCACATTTATCTACATAGGTATGATTTTTGGCAATCTTCCATCTAGTATATCCCAAACTTGGGCTGGCAGAGATTTGACTCCAGTTCACACCTGGGTTATGCATGAATTCTTTCCTTAAGCCAAACCCAAGATTCAGAATTTTATCAAACATTCTATATTATATGAAACTATTTTATATTTTATATTATAGCTCTTAAATAACTATTTATGATAGCTTTTGTATTCATAAAATAGTGCTGACACCTATTTTTAAAGTGTTTTATGCATAAAAATGTCTAAAGATTTTATTTTTTTTCTCAGCAATTTAACCGTGCTGCTGGATTACATTTTTTCCCATATTATTGATGACAGGAAATCTGCTGATATCTTATCATTTCTCTCCCATACATAATGTGTTACATCAGCCTTATCATTTTCCACTGTAAATATTATATCATTTTCATTAGTTTTGAAACTTTTCCCTTACCACTGTGCAGTTTTCTTCATATTTATTCTGCGAAGGTGTCCTGAACAATTTAGATATAGATTAATTATTTTTCCATATTTGAAAATGTGGCCATAAATCCACCATATTTTCCATATTTGAAAGGATTTGGGAAATATTCCAAATGTATTTTCTATTTTACTTCAAGCACACTACTGTATGTCTAAGTGAAGAAGTGAAGTACAAGTGCTTCCTTTGTCTTTCCTTCTCTTACTTTGTTTCTTTTAACTAGTTACTATTCTTTTTTTTTTTGGTCATTCATGGGGCTTGAACTGAAGGATTGGGTGCTGTGCCTGAAGCTTTTCTCTGAAGGTTAACACTCAGACTAAAGTGCCACTTTCGAATATCTAGTGGTTAATTGGAGATAAGTGCACAGATTTTCCTTTCCCCAGGCCAGGAATGCACAGATCTCCGTCTCCTGAACAGCTGAGATTACAGGTGTAAGTCGCTGGTGCCTCGCTGTAGTTTCTCCTTTTGCATTTTCATGTTCACTAGTATTTTTCAAGCCACAGCTAGTCTGCTGTAAATTCCATCCACGATTCTTGTTCATCTTAAATACTGTAATTTTCACTTTGGAAAGTTCACTTTGGAGTTACTTATACTTTTTCATATCTCTATGTAATTTATTAGATAGTTCACCTAGCCTTTTGGACACGAGGAAATATTTGTCATACGGTTTTAATGTTCCTATCTTTCGTGCTTTACTATCTGGGTCAATTCTGGGTCAATTTCAAGTAAGAAATCTCTCCTTTTTAGTAGTAGTATCTTTCTGCCTGTCATGCCTCATACTTTTTATGTTAAGCAAGAATTCTTCTCAGATGATGGAAATTTTTGTGCAGTCATAAATATTATTGAACTGTTGGAAGGACCCAACTGAGTTACTTAGAAAAGAGTTTGATTTTTAATATACTTGTCTTTATTCTTTTAATGGGTCAGGACCACAGTTTAGTCTTAATTTCCTTATTGAAGGAAATTAATAAATGAGAAAAGAATCAACCTTCCTTAATACTGATAAAATTTGAAATTTACCACTCTATTTGTGAGTCATGGGGCTTGAAGTATGGGCCTGGGATCTGTCCCTGAGCTCTTCAGCTCTAAGCTGTCACCCTACCTCTTGAGCCACGGTGCCATTTCTGGTTTTCTGGTGATTAATTGGAAATAAGAGTCTCATGGACTTCAGTGCCCAGGCTGGCTTTGAGCTGTGATCCTCAAGATCTCAGCTTCCTAAGTAGCTAGGATTACAGGTGGAGCTGCTGCACTTAGTACCATGTCTTTATATAGTAAAATATTCTTAATCTGAATAAGTGATATTTAATTCTTTTGACCTCCTTTAGAGGCAGGACATTCCCTCTCACTAGGTAGCATGTGACTTGCATTGTTCTGGATTCTTACTGAACTTTTAAAAAGAAAATATATTAGCAGACATCTGAGAAGGAGATACTATATGTCAATATTTTAAAGTGTTTTTTTAGTACTTAAACATGAACATATCAAGCTGAATTTGTAATCTACCAGACAGGAGGCTGTGGCAGGAAGATTATGAATTAAAGGCGACTATGAAAACATGCAGGAAAAACAAGAAGCAACATGAGTCTGGGGACTAGGATAAAGAGAGAGGGGATAAGGAACCAAAGGGTGACTCTGATTAAAAAACCCTGCTTAGTGTTGGGAACTAGTCTTACCTGAAATCTTAGCTATTCAGGAAGCTGAGATCTGAGGACTTACATTCCAATCCAGCTTGGGGAAAAAACTCCTGATACTCTTATCTCCAATCAACAAAAACAATAACAACACACATATACATACACACACACAGCAGGAAGGAACAAACCTAGGTAGTAGAGAACCAGCCTTAAGCAAGAGAAGTTGAGGGATAATGTATAGCATATAAGAAAATAGTTATCGAGCCCTTGACATATTTTAAATTTAAATTGCCATTTTTATTTTAATAGCATGAAAAATATAGCTACATATAGCTATCTCTGCTTAATTTGTCTTAAGAATTTTTAAGGAAAGATATTTTAAAGGTATGATATTAGAAGTCAAGAGAACCCAAGAGATACATAGCATAATTTGCTATCCTAAAACAATATAAATAAAATTTGGGATTGACAAAAACATATAAATACATATTATGTTTGATGTTTTAATTGCAAAGTCCCTCTGATTTACGTGGCCGTGTCTAGATAAATTCATTATCTTGGGCATAGAAAAACATCTCAACAAAGGTAGCCTTGAGGAGATTTAACAAGTAATAAAGTCACCTCTTTATCATTTACTATGGTATATACTAATGGTATTTGTGGAGGGAATGATGGAAGGAACTATAGCAAAACTCTCTTGCGAAATAGATGAAAAATTCAAATATAACGAGAGAAGCAAAAATTAAGATGGGCATGACTGAGTCTCTTAGGCAGTCTAATAGACTTTTCAAATATATATTCATTTGTGAAACATCAGGCTTGCATATATTTTTCATGCAGAAAAGGGAAGACTTAGATGGATAAATTTCACTTCCAACACTTTAAAGGTATTATTTTTCTACTGATTAGACAAGCAAATTGCAACTCTTCTTTTAGTAGTAGTAGGTATATGTGTGTTTGTTATGACTAAAAATCTATAATTCATAAATCTGCCAGCTACTCTTGATTGTGAGCAGAAAGCTGAAAATGGAAGCAAGAATCTGGATCTAATTATCTGTCCCTCTTAATAAGATCTACAGTAACTTAGCATATCTGACCTCTCTATTTTATATATTAACATGAAGAAATACACAAAGGAAATAAAGGCAAATAAGTATAGGAACTCAATATTGTATATAGGAAAACAATTTGGAATAAATCAGATGTTAGCATGAAATGGAGGGGAAGGGAGACACATTTCATGGCTGGTGGATTCAAAACAGTGAGTATGACTATTCCTGGGGCATGGATAAAATATGTAAATTAGTATTGGGCAAAATCCTAGGAGTAATAAACTACAAGATACAGATGTCAATTTGAACAGCAATGACAATTTGTGTGATTCGTTAATTAAAAAGAGACAGCAAAACCAGAATATGAAATCTTCTACATCAGATCCTCTAGCAGTTATTTGATTCAATTACCTAAATTTATTGAGACATAATTGAATAAAGTTATATCATGAGCTATAACTCATCCAAGTACTTGCCATTTAGTAAGAAAATTTAGAGTTCTGTTAACTGTAAATAAAAAGTTAATGAGAGAATATAAATAATATTTGATCCTAGGAACACAGATTTTCTGTTTTCTTTAGGAAGACTAATGGTCTAAAATGGCACTCTGTCTTACTTATTAAACTATAGAATGAGAAGAAAGGGAGTGAGGCAATTAGTTTAGGTTTCCTTGGGCCCGGAAATTAAGCACATAATGTTCAGTTACCTCATAAGAATATTCTAATCAGAAACTCAAGATGTGTATTTACTATAACCTCCAAATATAAAATTCTAGTTCACATAAAAAGTGTTTTCAAATTCATTAGTCATGAGAAAATTATGTTGCAAATCCTTTGCTATATTGTTGATATTGTAACAAAATGGGAATTGTGGAAGTTGTCTTTGTGATACAATTACTATAAGAAAAAATTAAAATCTAAAATTATGAATTTCAGATAGAAGTAATTAAACAAAAGGATAGATAAATGGCCAGAACACTGAAGAAATGTAACAGAATATTGTAGAAGTGGAATGGAAGATTGCAACAGACATATGAATACATATACATATGTATACATATGCATATATGAATATACACATAACACCACAATTTCCTAAAAGAATAATCACAAAGAAAGGACCTTCTTTTAAAGATATGGTGCAAAAAATTAGATATGACATAGTAAAATGATTAGAGTACATATATTTAAATGGGTCTATATACTAAAATCATTTCCAGTTGAACAGCAGAGAGAAATATAAAATTCAAGCAGCTAAGAATTTTATTAAAAAACATAGATGAATTATTTCTCAAATTTAGGAGCAATTAGGAATTTCTTGAATAAGAAATAGCAAATACTGACCTTATGGTGACCTCATGAAATACAGATTGATGTATTGGACTATGTTAAAATTAAGAAAATCCATTGGTCACTGGGTGTGGTAGCTCATGCCTGTAATCCTAGCTACTCAGGAAGCTGAGATCTGAGGATGGGGTTTCAAAGCTAGCCCAGGCCCTAAAGTCCATGAAACTCTTATCCCCAATTAACCACTAGAAAACTGGGTAATGGCACTGTGGTCCAGGAGTAGCGTTGTACCCTTAAGCTGAAGAGCTTAGGGACAGAGCCCAGGCCCAGAGTGCAAGCCCCACGACAGACAAAAAAAAATGAAAAAAAGAAAATACATTGGTCAAAAATATTCAATTTAGAGATTGAAAATAGGCCACAGCACTGGTGAAACATTTACAACCATGTATCTGACAAAGAATTCAAATACAGAATATATAAAGAGATCCTAAAACCAATGAGATCATAGAGAAAAACGCAAGAAAAAGATAAATATTCACACACATAAGAAAAGTTTGTTTACTTGCTGAACATGAAAAAAATCCAACTCCAATGGTTATCAAATAAGTACAAATTAGAACCACAGGTAATTTCTACCCAATGATTCTGACTTCAAATGGTTAAGACTGCAGCATCCTGAAAGGCATATATTCAATCCTAATATGTGATAATTTGGGATGTGACTATATTTGGAGTTAAATAAGCTGTTCAAGGAGGAAACTGAAGTTAAATAAAGTCATTGGCTTGGGCCCTGCTCCAGTATGCTTGGCACCCTAATGGAAGATTAATTCACAGACAGCCCCAAAAAAAGCCATATAAGAGTTCAAAGGGAAAACGGCCAGCTATAAATTACCTAAAAATGCTTCAAACAAGTCCCAGGATACCTTGAACTTGGTCTTCCAGCTCTAAGACTGTAAAAAGGTAAATTTTTGTGTTTAAACCATTTAGACTGTGGTCGCTCATTATGGCAATTCGGATTAGCTAAGACAATAACAGTACCATATATTGGTTGGCAAGGTTGTGTAAAAAAACTGCATTCTCACACACAGATATAGAAATGTAAACCAGTATAACCACTGTGGAAAACACTGGCTAGTATCCAGGAAAGCACAAAATATATTGTATCATGTCCCCTCCTTCTCTCTTATAGGAATAAAGATTGTGAGGCAGAGGCCATAAGCCATAAGATTCAGAGCAGACCAAGACCAAAAGGGTAACAAAATAAAAAGGCATAATGGTTTGCTTTTTACTGTGGATTTTAGGGTGTCATGCGAGAATAGAAATTTATAACATGCAAATGCACACAGATACATCCTACAGATATTAAGTAAAATGCCAAATACAAAGGAGCATATGCTATAAAGGTACCATTTTTGGAAAAAAAGTAAGCATTAATTTGCAATGAAAAAAATCCAGACACTGGTTTTCCATCCAAGAAGAAGAATGAATAAATAGCAGAGTGTGCGATGGTGGTCCAAATCAACTAAATCTCCCTTTTCTCTTGATCTGGCTGAGGGGACATGCACTTTGTAAAAACCAATTAAACGGCAAATTTATGATTAGTGAATTTTTGTGGGGGTAATTTTTCTTTGTTACAAAGTTCATGTAAACCCAGATGGAAGCATTTCTAAAAAAAAAGTATTTTTTTCTGGAAGGATTGTTTATTTGTTCACAGTTTTCAAAAATATATTACAAATGCATTCTCCTCTCCAAACACAGAAAATATTCAACCTTTGAGAGGAAAAGCGGAGGACTCTATTGCTTCTGTCATCCATATTTTTCCACACATGTGCTAATTCTTCCATTCCTTCCTGCTTCCAGGTCAGGGATTCTGCATTATCCTGTGGTGCTTTTCAAGGCATTCTCTGAGGTTCTTCTCTAACATTCTTGTACAAAGGGTCCTTGACTACATTATGTTTCCTGATTCATATATTTAGTTAAATAATATTATGTCTATAATAATATATTTTAGAATAGATTGCTATGTATTAATAGTTGATTATCTATTTATAATAATACATTTATTAGATGCTGCATGACCCCTCCTAACCTGATTTATAAGCACTTTACAACTGTGGTTCATTTACTATTTTCTTCACTTGGAATATAGCCCAATAGGTATCTGGTAAATATATTCCTGAAGGAATAAATCAGTCCTCTTCATTTTGTTGTTTTCCTTTTTCTTTTCTTCCACCTCTCCCTCCCTCTCTCTCTCTCTCTTTCTCTCTCTTCTCCCTTTGTGTGGCAAAACTCAGGACTTCTTTCTCAGGTTTTTCACTCAAGGCTGGTACTCCATACTTAAGCCACACTTTCCAGTTTCACCTGTCTTTGCTGGTTAGTTGAAGGAGTGAGTTTCTGTCATTTGTCTAGGCTCAATCCTCAACTTCCTGAGTTACTAATATTATAATTATGAGCCAACTGACCTCTTCATTTTAATTACTAGAATATTGTTCTATAGCTTAAGATATTTAGTGAATAGGTGATTGTCAAGTAAAAATACTTGTGGATTATCATAAAATATAAATAATATTAAACAGCTCTTTATGTTTTATTCACCACTTTAGAGCTGAAAGAGAGTTTGGACAGAAAACTTGATGGGATTCTTATCTTCAATCAACTATCAAAAGGCCAGAAGTGGAGTTGTAACTCATGTGGGAGAGCACCAACCTTGAGCTAAAAAGTTAAAGCCAAGTGTCTAGGCTCAGAATTCAAGTCCTAGTACTTGCACCAAAATACTTTGTTCAATTCGTTCTTTCTACTGGTACTAGACCTCACGTTTTAAAAGTTGACACCCTGTTATACATTTTATCAGAAATACCTTCTTGATTATTCTGCAAATGTATCTTACATCTCCCTTTTTGTTTTTTGGTCAGTCGTGGGGCTTGAACTCTGGGCCCTAAGCTCCTCAGTTCAAGGCTACAACTCTACCCCTTGAGCCACAGCGCCACTTCCAGTTTTCTGGTGGTTAATTGGAGACAAGACTCTCAGGAATTTTAGTGCCCTGGCTGGTTTTGTTCTGCCATGCTCAAATCTCAGCCTCCTGAGTAGCTCGGGTTACAGATGTGAAACACCATGCCCAGCTTTACATCTTGCTTTTAATTTTATACATTATTACAAATACAGTTTCCATATGGATATGATATTAGAAGTTCCCTTATCTTAAGAGTCCTCTTAAAACTCTCTCAATTAAACATGCATTTCATGAGTGAAAGTCCACAGGTAATTCTCCTTCATATTGTCTGCTTTGTTTCTCTGTTACAAGTATTCTAGTCTAAGCACATAGACTGTCCCTTTCCCCTTCATCCGATTTGGTTCACGACCTCTCAGAATGCATTTCTATGGAGCTACGGATAAACACAGCAGGTCACCTTCCATTGATTTATTATTTTATTAGGATTTGAAATCATTACCATGGAAGAGTGCCCACCAGGTTATCCTGTTAAATCAAGATCAAGATATAATTCAGTAAGACACTTTCATCTGGCTTCCAACATGCTAAACTTTGCCTTTTTCAACTAGTTCTAATTTTTCTGCATTTAAACTTGTAGCTTAGAAGACATTTTTTTCTCATTTCTTTCTGTGCTACATCTTAGGATCTACTCCCATGATATCACGTAGGGAGGGTAGCAAAAATAGTTCTGGGGTTTAGCACAGTGACAGTATTTTATAACATGCATGCGATAATGAGTTTGATCTCCAGAACTATATATATTTTAATGAATTTATTACCATTTATTTTTACATCATATTTCAAATGATGTATTTAACAAACAAGTATTCAAGATGGGAATCTTGATGGGCACTCAGATTTTAGAACATAATTAAAATTAGGCTGAGGGTTTGTATGTCATAGATACATATTAATCTATGTAATAAAACATTATGTCTATACAGAACTATATATTTTTAAAAGGACTATTTCTGCATGTGTTATACCTATTACTTTTTATGTAGTATTTATATTACTCCCACAGTTCAACTATGTTTAGTTATGTGTTTATCCCTGATTATTAAAATTTCTATTTAAAATAATCCAAATTGAAAAATGTTCTTCAGATGCATCTCTGGGAAAATTATGGAAGTATAAATAATGGCAATACTTCACTACCACTTCCCATTAAGATCTATTTTGATTTTTAAAATATCTATGATATTATGACTTTCAATATCTTTTAAGTGCTCTGAAGTACATAAACAATTTATAATAATGCCCATTCCTTTGAGTGAAGTATTTTAACACAAGCAAAGTAAAAAAAAATCAAGCAAGAGCTTCAGAAGATTTATACACTCTTTTTGCCCTTTTTAGTTAATTAAGTGACCTCAATAAAATGGAAAGCATCAATTTTTAAGTCCCAGCACCCCAGAACAGTAGATTATATCTGCTGTTCAAAACCCAGAGAGTCAACTAGCTAAGAGAGTACAAGAGATTTCATGAGTAGATTAACTTTGCTTTTGTTTCATCTGTCTTTCATTAACTTGATGTCTTCCTAGTACTTTTTAGCATCCTTTTAGAAAAGAAATGGGAAAAGAAACACCACTGAGCTTAATTATCAGTTCAAATAAGAGAGGGAGACTGGGATAAGGAGAGAGAACACATACTTATCTCTCTGTAGTAGTTTTGTGGACTGTATTTGTTATACTTCTGTACCCATTGGCATCAACTATGCTAACACTAAATATCTCTGCTGCAAGTATGCACCAAAGAAGAGATGGAATAACTTAGAAGAATTGAGTTTTAGTTGTCATTCCTCTTGTTGTTATAAAGCAAAATGACAACTTTCCAACAAGTCACCCCTAACAGATGGTTTGAAAATCCTAGCTGTGGAAATTGGAGAGTTTGCCAAGGACAGCTCACAATGTGAAGTTGGAAACAACGCTGTGGAAAGATTGGCAAGCACGTTTGCAGAGCTAAGGAACCTGCATGAAGAGAGACTGCTGAAGTCTGAGATAGGAAAATAGGTGAATGAGACAGAAAGAACCAAATTACAGAAATATCTGGCTTTAGATAAACTGCTTCAATCTACTGATCTACTATTCATGAATTTGACTTTTGTATGTATTTGTGCTTATGGTATTTTATGTGAATGTCTCAAAAATTGAGTCAAATAGGATTAGTGTCTTATTATTACTATAGTAAAAAAAAACTTTGACCTTTAAAATTCTGTATTCTCCAGTGATTACTGTTTCTTTATAAATAAATATTCATTCAATATTGATTTGACTCAATTTCATTATAAATAGAAATTCAAGTAGCCATGGTCCAAGACTAGAAATGATTTTTTTTTATTTTAAGAACACTAATAGTGTACTTTGCTCATTGATTTAAATAGTAAAGATAGTCAAGTAGTAACTCAAAGAAACATAAAATAATATTGCACCTTTAAATATAATTTTTAAGTATTTTGCTTTCTACCTTTTATTTTTTCTTGGGCCAGTCCTGGAGCTTGAACGCGGGGCCTGGGTGCCTTCCCTGAACTTCTCTGGCTCAAAGTGAAGCTCTAACACTTGAGCCACAGCTCCATTTCCAACTATTTCTGAGTAACTTATTGGAGATAAAAGTCTCATTGACTTTCCAATCTGGCTGTCTTCAAACCACAATCCTCATATCTCAGCCTCTGGTAATCTAGAATTACAAGCATGAGCCACCAGCATGCCTGGTCATACTTCATTTTTAAAGTTAAGTTTATTAAGCTTTATACATATACATGTATATACATATTTGGCTTTATATATATACATTTATACACTATATTGGTAATATATTCAAATGTTAAATATGCAGCTTTAGTTCTAGCAGATTTTATCAGGCTTAAAAGATAAGGATTCTAATAGCTAATTTATTTACTGAGTTTCAGAATGCTATTGCATATTAATCAAGGATATCCATGGAAAAAATCATATTAGATGTTAATTGCAGCTAGTCTCCTGCCATTTAACTAGAAAAATGTAAAGCTCTTTCACCTAAAAATGGATACTGACCATAAGCTAATATCTGCCATGATGTCCATGTTTCAGAATAAATTTATTGTTACGGAGTTAGTTATTTTTATTTTTAAGTTTTAACTTAAAACTCAAAGGCTGGGTTTTTCTCTTAATTTCATTCTGGGGACACTTTTTTTAGTTCAATTTCCAGCATATTTAGTTTCGGAAAAATGCACATTGGTTCAGTGTCAACTTTAGGTGACATGTACCCCATGCTGGAAGACAAGCGTACTTAACCAAGGTCCTCTTTCTTCCCTCTACATCACTAAGGGTGCCTTGCGGGATGAGTGCCAACAGGACAGACTACTTCCTCTTCTTGTCTTCACTTCAGAAACAACATTACTGTTGAAAAATTTGAAAGCTATCTCTACTGCTTGTGAAAGTATCGTTTCTAGATCAACAGCCAAATCCAAGGAGCCTCTCTCTCTCTCTCTCTCTCTCTCTCTCTCTCTCTCTCTCTCTCTCTCTCTCTCTCTCTCTCTCTCTCTCTCTCTCTCTCTCTCTCTCCTTCTCTCCTTCTCTCCCTCTCTCCCTCTCTCCCTCTCTCCCTCTCTCCCTCTCCCTCTCTCTCTTTCTCTCTCTCTCTCTATATATATCAAAGGATAAGCCGAGATGTAGAGTAAGTTGTCAGGGTTATCTGTTACCGTGATATCATCATATGATCAGAAATATTCAGACATTTTAGAAACATACTGTGTTCTATTCAGGAGTTTTGTGACTCTACACACAAATATCCATTGCTTTCCAATATATTCCTGATGAACAAACATAGTTTCAACCCTTCCTCCTGAAATTTAAAAATCTGGATATTTATTATACTAGGATATGGTTTGGGTAAACATCAAATTCCTCAGCACCAGTTTTCTACGGGACATCCATGAATAAGATGTTTAACTATTGTCTTCCTGTTTTGGAGCTGACCTGATATCAGACATAAAGATTCTCCTATTTCGCTGGGCACCGTGGCTCACATCTGTAATCTTACCTACTCAGGAGGCTGAGATCTGAGGATCGCGGTTCAAAGCTAACCCAGGCACTAAAAAGTCTGTGAGACTCTTTTTCTTTTTTTAATTATACTTTTATGTACATTTAATTTGTCATTTACTGTTTTTTTTATTGTCGGGGTAGTGTATAGAAACGTTACATTTACACCAGGTAGTAGGTGCATTACTTCTCACATATTGATACCACTTCTCAGTTTTTGTCCTCATTCCCATCCCCCCCGCCCCCTCCCAATCATCTTGTTTTCCCCCATTCCCTTCCCTATTTCAAATACACAAATAGACCTATATACAATATACCTGGTGACAAAGTCAGATACAGTAACAATATGAGATTAACCAAAGGGGGAAAAGAAAGATAAAGCTCTTGTTTCCATTATCTCCAATTAATCACCAGAAAACCAGAAGGGGCACTGTGGCTCAAGGGATAGGACAGTAGCCTTGAGCTGAAGAGCTCAGTGACAATGCCCAGGCCCAGAGCCCAAACCCTAACACCAACAAAAGAAAACAAAAACAAAAACAAACAAAATTCCCCAACATTTTATTATGCTGATGTAGTTTGTCACTATCACTGAATCTTATTGGCACTTTCATTATGAGGAGAAAGCTAAAAAATTTGGGGAATCAGGGCCTGTCAACAAAGAGCCAATGGCTACTGTATTTTTGTGTTTGTGTGTGTGCAGTATTGCTATAGTTCTACTTAGACTTATCTTTCAATTGCATATAAGCATGCATCCCTTTCCCCCTCTACATGCCTTCCCTTCTTTTCATCACTCTTTCATTCTTCCTGCTTCCTTACTGCTTTCTCATAACTCTACTTGATAGACAGTTATCACAATGGATGTTTATGATGCCAGTGCTCTGTGATATACACAAGCAACTTTCCAGTTAACTTTGCTTTTTGATTTTTTTTTTCTAATCCTCTGGCAATTTTATTTGCTCTACTGGTGACAAACAATGCCATTTCCTCTGGCAGCAGTGTAAGTAGTATTTATGTTTGCTCAGGAATGTGCAACAGTGACCTTCATGGCTACACTTTTTAAAAAATCTTCTTACAAATTATATACATATATATACATACACACATATATATACATATATATATATTAAATAACTTCCCAAATCTAAACCACTTGCACTCGATATTTTCTGATAATCCTATCTAGAACTTACTTAGTCAAACGTTGTCTGTTTCTTGCAGTGCAAAACCTAAAAAGAATGTTCCTTTCCTTCTTGATTTTGATATGAGCCATAAACTCTAAGTGTGCACTGGCAGAGAGCATAGACCTGTGCTTAATAAATTCATCCTTACACCGAGACTTACTCATTTTTAGTTATATTCTTGCCTTTACCACTGACTTTTGTCAAGACTGTAAACAATCCAGTATCTCTGTTAAAAAGCCTTTACTCTTGTTTATGTGTGCAAACAATAAATGCTCAACAAGTAATCAACATGACTTTACTGCAAAGTACAATGTTGGAGACATTACATAAATTTTTTAAAATACCTCATAGACTCCTATTTAATTTTTTAGAGTAGAACATTTAAAGTTCTATTTAGGTGTCTTTGGAAGAACAGAACATTGCATCCTTTTGATAATACGTCTTCCTTTTCCAGCATACCAATTTACTAGTGTTCAAACCCAAGACTTAAAGGAGCATTTGGGGGGGGAGATAAGGTAGAAACCCCTTTTTATGCTTCCCTTCAATTTACCCACAATTCCTTTCCTTTTCAGTCCTTTCTCCAGAGAAACCTTGAGGGAAAAAGGCAAGGACAGCACTCAGCCCCTAAGGTCAAGTCTCAAGCTTAGAAATGGCCAAAAAAACTAACTGAACCTGTTCTGGAAGGTGATGTGCTTAGCTGGATGAGATCAGCCAGTTCAACACTGCTGTTTCCAAATGAAATGACGACTTTCACTCCCAGACGGCCCCCTCATTATGCCAAATGCTTTCTGTATCAACACTTATTATTTTTTCACTCTTTGAAAAGATTACTAACACTGTCCAAACCTCTCAGGGGAAATCACCCTAACATAGAGAGAAAAGTGAGTTAAACATGGTTATCAAATGAAAGCACTGAAGTGTTCTGAAATTTTTATAGTAATATATTTTTAAACTTATCTTGTTGATATGTTCCTCATGCTGTTTTCATTTAAAAAAGTTAAAAACCAATTAAAGTCTGATGATGTTAAAAGTACTTGAGACTTCAAACAATTACCAGTTTGGGAAAGTGATCTATATGTTATAATAGCTATTGAAATGGTAGAAAATGACTTTTCCCTTAAGTATACATATATATGACTCCTTTTCCATATATTTGTGTCTGTTTCAGACTTCACAGCCATCAGCAATAATTTCACAAAGGATTCAAAATATCTTCGTTGCACTTAACAATACTAAGAATTAAGTTATCTTATTCCTGATTGTAGATACTCTCTACATGTTCACGGTGTCTTCTACCCCTATCCTGACTCTTCTTCCTTCTCCTTAAGTAAAATGACTGCTGGATTAAGACTGTGTAGAGGTCTTTCACTGCAGACAGAAACACCATGCAACTGAATTCTATAAAACAACAAATACTACTGCAAGTAGTCTAAGCAACCTCGGGAAACTCTTAAAAGTGGAAATCTATTACCCCAGCTGATCAGACTGTTGATATCATGACAGAAAGAAGCCAAATTGGACTCTGCCTTCAAAGCCACATGTTTAGCCTGATGGATTTTTTTAAAGAATGAACTTAGTCTCATGGTAGCATAGACTAGCCATTTCAGCCCTAAAATTTACCAAATATAAATCATTTCCCTTATTTCATATTCTCATTTTACGTCAAGAATTTGGTCAACTACAAATTGCTGAAATCATTTTCACATTGGCCTCCTTGCAAGTGTCCTGACTTATGAGTATTAAATATTTTGTGAAATACATTTTCAATGGAAATCCAGAAGCTTATAATAATAATCCCTCCACATGCTGACAGATTAAAAAGCCAAATGCATGCCAAATTTAAAGCATTCATTCCTTAAATGCACAATGGAATAGACAAGTCACTTCCCATATGGAAATTTGCACTTGACAACCAGTGAGCTGTGAACTCTCCCCATGTATCAAAATTACTTCAACATCTGCACCAAATGTCTTGGTGATGATGCACTGTGAGATCACTCTGCAGTATTGAATGGCTTTCAGAATCTCTCATTCCTATGTTAAACTGGGATTTCCACTGATGCTTTGAAACAGAAGCTTTCCGGGTTTTGATTTCGTATCAACTGGCTTAACTTTAAATATTACACATAGAACAACCTATCTGTGCACCTGTATTTGCAAAGGGATTTTTTAAATTTTATGCTTTTATGTGGAATACTGAATATATCTATTCTAAAATTATCTTTATTTGGCTTTATGGAACTGTAATCGAAGAGATCTTCAGACATTTTTACTTTCATTTTTATGATAGACTAGTTTGAAACAAAAAGCTGGACTTGATCTGATGTCACTGTGAAATGAAGAGTTATTTTTCTTCACTGAGTAGATGGATAGATAGCTGTAGATATAATAACTAAATGTAAATAGTGCTTAACATGCATCAGGCACACTTCAAAGCACTTTCACATACATTCATTATGTTAATGTACATCCTTATTCTGTGATGTAGATATAAACATTACTATTCTCATTTTACAAATGAAGAGACACAAACATCTTTTTCACAGCAGGTGGGGAGGTGAGAAAGACAGATACCTAGCTGGTGCAGACTACAATTTTGAACATAGCTTGTCTAGTATTTTCTAGTTCAGTGTATTTCAGTCTTGCCCATGGATTGCCTTCTAGAATTTTCTTCTTTAAGAGCTAAGGTTCTCCTTCATGGTACCCGATGCTACACACACTGAAGCTGGCAGCTTGGAGTATGATTTTCATAGACTCCAGGGTACCTGAGTCATGAACACATTCTCAGGTATGTCACCTTCCTGGTTCTCCTGTCACATTCTGATTGGCTTCTAAGCATCTCTTTTTTGAAAGTAGATAGGGAAGATAACTTAGAAGTGGCTACTTCTAAGACAAGAAACCCTTTCAATAGGTTATTACAGACTGTAATCTCCAAATATGTTTCATGAAACATTAGTTGTACAGGATCAAATTTTTTAGTATATGTAAGCCCTTAAAAAGAGCAGAAAAATCCAACATGAGCCACTGTTAAAGAGTCTCACCACAGCTTGCTTAAAATCCCAGCTTGTGCAGAAATACAGGGTCTGGAAGGTTTAAAGGATAAGCATGGGAAGTACTCCACATGCCCACTCATCATGGCAACGGCTGCCATCTTGCCTGGCAGGCTGCTTCTCGGTTTTTCTGCCAAACTTGAACCTTAGAATTTTTCTTTTAAAAAAATACACCATAAAATCATAACCCTCTTGGATTTTAAATCTTTCTAAGCAATGTAAACTCAGGATTTCAGGTCTGACTCTCAGTCTTGGGAAATTTCTAATGTAGATCTATTCCAAATTTCCTCTTCTTCCTATCAAGACATTATCATACTTCCTTTATTTACTTCAGTCTTTTACCAGCACACACACACACACACACACACACACACACACACACACACACACACACACCAAAACACAACAACACAACAACAGGTAACTGCCAAGTCACTGGAGGCTCACACTTGTAATCCAAGCTATTCAGGAGGCTGAGATCTGGGATTGCTGCTCAAATCCAGCCTGGGCAGAAAACTCCATGATAGTCTTTTCTAGGATTAATCACAACAAAAAACCAGAAGTGGATCTGTGGATCAAGTGGCAGAGTGTTAGCCTCGAGCAAAAGAAGCTCAGGGACAGGGCCTAGGCCCAGAGTTCAAGCCCCAGAAATACCACAAAAAAAAAAAAGAAAAGAAAATGTGTGGAGGGGATAAAGAAAATGAGTGGAGGAGAATTTTTCACTTGATATAGATATATTTTGCTTTGTGCTAAGAAATAAGAAATTAAGAAAAAACATCTGTAACTTTCCTGAATGAGAGGAAATGGGTATGACCACATATTAAAAATAGGAGTTAAAAATCTCAAGAAATTGTCACCAAAATAAAGTTTCTTTTGGTTGAATTTCTTAGAATTGTAACTGTTTTCTTTATCAAAGCAAGTGGTATGTTGTGTTTTGTAAGTAACTTTGTAAAACTTTCTTTTCCTTCTCTGACAAGCATCTTTTAGAACTAGGTTAGCAAATGTAAAAGGTTTTAGAAATTTAAGATTCACTGTAGTTGGATTGCCTGTACCTCATAGTTTTTTTTTCCCCATTGCCTCCTCTCCTACAGAGTCAAAAGGAAAAAAAATAGCTTGTTAGGTGATGCCTTGGAAGGTTTTTCTTTTCTATATTTTTATATTTAAAAGGGAGATGGAAAGGTCGTAAAGAAAGCCAGTGGGTGTTCTTTGTAAAGTTCCTTCATAAGTAATACATAATGCATTTTCTTTTCTAGCCGCTCTTTACAGTAGAGGGCTCTGTGTCTTTTCATTATGAACAAAACAACAGGTAAGAGAGATGCTATTTAATGACTCAGCTCTGCTGTCTCTTAGGGATAATGAAAATGAGTACAGGCAAGAAGCTACTTGCACTGAATCCTGAACTTATTCAAGTTAAACAAAAAGGAAACTTGAAGCATTCTTTCTTCTGTACTCCAAGGCATATTATACTCATCAAAACAAAGAGCAAAGGCAAATCATGTTAGTAGGAGGCAAAACCGATTGCTTTGTGGTTTATCTGGGGTAAGTTGAAGTGTTGTATTGAAAGGTTGGATAATTTCTTGCCTAGAACCTTTAGGCTTCTGTGTTTTGTAACTTGAATTGAAAGGTTGTTTGCTCTTTCGACTCAGTATTTATTGTTTTCTTTGTTTATTATGTGTCATTGCTTGTTTTTAATCGGTTCTGGTGTTATCAGAGACTGTGCATAAGCAACTCACAATACAAATCTGAACATACAAGGATGCATATGTCCTTATTTCTAGAGTGATGGGAGGAATATGGAAGCTGCGGTGCTTTTTGAGGCCTGACCTGGGTCTACGTTCATTTCACTAGTGCTCTGATAGGAAGATAGGCCACACTCTTGAGTTAATAACTCATAACTTGCTTTCTTTCCTCTCAAATATTTGTAATGTGCACTTCTCCCTTGGAAATGAGAAGGAAGTTTCCATGTAAGGTGACTGGAGAAAGATGTCTTTTTTCCACTTTGTTTTTTTCTTTAAATTAATACATTTTGTGCAATTGATGCACAGTAATGTATTTATGTGGTGCAGTGATATTTCAGTATAAGTACATAATATGTCACTTATCAAGGTGATGGACATAGCTGTCACCTCAGACCCAGACTATTTCTTGGTGTTTGGAACATTGAAAACCATCCTACTTGCTTGAAATATATAACTGGTTGTGATCAATCACAGTTATCCTAATGTCTTATAGAATATTAGAAGTAATTCCTGCTACCAAAGATTTTCCCCTTGAAAGCATTAACAGTCTTTTTAATATTCCTCCCTCACCAATATCCATCCCAACTTGCTCTGGTAACCAACTTTCCCAATAACCTCATCCTCTAGAGTTCAATAACAGCTTCCATATACAAGTGCAGGAATGAATCCTTTGTCTAACTATGCCTGGTTTATTTCATGTAACATAATGCCCTGCAGTTTTATATGTGTCACTATAGATGATAGGATTCTGGCTTCCCCCCTTCCCCTGGGGGGATGGAGGTGGGGGGGTGGGAATGAATGATAAGCCCAATATATATATATATATATATATATATATAATTTTCTTTATCTATTTATTTTTCAATGATTACCCAGGTTGACCCCTGTGGAGTACCATGAGTAATGTCCAATAAACATGTGAAGGCAAACATTTTTTGACATATGAATTTTGTTTCATTATATCCAGTAGGCCTGCTGCATCACATGATTATTCTAGTCATCATTTTTAAAAGACTTTGCACTATCTTCCAGAACAGGAATAGTGACTTACATTCCCACTAATAGTATATGAGCATTTTTCTTCTCCATATCCCTTTAGAATTTGTTTCTCTCTCATTCAACCTTTCTCTCTCTCTCTCTCTCTCTCTCTCTCTCTCTCTCTCTCTCTCTCTCTCTCTCTCTCTCTCTCTCTCTCTCTGTTTTTCTCTACCACCTTCCTCCCACCTCTACCCTCCCCCCCCTCTTCCTCTCTCAGGATGCTGTCTCTGAGATCCTTTTGCTCCAGGATAATGCTCAGCCATTTGAGCCACAGCTCCAAACAGGCTTTGGATTGTATATTGCAGATAAAAGTCTCACAGATTTCTTTGCCCAGGATGGCTCCCATCCTCAAATCTCAGCCTCCTGAGTACCTAGGATTACAGGTGTAACCCGACAAGCCCAGCTTTCTTTTTCATTTTTAATAACAGCCATTCTAATTGGGATAAGAAGATATCTCATTTTGGGTTTTATTTGTAATGTCTTAGTGATTTTTAAGAATTAATATATATATATGAGACACTTGTATATCTTTGTGAGAAATACTTAATCACATAATTTGTTCATTTTACAGAAATTGGATTGTTTGTATGTTGTTAAATGCTTTATTTTGGAAATTAATTCTTGGTAGTATGAATAGTTTATAAATATTTTCTATCATTCTGTGAGTTATCTCCTTCACTCTGGTTTTTGTCTTTGCTGAACACAGCATTTTTATTTTATTTTATTGTTTTTTAATGTGGAGTCATTTAGTTGGTTTAATAAGAGCTAGTACTTACTAAATATTTACCAAGTGGAGGTAATTGCTAGAAAACCTTATTGTCATTGAGTTGAATATCGGAACAAGTAGGTGATAAACGAAGGCCAGCAGGCCAAATTCAGCCCAAAGTTTTTGTGCATAGCTGTATTAAATACAAGTAGAACTCGTCACTTATACATTGCCTATAGCTGCTCTCCTGCCATAGATCGAGAGTCCCATGTGAGGTCTTTGTACCAGTCTTTGTCTTCCATGTTCCAATGGATGGCAGCTCCAGCTTGTTGCATCCTAGGATCACAGAGCTGGCACTGCTGAACCAGGATGGTCCAGCCCCCTTCCTTAGAAGGGCCATAGGTGACCCTGGTTTTGTCCTCTGACAGCTTTGGAGAGAATTCTATGGTGCAGGGAGATTCTGGGTGATGCTGTCTCTTGCCTTTCATTTATGGGTTGACATTGAAGTCTCCACACTCAAGCTTGAACACAGCATTTTTAGTCCATTATTACCCCATTTGTCAATAAGTTTGTGCTTTGGAACTTATATTAAAAAAAAGAAAATCTTTGTTCCAGCCAATATTCTGAAGTAAATTATCTGTATTTTCTCCTAGTAGTTTCAAAGTTTTGCATTTCTTAAGTGCGTTTGATCATTTTAACTTCATCTTGCATGAGAAATAAGTCTATTTTATTTTCTCTGCATATGGATACTCAGTTTTGCCAGCATTATTTATTGAAAAGATTCTCCAATCTCTCCTTTGTGAAAAGCAGTGTAAATATGTAGATTAATTTCTGCATTCTTTTTTAATTTGCCTTTGGTTTACATGTCTATTTTTAAGCCAATACTACATTTTGTGGGTTCTGATAGCTTTTCAGTATGTCTTTTAGTCAGGTATTAGGATTGCTTCCATTATTTTAGGTCTTTGCTATTCCATAACAATTTTATGAGCATTATTATCAAATTTTATAAGAATAACCTTAGTGTTTTGATAGAAGTTATATTTAATTGGTACATTACATTGGGTAGTATGGCTATTTAACATATTCTAATTCCTGAACATTGACTCTCCTTCCATTTTTATGTCCTCTTCAGCAACGTTTTTTTGTTTTTTTGTGTTTTGCCAGTCCTGGGCTTGAGCTCAGGTCCTGAGCACTGTCCTTGGACTTTCTCAAGGCTAGAGCTCTACCACCTGAGCCTCAGTCCACTTCTGGCTTTTTTAATGTATGTGATACCAAGGAATCGAACCCAGGTCTTTGTGCATGCTAGGCTACCACTCTACCACTAGGCCAAACTCCCGGGCCCCTCAGCAACTTTTTTTAAATAACATGAAAATACAAAGTGCTGATGATAAAATTTTGGTAAATAAGCAAGTAATAAAAGGAGAAAGAATAGGGGAAGGAAGGAAGGAAGGAAGGAAGGAAGGAAGGAAGGAAGGAAGGAAGGAAGGAAGGAAGGAAGGAAGGAAAGCCGGCAGGCAGGCAAGAATGGAGGGATGGAGGGAGGGAAGGAAGGAGGAAAAATGGAGGAACTCTAGGGCCTTGCCTACTGACCTCTTGGACAGACACTTCCTGGTGACTTGCAAGGTTATATTCTTAGGATGGTACAGGTCCTGCCTTTATGAATCTCACAATTTGTTTTGAGACTTTTTAAAATGTTAAATAAGAGGCTTCAGATTATATAAGTACAAAGGAGTGTAGGGAATAAGCATACTGTAGGTTAAAAAGGGATGCTAGCAACTAAGAATGTATCCAGAAACGGAAATGGCAAAGGCAAGAGGAATATTCCATATTAATGAAACAGACTGTGAAGAGAAATCCAGCCTTATTCATATGTCACGAAATATTCAGAACACACTTTCTATTTATATTCAGCTTATCCAAATCACAGCTTAAAGTAACATAAGAGCCCATGGTCTGCAGGTTTGTACAATCATCTTGATCTAAGCAACTTCTGTCTAACCATATTTATTTTCTCCTCATCAATAGTTTTGCTTTGCTGTTTTTCTCCAGTATGAAACACATAGATTATGAAAACAGATTTGGTAAGGGAATGTTGGATATTATATATTAATTTGTCAAATACTTTATTATTATATGATCTCATCCCATCATCCAAATCTAATTACACCAATGGCATGTAAACTAAACGGCATTTTAGATCCATCTCAATCCTTCCAAGTGATCCAGCTTGTTACCCAGGTCATCTAGACATCTCTGTCTACTGTACTTCTACCATCAATATCCCTCTGCCACCCTCTGAACACTTGAACACAACACTCCTGTCCATAACAACAAATGAATGCATTGCTAATGCTCGACAAAGGAACGTATCAAAGTCTTATCCAGTCTAAACCTCTGAAATTTGAAGTCATTTACCTTCTTTCTTTCTCATTCTCAGTAACTGCTAATGTGGTTTTTAGGATTATAAGAGAAAAAACTTACCATTTTTCATCCACTCATCTTTGCTACATTGGCTGGGAGCCCGAAACTTAGACTGATAAAGACAGATCAACAAAAGTAAAGGAGAGTTTCTTAATGCATGTGTCACTCATGCACAGTGGTATCTTCAGTGTTGAAGAGCCCAGAGATAATTAGAGCTGTGTATCACTTCTAGCAAAGAAGTAACAGGAAAGAGACTTAGAACAAATAGGGGTTGTAAAATGTGGGAAGGTAAATAGATGGGGAAATTAAAAAGTTTGGTTGCTGTTTTGCAAAGTTTGCTATGTAATTTCCTATTGTGTGTGCCATCTGTGGGGACAAGTATATGGCATAACCAGAAATTGTCTTGCCCATTCTGAGAACAAAAGGAGAGGATAAGGTGTTTTCCCTGGGTCTGCCTAAAAACATTGACTTAAGCTCAAAATAAAGCTTGTGCCAATTTGGTATATTTCTGGATGGCATATGGTGAACTTCAACTGCCAAATGTGTCTCTAACTCTGTAGCAACTAGTACAGTACTCAGATTCTTGTTTTGTAAACTATGGTTTGTATATGATTATCCTCTGTATATTTTTGTGTAATTCAGTAGTTAATTAATACATTCATCAATAAATTAATAAATTACTGAAAAGCACTTCTTTTTATATTCTTTCCTTTAATCCTTAGTATTTCTGCATCTTTACTAAATATTTACTAAAATTTTCAGATAGACTAATAGAAACTATCTCCAGAAAACACTATCACCTATTAACATATATTTGGTTTTTTAAAAAATCCAGGAAACTTAAAAATGCTCTAAGTTTTACCAAGTACTATATCACATACTGTCTTTTGATTTGTTTTAGACATTTTCTTGATACTTTACTCCCATCTTTGCTGACTTCTTTATGAGTTATAATTCACACAATATTTGCAACCCAAGAGAATTCTTTGCTCTATTTTCTGGGGATTCAATTTAGGAGAAACAATTTAGGTCTCCACATTAAAATGACCAGATAGTATTACTCTGTGTCTCAACTTTTTTTAACCAATTCAATGGTAGAAGTTCATATTTGTTCTTTCTATTCTTACCTAAGAGACATGACATTTTTCTTAAATTGTATGTCCTCCTTTCTCAGGTGAATAATGCTATGAAAATCTGCAGGTCACTACTTTAAAGCTAAAGTGCAGAATCCCATGAATGCTCAGAAAATCATCTAGAGAACCTGCGATGTTATTTTCTAGCAATGTACTAGAGAGATATAATGACTCTCTCAGTACTATACCAACAATATTGAATCGGTGGATTTATATGCCATGTAACAACCGAGGCAGTGTAGATGCCTGAATAACAGAAAGGAAATGTTTGGCAAAATTGAGTTAAATAGGAAATATTCCTGATTATCTTTGATAACCCCTATTATATCCAAGTACAATAAATGGTGGTTAAACTAAAATAATCAGATCATTCATTCTACACTAAAAATAATGTGAATTTTGTTGATATGAATGAAAAGATTGGAGATTCCACAGCTAGGATTTTTCATATTGTGCCTTCTGGAATATTCTTAGATATTTGACCTCAGGATATAGTAAGATTGTTAAGATTCCTTAACAGGGGCCGGGAGTTTGGCCTAGTGGTAGTGTGCTTGCCTAGCATGCGTGAAGACCGGGGTTCGATTCCTTGGTACCACATACATAGAAAAAAGCCGGAAATGGTGCCTTAAGAAAGTCCAAGGACAGTGCTCAGACCCTGAGCTCAAGCCCAGGACTGGCAAAAAAAAATTCCTTAACAATTTCCAAATGGCTGGGAAAATTTGAAATATAGGACTAAAATTATTAGCATAAATTAATAACTGAAATAGGTAAACATGACATTTCCTATGATACTGGTATAGCAAATCAGCGAGATATTACCATCTGACCATACATGATAGGAAAATACTTAGAGAAATTCACTTAAACTTTCCTTATTCTGTCTTTTCTATTGCTCTTCCTCTTGCGCTCCTGGAGACATAGATCAGAAGATTGGTGATTTTCCTTGCTTGCATCTAGTTTTACTGCTAATTCTCTTGTTTTATAACCCATAAAATACATGAATTGTGTCCTGAAAACCTAATTCAAAATCAAAACAAAACAAATGACAAAAAGATTTAATGAATGTCAAGTTTTGTTGTCACATAATGTCTTAGGATAAAATTATGTTGCTAAATGAAATTTTGAAAGAGAAACACAACTGAAATGGATGAAGCACATATTATTTTACCCATATCTTAATAAAATTCAGTATTTTCCAGTTGAAATATTAGGTATACATAGAATATATAAATTTATTATAGAAATAAATGTATGCTAAATTGGTATATAATGTATAGCATGTAACAAATATATGTGTGTACATGCTTCAAAAGCCATGTCCACTTGTTTATTTGTAACTGGTTTTCATTCTCAAATATATCCTAATTTTGGTCCTATAAGTAATATGAGCACAGTAGTCAAGATAATGAGCAATAAGCCAGAAAGTAAAATACTGAAGTGATCTTCATAATGTTGTACTAAAAATTGATGTACCATTATTTTATGGTATTTACTTCTAGTCACCCTCAATTTGCTACAGAATAGGATAGATGATTGGGGTAAAAGACACCATTTTCTGTAATCTCTATTACATATAATTATTTCATAGATTGCCTCAACAATTTTTAATGGGGAACACTATATTGTTCTTCCCTGTGGCACAAGTATTAATCTTTGATTATATACTATTTCTTGCAATTGTGTCAGGCCTCAGAAAGAATGATGATGACTTTACAATGTGTTTCACAAAACACACTATGAATTTTTGTCCTACTTGTTATTTTACAAACCATGAAATGGGTGCTGTAGTTCTAAAACTAGGTTCTTCTAAGACATAAGACCTGAAAAAATTATGTCACTATTAAAATTTGAGTTGTATTCAAGTGGAAATTGTTTGCAAACTTTCTTCTTAATTTTTGTGCATGTATGGAATGGCTTGGATTAAAAGCTTTAAGCAAAAGAATATTGGATAGAGGGCTGACAGATTTAGTGTTCCATTGGACTAACCTATGCTAGTACTTTCTAGCACATTCGTAAACCTCAAGTGCTTTAGGAAACTGTTCAGACAATGTTTGCTGAACATTATTGAAGAGTATATCCAAAGCCACTTAATTTTTCCCCCCATGGAAAGCTGAATTAAAGGGAAAAGAGAGTTAAGAGAAATAAGAATAAGTATTTTCCTTATATCATAGAGAAAGAAATAGGATGTTTATAAATGACAATGGAATAAAGTTTTTTGGTGTGGTGTTGTAGTCAGTGACTACCTTCTTAGAAATACAATGACTGTTATCTTAGGAATGAACCTGGCCTTAATGGGGAAACTTAGTACAGTGCCCCCTACTGGGAATTGTGTTAATCTGACATAAGTAAAAAGCATCTCTATAAAATATAGCAAGTTTGAAGAATTAAAATGCAATGTCTATAAATTCTAAGCCCCTCAGTTTAACTTTTGCATGACAGTGAGTTCTGCTTTAGATGAAAATTTCTGTTAGTAGGTAATTTACTGTTACCTAAGAATGCTATATTTTATTATAGGATGAGTTTAGCTGTTCCCCTTCAGTGATTAAACAGTGAATTGTGGCTCTGAGTGAAAGTAAATTCAAAGTGTGCTAGCGGATTTTAATCTTTTACAGGTTATTTATAAAGACTCAGTCTTAAGAATAGGTGTGTATGAAAAGCAGGATAAAATGAAAAATGATGAGGTTTTATATACTTTTAAAATCTCAAAATAAAAGGATTCTGAGAGAAGAATTTAATTTAGGTTCTTTTAAGACATAGAAGATTGGGAAGTATTAACTAATGTTTTGCATAAAGGTAAATTCTCTTCCTTGAGATCATCTAGATACAGTCATCTAATGGTTCAACAGGTAGGTTAAAGGGAAAGGAGGAATTTTTCAAAAACATCTAGCTGACAGAAAAGGGGACTCATACTGAAATTAGGATTTCATGGCATTCATATCTTGGTGCAACCTCTAATTTGTAACCTTCTACAATTGAAATCAATGAGTAAAGTCTGATCTTTTGATAAAATTTCAGATTTCATATAGGCATATCCATGGTAAGATAATATCAGCCTCTGAAAACAATACCACAAAGTAATGGTTTCTAAAAATTCTCAGGGACATATACTTATAAGAAAGCAAAAGCTACTAAGAAAATTTCCTGCATTAGTTATGATAACCACTTACAACACAATAATATCAATAGAGAATGATATGCAGGATGTGAAATCACAACTGTCTTACATATCTACATTCTTTCTTATTGAGGTATTTTGCCCACTCCCTTGACCACTCCTCCCATATCCTTTTCATCAACTTGTATTTATCTCTGTCTCCATGAATCACCAGAACAACTCTTTTCCAAATCATCAATAAAATACATTTGAAAAATCTAAACACCCCATTCTCCCCTAGTCTTGGTGATAATAGCCTCTCTTTCCTCACATCCCCATCTTACTTTTCACGCTGAGTATTATCTAGTTTCCTCCTACTTCTCCCACTGCTAAATGCTGCAGTTGATAGTACTTGACTGAAGGATTTGTGTTTTGCTGTAACATTCTGGTGTCCCGGCAATGTTCTCATATAGTCCAACTGACCTTAAATATGTTATATCTTAGCATATTTCTTTAATCAAACTTCTAATCTCAGCAGTAAGCTCATATGTTTATATATTTTATTACAGCCAATAAAAGTTCCATTTAGGTATTGTAAATATGATATTGCCTAAAAGAAACTCTTCATGCTAACCTTTCTTTTCTTTACTTGAACACTTGGCATTTGATTTTAGCGATTTGTGTATCTCTTTAGATGAAATGATCTACCTATTTTAAATGGTTTGGGTAGAGATTTCAAAAGACAGAAATAAATCTCTCTAGTCTGCAGGCTGAAGAAACATTTCTTGAGACTGGTGAATGAACTAATGAGTTGCAGAATGGGAAGCATTAAATCCTTGAGAGATTGAGAGGAATATAATTAACCAAAGAACAGACACGTTTCAGTGTTCCTACTCCTACAGAGATAAATGGGAAGCCACAAAAGTCATGGTTAACTTTTTGAAAAGGTTACTGCCTAGCAAAGGTCTAGAAAATGGCTTAGCAATGATCTACATTCTTAGGAGGACATGAAGTAAAGTAAACAAAACAGTTTGGATAAACCCATTTTCCTATACACTCTTTCTCCATTACCTTCCCTCCAAAGATACATCTTATGTTAGTAACACATTAGTTAGTCATTCAAGTCAGTCAGTAACTTTCCAAGATGGCTGTTTCTAAAGTCTGAAGAATCACAAAAATACTCACCTATAAGCTTTGCAGTAGATTCCCTACTGACCAATGAATTCACCAGTACTGGGATTATAACATTCCTTCAGCTAAGCTGTTGTTTGGCTCCAACCAAATAGCATATCCAACTTTCTGTATGTGTATTTCCTTATATCACAACTGCACATCTTGGTATTTGAGTATTTCCTTTCCCAAAATGTTTTTCAAACCTTTCTAGCCTACATTAGGACTTCTGTACCAGAATATTCTGTCCACAAATAATTGATAACTGTTTGCCCCATCTTTTTTTAATTAAAGGATTTATTAATATTGATTTTTACATCATATTTCAAATGACATGTTTAACAAACAAGTATTCAAGAAGGGAATCTCTATATACAATCACTGGCACTTAGATTTTAGAACATAATTAAACTTAGGCTGAGGTTTTGTATGTCATAAATACATATTAATCTATATAATAAAATATTATATCTCTAGAGTCATAGATTTTTATGTCTATGTAGTTATGTTTATATTTCCAGTACCATGTCCATAGCATTGGGTATGCAAATATTGAGTCCTCGCTCTTGCACTGTTTGGATCTAATAGCCACATATTAAGGATACCATGTGCCTTTGGTTCCTTTGGTCTTGACGTCTCACTCAACATGATTATCTCTAGATTCATCCATTTCCTTGCGAATGCCATCATTTTATCTTGTATGTTGGCTATGTAGAATTCCATTGTATGTATGTATATATATATATGTATGTATATATATATATACATACCACATTTTCTGTTTTTCTGTATCCATTCATCTGAAGTAGGGCATCTGGATTGTTTCCATCGCCTGGCTATTGTTAATAATGTAGAGATGAACATAACTGAGAAGGTATCCTTATCATATATTGGGTTATGATGTTCAGGATAGATGCCCAGGAGTGGTATGGCGGGATCGTAGGGAAGGTCTATTTTCAGTTCTTTAAGAAACCTCCACACTGCATTCCAGAGTGTGTTTGCCCCATCTTTATGTAAAATAATTTATGATGAAAGATTCCTCTTTTCTAATGATATTTTAATGTCCTTGAGATTAGAAATAAAGTTCATTTATTTGCATCTGGTATGATGCTATGTATTCCTAAACATTCATTTCAGTTAGAAAATATGGGTAGTAATTTCTGTCATGAAGCCATAATTGTTTGGGAGTATACAATGTTGACACGAATTAATAGCTAGCATCTATTGCCTTGCTTTTTATATTTAAAACACCATTTTAATATCTTTAATACATTTTAATAAAATAACATATACACATAACTTTACAGTGAAAAATTTACTCTCCACTGGGAAGGAAAGGGAGACTCAGGCATATTAAGATTCTCAAAGGCACATAGCCTGTAAATAATAGGGCAAATAATTCATCTGGGAAAATCTCCTTGGTACACCTGGGAGAAACATATCTGTGGATGATGAGTAAGTGTGGGGAAGGCCGTGCTTCATTAATAAAACAGTACTCTGACTTGGCCTTGTCCACTCCACAACTACAAGACACCCTCAAATGTTCCCCTCTGTAAACAATGACCCTTTAACCTGCACAGACCATCGCATGCTTAACTAGATCTGGCCACCCTGTCCAGAATTTCACTTTTTGTTGTAAACTCCAAGTGTGCTCATAACACAAGTTTGCACTGTTCCTCTGAGCTGCCCATGCTGCTGATTTTCCATCATAATAGAGAAAATATCATAATCAAGTTCAACATTTACATTGCATACCATTTAGTGATGAGTTCAAAAAGACTGCTTTTAAGTAGCCATGCCCACAGAAGGACACAGAGCCCAAGTTCTAGGAGTGATTTCATCTTGCTCTCCGATAAAGCTTTTAATTATGAATACTCTTTCAAGTGCATTACATTAATTAGCCATTTCCTCAGCAGGCTATTTCCCGGCACTCCTTCCAGTTCTCTAGATTCTGGCAGGATCTGGTAGTGACTATAGCGCCAGCAAGAGTTCAGATGTGTGCAGCAGAATTCAGAGGGCTTTTGCCAATATGACAAAGTAGACAGGAGCATAAGGCAAAGAATGTGCTGCACTGCAAACATTGCTTCATTCTTCCAGTACTGAAACAGGGCAGATGGCAGTGCAGAGCCTCTTTGTCTTGTGGAAATTAGAGGTGTACAAAACCATGGATTGTTTTCCTTTTTTCTTCTGCTGTACACCATTAGTTGAATGTTATGTGGCTAGGAAACTGATTTCAGCCAATCACACTTAACTGAATCCAGGGCGTTATAGTCATGCAGACAGGAAAGGAAGAGTGGAATGGTGTGAGAGTGTTGGAGACAGATGCAAGCTGCTCTTTCCTTCTACCATACATCTCTCCTTCCCTGTTCACAATCACATTTTACTTGAAATCTTATTCTCTTCACAGTACACATCTGTGAGTGTGGAAATTACCTTTTTAGAGACATAACACCTTGGAAAGAGCCTCATAATGAACCAGGCTTTTTCAACAGAATAGTTGAAAACACTAGATCTCTTATTCCTAACATTTTCCTATTAACTTTGAGTATGTTTTAGATTGGTTTGGGTTTTTCTTGGTTTTTCTTATACAGCCCAGGCTGGTCTTGAACTTGCCATCCTCAGCTTCTCCAATTCTGGTTTTACAAGACCATAGCACCACCTCTGGCTGAACTATGATTACAATCCTAAATTTACTTTGTAACCTAAAACCTTTGGTTTGAAAATATTTTTTATTTCTGTCCTCCTTACCTTACCATGAATAAACTTCAACTTGTTACGGGAAATTTGGCCATAAAAAGATGTGAGAGAACCGGATATCCAGAAAGGGCAGGGCAGGGGGGGGTGGCGCTGGGGGAGCTGCCAATTCTTCTACTCATTGGCAGAACTCAGCAAAGCAAAGCTTAGCATCTGCCTTTCCTAGCAGTCCCTGGCAGCCCGCCCCACTAGTGCCACTTTTTGCTTTTGTTGCTTCCTGTCTGATTCATCTCATACAGCAGAACAATCATCAATGAAGCTGTGAGGCAAGCTTCCTCCAAGACATAAGAGTCACATCTCCTAGATTCATACTGCGGGGCTGTCCTAAACAATTCCTTTACTTGTAAACCAGATCAGTATTTCTTGCCCATGTGAAACACTGGGCCAGCTGCCAGCTGAAGAAATCAGTGCAAATGGGCCTGGGTGTTCCACTGAAGATGATGAAGATGAAGATGATGATTTGTAAATCACAGGATTTGAACTCAGGTCCTGGATGCTGTCTTTGAGCTTTTGCATTCAAGAGTAGCACTTTAAGCGAGAGCATCACTTCTGGTTTCCTGATGGTTAACTGGAACAGTCTCTGCATTTCGCTGCACAGGGTTGACATGGAACGGTGATCCTCAGATCTCTGCCTTCTGAGTAGCTAGGATTACAGACATGAGCTCCAGGCCTCTAGCTAGATTATTTTTGAATATACATTATTAAACAATGTTACAGGGGGAAAATGTTACCTTTTCTCAAATCCTTTCATTTATGTGGCATGTAACACTATGAGTGATGGCTTTTCTGAAACAAGCTTCTTCAGTTGGAGATTCTCAATATTTCAAACAGAATAAAAATAGACTATTAAAAAATCATGCCCATAGATAGATAATGGCTTCATGGGAGCTTTTCCAGACTAAGCCTCATGCTTCCAAGTTCCTAGGAAAGCTTGTACAAGGTCTACAGGATTGACAGTCCCTGGTGTTAATAATCAAGAGCTTCTAAACTCTGTTCTTTAGATCTACATAGTAGTTGCAGACTCATTAAAGGAAACCCATTGTGACAGGCACCAATGACTCATATCTATAATGCTTGCAACTCAGGATTTGAATACTGAAGGATTGTACTTCAAAGCCAGTGTGGCGAGAAAAGTCCTCTAACCTCTATCTCCAGGAAAAAGATAGGTTTAAGCATGTCTCAAGTGGTAGATCATCAGCAAGAAAGCTGAGCAAGAGAAGGATGTATTCCATTTAATTCTCAGAACCAGCTAATTAATAATTAGGCTAATATTGTGATAGCTAAACTACAAAGTTATAATATATAAATTACAAATATATAATGGTGCTAAGTGCTTAGAATGTTTCTCCTTCAAAAATCAAAGTAATAATTTGCTTTCTAAGAAGGATTCAATAAAGGTTAGAAGTAGAAAACCAAGAATAGATTAAGTGACAATCATGAAGCATACTTGGAAAATCTGAGAGAACAAAGAACACTTTAAAATTAAGTTATTTGTTACATTATCCACTTTGTTACCTGGTATATTATATAGATGTTTACTTGTTTATCTGAAATAGGAGGAGAAATTGAGGGGAGGGGATGGAAGGATGGAAATAGGGATAAAACGTAAGAATATCAATTTGTGAGAAGTAATGCACCTTCTTTCTCACGAATATAACTATAACCCCTCTATACATTGAAATAAAAAAATTACTTAAAAAATTAACTTATTTGTAACCCACAAGTCAAGACCAAAGGAACAAAAGGCGCATGGCATCCTTAATATGTGGCTATTAGATCCAAACAGTATGAGTGAGGACTCAATATTTGTGTACCCAATTCTATGGACATGGTACTGGAAATATAAACATAACTACATAGACATAAAAATTTATGACTCTATGGACATAATGTTTTATTATATAGATTAATATGTATATATGAAATACAAACACTCAGCCTAAATTTAATTATGTTCTAAAATCTAAGTGCCAGTGATTGTATAGAGATTCCTTTCTTGAATACTTGTTTGTTAAATACATCATTTAAAATATGATGTAAAATCAATGTTAATAAATTCTTTAAAAAATTGAGTTATCAATACAATACAAAAAAACTTACTTAATTCTTCACTTGGTGCTCTAACTATTCAAAATCCCTTAACTAACATGGACTCTCTTTTCTACAGAAAATGGAAAGTGTATAAAATAAGAAATGATGGGACTTAAAGTAGTGCATACCTAATTTTCTAAACAATGCATAGATTTTGATCCTCTTCTAAGAAATAAAATCAGGTTTCAGACTCTGGACTGGGACTGTGGGAAGGATTTTAACCTTTATCTTTATAGGACTTCTTGAAATAAGTACTTAAATGACAATAAATTAAGTATGTTAATGCATACTAAATGAGACTTTTAGTTTATGTTAATTGAAAAGGAAAGGAAGCACTAACTAGAACCTTCCTATTGAGGTAGGCCTTCATAAGAAATTTAATTATTTTTTATTGTTTGGTTATTAACTCAAGGTACATTTGAAATACTGGCTATTTTCTCTACATACTAAATCATAGTTTGTCCTTTGCATTTTAATATGGATAGAGGGAAAGCACATATGCGACTATGAACGTAGAATTCAAGAATGAGGAAAACCCAGAAAAGGAAGTAAATAGAGAAATAGCAATCACCACAGGGACAGACTCAGGTTAGATACATTAAAGCCTTACTTCTTTTTTTGAATATGGTGATATTTGTTGTCATTATAAAGCTTTAGCCAGGTACCAGAAACTCAGATTTGTAAATCTAGTTATTTACGAGGCTTATATAGGAGGATAAAGGTTGGAAGCCAGCTATAGCCAAAAAAAATCCCTAAGATTTTTATCTCCAGTTAACCAGCAAAATCCTGAAAGCAGAAGTGGCACTCACATGTTAGAGTACAACCTTGCATGTAAAAAGCTAACTGCCAGTGTTCAGAGATCAAGACCCCCCCCCCACACACACCACCTTATATCATCTTAGCCTTGAGTTTTCTCAGACAAAAAAAAAATGCCTCAATCCAATTTCATTCCTCAGAGAACCTAAGATGAAATCAAGAGGACTTAATTTTAATGACAGCTTTCTTTCTGTATGGCATGTAATCTTGTCTCACTCAAGTAGAAAGTAGAGCCATTCAGCTGTCTCTTACTGCATCCTTCTATAGAAAATGAAAAACATTCCCCAGTACCCATGTCACCTACAATCAATAGAGCATGTTTAGGTCTCTATAAATGTGGGCAGTGTTACAATATTAGAACACTTCCCTTCATGCAGAATCTTTCAGTAACTTAGTTTTGTGTTTTAGTACAGATGCTATGATCATTTTCCTGTTGTACTTGTTTCCTTTATAATCACAGTGTTAATCTCTTACTATTAATTTTTATTACTTGGTTTGTTATTTTTATTATATTATTATTTTTATATGTTTATTCTAACATATTTATACTAATTTATATTAGTATATTACTAATTTAATATTATTTTCATGTAGCATTAGCCAACAATGAATTCTTTCTGTCATAATCTCTAACTCAACCTTTTCATTTGGTGGCAGATTTTATGATTGATGTAAATATGGACACATCAGCACAAGTTTTGCATTATGTTGATGGAATATTTTCATATTTTTCTAGTATTTAATAGCTACTGTACTAGGTAATAATCTTTCAGACTAAATCTTTTCCCAAGGAAACTGTTTGTTTTAAAAACTCTTTAATAATCAAGAGAGTTTTTCATTTCTATTTGTGTTTGGAATTATGTTCTAAAATTGCATTCTAAATATTTTCTTTTCTATATGTCCTCCTAAAATCAGAGAATTGTTTTGGACACTCATTATGGATATAGGAAAATATAAAGTTGTACTGAATTTATGCTTGTTTTGTAGTTCTTGTCATATTTGTCTTTCTAGATCTAGCTGAATCACTTTTATGAAGTAAAATTATGGTAAAAACAACATCAAGGTTTGTACATGAGGAAAACTTCTCACGTCTTAATTCTGCATTTTGGGGCTACAAGGTATGTTCATGTGGAAACCATGAGTTCAAACCTTATTATTGCCAGATTGATAGTTAGATAGATAGATAGATAGATAGATAGATAGATAGATAGATAGATAGATAGATAATAGTTAGATAGATAGATAGATAGATAGATAGATAGATACATAGATACATAGATACATAGATATATAGATATATAGATAGAAGATAGAATGCAAGTCCAGGGAGTTTGGTATTGGTACTGTCATGTTTTAAGTCCAGACTCAGCAAAAATATGAGTGGGACTCCCATCTCAATCAACAAGCCTGATAGGACAATGTACAACCATAATCTGAGCTACATGAGAATTTTAAGTAGAAGGATGTGGTTCAAGGCCAACTCAGAACAAACTTAATTTATAACACAACTTACAACACAAAGAGTTGGAGGTATGAGGCTAGAATTTTAATAGTCTGTTTCCAGAACTGGATATATATACATATATATAGATATATATGTGTGATTGTGCTTTTCTATTATCTCTAAATGTTATGTTCCAAGGACATTAAATAGGTAAACAATATTGTATATTAACTATAATAATTGTCTTGAATTTATCACAAAGGCACTTAATGTTATACTTCTTCTAAATTAGCTAGGGTATTGAAGCTATGCTGAATTAAATTGAGAGATATATATTCTAAAATGCATCATCAGAATCGGATCATAGGCTAACATCCACTCTCACAAAGTCAAATTATGCATGATTTTACACAAACTTACACAACATTCACAGGTACCATACTTAAGGTGCAGCTTAGTATTCTCACTGAAATCACATTTTTTGCCAGTTTTGAAAGTCATTTCCTTGCTATTATAAATAATTCTGAACACACATGTTCTTCATCCATGCAATGTATTGTTTTATTCTATTAGAACAATGAAAATATTGTCCCTAGTAATTTTAAATTCAGTGATTTGGGAGAATGGGTCTAGAGTGGCTAGACTGTCTACTATTTTTTATTTTGGCATTGGTAAATGCTTGGGAGGTGTAAGAAAGCCATTTCACAAAGCCAAACTTTTGTTCAAACCTTTAAACAGCTTCTGAAAGCTTAGTTTGCATAATTAAATCAGTGACAGCAAAGGAAGGAAGAAGTCTAAAAAGTAGCTCAATCAAACCACAAAACCAGGCAACTGGAAAATTGCATTTTGTTGCTTTCAGTTAGGTAAGCTATTACCTGAATGGGTATGCACATATTTATTTTCTATGTTTATTAATTTGGAGGTCTGGATTCCTCTCTCTGCTTCTAAAGGACCCTATTCAGACAAGCTGAAATCTTGGGTTCGTTTTTCCAAAACCCTACCTGCTCTTTCTCACAGAGGGAGGTTTTTCTCATCTCATTTTAATGTCAATTACTATTTATGAAGGTCCTCATTTGTGAACCTCTGTGTATTAGTCATGCTCCAATGTAAACATTATGTATGAACCTTCTGGAAAAATTGCAACTGAACTAGATTGTGCTAACTCAAATGAAAGCAGGTCCACTGTACATGTGGTCAGATAGCATTTTTTGATTATTTCTGTGTCTTCAAGCACAACCAGGATTTGTGCTATAAACTAAGGTGTTTCACTCAAGAGTTCACAGGCCCAGGCATCCATAAGCTACCTAAAACTGGTTGCAAAATGTGTGCCTGTATCCACGTGTCTATGCTCCTCAATTGAGGAGCTCTCTTTTCAGAAGTGTCTCACGGAGATTTAAATCACTTTTGGAAGTCACAGCTACCCTTTTTTGCCTTGTAGGTACGTGTTTTTATCAGCCAAAACTGAAGCACGTTAAGGATAGCATTGGGTGAATGTCCTAAGCCTTGCCTGTAGCTCCAACAATTTCCAGGGAAGCCAAAGTTCTTAGCATTTGTTGGGAGTTACTATGAGTCAGGCTCTGTCCTAGAGATGCATTTCAGATTCCTTTAAGTCTTATCTGTAATTCTGTGAGACGATTCTCCATCATTCCATTTCACAGTTGAAATATTTGAGGGTCAGAAATATTAAATATTTAGCAAACAGTTCTCAACATTATTGAGGCAATTACCATGTGACATGCTCTTTGCTTGTCACCGATTCGTGGACTATTCCACACAATCACATTTGCAAACCTAGGAGGAAAGTATTATTTTTTGCCCTGTGTACATGAGTAAACTGAAAATTAGAAATATATATATATATATGTAGACTACTCAAAAATGGTCTAGCTATGATAAATACAGAACATGACAAAACTGAACAATGTATGAAACAAAGAATGTGGCCATAATTACTGTTTTATGTGAAATTTGACTCAAAACTACTTTTATAAAACACAACTCCTTAAAAAGTAACAATAACAGTTTCCAATTATTTTGTACTAAGTAGATTTTATATTCTAAAAAGGATTAGCAAAAAAGAGAATTTCTTAGAAGGATCAAAAGTATTTAACGCTGAAAATGAGAGATGACTCGGGGATATTTTTGGACTCAGAACTTCAAAGTTGAAGAGACAGAATTGGAATGGAGCCAGCTCTACTTTGCTCTGAAATGTCTTTTCTATTCTCTCCTTACTGAGTGTCTCTGTTTTGATAGTAAAATGCTCCAAAACAAGAACCACCACCTCTCTGCTTATCAAGATATCCCAAAATAACCTCAACAATCTTTCCACATGTGGAAAACATTATCTCTAAGCTTCAATCTCTACGCTGGTCAATGTCTTTTTTACATTGCCATTCCTCCTTAGCCTTCAGCCTCTCTTAATTACTTTTAGTAGCTCCTCTTTTGCTTCAAAGTGGCTTTTATGGATGGAAAATGCAGATGCCAAATATCAAAGGTCTGTATTCTTTGTGGTAGACTGCCAGCAATGACACAGCTCCATGTTTGATGTTTCTGAGCCATAAACCAAGTTTGAAAGCCTCCCCATGAATTTGCTACTCCTGCATGGTATGCACACAAAATTTCACTCATTCATCAAAAGGGCATTGAATTACCTACTGTGTAACTGAACTCTATTTAGGGTGCATTTTCCATAAGCTGCATTTCCTTATTCAAAGGAATTAGCACTAGTATAGAAGAGAGACCTGTAGATCTGTCCTTGGAGCCAGCATCATGTCTGTAGCATGGGTCTGTGGCTTTCCAGACCCGTGAGTCCAGGGACACAAATGGGAGACTTCGTCTTTCCTAGCATCTTACCTAGTCTGCAATCCCATACTCTGCATCCGCCCTGGCCTTTATGCACTTGCCTCAAATTTTGCCGTCTTTTCTCCCTTTTGAAGTCATCTGTCTGAGTGACCTTTGGTCAGACAGGTTGCCTGAATGGTATTTGTAATATCATTCTCAATTTTTAGAAGCCTCATGACCCATTCTGAGTCTGAATTCTCATATTTACTTTGGTAACAACAACAAAACATCACCGTTTCATCCCTTTCTCTTATGGATTTCCTAAGTATTTCTTTCTCAGGGTCAACAGCACCCTGGTGGCACATTACAATTTAACAGAAAACAAAACAGACTGGGTGAAAATGTTGGCAGAGTTAAGAAGAAACTAGCCACAAAATGGTAATAAGAATATACTATTTTTCTTCTCTGTGAAAAGAATATATAGAGAGAAATTAGGTACTGATTTTTAGTCTGTATCTTCAAGATTTTATCATTATGATAGTGGATTTCATAATCTAATATGATCTTAAGCTCTGGGACTTAACTGGATCTACCTAAACACCGAGAAATCAGATTTCCCCCCCTTTATTCTCAAAATATACTGTAGCTCAACCTTCTAGCAAAGCTTCAGCGGAAGCTTTCTCTGTGCGTGGGTTTCATCTATGTCACCTAATATTTCTTCAAAAGAGAAGAGCCTCTTAAGCCATATTTAATAAAGAAAAAAACTTCACTGGAGCTTTCAGCATTTTCTTTCATATATGCTGGCAATTTAAGTTGCAGATAAAAATATAGTTTCATGTCCGTGTAATAATAGGCTATTGCAATCTGGCTCAATCTATTACTTTTTTCTAAATAACTGAAAGAAATTTCATGAGTATCATCTCATCCTACAGATATAGAAGTGGGGGTGTCATGATCACCACTTTTTCTCCCTCTTGAAACATTCTTACAGCATTCCTATTTTCATTGGTTCTAATGTAGACAACTGTCTTATCTCCCATAACCAGAAATGACATAATATTTTGCTTTTATCTCCCTTTTCCTCTTTGAGTATGTTATTATCCAATATCATCTTCTGCTTTTATAGTAGCCCTGAGATGGTATCACCATCACCATCTTGTCCCTGTATTGGAACAAAGCTCTTCTAGACGAGATTTAAGCTCTGTACATTAGGCATTTTTCCCATTCTCCATTTTAATTCATATTCTGTTATAAAGGCAGAGTCACTCAAGGACATGAAGCAACTTTCATGTGATAGATTGACTATATATTTAAAACTCACAATAAGATAATATTCATCTATATCATTTTCTGTTTAAAAAAGGAAAACGTATTTACTTTCCCCTGCTCTCCAGAGACTATAAAATCAACCTGAGTCCAATCTCTCCTGACAGCTCATCTTCCCCTTGTATGTACTAAGCACACATGTGATATTTAGACAAGAACAATTTTCTAGCCACCTGCCTGCTTTGGTGGAACATAGCCAAGATGTGTGGGCTTCGCTTCCCCCAGTAAATTCTGGGACTTGTTGCCAGTTAAATAAGAAAAAAAAAGGAGTTCTCCTCCATCTAGAAACTTAAACTTTTCTAAATCTATTAGAATGTATTCTGTTTGAGAACAGGCAAAAGGAGAGATAGATGATGACAAAATGGGCTCCAAAAATGAACGCATGAAGAAAGCAATCTGGTGTTATTAACGTACGAGCTGTCAGGGATGCCATTTGCAATAACAGGAACAGAGAATGCTTTCTCCAAAGCCTTTACCTACAGCTCCATAGGCAAGCAGGGAGGTGACATTTACATTGAGATGCAAATTACAGGCAATGACACTATTCATTTATGTAAGATGGGTTTATTTTGGAATTAGGAAATATAGATTGAAGCCATGTGCTCACTGTACAGAAAATAAAACTGAAGCCGGTTCCTGACATGTCAAGAAAATGCCGAGGTCACCCCATAGCCTTGATATGGCCATTTATTTTTACAGGCACAAAAATTAGCCTGTTCAAAAAGAAATCTAAATCAGCAAGATTATTTCCAGCTCTCTTAAAAGGCCATTGCTTTATAGGGAATGGAAGGATGATGAAAGAAGTTGCAAATTTATTCAATCCTATAGTTTTTTGTTTTTTCCCTTAGGACAAGGAGATGGCCTCATACAACTCTCTGGAGCACACCATTATGCAATCCCCATGACACTGTTAAAGTTGTCTCAATCATTATCAGGAAGAAATTTCAAGGCCAATTCTAGCCCTGTCTTCTCCTCTCCCAATCCCCTCCTCCCCTCCTTGCCGCCCTCCTCCCTTCCCTTTGCCCTTTCTTTCATAACTTCTTTCTCCTTTCTTTCCTTTCTTCTCTCTCTCTCTCTCTCCCCCCCCCTCTCATCTCCCCCTTCCCCATAGTATTTTAGCACTGGAGCCACACATCTAGCCCTATTTTTTGCTCATTATTTTGAAAATAATGACTAGCTAGTTTTTATGTATGAGCTGACTTCAAATATTGATACTCCAGATTGAGGCCTCCTAGAATTACAAATGTGAACCAATGCTATCCAGTTAGAACTGGGAATTTCTTGGTGACATATAATGTATCTATCTTACTAGCTGAATTCTGGTGAAATAGTTACATTATGATTTTACTATTATATAGACTCTATTTGAGGTAAATATTTTGAAACAAATCAGCTATTAAGAGGAATTGCTTCCCACACATATACTTCCAGGAATTTGGCAATATTATTTATGAATGGGATATAAATCAAGACCCTTTGTTTATAATAATAATGCAAAATAACAAATTAACAGTTGTACTTTTTAAGAATCATCAAGTTATCTGCCAGTAAGACAGTGTTTGTGACTGACTAAATTATACCAATGGTAGATGAACTCTAATGAAGTGAGTTAGTGTTACCTGGCATTAATCACGCTATTTCTGTGATTCCACCTCCATCTATAATCAGCAAAGTTTATGTTGAAATAAAAATGATTAAGGTAACCTTCTCTCAACAATTAAAACATTGTTCATATTAGTGACAGCTAACATGGAAACTCCTTTGTATAAGTAACATACCCTGGTAAAAAGAAAATAGGCAAATAAAATTGGCTGAATGGTACTTTTCAGCTGCAAAAACAATAAAAAGTTATGGTGCTCATACTTTCAGAATCTCAGTAACAGAAAATACACTTTTTGTAACAGAATCTTAGTAACCAAAAATAAATGAGCTGTAATTTTTGGTATCAATATATAATAGAAAGAAATATACTAAATGACTCCAAAAAAGGAGCTATATCTCAACATTATAAAATATTCTTCAGGAATTACACAAATGTTAGTTTGGAGGCCTCATTCCAATTAGGGAAGTAGCCTGCTAAATACTAAATTATTTTCATTTTCTTTTCTGTCATGGGACTTGAACTCTGGGCCAGGGCACTGTCCCAAGCTCTTCAGCTCAATGCTACAGGTCTCCCACTTGGGCCACAGTGCCGCTTCCGGTTTTCTGGGGGTTAATTGGATATGAGTCTCACAGATTTTCATGCCCTGGCTACCTTTGAACTATGATCCTCTGATCTCAGCCTCCTGAGTAGCTACAATTACAAGCGTAAGTCACAAGCACCCCCACTTAAATAGACTTTTTAAAAGAATGCTGACAGCCAGCAGACAGGAGGCTTAGATTTCTAGAGGCCATGCAAATTAAGTAGTTCCCTTGTGATATTAGAACTGAACTGACAGAAGGTCTTATTTATCCATTAACCATTGCCATCTTATGCAGAATGAATTGAAAAGGGAACAGAGTTTAGTTGAAAGATAGTTGAATAAGATTTGAAGGAATTTGAAACAAACATAGACACTGAAGTGATTTAACAAAAATATTTTTCAAGAAGACTTCCATAGTTTAACACCCAATCTATTTGTGTATTTTGAGGGATGTTCAGAAATCTGATATTACTCTGCAAAGAGATAGATCTGTGATACTGAAGTAAATGTCTCTGATAGTTCTTCACTGATAAAAGCTGAGGTTATTTGTGCCTTCCAGTTCAGTTTTAAATTAATCACGTGGAAACTTGAAGCTATGTTATCCTTTACTCTAACTATTCAAGTTGAAGTACATAAATACATGTGTGCAGAATATTTCTAGCTCTTTGCAAAGAGGAAGATGCTTGAAAACATGAGGCAAGAGTAATTATAGCTCCAATTATTATAGCTCCAAGACCTTGTTGGCTCATGTTAATAATCCTAGCTTCTTAGGAGGCTGAAAACAATAGACTGCAAGTTCAAGGCTATGTACAACAGAAAAGTTTGTCAAATCCTGTGAGGAAAATAAATAGCAAGAAACAAAGCTGGAAGTGTGGCTGAAGTGGTAGAGTTCTAGCATAACAAGTATGAGAATTTGACTTCAAACTTCAGTACTGAAAACAATAGGAAAGAAAAACAATCAGAAAGTCAGTAACACCTTTGGGATTTAGGTTGACTTCTAACATTGCATAGATAATTGAGAAAGTACTGTACAATTTTTGCACATCTAGACTATAATAAATATATTTAGCCAATACATGGTAAGATATGAATATATTTAAATAACTTGTAATACTAATGATATGTCATAGAAATATACCTAATATATCTCAGGATCTGTTGTATACAATAAACAAGTTAAAGTGTTAGGGGAATCATGTTATTTGAGTAATCAAAGTACATTCAATGAGAAACTTGTATTTGAGTTTGGCTTTAATAAGTGATGAAGATACACAAAAGCATAAATGTAAAAAGAAAGGCATTAGAGATCACAAAGCCAAAGCCCATAGGCAGCTGATAGACTGGGAAGAGATAATAAAATTTGAAGAAAGATTAATGAGAAAAATATGTTATATATACTTAAGAATCTGAGGAATTAAAAAGTTAATCCAGGCACGGTGGCTCAGGCCAGGTTCAAGCCCCATGACCCAAAAACAACAACAAAAATAAAAAAAAGTTAAGAAATCAGATACAAATATTAAGAGAAACCAATTGGGAATCCCACCGTATATGGTTCTCTCATTTGTGGAGAGAAATGAAACTAAAGCAACAGTAACTATCCCATTTGCAAACATTATTTTAGCAAAATACTGGAAAACAGGACAATATAGAATATTGCTGAGATGTTGGAAAGCAGGGTGCTGAAGCCCTCCAAAGGGAACATAGGTTCTGGAGGGTAGCCTAGAGTGCATACCTGGCATGCATGAAGATCTGGGCTTGATTTCTTGTTACTATGTATGCAGAAAAAGTAGTGCTGTGGCTTAAGTGGTAGTGCACTAGCCTTGTAAAAGCTCAAGGACAGTGCCCAGGCCCTGACTTCAAGCCCCAGAAGTCAAAAAGGAGAGAGAGAGAGAGAGAGAGAGAGAGAGAGAGAGAGAGAGAGAGAGAGAGAGAGAGAGAGAGAGAGAGAGAGGGAGGGAGGGAGGGAGGGAGGGAGGGAGGGAGGGAGGGAGGGAGGGAGGGAGGGAGGGAGGGAGGGAGGGAGAGAGAAAGAGGGAGAGGGAGAGAAAGAGGGAGAGAGAGAGAAAGAGAGAGAGAGAGGAAAGGAGGAAGGGAGGGAGGGAGAGAAGGAGGGAGGGAGGGAGGGAGGGAGGGAGGGAGGGAGGGAGGGAGGGAGGGAGGGAGGGAGAGAGAGGATTAATATAGATGATTTCCTCAATTTGATACAGAGGAAATGACATTAGCTAAGCTTTATCACCAAAAATTCAGTCCTATTTTCAAACTTCAATAAAACCAGCAGACACATAAAAAATATCCCCTGTTGTCACTGTATTTGCTTTTGATACCATATATATATATATATATACATATACTTATATATATTTATCTGACATAGGGAAAGGAAAGGGAACAAAAATGGTGAGGTAAAGGACAAAGGGAAAATGAGTATAATAGTAATATTCACAAGACACTATTGGAAATGAACTTTATAACTTGAGGAGGAAGGCTGGAGGGAGGGGAGGAAAAGTGGGAGCAAGTGGGTGACAATGTTCAACAAGAAATGTACTCATTACCTGTAACCACCTGTACAACACCTTGACAATAAAATTAAATTTAAAAATGAAAAGAAGCATTGTGTTGCTGTTTTAATTGTATTCTCACAGCAGAAAATTCGAAGTAATTTAAGTATCTAGGGAATTGACAGGAATGCAGAAAGTAGAACATGGTGAAAAAAGCTCTAAAGTGTTTGAAATAAAATAAAATCCATTATTATAAATCTCACATTTCAATTCTAACTTAAAGAAAAATCATGAGAGCCTAGCATAATCTAATTTATACACCGAATCTACCTACACAAAAGCAGTATTACGTATAATTTTAATTTTTAAAATAAAAATTCTTAAAATATGAAGAGAAAACCTATTTTAATTTTTTAAATTATGTATGACATTATTATAAATTTAAAAACCAAAAAGTATACTTATGCCAGACAAAAATACTTTGAGAACTTGGCTTTAGGGTTTAGCTCAGTGGAAGACTTGCCTAACATGAATGAAGTTCTGGTTTTGAACCGTAGTTGTATGGCAATAAAACAAATGCAACAACAAAGATATATGTAAACAATATGGAATGATTAAACCAACTTAAGTAACGAGGACATCAGTCATCTCAAATACCAATCATTTTGTAGTGGTAACTTGTAAAATTTAATCATTTAGTAATTTGGAATATATAGTATGCTATTATTTTTAATGTAGTACTAGGCTATGTTAGTTATCTTGGTAAATATTCTACTCTGGTCTTATTAAATTTTTTTTCATGGAAGGCTGTATTGTGTATCTCTGATTCCTTTTTTGGTAAATACATATATTTTTCTTGTGTTTTCTTTTTTATATTATCAGAGTGATGTATAGAGGGGTTATAGTTACATTTGTCAAGTAGAGTGTACAATACTTCTTAAACATTGATACCCCTTCCCTTCTTTTTCTCCCCCTTTAAACAATTGCCTCTAATTCTACCCCTGCCTCTAGCCAGAAATTATCACCATTCTACTCTCTCCTTCCATGCATTTAACCTTTTAAGATTTCACAAATAAATTAGATCTTGGGCTATTTGTGTAGGTCTGGTATATTTCATTTAGAACAATGTCTGATTCATCATGTTATCTCAGAACGTAGAATTTCCTTCTTTTAAAGATATAATAATAATATCCCATTTTTTGTATAATTTGCATCTTCATTACCTGTTCAACCACAGGCAGTCACTCTTCTTGAGTCCAGAGTCTCTTATGAAAAACACTACAATGACTTTAAGAATATTAATATTTCTTGATAATTCTTTTTTGTTGTTGTGGGGCTTGAACTCTGGGCCTGGACACTGTCTCTAAGCTCTTCAGCTCAAGGCTAGCACTCTATCACTTTGAGCCACAGTGCCACTTCCACTTCTCTGGTGGTAAATTAGAGATGAGTATTGCAGGAATACACATCGATATAGAGAAAGCAAACATGGCAGGGGAGAATGTAAATTGGAACAGGTCCCTGAATGGTCAGAAAAACAAAACTTAGACAGGGAGTTGCCAAGACAAAGGATGAAGGAGTCCAAGAATGGCTCCCTGTAAACTGTTGAGCACTTAATTTCAACCCATGTCTTCTATAAAGGAAAACTATCTGGCTTCCATGTTTCCTTAACATGTTATTATTATTCCATGCAAAAGACAAATCAAATTTGTTATGATAAATTTTAATTTTTAAAGATTTTTTTTGCAAAATGCCTTAATTCAGTAGGATTTTTGAATCTAATTGGATGTCTAGATTTTTTTTTCTATTCTTAAATATAGGCCTTAGTAAGGTGAGGAGCGGGTGAAGAGATGGGGTGCTGTGAGCTTGGGGTAGAGTGTACACTGCTGAGGAGGTAATGGCTCTGGGGTTCTCAGAGTAATAGACCCAAACCAAGAAGAAGAGAAATCACACAACTCTAGGGAATGGCAGTAAAAGCAGATATGCACAGTGGGTAGAAAGATTGGAGCAGGTAAATCTGCAATGCTCTAGTCATTTGAGTAGGCACATTAAAAGTCATCATAGGATTTCTGGCTTCTGCGAAAACATCCATCTTTTTCTCTCAAACTGCTGTGTCATGCTTGATTTCAGACACAGTGGGGTTTCCACTCAGCTCCTCACACCTGCATGGAACTGGCATGACTGAGGGAAAAGCAGCTTTCTATGTTACCTCTGGTTATCTTCTTAGAAAATTGAGTTTGCTGAAACAGGACTGGGAGAGATGAAGAAGGGATGTGGTAAAGAGCACTTTTGGGCTTCCATGTGAACTTTAGAACTGACTTTTTTTTATTTCTGTGAGAATAGCATTGAGATTTTAATGGAGACTGAATTGAATCTGGAGACTGCTTTCCGTAATATAGCCATTACACAGTAGTGACTCTTCTAATCAGGGAGCATGGAAGGTCTTTCTGGTTTCTGGTGTCTTCTTCAATTTCCTTCCTTTCTTTTCCTTCAGTCAAACTGTACTATAAACTGTTTTGATATTTCACATTACCATAGCTCCCAGCATTGCTTGGGTCACCTTTGTCATATCATCATCCAAAACATGATGTAAACTCAAGCTATCATAAAAAAATCATCACATTTATTTAATTCCATGTGACTTGCTGACAATTTTATACCTAATTGCTATGCAGAACAATAATGATTATGTAGACCATTAAATGTTTCATTAGCATTTTATGTCTTTTATTTGATTAGTACAGCAAACTCTACTCATGTGTTTCCCCTGTGTTCACAGTTTATTAAATGTGGAATCTGTTTATCTGACTGACAAGCTTGATCACCTTCAGTCTACAAACGAAACTAAAAATCATGGAATCAGGAGATTTTGAAATCTGTACTCTTTTTTTCAACTAAGAGCATAGAATATGAACTAGTGAGGAAAATTTGCCACAAAATTGAAGTGATTACAACACTATAAAAGATGACTTAAAACACACTATAAAAACTGACTTAAAACACACTATAAAAGCTAACTTTTATAGAAATGTGTGTTTCTCAAAAATTAAGACTTTAAGTATTTTGATATGTAAGTTGAGTTTTTGACTCCAGAATGTATTAGCCTCACCATAAGCTATGTAGTTCAGTTAGCTAGAAATGCCAAATTAATTGCCTACTTACATTCATAGTGATAAGAAAAAAATAGGCCTATCCTAATGTAAAGCAACCTGGGCTTGAAAACTTTCTTACTATTTTATTTCCTTTACCAGTTTTAAAGGTAGAATTCTATTTTAAAGATAAGAACATTTTGTGTACTTGATAAAATGTGATTTTAAGAAATTGATGTATGATTATAGATTCAAACTCCAGATCTAATACTGTCCAATTCTTTATTAGACTCACATCTACAGTTGCCAAATGGTTTATACCATTTTAAAGGATAGAAAATATCACTGTGGTCTGGTGGTAGAGCATTAGTCTTGAAGTGAAAAGCTCAGGGACAGTTCCCAGGCCCAGAGTTCAAGCCTCGCAACCCACCAAAACATAAAAATAGAAAGATACATTAAAACTGAGGTTAATTCATTTAAACTAATTCAGCAATTATTAATTATATTCATTTGATAATCAAAAATTATATCAGGGTCCTCAAAACCACAGTTTTTGTCCAGCATTTGAATTTCTGAGCAACATCAACAAATCTATAACACTTTTCTCATTCTTCAACTTTAAACTTAATTGCTTTTAGATATCTTATCATTCTGGATTGCTAGCCTATTGAAGTGCTATATTTTTTCCAAGACTTTTAGCCTTTAAAAGAATATAGCTTCAATGGGGGTGAGGGGGAGGGAAATGGGGACCAAGACATGAAAAAGGGTATCAATGCATGTGAAGTAATGCACCTCCTATCTGGCGAATGTAATGTAACCCTTCTATTAATTACAATAAAAATATATGGAAAAAAGAATATAGCTTCAGTTCACCTATGACCTTTTCTTTTCTCACACTATCACAATTTCATTGATATTTACTGTAAGCAAACTACTAACTTAAGGCACGTAGTAGGATATGTTGCAAAACATTAGGAAATGATTCAAAACATTAACCAGAAAAATGACTTGAGATTCCTAGTATTGGAAATTCATAAAGAAAAGTTAGTTGAAACTAAGCTTGGTAATATGTGACGTAAGAATGTTGGATACATTGGTGAGGAGTTTTTGCCTAGTCTTCTGGACCATTGCCAGTTATAGCTAACCTACAAAGATTCTTTACTGCAAATAATGCAGAAGCTCAGCAGTGCTGACCAAGTAAGAATAGGATTGGCATACCCCTGTGCAGACCCCCAGGTTTATGAGATACAAAGTCAATACCCTGAGCAATTGCTCAGTTTCTTCACTGCTCCAGTTTAATCAAGAAACTGTTTGTATAGCCCACAAACCAGTGACCTGGGCCTCAACTAAAGAGAAACTTAGGTCAGGTATATTTTCTTTTCTTGACATATGGTATTCTTTTATAAGAAAAGTTCAGAAAAACTTGACTCTTCCTCCAAATAATGTTACATCTCAAGAGTGATAGTAAAAGGATGTTGCAAAATCAACTGCATGAACAACAATTCTTAAGAAGAGCAAACTATTACCCAACTTCATATTTGAGAGAGAAAATATTACAAATGTATGAATGTATGAAAATTGTAGGGACTTTTAGATGGTATACTTGTCATTTTCAGATCTGTATTACAAAATTTCCCATGATTCAATAGTATCTAAACATTTGTATATAAAACTCACCCTGGGTTGCTCAGAGGTAGAGTATTATAATAGCATATGAGATGTTCAAGCTCAAAATCCCACTATAGTCATATAGTGATAATACTAAAAATATTATTCTGATATAAAATATGATTACTTGATTTCTATATAAAACTATAGTAAAATAATTCATGAATGCTTCTCTATCTTATTGTCCAACTCTACTCTGTAGACCTATACTAACATTTACTAAGACTAAAGTAAAAACAGACCTCCTGAAAATGTTCTTGGATATATAGCCTTGATTATTGCCCATTTTAAAATATTTGATATCCATAGAATGTATATTATCTACATTTAAATTGTCAACAGGCTAAACTATTTTTCCATTTTGAATATGGCTTTGGTAATTGGTTTTATTTATTGAGTTATGACAATTACAACATCAAATATTTGCTGTACAATTAATTGGAATTTTGCATTATGTGAGATTGAAGATATGTCTTTGTAAATCTGAACCTGCATAGGGTCTGTCTCAAGCTTGTTTTCATTGTAGTATTCTATGCTTGAATGTAGGGCCATATTGGGTACAAGAGGGCATCTGTTAGATTTTTTTTTCCATGCACTTGATCTGTAGGCCCACCATTTAGTTTAGTCTTTCCAGGGAAGTCTCCAGTCTGGAAGAAAAGAATTCAAAGGATAAAAATGTCCAGGTGAACAAAAACAGCACCTGTTAGAGGACTCACACTGGCCAGGACAAAGTTAGCCCAGGATCAGGCTTGGTGAATGTATTGTGTACATATGTATGCACTGTATGGTATAAGCACAAGAAAGGTACCAACAAAATGTCCTTCTGAGGGGAAAATTCTGCCTTCTACACTTCTTTAAGGGACAGCCTCATTCATAATACTGTGTATTTCAACATTTAAGCCTGGTAGATTATCATGAGTTTTTGGTACAATAACCCTAGCTTGTATCTGTAATGTCAATTTTGTTTCCATTATCTGCTTCAGAAATCAAGCCCAGAAGCTCTCTGCCAATAAACTGCTTTGGGAGTCCTTTTTCATAAAATTAGTCTACACCTATCGGATTTGGCATCAAGGATCCTGTCAATCCTCACAGATTAATCTTGTCACCAGGCTTGATAATTTTGAGATCAACATAAATGAATGATACTTCCAATACTTTGGTATCTCATTGATTTGCTTTTATCTCCTTAGATACTTTTGCTACCAGTCTCGCATTTCCAACCTCAGTTATTCTGAGCTTCTTTTTTTGTCACCTATGCATAAGCATCTATCAACATTTAGTTTGGGGTACCACAATTTTACACACACACACCCACACACACACACTTGCCTTTTGGCTTATTCTTTCTAGTTCATATTCTGTATCCCCTTGATGGTTAGGCTTGTCCAGGACCTACAATGCATTTTACTGCCTGTTTACTGACCTGGTTTATGTTCTCATTTTGCTTCCCTACAAGCTAGATTCCATAGTCCACCATGACATGTAACGCCTTACATAAATTTTCAATCGTCTTGCACCTCTGATTTCTCCCTATTGTACCCACCACATCTGCTACTCCACATATCCACATAGGCAGGTAAATAAAAAGCATATGTCCTTGATGCTAAGCTTCTCAAGACCCCTGAAATCCACCCCAACTAGGCCTCTGTGCTGCCTGTGTTTTCTCCAAATGCCAACTTCAATCCTGTGCATTTGTTTCAAACTATCCATCTCTCATTCTGGGATACTTTTCTTCTTTCTTTCTTTCCACTGGAACATAGGAGCAATGTGAACGCGTTTGTGTACTGTCCTACTCCACTGCATAATTCATCCCATTTGGAAATCCCAGATTTGCTTTACTCCCATTATAGAATAGAAGCTTTTCTATAGTAGCTTTAGATGCCACTATTTCTCATCTATCTCCTCTTTCTTTATTTCTGCATTCTCAGTAAATGATGCCTTTATTTGCTTAATTGTCATTAATACATAAAACTATCTCTTAGCCTATAGATGCAATTCAGCAATAAACCCTGCCTTTCTCTCACCAAAATATCTCCCCAAACCATCCACCCTTACCTATGTCTGCACTGTACCAGCTCCACCCTCATTATTCATTGTAAGGATGCCACTGGAATACCAGTGACCTTCTTTAAGAAGGTCATGACTACTTAGCAATCACTTTTCATATCTAAGAAGTAATCTTTTAAAACACACACAAGTCGCATTTATTGTTCACTCCTTCAATGCTTTTCCTTTGGACCCAAATAAAATGAGATCTTTTTCCATGGCTTATACAGTCAGATAACACAGTCAGTTGAGCAGGTCATCAGATGAAAGAAGACCTTGAGCTCTGCACCTCCACGGGCAGGAAGCTGTCATAATTATCCACCGGGAAAGCTCCAATTGTGATTTAACGGGCTTCTAAACTAATTAAGGTATATATAGAATAGTCATACTCTAAATTCAACTGATTAGTGGCTTCAGTTATTTCTGCTCAATTTCTCCACAGGAACTTCTGGATTACTGTTGGATTACACCACTGGAGTTGTTCGAATCCAAAGTAATGTGTCAAAAACTCATGGTGTCTACCTATTCACAAATGGCTTCGCAAGTCATTATAGCCACGTTAGTACCCTGTTACTCATCTCGTACTTTGTGCTCATAACCTGCTTCATTTTATTCATGGTGTAGATTTTAGCTGAAATCTCATATATGTTTTATGACTCCGTCAGTGAAGGATATTTTCTAAATGATTTTCTTAAAACAATGAATAGTTGAACCAAGGAAATACCTTTCTCCTATTTCTTGACTGCAAGTGTGTCTAGACAGTTTATTAAGGACTTGTTTAGAAGAAAATCTGGTACATCCAATGTGCAAATTAAGGAATGCCTAAGGTATGTTTCATTTTTGCTTAAAATCACATAAGAATTTGATTTTTTAGCATACAGCTTTCTGTTCAGTACTTGTGACATGTGCTAGCATTTGCTTATTACAACTCAAGTCATAGTTATTTTAATGGACTCCAAAGCACAATCCTACAAGGTCAATCTAGTCTGACAGGAAAAAAGAAAGGATGATACAATGTCTAGGGAAGGGGAAAAAGCAGGACTTATAAAAATAACCTACAATCAATTTGAGTTAATTATTTTTGTCTAGTTAGTTTTAGTGGTCAGACGGGATAAAAAATACTGCCAATTGTACTTCCATTATGCTTTCATTTCATAGGTGAGACTTCTAGAATGCCCCCTCACACATACACCAAAAGTGTTGGTCTGGTGATGCACACTGTGATTCTAATTCTAGAATATATAGTTGAATAGGTGGAGATGGAAGATAAGTAGTTCCTCTGGGCTAGAGAGAACTGTTAAGAATTCAAGAGCTGAGGATGTACTTGACTTGCCCACATAACTATGTACAAGGGACTGGGTAGGCCTGTATGTGCTTTTCTAGCATGGATCCTTTGGAGCAACATGAAGCGATGGGATACCACTCTAAACATTATAAATGAATAATTGTTCTCTGATAATTCATTGATTTTCATTACACTTGTGTCATAGAAGCTAGACTAATGGAGAAAACTTCTGCATTTGAAAGTATGCAATAACAAGGCTAAGCATGTGTTAAATGCAAAACTGGATTAAAGAACTTGAAACAGCTGGGTTCCAGTGGCTCATACCTGTAATCCTAGTTACTCAGGAGATTGCATTCCAAATCAGCCCAGAACAAAACTAACTTGGGCAGAAAAGTCACGAGACTTCATCTCTAAAACAACCAACGATACATTGGCTGTGAATGTGATTCAAGAGGCAGAATGCCAAACAAGCAAGCACAAGATGAGTAAGAATGAGATCTTCAGTTCAAATGCAATACTAGAAGAAAAACAATACAAGTTAAAGCAAATCAGCCCATACTGGGATAAAATTCAAAGTGTTATAAATAGTTGATTTATATCCATAAAGATTTTAACTTCTTCTCTACCTCCATGTATAGCAGCTAATATAATAAAATTCACACACACACACACACACACATACACACAAATAATAGGTTTTTTTTTCATTTTTTTGTGTGATGTTGGGAATCAGACTCAGTCTTAACTATCCTAGGCCAGTACCACTGAGCTACACCCTGCAAGAATGTATATGTGTGTGTGAGTGTGTGTGTGTGTGTATGTGTATATATATATATATATATGCAGATTCACACATGCAGAAACACATGTTAAGCTGCTCACGTACTATGTGTTCTTAGTATCAAATAGTACACACTCATTCTTTTGTCCCTTTCTTACATAAAAGGAAAAGAGGATCTTATCTTACCAGTTTATTATGATCTGAAATAGGATATTTCTGAGTCTCAATGAACTCCCAATCTGAAACCAGACTTGTCAATTGGCAGATCATATGCATAACAAGGTCCAGGTTAACTGAAAACTGAACAAAGCCTATTCATTAGTGAGTATGTTGAATTACTGATTTCTCATCTTTGGATACAGTTTGAGGTCATTTCATTATACTATAGATCGATGGAATGCCATCAATGACCTATACACTGAAGTCAATTTCTTAAGCATTAAACCTGTGCTCACAAAATCATAGAGACAACACACCTCTAAAAGATGACATTCTAATACCCAATTAATTTCTAACACTAATGTAGAGCTACGAACATTAATAAACTCTAAAATGAGTTGTGTACATGTCCCCAAATAATTGTGGTTCCAGTACTTTCTCAGTGAAGCATTTAGCTTTCAGATCACAGTAGTATGCTATGAACTCTTCTACAGTGGAACACAATTGTTTCTGCATGTTTATTCAGCATGCTCAATGACAGAGGACCCCTGAAATTCAGCATCATTAAGACCAGCATCCTCTTTTCATTTTTAATCATTTTAATCATTCTAGTCATTTGGGATCCAGGTATGCCATTTATTCATTTACTCAGCAAACGTCCTTCAAGTTCAATTAAAGTGTCACTACGTGTTTATTGTGCTGAATGCAGTCATTAATAAGAAACATCTCTTTCCTGTAGCAAATGCTTAGTTTGTTGGGGAAGAAAAACATAAGTGTACAAGACAGCAGAGTTTAGATCAAAGTAGACCACACACAGCAATAGCATTTGATTTCAATTTTAAGAACTGAAAGTGGGGGGGCAGATTTTCTAAAGAATCAGTGGGAAAAAGACATTGCCCTAAGAGATGAGAATACAGGATGGGGGCTGGGAGCATAGCCTAGTGGTAGAGTGTTGGTCTAGCATGCATAAAGCCTTAGGTTTGATTCCTCGATACCACATACTCAGAAAAAAGTCTGAAATGGTGCTGTGGCTCAAGTGGCAAAGCATTAGCTTTGAGCAAAAGTGTCCAAGGATAGTGCGTAGGCCCTGAATTCAAGCCCCAGGATTGGCAAAACAAAAAGAAAAAAAGAATGAAGGATTTCTAACAGGCAAGAACACAGCACAGCATTTTTGAGAAAATGAGATAGTTATTAACAGCCAGGCAACTCCTATCCAGCACATGGGTGTTACTTATCCTCTCTATTTTAGGATTATTTTAAACATCATTAGAAAATATTGAATCATTTGAATAACCCCAAATCATAAGACAATACTAAGCTACACCAAAAATAATCCAGATGTTATAAAGAGAGCATATAAAATGACTTTCAGCAATATGATATAGCATTAGCAAATTCATGTTGGGATGCTCAAAAGAGGAAACGTGGAAAGGACTGACAAATGTGGAGTCTGAAAAACTTTAAAAGTAAGCATCTCATCCTTTAGTTGATGAGTGGATCAACAAGATGTGGTATTTATATACAAAGGAATTCTAATCTGCTGTCAGAAAGAATGACATCGCCCCATTTGTAAGGAAATGGAAAGACTTAGAAAAAATCATGTTAAGTGAAGTAAGCCAGACTCAAAGGAACATAGGCCCAATAGTCTCCCTCATTTGTCATAATCAGTAGAAACCGGGCTCTCCTAGTAGAGATTTACAATAGAACAAAATCTAGAGATATAAAGCCAAATAGTATGACACTAAATGTAAGGACCTCCAGGATAAGGAAACAAAAGCCATATAATGAGCGATTGTTGTCCTTAATGTACTATGTTATCTCTCATCTCTTTTGCTATCCCTTGGTTTTCTCATATTGTTACAATATTTAACCTTGTTATCTGATATATTTAATATGTGGTTAATTGGTTATTTGAAATTGGATAGGGAAGGGGGGAGATCAAGATGAGCGGGGGAAGGGTGGAAGGGAAATGGGGACCATGTCATGAGAAAGGGTATCAATGTTTGTGAAGTAATGCACTTTCTATCTGGTGAATATAATGTAACCCTTCTATTAATTACAATAAAATGCATTAAAAAAGTAAGCATCTCAGCAAATGGACTGGCCATAACATTGTGCAGTTCTACCACATATGAAATCAAAATGAAATTCTGCTCTAGGCCGAACCATTGGCATAGTCTGAAATGTCAATAAGTCATTATATCTTATTTCTCAGACTAGTTCAACTCAGTGGCCTAGCAAGAAAAAAAAAGCCCAGGCATTGCTGATTTTTCCTCTCAAAGTCAAGCCAAAGATCTGTAATTTAGTGCATCAAACCTTGTTTAAATTGGAAGGAGCCAAATCCTTCTTTGCATTTGGGATCAGGCTGCCCTAACAAAGATTCTCTTGAGAGTTCGAAGGTCACTAGCTTTCGAGATCTTCATTTTGCTGACCCAGCACTTAGAATTTTCATTTCCATTTTCAAAGCAATAAATCAGCATATTTTGCCAGAGGAGTTTTAACCTCTCAAGATGCAATCAAATGCTCAGTCAGAATGACTCCTGAAAATTGATCTGCTCAAGGCTGAAAGGAGAAAACAATGTTCATCTAAGAAATATCCATTGCTGGTTTATAGGATACTGTCATGTTTGTCTTTCAGTGTTGAGTAATGCTGTTGGAACTGGGAAGATATGAGGTTTTCTATACCAAATAGGACAGAAAAGTGCCCATCACAAACATTGGCCAATAGGGAATAAGCAAGTGTATAAAGGAGAACAAAATCGTTTTTCTCTATCCACCATAGGTTCGTTGATTAGAATCCAAAAAATAGGCTGGATAAAAGAAAAATTTTAATGAGAGAAAACACAAAACTTTATTAATGAATACAATGTTAGGTATACTTGGAATATTCAGTAATGGGTAACTCAAACAAATGGCCATAATTTGGAGTAAATTAGCATTCAGACAGGGTGGTGTGAAAGAACTTTGAGTTTCTAGGGACTAAACCCTGTGGTAAGGAATGATAAGCGATAGCTGGTACTGTTGTTATATAGATTTTTCTGTTGGTATCTAACTCTAGGTTGGTAAGGTTATTGAACTGTGTTCAGTGATTAACATCTGTCATTTGTGGTATACAAAGTTGGGGACAACTTAAAAATGTATGCCCTTTCTTCAGGCAAATGGAGCCAGAGAGATCTTTCTTTTCTATACTTCTCAATTATACCAATAACCTCAGCATATTTTGGAATGGTCTAGTCTATCTACTAATTTTCATAATAACAATATCATTGGTGTATTTGTTGATACAGTTTTATAATTATCTTTATAACATTCCAAATGATTATCATATATGACCAATGTTGAAAATCATACAATATAAAGTTTAATTTCTAAAGTATCTAAGTGCTTTATATAACATATCCAAAGCTTGAAAGTTATTACTTTTCTTTGATCTTCTTTATTTTTTCTTTTCCTAACTGTATAGATTTTATTCTGATTGTATTTACCTTCACAAATCATCAACAAATAATTTTATCTCAGTTGAGTCCCTGAATGAAACTATTTGCATTTCAACAACTATTTTTGTCATTCAATGTTCATTCCATAATAACAATTATATCAAATGCATTTCTTCTCAGCTTTTCTCATTCAAATCCTGCCTGATATTTTTTTTCAGGAATGGTTAGCCTCTCAGGCCAACTCACAAAAAGATCATTTAAAATGGGACTGCCTCTCTCAGTAATTATTAATATTTTGGCAATACTTAGATTTGAATTCAGGATCTCCCATTTGTTATTCTAGCTATCTGTTCCTTGAACAATGTGTCCAGTCCTGCTTTGTAGTAGTTATTTTGGAGATGGAGTCTCATGCCTTTTCTGCCTGAGCTGGCCTCAAACTGATCCTGAAAAACATCCTTCCAGAGTAGTTAGGACTACAGACATGAGCCACTAGAGCCCAATCTCAACTTATTTAATTCATCCAAACTATCACAATGATTATCAAGGTCTTGTATGTTATTTAGAGAAATGTATGACATATATATTACTCTAGATATGATATACATAGGAAAAATAGCGAGAAAATGTGCAACATTGCCTCAGCTCTTAAATTAGCAAACTGGCTTTCAGCTACATTATTCAGAATTAAATGAACATAATGTCAATAGAGACATTATGAGACCCTGATAAAAGAACAAGTAAATTTGCAATGACTAATGAAGCTTTATGAGCATGAGGAATCAGTGAGCTATTGGTAAATGAGAGACTAGGCTTACTTGTAGGGTTTAGCAATAATTTCTCCCATTTTTATCTGTGGAATGTCTTGTAAAATGTAATCTGGGCATACTTTTGTTGCTAAACTAGAAAGACGATGGCATCCATTTCTGTTTTGCTATTTAAAAGAAAGGACATAATGTAACTTTCTCATTGTAAGAGGGAAATCTGGTATGTGTAATGGAACAATCCTTGCCTTTAGAGTTTTGTATTGTTATGAATAGAAAATAATAATTGGTTTTTCTGTTGTTATCACTAGCTCATGTAGTGTTCAAATGTAATGAATGCTAAAATATAAATGGGCAAAGGGAATTGAAAAACGAAAGGAGTCATTAAAAGAGGGTTGTGTACAAGTCTAGTAAGACAGCTGCAATGCATTAAATTGTAGTTAATTGTTTCAAACAATTTTTTTCAGAATGCTTAAGGGAGAATTGTAAGCACATTGGAGAGGCAAGGGCAAGCTGTATGAGGCATTCAGAATTTAAGTTCTCTAAACTTCTCCATATCCATTACTTTTCCACAGGCCTTCTATTGCCCAGGGTTCGAAGGAAAAAATAGAGACTCCTCCCACTCATGCCCCACTCCTGAGTTGCAAAATCTTCCAGAACATTCTGTCTTTCATTGTGTCCTGTAATGATGGCATAAGCTTCTGGGAGGGGGGAGAAAGACAGGGAAAAATCTGAAGAATAAATTTCTAATATCACTTTACCCCCAAATTATTTTTATCCTGAATTTATTTTTTTCATTCGGAAGTTTTGAAGCTAATATTAGTGCTTATAAAAGTTTTGCACTCAGACCATCACAATAGCTCAAAAGCTATGCACATAAGGTCATATAGGATGAGACTAAGGAAAATGAACTCTAGGATATGGAAACAAGAGGTTCATCTGTGTGATTGTTGTTCTTAATTTACTATGTGCAGTTATTTCTTTTCTCTTTTTTCACCTTATGGTTAATCTCACGTGGCTAATGTAATGGACTTTGTTACCTGGTATATTGCATGTCCATTTATGTGTTTATTTGAAATATGGAAGAAAAGGGGGAAAACCAGATGACTGGGAGGGAAAGTGGGACAAAATCATGAGAAGGGGTATCAATGTTCAAGAAATAATGTACCCACTGCCTGATGAATGTAACTGTAACCCCTCTATACGTTACCCCAACAATAAAATACACTCATATATAGAAAGAAAGATTTAAGGATTGAATTGGCACACTAGACCTTACTAGCTATTAACAACACATCATTGAATGTTGAGACATTTAATAAGCCAGTTATTACATACTTGGTTGTCTTAAATCATCAAGCTTAATGATTAATCAATGGAAGTTAATATATACTAGCTCTCTGTGTGCTAGCATCCAGGCATTCTGGGAAAATAAGCTTCTTAATGGTGACAGTCATGAACTTTAATGAGACAACTGTAGCAGTAAGGTTATGTTGAGCACCTTGGATATTTAGGATTTGGTACAAAATGATCTCTCACCATCCATGATTGTTGCTATGATCTGTATGGATGTGCCTGAGAGAGTTCACACTAAAACTTTAATTCCCAAGCCATATTATTAAAAGGTGCAACCTTTATAAAATGATCAGTACAGGCGGGCACTCATTGATTGCCTTCCTTATATAAAGGGATTCAGGAAGTGGGTTTATTCTTTGTCCCTTCTGTCCTGTGAAGGAAGATACAGAACTCCTCCCATGTTGGAAGCAGAGGGCCTTCGATGGCCAATCTGTGAAGCAACAATTGCTATTTTACAGGTTAAAAAGAAAGAAAGAAAAAATAGTAAGTGAAAACCTGTGCTCTAAAAGGCTTAACACCCCAGTCTAGTTCGTATCGGCACATCTGATGCCAGTCTTTGAACTCAGAGGGCTTGATTCTTGAGCTAAGATTTTAATCACTACACCAACACCCCTCAAGGAAAAAAGATTTACAGCACTTCAAGTGCTCCTTCAGCTAAAATGAATGACAGATTATATGTTCTCTTAGTTTAAAAAAAATCATGTTTATCAAAGATTTAGACATTTAAATCAATTGTTATGATAAGGACAATCACTCAATAAAGTGTGAATTTAATCTAATTCAGTTTTGTTTAATAGACAATTAAGAATTTACTAGCAACTAAACATTCAATTGGGATCTATCAAAATAGAAAACTAGAATTAAACCTATGCACCAGATATTATTACAATAGGAGAAAGGCAGCCATCAGCTGCTTGGAATATTTGGAGACTGGAACAAGATAATACACAAAGTCCTTCATTTAAGAAAGTTAGTATGAGATCGGCGGAAGATGGCGGCAGTTCAGGGTGAGGCGTACTGAGCTCCTGCCAACATTCATGTACTGACAGTGCAGGAGACAGTCCTCTAACAGAAATTGATCCTAAGTAAGCTTTAGGACCACAGAGAACTCAGGCAGAGAGGAAAAAAAGGAAAAGAAGGAAGAATAGCAGGGCAAAAAGAGAGCGTGGAGCTCCACGCGGAGCAGCTGGGGAGACAAAGGCTCTTCTGAATCAGAGCAGAGAAAGCGCTCCACAGCAGCGCAGACCCGCCGGCTGCAGACAGAGCCACACAGAGCCTGCGCGAGACCAGAGCCCACACCCGGCCATGCACAGACCTGCCAGCTTCACGGAACTGGAGAATCCAGCAATTTGTGTAGCTCCGAGGAGAAGTTTCCACTTCTGCTCCGGGAATGGCATTGGGAAGGAGCCCCTCCCCCACCAGCTGAGAGCAGCGCCATCTTGACTACTAGCAACGACCCAGGCCAAAGCAATTGGAGCCTGAGAGGTGTTGCTGACAGCGCCACCTTTCTTACTGGCAAAGGATTTCCCAGAGATCCCTTAGCCGGAAGTCCGGCCCAGTGCTGCTGAAGTCCATCCCTCTGCGTCACCCACAGATCTGGTAAACAAAGCTGCACACAGATCTTTCAGCTTTGTTCTACCAAACAAGCAATCTCATCTGAAAAACCGCAAAGCCAAATCACAAGAGAAAAAGACTTTGTGAAAGGTTTAGATCCCGAATTTAGTGGAGACACAAGTTTCCTAACCTCTCCCCCCACCAAAAAAAAAAAAAAAAAAACAAGAATAATCTTTTTTTTAACCCATTTCATTTGCATTTTTAAATGTTCTTATTTTTCTCTTTGCCATTGAACCTACACCTTTTTTCTAATGTTATGATTCATTCCTTTTTTTTTCTTTTTTTCTCCTCTCTTTTCCCACAACCCTGCTGTCACTGTGGTCATTCCTGGAAACACAGTGACAGCTCTTGGTACAGTTTGAATAAAAACGATATCCATATTGATACAGTCACCTGCTTTTTAAACTCCGGGTTCTCAACCCTAGTATCTCTTGGGTAAGAACTCAGAACAGTGAGGAATCTCCCCCCACCTTTTTTCTTTTTGTTTTATTTTGTTTTGTTGTTGTTTTTGTTTTCATTTTATGTGTGTATGTGTGTGTGTTGTTTTCTTTTATTTTGTTGCTGTTTTGTTTATTTTTTTCTTTCTTAAATTGGTATCATTGAAATCTCCTATGTTCTTCTTATTACTCTTCTTATTTTGATACGTTTTATCTAAGTTCATCTAAACTTTCTACACAAACACTCTACCTGTCTATCATCTTAGGTCAATTATCTTTACACGATACCCTTTCTTCATTACTATAATATTCTTACACTCCTGTATTATTCTTTTCCTACTTCCCTTGTCGTCTTTCATATTATTTTTCTATATCTGGTCCTCTGTTCATCCTTCAACTCTTATAATGCATGGATCTACATTTGATGGTTGTTGAGTAATGCTGTGTATTTAGGTGTTCAATTATACTCTAGGTCCAGAGGGACTTAAATACATTAAACATTGGATTGAGGGGCTTATTGTTGTGGTCATAAATTGGTAATCTGTGATTGTATTAGATTTGTCTGTAAGTGTACAAAAAGAGAGAGTGTTATTACCAATCTAAAAGAGCTAATATCTATTGTCAGCCAACTAAAAAGGTCTAGGTTGGTTATATCTGAAAAATTATAATCTTGTTTAGTATCAATTTTGCTCCCATCCTCAAATGGGCAGAACAGGAACTCAAGAAAAATGTCAAATCAAGGAATAACATCTCACACCCAACATAAACAGGCAAAGGAGAAGTCAGTGGAAAATCTAGAGGCGAGCCTTCCAAGTGCTATACAAATGCAATGTATAAACATCATTAATGAAAAATGTGAAAGCATAAAGAAAGAGATAAGGGAGGAAGCCACAGCTAAACAAGAGGAAACCATAAACAAGGTGATATGTGAAAAAGTAGAAGCCATAAAGGAGGCCATAATAAAGGTTTTTCAAAGAAAAATGGACGAATTCATAGAATCTACAAACAAAAAGGTGACTGAACTCCAACAAATGTCCAAAGAGAATAAAGCTGCTGAGCTAACCACTCAAATTGAAATCAAGGAGCTAAAGAAATCCATACATGATCTAAAAGAAGAGATGCATGGCATCAAAAATGAACAATTAGAAGCAAGGGAGATGAAGAATAAAGTAGATAGCTTTGATAGCAGGTTAGACAATGCAGAGGGGAGAATTTCCAGAGCTGAAGACAATTTAGTTATTATAGAGAAAGAACAGAAAATGAGTCAATTCAAATCTAGGAAATATGAGAAAATGCTACAGGAGGTCCAAGATACAATTAGGAAGCCTAATTTAAAGCTAATTGGTATTGAGGAGGGCGTGGAGAAAGAGGTCAATGGTATTGGAAATATACTTCAGGGAATCAGCTCAGAGAACTTCCCAAATATCCAGAAGGGAAGGCCCATCCAGATACAAGAAGCTTTTAGAACCCCAAACAGACCTGACCAGAAAAGGACATCCCACCACCACATTATAATCCGAACTGGATCAATAGAGGCCAAAGAAAGGATCCTAAAAGCAGCCAGGGAGAAGAGGACAATCACCTATAAAGGCAAACCAATCAGAATAACCCCAGATTTCTCAGCAGAGACCATGCAAGCAAGAAGAGATTGGAATGATATATACCATGCCCTGAAGTCAAATAACTACCAAGCAAGAATACTGTACCCAGCTAAGCTCTCATTCATAACTGAGGGAACAATAAAAATATTCCATTCCAAGGAAAAGCTTCAACATTATGTAGCAGCAAAACCAACACTACAGAAAATTGTCAAAGATGTTCTACACATGGAAAACCAACACAAATGTGATACACAGAAAGACATGGCACCTAAAACTCATAACATCTAAGTACCACAAAAACTATCAAGACAGAGGCCCTAATGAAAGCTTGTGAAAATGGAAGGAACTAATAAATATTTCTCAATCCTGACTCTCAATATCAATGGACTTAACTCTCCAATTAAATGGCATATATTATCTGGTTGGATCAAAAAAGAGGATGCATCGTTCTGCTGTCTTCAAGAGACACATCTTACCCAAAAGAACAAACACCTTTTGAAAATGAGAAGTTGGAATAAACTCTATCAAGCTTATGGTACCCATAAACAGGCTGGAGTTGCCATCCTCATATCAGACAAAATAGACTTCAAACTAAAATTAGTAAGAAAAGACAAAGAAGGTTACTACATACTACTAAAGGGATCTTTCCTCCAGGAGGATATAACCATCCTAAATATCTACACACTGAATCCCGGAGCTCCGAACTTCATCAAGCAAACTTTACTTTCACTAAAACCATACATAGATTGAAACACAGTGATTGTTCGTGACTTTAACACACCACTCTCACCTTTGGACAGATCAACAAGGCAAAAACTCAACAGAGAAACGTTAGAATTGAACAACTACATAGACCAACTAGATCTAACAGACAGCTGCAGATTATCCCACCGAGCAACAACACAATATATGTTTTTCTCAGCATCACATGGAACATTTTCCAAAATAGACCACATTTTAGGCCATAAAACAAATGTGGACAGATTCAGAAACACTGAAATTATTCCCTGCACTCCCTCAGACCACAAAGGCATCAAATTGGAACTGAACACACATTTCCACCAACGAAAACCCTGTAACTCATGGAGATTGAACAACACATTGTTGAATTACCAATGGGTCATTGAGGAGATCAGAACAGAAATCCAACAGTTTATGAAATTTAACAAAAAGGAGCACACAAAATACCAGCTCCTTTGGGACACGGCAAAGGCAGTACTCAGAGGAAAATTTATATCTCTGAGTGCCTATAACAACAAATTGGAAAAATAGCAAACCAACAATAAATCAAAGCAGAATTAAATGAATTGGAATCCAAAAAAACTATAGAAAGAATCAACAAAACAAGGAGTTGGTTCTTTGAAAGAATTAACAAAATTGACAAGCCCTTAGCATATCTTACCAAAAAAAGAAGGGACCATACCAAAATAAACAAAATCACAGACGAAAATGGTAATATCACGACAGAAATTACCAAGATCCAGAGTATCATGAGGGAATATTTCTCAAACCTTTATGCCAACAAATTTGAGAATCTAGAGGAAATGGATGAATTCCTAGGCAATATTAACATACAGACACTGAATCAAGAAGAACTAACTCTACTAAACAGGCCTATTTCAAGCACTGAAATAGAAATGGCAATAAGAGACCTTCCACCTAAGAAAAGCCCAGGGCCAGATGGATTCACAGCTGAATTCTATAAGGTCTTCAAAGCAGAGCTCACACCAATACTCCTTAAGTTCTTCAATGAAATTGAAAATGAAGGTTCTTTACCAAACTCATTCTATGAAGCCAGTATAACCCTCATCCCCAAACCAGACAGAGATGCATCAAAGAAAGGGAACTATAGACCTGTTTCTTTGCTGAACATCAATACAAAACTTCTCAACAAAATACTGGCCAACCATCTACAACAACTCATCAAAAAAATTATACACTGATCAAACATTTTTCATCACAGGGAGGCAAAGCTGGTTCAACATACGCAAATCAATTAACAGAATTCAACACATCAACAGGAGCAGGGAAAAAAATCACATGTTTGTCTCAATAGATGCAGAAAAGGCATTTGACAACATCCAACACCCCTTTATGTTAAAAGCGCGGGAGAAACTAGGAATCCATGGAACATTCCTCAATATAATAAAGGCTGTGTATGACCAACCCACAGCTAGTATTATACTTAATGGCGAAAAGCTAAAGTCATTCCCTCTAAAATCAGGAACGAGACAAGGATGCCCACTCTCTCCACTCCTCTTTAACATAGTTTTAGAATTCCTAGCCAGTGCAATAAGGCAAGAAGCAAGCATAAAGGGAATCCAAATAGGGAAAGAGGAAGTAAAACATTCCCTCTTTGCAGATGACATGATCCTATATTTAAAGAATCCTATAGACTCCACTCCCAAGCTCTTGAGCTGATTCAAAACTTTGGAAGTGTAGCAGGGTATAAAATTAACCCTCAAAAATTAACTGCCTTCCTCTACGCCAACAGTGAGAGGAATGAGGCAACAATCAGGAAAGCAACTCCTTTCGCAATAGCCTCAAAGAAAATAAAGTACCCAGGAATTACCTTAACTAAGAAGGTAAAGGAACTTTTTGATGATAATTTTAAAACCCTGAAAAAGGAAATTAAAGCAGAACTGAGGAAATGGAAAAACCTCCCATGCTCCTGGATTGGAAGAATATTTTTTATTGTAATTAATAGAAGGGTTACATGATATTTGCCAGATAGATGGTGCATTAATTCACATACATTGATACCCTTTCACATGTCTTGATCACCATTTCCCTTCCCCCACCCCCACCCCTCATCTTGTTTTCCCCCGTTCCCTATCCAATTTCAAATAACCAAACACAAATATATCTGATATATCAGGTAACAAAGTGAGATACTGTAACAATATGAGATAACCAAGGGACAGCAAAAGAGATTAGAGATAACATAGAACCTTAAGAACAACAATCATTCATTATATGGCTTATGTTTCTATATCCTAGAGATCCTTTCATTTAGCATCCTACTATATGGCCTTTTGTATCAAGGTTTTGCAAATCTCTGCTAGGAGAGCCCAAGGTTTCTACTGATTATGACAAATGAGGGAAACCATTGAGCCTAAGTTCCTTTGAGTCTGGCTTACTTCACTTAATATGATTTTTTCTAAGTCTTTCCATTTCCTAACAAATGGGGAGATGTCATTCTTCCTGACAGCAGAATAGAATTCCATTGTGTACAAATACCACACCTTGTTGATCCACTCATCAACTGAGGGACATCTAGGTTGGTTCCATATCTTTGCTATGGTAAATAGTGCTGCAATGAACATTGTTGTGCTGGTGGATATAGTATGTCTTTGTTTCTGGATGATTGGGTAAATGCCTAGTAGTGGAATTGCTGGGTCATAGGGGAGCTCTATGTTTAGTCTTTTGAGGAACTGCCATACTGCATTCCATAGTGGTTGAACGAGTTTGCACTCCCACCAACAGTGTAGCAGTGATCCCTCCTGGCCATATCCCCTCCAGCATCTGTTGTTATTAGTTTTCTTGATCCTGGCCATTCTAACTGGACTGAGGTGGAATCTTAGAGTTGTTTTGATTTGCATTTCTTTTATGACCAGAAATGTTGAGCATTTCTTCATGTGTCTATAGGCCATTTTTGTTTCTTCATCAGAGAAGACTCTCTTTAAGTCTTTGGCCCATCTTTTAATGGGATGGTTGTTACTTTGGAGATTAGTTTTGGATTGATTCAGTTCTTTGAGCATGTATATATTTTAGATATGAGGCCCTTGTCTGTTGTATGGTTGGTGAAGATCTTCTCTCATTCCTAATTAGTTTACTAGTTATGTCCTTTGCCATACAAAAGCTCTGCAGTTTAATGCAGTCCCACTTATCCAGTCTTTCTCTGATTTGTTTTGATTCTTGGTCCTTATTGAGAAAGTTTCAACCTGTGCCAAGGAGGTCTAGTGTATCTCCTATTCCTTCTTGTACTGTTTTCAGAGTGTCGTGCAGCCATCATTTCTGAAGTAGACCTGCATCACAGCGAATGGTTGATCAGAGGTCTGAGATTTAATACGAACTTGATAAATATGCAAAAAGAGAAAACATAAATGGAATAGTCTCTATCAAGTGTTTTAGAAAATAAATTCCACATTTTTTCTCTTTATCAATTAAAATGCATCACATATCTCTCCAAAACAAGTTGTAGTTCCCAAGAGTTTCCTTTTCTAGCTTAAATAACAAATGGTTTTAGTCACAAGCAAAGAATGAATAAGAAATTTTATGTGCATACACGTACATTTCATGCCTTTCTTTAATGAAAAATTCTGATACCATTATAACAAAGAATGTGAAACATCATGTAGAACAAATCAGTTTTGTTTTGGTTTTTGTTTCTGACCAGTCCTGGACCTTGAACTTGAAGCATAGGTGTTGTCCCTGAGCTCTTTTGCTCAAGACTATGGCTCTACCATTTGAGCCACAGCTCCACTTGTGGCTTTTTCTGTATAGTCTACTGGATAAAGAAGTCTCATGGACTTTCTTACCCTGATTAACCAATGAATGACAATCCTCAGATCACAGGTTCCACCAGCTCCCAGAAGTAAATCACTTTAACATACTTCTGGAGCAATTTCTTTTTTATTTTAATGTAATTTAATTTTAATTTATTTATTTTTTAATTTTTATGGTCATGTGTCTTGAACTCTGGGCCTGGGCGCTGTTCCTGAGCTCTTCAGCTCAAGGTTACCACCCTACCCCTTGAGCCACAGCCCTAATTTCTAGTGATGAATTGGAAATAAGAGTCTCATGTTCTTCAGTGCCTGGGATGCCTTTGAACCATGATCCTCAGATCTCAACCTCCTGAGTAGCTAGGATTACAGGCATGAACCATTGTGTCCGGCTTTTAATTATGTTTAAGTAGTTGTATGAAGTTGCCATTGAACAAAAGTAGTTTAAGATCTTGATCAATGTCATCCCTTTCAACATTCTCACATATTCCTCCTCTAAGTAAACCTTCCCTCTATCTTCTTAATTTTGTAAATTCTTGACTGAATTCTCCTTCCAGGAAGAATTTCTTTGGAGTAGTGGACAAACATGAAACTATATCTCAGGAGAAATACAAGGACTTCTTAAGTTTTTTTATGTTGCTATATGTGAAAAATACAATATGTAAAATAATTCTGGAATTTATAGAGAAATGCAACTGACAGTTTCAAAAGGAATTTGAATAGTAGCAACCTGTCTTTATGTTTACAATTACTCTGCATTCTCACAGCCTTCAAAGAAAATCATCCCAAATGTCACTCATACTTCCAACATATTTTTATTATTTGAAAACAAGTCAAGGCAAAGAATCACAAATAACTAGAGTAGATTTTTGCAGGTTGTTGTTTGTCATTAGTTCATCATTTTCTTATGTGGTCTTAACTACTCTAGTGACTTAAGTCTTCATGCTCTTGAATTATTTTCCCATTGATGTTTGCAGTGAATTCTTCTGTCAACCAGAAAATTGCTTAGGCATACCTCCTAGGACAATTTAACTTGAAATAAATGAAGCTAAGCAATTTTAAATATCAGAGGAAATCTATCCAACAGAGGTAGCATTTAAGAAGGCAACGGGACTTTTAATCAAAATACTTGAAATTGATTCTTTAACTCTCTACTTTTAAAAGAGGAAAACCTCAGGCAGAAACTGTAATGTTGAAAAGATGTCTCCATTTACAATATTTCTATTTCTTCATATCCTTCAAGTACATTTGAAATGTTAAATTCATTTATATTGTGTTATAATTTGCATTCAATATAATGCCTCCTTTAGATTTAGTTTGATAAGTTGGATAGTAGTTCTCTAAATAATACAGAAGTCAAATTGCAGAATATTTCTATCACATTTCTCTCTAAAAAGTCCATTTATGTCTTCAAGCATTTAACCTCCAACCAACAGAAAATCCAGGCCCCAGGCACCCACTGTTTCATGTTTTTTCATTGAAGATTTATTTTTGCATGAAAAAACTTACATGAATGAAAGCACATATGTTATTATGTTTCTATCTGGCTTCTTTTTCTAAGTACCATGTCTTTGTGATTCCTGTATGTAATTTGCATGTATTTGTTTTTAGTTTATTCCTTGTAAGAGGTTCATACCATCATATATCGCAAGGGGTATCCTTGTAAATGCTTTAAATGCAGTGGAGTTCACCAGATACTGATGAAATTAAACTATACAACTTGTGGTTGGAGATGGAAGGGAGGAACTTGGAGAGATTGAGGGAAGAGAATACAGTGTATGAAAGGAAATGTACTTATTGCCTGACTCATTTTATTGTAATCTCTCCCCTCTGTGTATCACCTTTATAATAATAATAAAGTAAATTAATAAAACAAATACACCCTTCTGGAGGGAAAAGAGCTTCTGATTTGTAATATGTTGATTTCCATATTGCAGCTAGTCAATAGTTGACTATTATAAAATGAAATTTTCAGATTTTTAGTTTGTCCTGTGCTCCATACAACAGCTTATTGTTGATAATGACCAAGGAGCAGTGGAAATGTACAGAATGAGAAGATCAAGGGAGCTTGGTTCTCCACCTATCTCCTAGTACATTAGGCAATGTCCAGCCAGCTCTCACTTTTTTTTTCTTACCCTTTCTCCTTAATGTAGCAGAGGATACTTATATAAATGGACCAACCATCTGGATGTCTACATAAGGAATTGTAAACGTAGAATTTGCATGTGTTATATATTCTTCTTACTAAAAACATGCAAATGTCTTCTGAGAAAGTTTGGGATTAGCTTCAAAATATCTTACTGAAGTGTTTATAATGTTAATATCCACTATTCCCATAACAGTAAAATAAGTCAAGTTTGTTCAGACTTCTTTGGAGAGAAAGTAAATATTTTGTCTTAATACTTGAGACTCTCTTTCACTAAGGGCCCTTTTTCTTAGAATTCATTTTCTTCTTAGGCCAGAAGTTGAAATTTTAACCTGCCATACTGAAGAGGTTCTGAATTATCTCTATGGGCCAGCTTGAAAAACTATGTCATATCCCTCTACCCTTTTTCCATTTAATGTCCTGTACTGTCCACTTCTCATCTCTTCCTTCCAGTCCAGCATCTGCTTTATGCTGAAGTCCAAAAAGAGTCTTAGTCACAAGAAAGTGTTTAAGGGAGGAAAGGAAAAACTGAAGCCATTTCCCATTTGCAAAGAATAAAGGAATCTTCCGGGCACCTGTGAAAAAAAACTGGAAGTGATGCTGTGGCTCAAGTGGTAGAGCACTAACCTTGAACACAAAGACACTCAGGGATAGCACCTAGGCCCAGAGTTCAAGCCTTACAACCAACAAAAATAAATGAATAAATAAATAAAGGAATTTGCTTAAGAAAATAGGGAAAATTAAGAGACAAAAGAAGACTTAAATCACTGAAAAAAGGGTTGACTTGAATGTACAAATCTTCAAGAAGTAAGAAAAGTTAAGATTTATAAGTTTCAAGGTTCTCAGAACTGTTAAGCTTAACTCTATCAAACATTGTGGTAAAGTACCCAAGAATTCAACCTAAAGCAAGAAATGTTTATTCTAACCTTGCATGTACGTATGTGTATGTATGTATGTATGCATATATGTATGTGTATACATATATATACACCTACATGTGCATGCATATGTATAGATAAGATAACTTTATAGTTAAGAACTATTGGAGTTAGGTATAATGACACATGCTTGTAATCCTCGAACTAGAGTGGCTGAAGCAGGACTGAGTTCAAGACTGGTTTGGTTATACAGCGAGGCCCTGTCTCAGAGGAAGGAATGAAGGAAGGAAGAAAGGAAGAAGGAAGGGAGAGAGGGAGAAGAATATATATTCCAGGGACAGATAACTTATAGATATATACATTTATATATAAATATATTTATATGTATTTACTATTATTTATATTAATATATAGTATACAATTCATTAAACTTTCTTCTATGACCTTTAGCTCTATCTGTTCTTGTATGTTTCCTAACGAATCCAAGAGATAGGGTTTTTTTTTTCTATTGGCAATTTGTGTTATTAAATGTATATCTATGCCCAGTAGGTTTTATTTTTCAGTATAGCGCCCTATGCCCAATTTTCCATTTAGCTCTTACTTCACACATTTAATGAAAAATTGTGTCACTGTATATCAATCAGGACAGCTGAATTTTGCTGCTAGAAAATTATCAAAGATGCCTCAAGATAAATTTGTATGCAAAAAATCTCACTGAGATGTCTATAGTGATAATGAGCCTTGCCAAATTTACAAGAGACTTAGTCAGGTGCTATTGCTGGTAGTTTTGCTGTTGCTGTTACTGTTGCTTTTTATATAAGTAATACTATTCTGAAACTTTCTTTTTTCTTATTTGTCAGACACCAAAACTCTGAAAAAAACCCAAACCTGTAGCTTTCACTTAACTTATCTATTGTACAAACAAAACAAAATGATGGAAATGCCAAACTAAACTGGGACAGCACGCAGCAGACTAAAGCAATGAGACAAATTTTGAAAACATATTAATAATTTCTATTTGAAACAGTTATGAGTTGGGCTTGCTCCTGTGGGAAAATGCAAATATTTGGACGACATTAAACTTAGATTGTATAAATCAAAAAGAAATAACTTTTCTCACAGATATAAACATTCCCACTTTTTGAATAAGTGAAGTGTAAGAATATCAAATTGGGAAACATATTTCAAAACTGTATGGTAATTTTGATTAAGGTGATAAGAATTAATAAGAAAGCAGAACAGGAATAGAAAAATGAAGTTAGATCAGAGATGGGTGTGGAAGAGACAGTCTTTAGAAGGCTGCCAGTGGTTTACTAGAAATGTATGACAGCAATTTAGAAGAATACCTCGGAATTGCGTGGGATGACAGGACTGAGCTGTGTTACAGAAACACAGCTGCACATCCTGTTCCCTGTAAAATGCTATGCTGGAGAGACAGATTGCATGAGGGTGCAATGTGTGCTCAGTTTCTTCCTATAAAGGACAATTTTATGTGTTGCCATTTCTAACAGAGTTTAAGTCCCTTCTGAAAATTGCTTTTTTCTTCCCAAGGAAGAGAATTTTGGAGCAAAATGTTTTCTTTGAAAATAAAGAAAGAAAAGAACTTCTATACGCAGAAAAAAATCTAAAAAACTATAAACATCACTCATCACTCTATGTGCACTCTCTTACTTAATGAGTTTATTTTTTCCTATTCTTTAGTAAGCAAAATGAAGCCTACACAGGGCAACTCCAATACCAAGAAATCTCCCCTTATTCTCAAACCATTTCTAAATATTTAACATTATTATATAGGGACATGAAAGCTAGCTGAAGCTTTAAAACTTTTAACACTATGACCAAAACATGCATCAATGTTGACAATAAATGCACATATTCAGGTAAGTCATTCAATAAAAAATCATTAGCTCCTATTGATAAATCAACACATTATTTATTAGCAAGCAATAGCTTCTTAATTTGGAGAAAGTCTAGAGCTTAAACTGTTTTCTTTCAGAACTTGAAGTATAACACCATTCTAAGAGCTCCTCGATTTTAGAGTTTGCATTGAGGAATCTGCCATTAGCCTGGTAATTTTATATGTATATATGTGTTTGTGCTTCTCTCTTGCACATATCAGTATTCTTTCCTTAGTAAGAACACTTAATGTTTCAACTATAAAAGGCCTTAGAGAAATTGTTTCCTATGTCCTAAATGCCTCAAATGACCTTGTGAAATTTTTCAATATTATTTTAAATCTGTTTTCTATTACTTCAGCTGCTGCTGCTCCTTCTTTCCTATTCCCCCTCTTCTTCCTCTTCTCCTTCCCTCCCCCCTCTTCCTCCTCCACTTCCTTTCTCCTGTTCTCCCCCCATCTTCATCATCGTCTTCTTCCTCCTCTTCTTCTTCTTCCTCCTCTTCTTCTTCCTCCTCTTCCTCTTCCTCTTCCTCTTCTTCTTCTTCTTCTTCTTCTTCTTCTTCTTCTTCTTCTTCTTCTTCTTCTTCTTCTTCTTCTTCTTCTTCTTCTTCTTTTCCTTCTCCTTCTCCTTCTCCTTCTCCTTCCTCTTCCTCTTCCTCTCCATTTTTCTAATGGTATTTCAGAGTTCTTGTGTGATATATTATGTATCATTTTTCTTATTTTTATCTGAATAATCTATTGTCTTTACTTTGTCTTCCAACCCTGATATGTTATCTTTCTGTTGTTCAATTCTCTTGGCAAAACTCTCAATTAGCGTTGGTAAAGGTCTTATTGAGCTTTAAATTTAAAGAGTTCAACCCCTTTTTTAAAAACTGTAGTCTTACTATGCCACCCATGTTGGTCTAGAATAAATGAGAATGAATGCTCATTCTGCCTCAATGCCCCATGCAGAATTACAGGCAAGCATCATCACATTCAAATATTTTAAAAAATTAAGATGAGCATTAGGGATTAACATGACCTTAATGTTTTTAACTTTAGCTTATTTTTCATATAATACCTTACTTTTGGCCAGGACTGTCCTTAGACTAAGATTTCATAGACCTTCTGCTTCCTCATAGCTGAGACCACAGACAAGCAAGCATACAAGACTATACTCAGCTAACTGGCTGCGTCAGCTACAGCCTTGCTCCATTTTTTTCATCTTGACTGGCCTCAAAATATGTTTTAATGATTGAATTTGGTTTATATGTGTCTCAAAATTCTGTGACACATTTTGCTGATGTTGTTTCTATTTTACAATTGTACTAAATGGTTAATTTATTAACCTGAAATGACCAATTGAGACAAACAAATCTGAGACCATTTTTCTGCCACTGGTGAATGTTGAAGTGGAAGGTTTTAATGAAAAACAATAATAATTTTGGTTTCTGGGCTTTCTGGGGAGAATGGTCATTTCTAGCAGCCTTCTTGGCTGCCACCCTTAACTGTCAGCCTCTTAACATGAATAATAAAAAGGACCAAGAGGAAGACTACCGGAAAAGCTCTCAACCAATTTGGCCTGGAAGGTTCTGAACAGTAAAACCAGCTACTTCCATTGATGGACCATTCTTGCTGTCAGCAGTTTTGTTCCCAGATGATCATCTTTGTCAGATACCTTCTTGACATTGAAGCCCACAATGTCACTGAAAACTTCCTCACACATTGGAACAGAATTTCCTTCAGCAGTGGCCCTGCCTGGAACAAATGTGACCAGCACAGCACGTTTGAGAATACTCATTTCTACGAGGCTCCTGAGGATAACACCAATAAAACCAATTTTCAAACATGCTGGGCAGTCAGGGGGGCAGGCCTCTCCATTAGGCACATTGGTGATAGATGCAGTCCAAAGCTTTCATCAGAGTTGCTCATTGGCATCTTTATTTCCATTCCTTGAACCAAAGCATACGAATGCTTGGCTCCAGCATTTTGCTGCCATTCCAGTCAGAAATGGGCACAAGTGCTACTATTTTAGTGCTTTGGCCAATTTTCTTTTTTCTAAATATATTTTTATTGTAATTAATAGAAGGGTTACATTATGTTCAGCAGATAGAAGGTGCATTACTTAACAAACATTCTCATGTTTTTGTTCCCATTTCTCTCATTCCACCCTCTCCCCTCTTCATGTAAGTGCTAACATGCAGACAATGAAGTATTTCTCACTACTAAAGGGAAATCAGTTATCTAGCCATAAAAAAACATGAAGTCCATAATATCAAGTAAAAGAAACCAATCAAAAAGGTGATATAGTTTGATTCCATCTATATCAAGTCATGCCATAATTAAATTGCTTGAAAGTGATAACAAAGAAATCTCACAAGTTGCTATATAGATGTGTCTATATCTATATTGGACATCTATATTTGGATATCCCTAGATATCTACATATCTATGTATATATAGATATCTACTAAGATAAAGAAGATAGATTAATTTTTCACTAAAAAATAATATGTGACGAAGGATAATAATATGGCATTCCAATTCCAATACATGATACTTTAGAATGCTGAATTTTAATTTTATTTTTTTATTTTTTATTATCTTCAGATAGCTTTATAAGAGTTTCACTTCAGTGACCATTAGAGCTTTTTTGTGTGGGTCATAGGGCTTGAACTCGGCTTGGTGCTGTCCCTGAGATCTTCAGCTCAAGGCTACTGCCTTATCCCTGGGCCTGGGCATTGTCCCTGACCTCTTCAACACAAGGCTACTGCCTTACCCTTGAGACAAGCCCCACTTCTCATTTTTTCTAGAGGTTAATTAGAGATAAGAGTCTCAGGTCCTTTTGGGCCCAGGCTGGTTTTGAACCTTGATCTTCAGATCTCAGCCTCCTGAGTAGCTAGGATTACAGGTGTGAGCCACCATGCCCGGCCATTAGAGTATTTAAAGGCTATTGAAAAGACCCATGCAAAAAAACTCTTGCTGCTTCTCCCCTGGTGTTGGAGACCATTGATTTCAGCCTCCTGAGGAAATAATATTATAAGATGGCACCTGGCAGCTCACCAATGAGTCAGTACTTGCTGACCAGGAAGTTTCTTTGCATTTGTTGATTTGTTTATTCCATGCTTGTGGATAGTGTGTGATCTCTAGATTTCTTCCTGGTTTGTTTGCTGCTTGTGCACATGACCTTTATTGTGATTGGCTGCTTAAGGATATAAATAGTGGAGGATTTCCGGGGAAGGGAGGAGAAAAGACAGAGAGGAGGAGAATGGCAGAGAGGAGGAGAAAGGCTGAGAGAAGGAGAAAGGCAGAGAGAAAAGGAAGGAAAGAGAAATAAAAACCTCTGCTTGCGGCTATTTGAGTCTGTGATCATTCCCAGTCCACCTCCAAAGTGACGCATCGTTGCAGCAGGCAGTGACACTCTGGCATACCATTTTCTTAAAGGCAGAATATGATTTGTTAATTTGTCTCAGAAAGATGGTAAACTCCTAACCGCTAGTGTCCTTTCGAAACACTGCACCATTCCAGACATGCATCAGGGGAACACACATAACAAACTTCACTCACATTTTTTATCATTCAGTCCCCTTTTTATCTTCCCATAATGTGCAGCCTTTACAAACTCAGAGTACTTTATCGTTGCCTCTTAACTTTTCTAAAATTTTTACATGATGTTTTATTTGCTGACATACTTTCCACTACTTTCAGTTAGTTGTTATTGAGTACACTCCTGTGTATCACAATGCACATCTTAATAACTTCTGTTTGGGTATTTTTGTTGTTGTTGTTGTTAATCTATTTTTGTTGGTGGTGGTGATGATTTATCTAAATATAGAAACCCAGTCGGTTAATGTAAATAAGTTCAGGAAAAAATGATTATTTTTCCTTTCTACAAATATAAGACAGATTCAATATGAAAAACATATTTTGGAACAAAAATCATTAATACTTGTTACTTAGAATTTTAACAAGAGACCATAAAATCTAGATCAAAATAAAGTAAAGGCTCTGTAAGACACACTATAGCATAATAAATTAATCACCTTCAGAAGCACTCTACTACACTAGAGATTTGAATAAAGGTTTTTAGTTCTGTAATGCTTTCTGAAAGAAGGAAAATGGGGACAAAAACATGAGAGGGGCGTCAATGTATGAGAAGTGATGTACCTCTCTCTGGTGAATGCAACAGTGACCCCCCGATACATTACAATAAAAAAAGGAAAAAAAGAAGCATCAGAAAACATTTGTGATCATTGACCAAGCAAGATTTCTTGACTGCAGAAACCAAAACACAATCCAGAGAGTTAATGACTGATATGTACAGATTGGATGATTCTTAAGAACTCTAAATCCATGAAACACAGTTAAAATAATTAAAAGACATGCTAAGCATGGTGAAATATTTTCAAAGTGTATATCTGGTAAGTGATTGATGTTGAGAACACCTGAAAAACTCTTAAAACTTAGTAATAAAAGATAAGCCAATTTGCAAAAGATTTAAACAAACACTTTAAGAAAAAAAATATGTGGAATATAAAGTAAGTATATGATAGAATAAAAATATGCACATCAATAACTAGTAGGAAATAAACACTGAAGATACAAGCCATATTACTACATAGGTATTAAAATATCCATAATCTAAAAGACTGACAAACTCAGTAATGCTGAAGATTTTGTAGAAACTGCAACTCATTGCTGACAGAAAAATTGTAATCACATAGACAACTAGATTGACAGTTCCTTATGATGATAAACACACACATATTATGCCTTATCCATTCTCTTCATCATTTTATTTTGGAGAAATTAAATTTCCATGAGCCATGCACATAAATATTCACTGAAACACTGTTTATAACATTCCTAAACTGGAAACAATCCAAATGTCTATCAATAGGTGAATGGATGAATGAATTGTGGCATGCCCATACAATTCAGCAGTACACAGAGACAAATAATTTTATACAAACAATAATGTAATTTACTGTCAAAATATTTCCCTAGTAGACCAAAGTTAAAAATAGTAACTTTTCTAATTTTATTTAAAATTCTAGTAATTGTATGCTAACCTATAGAGCAAGAAAATATATCCACATTTCTCTGAGAATGAGAACTAATGAGAAAGACTGAAAGGGAAAACAACCAAGTAGGATGAGACAACTTAAGACGATAAATGTGAATTATTGTTTTTATTATGGGAATTGTTTTAGAGATCTATCTATCCATTTATTTATCTATTTAACTATCTGCTGCCCCTCTATCTAATAATTATTTACTTATCCACTAGTTATCTAAGATAGATATCTAAGATATCTATAGATAGAAAGATAGATGTTGAATATATAAATATATTTACATGTTAAACATGGATTGTTGATGGCACATTATTTCTATGACAATAAAGCTGTGCATGAAACAATATTTTAGCTCCAATATGCTTACATTCCCAATATTATGCTATGGAAGTGCCCTATTACTTAACTCTGAACTTCTTAAACCTCATAGGAGAAAAGAATGCATTCAACGGATACATTTTTGTAGTATAAAGACAATGGATGTGGTTAAAATGATAATTTTGTGCTCTTCAAGGGAACTACCATAAACACAATCACTAAACAATAGAATAATAGTTTCTAGAAATTACTGAGTTTCAACCATCACAGGAAACATAACATAAAGGGAAACATCATTAAATCTGTCTGCAAACTGATCCATGAACTGAAAAAGCACAATCAGGAAATGGTACATTTCTTAAACTGTTGCTGTTTCTCTGCATTTAGAATGGAAATTGCCAAACTACAAATTGAAAAACCCATATTTTCTACTAAACAATAAACCTAAATGCAATCATTTAGAAGTAACTGAGAAGATAGTTACGGAGAGATTAAATGGTCAGGCTGTATTCAGAGGGTTTTCTGTAAATAACAAATATCCCTGGGTTCTAAAGAGAGGCTTGAGTGTCATGGGCACAGCCATGCAAATGTCCACATCAGTAAATACAGATCAGTCCATAAATGTCATGTATTATGATAACCTTTCTCAGAAAATATATATGAAACATTATGGAATTGTCAAAACTAACATCTGAGTAGGTTAATAGCACATGATAGTTCTTGAAGGCAGAACCTGAGGATGTCAGGGGCAACCATTCTTCCTGTGTGGGTTTCTTTGAATCTTTAAGCCAGTGCCAAATACAAGCATACTGTTGGCATTCAACAATCTTAGCTAATCAAGGCTAAGATTGGTTGCTATTTGGTTTTTTAGTATTTTCCCCTTCATTCATGAGAAAGCTAGGTCTTAGCATATTGACATTTTATTCCAGGAAATAGTAATTTAATTTTAAAAGGTCTCTTTTCTCAGGCAGCATATTTCTGCACTTCCATCAGTTAGACTAATAAAGGACAAACAGAAGAACACAAGAGAGAACAGGTACAATAGTGCATCACCAAGACAACGGCAATGGCGAAGTTTATTAGGACTAATAAGCCTTAGAACAGAAGCATGACAGAAAAGCAATAGAATAATAGAGAAGGTTAAATAACCTCCAAATTAGCAAATCAGTCTGGTGCAAAGATGCAAAAGCTTTTCATAATTTCAAGGTGTTGCACTACTTACAATAGCAATAATGCAGGGCAAGAGACTAAGGCATAGGCAAAAATTAATAAGCTGGGAAGCTATATGAGCTTTGTGATAAATGATAGTGAAACTATTATCAAGTAAGTTATAACAAAGAAATATTTGGCAAAAGAGTTTAGAATAATTTGTTTTAAGAAGATGAGAGGAAAAAATATTGTCACATAACTGGGGAGTTTAGCTGGGAAAATGAAGGATGCTTTAGTCTGGACAACCATTTTAAAATATTGGTGATGGGACACAAATAGAGAATACAGTTGATTGCTCACATTTTTCCTCATCCACCTTCTCGTGGTGAACGACACTGCTTGGCTTATGTCTGCAACATTTCAATTTGTAGCAATGCATTTTTCTCTATGTGTACTTGGCTGTTTTTCTTTCTATTGTTTGTTCTAGTGCTCGAGCTCAAGGTCTTTTTCTTCTTGTTTGGATTTCTTGTTTTCACAACTAGTGCTTAACTACTTGATGCACTTCTCCAATTCAGCATGCTTGAGTGGCTTATTCGAGAAGGAATTTATGCTCAGGCTGGTTTCAGACCTCAGTCATCCAGACAACAACCTGCTGAGTAAACACAAGCTCTTGGTACCGGGCTCTGTGTGGCTCTTATGATGGCACTCAGATTGAGGGAAAATGATTGTTTATACAGCCCAGGATACATTAACTCTGGGGGAAACTGCGTGTGTGAGCGGATCTGGGCATGTACATTTGCTCACACACACACACACACACACACATAGACATAAATAATGTTAATGTAAAGCAAATAACAATTTGTCAATAAAATAATAAATAGCCAGGCACAGTGGCTCACTCCTGAAATACTATCTACTCTGAAGGCTGAGATCGGAGGATCAATGTTCAAAGCCAACCCAGGTACAAAAGGACCTGAGACTCTTATTTCCAATTAACCTCTAGAAAATGGGAAGTAGGGCTTGGCTCAAGGGTAGGGCAGTAGCCTTGAGTTGATAAGCTCAGGAACAGTGCCCAGGCCTAGTTCAAGCCCCCAAGACCCACCAAATTAATAACAATAATTATAATAAATAAAATAAAACACAATCTTCATTATTTCTCTGTTTCATTTGAATCTTACAGAACATTTTCACTGATTCATGCATGCTAAGACTTTGTTTCCACAGCAGAACTTTAGTTTCAATTGACAAGTGAAATTCCTGTCATATTAATGAGCAAATAAACACGAACTAATAAAGACAGATGTTGGAAATTGACTCTGGCCAATTAGTGCTTCCAAACTTGGGGCGCTGGTTGCAATGTAACTGTTACAGACAGGAAATATTTTGAACTTTAATCTGTATTATTAACATTTCCTTCATTACTTTCTAAGATTTATATACCCATCAAAACAATAACCAAATCCTGAATTGTAGCATTGTCTCATTTATTTTGTAAATATTCCCACTCTAAGTTCAAACTACTAACATAAAATGATGAAAAGCAAAATTGAAGAATGATCAGTTATATTATATAATTATATGGCATTTCCACCTTAAAGAACTAAATAACCTCAAAACTGAATTCATTGCAAATTACTGTAAAATATATAAAAATAAAATAGAAATGCTCTTTATTTTCAAAATATTTTTAATTTTATATATATGATGTAATTTATAGTAATTGCTCCATTTCAAAAACTACATCTAAGGTACTTGCTGGTGGCTCACACCTATAATCCTAGCTGTTCAGGAAACTGAGGCATGAAAATTATAGTTTGAAGCCAGTCCAGGCAGAAAAGTCTGTTACACACTTATCTTTAATTAACCAACAAAAAGCCAGAGATGGAAACATGACTCAAGTGATACAGCGTCAGTCTTGAATGAACAAAGCCATGTGAAAGCATGAGGTCCTGAGTTCAGTCCAATAACAATACCCACTAAAACAAACAAACAACATTAATAAAAAGAAGACAAAGAAAACCTAAGCATAAGTCATCACAGGCTAGTTCTGACCCTCTGCAATATCATAATGTGAATCACCGTCCAATCTTTTCTTATTTTTATTTTTTGCCAGTTCTAGGGCTTGAATTCAGGGCCTGAGCACTGTCCTTTGGCTTTTTCCTAAAGGCTAGAACTCTGCCACTTGAGCCACAGCACCATTTCTAGCTTTTTCTATGTATGTGGTACTGAGGAATTTCTAGCTTTTTCTATGTATGTGGTACTGAGGATCTTCATGCATGCTAAACAAGCACTCTACCACTAGGTCAAACTCCAGGCCACCTTCCAATTTTCTTGCCTGATATGTCAGTTACACAGAATCTATATTCTCTGCTTTCAGCCATCTCTGCTGATGGACCTCCAAGTAGATTTTGTTTGGGCCAGAACTCACTGATGAGTTTTAATTTCATCAGATTCCCTGCACCCACTGGTGCAGTTTTGCTGTGCAACCTTATGCAGGACGCCTTAGTCTTGCTGTTTTCCTAATGAAGAAATCTTGCCTCATAGTGTATAGACAATTACAAGGAATTCAAACTGATCACATATCCAAGGTACAATTACACCAGTAAGAAGTGTAATTAAGAAAATGAGTAGGAAACTCTAACAAATCCTTTGGAACTTAGCCATTAATCTCTAAGAGGAGGAAACATAAAAGAGAAGTTTTGTTGTGAGCTTCCCCAGTCTCATTAGGAAAGAAGGGACCATATAGCAGGCCTTTTCTCAGAGAGAGAGAGATAGAGAGAGTACTGCCACCCAAGCTATTGCTAGCCTGCTACCATCTGCAGTCATTAGGTTCAAGTGTCATTTTTAAAAATTATATCCTGCAAAAGAGTCCCAAGGAAACAATAATTATCATTTAATGGGTTTCATCATGACACAGACGCATCATCACTCTTCTCTATCTGAGTTCTGAACCAAGCAAGAAGGGCAGATGGGTACCAAAACATTGTTCTTAATGATGACAGAGGATAGGACTTTTATCAATGGGAAATGGTCTTTCTAATGAGGATACTGCAGTAAAGCTGGATTACCCACACTGTCAAAGGCAGATTGTTGACTGAATACTTCTGGCCCAGAATGAAGCCTTTAAAATTGACAGGCTGGAGACTAAGATAGGAGGTTTCTCACTTCCAGGTGAATACTTCTCAAAAGAAGTATTTGTTATTACGTCCTACAACACACTCAGGTAAAAGGTTCAGAATATTGTTCTAATACTGTTCTTCCTATACATGGATTCAAATTACAGAAGTAGTTTTTGCCTATCACTTTTTCTCAACCATCACCCATGATATATAGTGGGATAGAAAGTGAGGAACTGTTTTCAAGGTATATTATTTCCCCAAGAAAAGAATTAGGGTTTGAGTAATTTAGTGTATACATTGAAACTTTGGATTAATCTCGTTGCCTCATTTGTTCAATAGATTTTTTTCCCATCATACCCTTGGGTACATATGCAATTCACAAATACTTGTGAAATTGCACCCAATCCATAGGTCAGAAAATGCAAGTATGAATAGAAAGCAATCATGGAGTTCTACATACTTTGATATTATTCATATTTTTGATGAACTAGACATTTATTTACCAAGGAAAACTAAGCTTTTCATGGGTATGATGAGCTACTAAATGTGAAAGTAAAATTTCAGAGTACTTTCTCTGAATGCATCAAATACTAAGTGTGAATCTCAGCCTCTTTGAAGTTCCCCACATAAATGTACCATCATCTGCACTGTAGAGTTATTCAGTATATTGGAGATTAAGTCCTATGTTGGCTCTTCAAGTTTCAGTTACTGTGCTTTGTTTATAAAGATGACAGTAACTGGCTGTAGGAAGCCAGAGACCTGGGTTAGCAACCTCTTCCTATCTTTTATGGTCTTAAATATGGTTATCTATGATTACAGGGAAAATGTTACAATTTCAGATAACTGGGGTTTCAGGTAGTTATGTGGCAAAATTGCTGTTATTATCAGGCTGCTCTTACATTCTACTGCAACCTCAGGAATGTATCATCTTTCCGAGACTCAGAGCAAAGGACAGTTTCCTAGGGTCAGCTGTAGAAATACAGAGGATTAAGCCAAAAATAAGCTTGATTCTCCACGTCAGTCAAGTCAGTCTCCTATGCCAGGAACACTCCAAATCAGGCCTACATGTCAGTTTTTTTTTTAACAACATTATGCGAACTCCAATTAGGATTTCAGTCCTTCATTTTCTGTATGAGTGTTTTATTGTCTCCAATATAAATTACTTCCAAGTAAGGACTTAAATCATATCAAGTGCACCATCTTTTAGTCCTTTGATTAAAAAAAATCCTACTTGGATATCTGACACTCCCAGTGTCCCCACATCTTGTTTCCCCCCTCCCTTTCTTATTTCCAATAAACAAATAATCGTATATACAATATATCAGATAACAAAGTAAGATACTCTAACAATATGAGAATAACCAAGGGACAACAAAAGAGATGAAAAATAACATTGTACGTTAAGAACAACAATCACACACTATATGGCTCTTGTTTCCATATCCTGGAGGGCCTTTCATTTAGCCTCATCCTATATGACCTTATGTATCTAGGTTTTGAGCTATTGTAATCCTCTGCTAGGAGAGTCCAAGGTTTGTACTAATTATTACAAATGAGGGAAACCATTGAGCTTATGTTCCTTTGGGTCTGGCTTACTTCACTTAATAGATTTTTTTCCAAATCTTTCCATTTCCTTACAAATGGGGCGATGTGGTTCTTTGTGATGGCAGCATAGAATTCCATTGTGTATAAATACCACATCTTGTTTATCCATTCATCTACTGAGGGGCATCTGGGTTGGTTCCATATCTTTGCTATGGTAAATAGTGCTGCAATGAACATCATTGGATAGTCAGCCTATATAATTCTATAAAATTAAAATTGATACAATTGCCTTTGCACATAGGAAAATGGAAATTAAATCTTCATGATATGTTGAAGAAAAAAATATTTATATTTAATATATGAAATGGCTCAAGTAGAATCCCAATACCATTAAACACATAAACACAATTTCAGCCTGATTCTCCAACAGGAATAATGATAAATGAAATCAATGAAGCAAGAAGGGACATTTATATCAAACTAAATATGTACTTGGTTATTTGAAATCAGATAGGAAAGGGGGGAAAATAAGATGAGGGGTGGGACTGGGTGGAGGGAAACGGGGACCAAGACATGAGAAAGGGTATCAATATTTGTGAAGTAATGTACCTTCTGTCTGGTAAATATAATGTAACCCTTCTATTAATTATTCTAAAAAATATATGGAAAAAAACTAGCCCTGACCATTCGACTTCCAAAAGAACAAACTCAAGTGAATCAAACTTAATGTACAATGTAAAACTATAAAATATCCAAGTGAATGAAAAGAGAAAATCTAAGTGATCATGGGGCAGGTGTCAATTTTTTAGATACAACACCAGAGGTAGAACCTACGGGGACAAAAATTATAGTTTAGACTAAGTAAAATGAGAAACATCTGCTCTCATGTATACATAGCTGAAAAACAGTGAAGTGATACAAAATGTGGAATAATATTTTAGAAATAATGGTAATGAAATATATAAACAAAGTCCTATTGTAGGCTTATAAAGTTATTATATGTGTGATTATATTTTCAAAACAACTGAACCATGAGCCTCTTATCCCCAATTAACCATCAGAAAATCAGAAATGACACTGTGGCTCCATGTGGTAGGGCAGTAACTTTGGACAAGAAAGCTGAAGGAGAGCACCTCGGCTCTCCATTCAAGTCCTCCAGCCAACAAAGGAAAACAAAGATTCTTAACCTCAAGAACAGACTTGACTTAAAACACTAATAGATGATAGATGGCCTTGCACAAATTCTCACTCATTCCTGATATATATGCAAAATGGTTTGGCCCGGAAGCAGGAGAGTTTGACAGTTTCTTTTATCTCCTAGAAATATGCCTGAAATCAGTTTAATATTTTTGTCCTTTATAAGGGTAAAGGAAATTCTGTTACTCCACTATGTCTACTGAAATTAAACTGAACATAGACTCTCAGAAGAAAAGACATACAATTTACCAATATGCAGAGATAGAAAGTACCACACAAACTACAAAGCTGAAAGAAGGGCCAGATGTTTGAAGATAAAATACCTTCTTTGCAGAATGAGGCTAGTAAGTTCTGTGGGCAATTTTGAGGCAGAAATGGGTATTTGGGGGAGGAGATGAATGAACAGGAAGAACAGATGGGAAGCAGCCAGAAACAAAGTTGCTGTGGTTGTAGGTGTGATGTTTGATTTCCACATTCCTTCTCAGTGATGTGAGTTTAATCTCCCCTGGTTAATTACATTTCAATAGGAAGTCTGAAGGTGACTGTGCTACTTTTGGTAGACTCAGTCTGTGGGTAGGTAAGGAAAGTTCAGAGAAAAGACAAACCCAACATCTGTTGATCCCCTAGTGTTTTTAATGGAAAACAACCTATCTATGTCCCACATTGTAGAGTATCATTTTTTGAACTCCCACATCACAAAAATGAAATCTTGTAACACCAGATGTTTATAATATTGTTATCCACAATTACTAGGAGTTAAATGCAAAGAAGATATCCTTTAGTAGGTGAATGGCTAGATCAATTGTCATATATTTAACACAATGGATTATAGTAGGCCAAAATGAAATTATCTATCAAACTGAAAAGATGAAGATGAACCATTTCCTTTCTCTCTTCCTTTAAATTAATGAATATTAATTGTATACTATAGGTGCTTCTTTGTGATATTTCCAAGAACATATATAAAGTATTTTAACCATATTATCCCCTCTATTCATTTTTTATCCTACCGACTCATACCATCCCTTCTTTTATAGTTTGAGATGAGGTCTCAAGAAATGAATGTTTAATTTTGTCTTATGGTCAATGAAAGATCACTGAACAGATCATATACTGTGTGATTGCAATGACATTCTAAGAAGACAAAATTATAGACACGTTAAAAGAGCCAATGGGGCCAGGAATGTGGCCTAGTGGTAGAGTGCTTGTCTATTATGAAGGAGGCACTGGGTTCAATTTCTCAGTAACACACACACACACACACACACACACCAGAAGCCAGAAGTGGCATTTTGGCTCAAGTGGTAGAGCTCTATCCTTGAGAAAGCTCAAGGACATTGCCAAGGCCCTGAGTATAAGGCACTGAACTGTCAAAAAATAAAAAATAAAATAGCCAATGGCTGCCAAGACATATAATAGATGAAAACCTAATGCACAGATTTCCATGGCAGTAAATAAAGATTTATGCATTTGAAAATCCCACAAAATTGCAAAACATCAAAAATGATCTATAAAGTAAACTATGGATGCCAGTTAAAAATCTATAAATATTGGCTTGTCCATTTGTAATAAATATACAATAATGCAAGATGTTAACAATAATGAACATTTTTGATGGAGGAATGGAAGGATAAGGAATATCTGAGAATTCCCTATAGTCTCTGATGAATTTCCTTTAAATTAAAACTATGCAAAGTATGTTGGTTAAAAAGGCAACAGCAATATGTAATCTATAATGAAAATAATTTCATTTTAAAATAAATATTAATCATAAAAGATACAATATGCTTTTTATTACTTAGTACACATTCTCATATATCTGATACATAAAGTGGAATGAGGCTTTCCCTATCATTAGATAGAGAAAATATAAAAGCACTAAAGTTCTGTGCGTTAAAGACTTTTAAAAGAAACATAGTTTTATACTCGAGCTTTTCTACAACACATAATATATTTAACCCCTAAGAAAAACATAAAAGTAGGATGATAAAAAGACATAATATTTAGGTTCTTGGACAATGAATCAATCTAAGCTACTTGATTTCTTTTTCTCTTATTCGGAAGTGACTTCTTCCTATTTAACCTGACTCTCTTTTAGTTTGATAGAAACCATCTTTCTAAGCTAAGAACATAGGTGCTTAGTAGTGTGTCCTTTAAGGAGAGATTGAGCTTCTGGTCACTCCTATTCTGCTTTCATTGCTTCTCAGTCACCTTGAGAAGAGCAGGTTTCTCCTCCACTCCCTTCTGGAGTGAAGCCTGTACTTTCACAGGCCCAGAAGGACCAGAAGCAACTGATTATACACTAAAACCTCTAAAACCATGTGCCAAAATAAAGCTAATTCAGCTGTTTCAATTATAGCGATAGAAAGCTAATGCATGCATTTAATAGAATCATTTAGTTCTCATAAATATCATCTGTTTTCTTCGTGTAAACAGTTCTATGTCAGCTTGCTTTGCAAACACTATTGCATCATGATGTTCTTGCTCATTTATACTGTTCCTAGTAAGTACAAGTATTATAGCATATTACTCCACTGGCACAGAGATTTGACGAGAGCAAGGACCACATTCATGTAATACAGCATGTATTTTCCAGAGTCAAAAATAGATAGCAAGAACAAATTATTTTATTAGTGAATGGATAGATCAACAAATGACTATCTCAACATTGTTGAGATAATGTAAAAATGTACTATATAAACATTTTAACAAGAAAGGTTACAAAAAATTACACTAGCCTCAGGGAACCCATTTCTCTGGATACCCCATTTCTGAATTTTCAGAATTCAGTTAAAATGACACAAATATTTTTTCCTATTAAGAACCTAAACATTATATCTTCTTATCATTCTACTTCTGTATTTCTCTCAAAGATTAAATTTCAAAATTTGCGTATTTTCAGAGTAAATACAAAGGGCTATTGTTTTACTCTTATTCCTCCTATTCATTGTTATCATCCTAGCCCAAAACAATGTATCTAATGCTGTGCTTATTAATAAATATAAAACCTTCAAAATGAACAGGATTGTTCTCCTGGTCTTTGAGAGCAGTTGTTTTTCTGTATATTGTAGATGAAGTAAGGGCATTAATGAGGAGACCAGATTCCAATCTATACTGATTTAAGAAAGATAACACTGAAAATCACTAAGAAGAAATGTCAGAATGCCAGAGAGGGAGAGGGAGAGGGAGAGGGAGAGGGAGAGAGAGGGAGAGAGAGAGAGAGAGAGAGAGAGAGAGAGAGAGAGAGAGAGAGAGAGAGAGAGAGAGAGAGAGAGAACACAGGTGGATAGTCAACGTCTGAGAATGAAACACAGTAAAGAAAAGTGGGCCTGGATGCACTGAGGACATTGCTGTCTGACTATTTTTCATTGCTTGTTATCAGTCTAAGTGCAACTTTCCAAGCCTAGACTTATGGAAATCCTGAAGAAATCACTCCTTGACTCCTTGACTTGATAGATGACAAGACTCTGAAACAGTGTTCACATACTTGACTGCTGTGGCTACAGTCATTTTCATCCAGTGATAAAGCACAAGTCTATATCAGAGAATATCTTATTCAATGCTCGCCAGCCATAAAACCAAAGACAATGTTCCTGCTCGTCAATAGCTCAGGAAGAAAAAGAAGCTGTCTGAATAAAGGACTGGAGGCCTTGCCTTGAACTAAAGTCCTGGCACTCTTCCCAGAATTCTGTGTTCGTCATCAAAAAAACCCACTTATTCTTTTCATGTACAAGATAAGAATAAGAAAAATTCCAACCATGCCATCCATAGCAATAGCTTATCTTTCAGACCTGGAATGCCTGGTTCAAATCCCTGCGTGCTTTATGTTACTCAGATGATCATGTGCAACAAATGGAATCACAAAAAACCTCAATTTCCTCATCAGTAAATGGCTCTAGAATAATCCCACCTTTATCCTGATAAGAGACATAATAGGACTAAATGAAAGTAGCTTGAATGCTTTTTAATTGTATGGGATCGATACTAACAACTTTCAAGGCACTTTCTTAATATGAGATATAGAAGAAGTAATTATATTACTATTCTATAATGGGAGAGCTACTGTTTATTGATCTGGGGACCAGGCAGTTGAATAAACTTACTTATTGTTTTGTACCATATATATATATTATATATATGAACATTTTAATGCTATTTGATTTTTTAGACTGCATAAACAGTCAAGATATAACTGAAGCCACAGTGTGAGATAAACTATACAGTCCTTAATAAACAAATATCAGTCTAGGCATAAATAAAAGCACAACAAGCTGCAAATAGTATTTAATTTGCCATTTCTATTGATTTTCAGTTTCCTCTTTCTGGAAAGAGTGGCCAGGCATCTCTAAAGTAGCTCTCTTCTCTCTGGTTACATTTAATATCCTTGTCTTTCACTGCTGCATCCCTTGGTGTCTAAGAATTACTGTTCTGTGCATTCAATGCAGCATTCAACTTTTAATACCAATCTGTAGAATTATTTATTCCCTTCTTCACTGCTCTGCACAGTGCACAGTGCTGGAATTTAAAGCTCTCTCTTAGATTTTTTTGTCTGGTACACACTAGCTTCCATTACGTATGCCTTATTACATAAGAAATGTCTAGTCCCAACAGTTGTAAGATACTATAGCTCTGTAAATCTCTCTTGAGTAAGAATTCAAGATTCTATAGACTTGGCAAGGAGTTTCATAGAATTATGGGTATTATATTGCTATCTGCTTTACTGCAAAAGCAAAGCTTTTCAAGTCAAGATTGACACAGTAAAAATAGGTCATTGTCAACCTATCAGATGCAAAGAGCTCATCCATTTACATAATCTTTAGAGCATAACACAAATATGTGCCTAAATTTACTAGAAGTCACTCAGAGTTCTTTTTAACCAAGATAATAAACAACAAACCAATTAAATTTGTTTCATAAGACAAAGAAAAATCTATTGTTTTACACAAATCAATTATTTTGATACAATGTATTTCCAGATAGTCCAATTTTTTGCCATTGAGTACTCTTTTCAGGTGAATAGTAAAAAATTCTAAATACACACACACACACACACACACACACACACACACACAGGTTGCAATAAACCAGACTAAGATAACCAACAAAGCTTTATATACTATCTCTTTTGTAGTTCTTGTGGTAATTTACTGACAGTTCTATAACTTTATTGCACAAAACTCCCTATTTTATGTAGTTAGATTTGTTCAGCACAATAGCATTCATATTCATGAATTTAAAAAGAATAAAATATCTTGCCACTTCTCCCTATAACCCCCAAATTTTCCATAGCCCATCATCACCTATTACAGAGTAACACGCAAGCTAACATACTTTTGTTCCAAAGAGATATGATTCTTTTTGTCCTGTTTTGCTGGTAACAACACCCATAATTCTGGCCCTTCTTCAGGTAGACTTTGGCATAGAGTGAGATATATTTACATTTTAAGGGAACTTGACATAATCTTAAATTCCCATCAAACTGATAGTTTCTGATTTTGCTTGAATATAAAATGTGCTCCTGTATGTGTGTTTGAATTCTGTTTGAGCATGTGTTTGAACATCCGAGCTGGTAGTATTATTTTGGGAGTTTGATAACACAAAAAGAGGGCCTGTATGGAGGAAGTAGGGAATTGGAATCAGGCCTTTGAAGGTAACACATAATCTGAGTTTCCTTGTTCCCTTTGCATTTTGTCCATTATGGTGTGTAAAATAAACTCTACCACTTGCTTCCAACTCCATGTTGTTCTGCTCAAGTATAAGGAGCCAAGCAACTATGTACTACATGAAATTGTCAAACAAATTTCAGTTGTTTCCCCAGGTATTTGTTCACAGTAACCCAAAAGGAACTACTAAGATCTAAGATTGCTTTTTTTTTTTTTTGTCTGTCATGGCACTTGAACTCTGGGCTTGGTGTTTTCCCTGGACTCTTCAGGTCAAGGATTCCACCCTACCCCTTGCGCCACAGCACCACTTCCTAGTAAGATTGCATTTGTGGAAACTCCACAAAGAATGTGGATTAAGATGTGAACCACAGGGGCTGGGAGTTTGGCCTAGTGGTAGAGTGCTTGCCTAGCATGCACAAAGCCCGGGGTTCAATTCCTCGGTACCACATATATAGAAAAGCCAGAACTGGTGCTGTGGCTAAAGTGGTAGAGCACTAACCTTGAGTGAAAGTCCAAGGATAGTGCTCAGGCCCCTGAGTTCAGTCCCTAGGACTGGCAAAAAAAAACAAAACAAAAAAAACAGATGTGAACCACAAAAAAAATCTGCCTTGGAATGTTCCTTGAATTTTCAATGTTCTAATTTCATACAATCCCAATGTGGATCAAGAAACAAGCAAGAAAATGGCTGGAGGTATTGTTAAAATGGTTTAATGTATGCTGAGGAAGAATAAGGCCCTAAGTTCAAATGCTAGTACTATAACAGAGAAAGGGAGGGAAAAAGGGAAGGAAGGAAAGAGGAAGGAGGGAAAGTAAAATGGAGGAGAGAGAGAGAGAGAAGAGAGGGAAGAAAGAAGGGAGGGAGGAATGGAGGGAGAGGAACAAGGAAAAGTAATTGAAAACCAAAAATGCATAATTACATTAATATAGATTCAGCTTTAAGCATTTTTGAAAGGACAATACTCAATAATACCTGATTATTACAATTTTAAAGTAATGCCTTAGACTTTCCCACATCATCCCATTCAACCTGGAGATACCAGTCTCAACATCATCTTATAGGACACTAGTCTTTATTTGCTTTGTCTCCATCAGATTGGATTTCAAGGACAATTTATATCAAATCTGAACAAAATCAGCCCAGCTATATCTATGCCATACAAAATTCAAAAGATTGAATAGATGAGACTTCTTATCTTCCTGAGAAGGATTTTAGTAACAGTTACAGAAGCCTCTGAGATGCTGCTCTAATTATTTTTGCTGTCCAGCTGTTGCACCTGACCTCAAACAGGTTGTTCAATTATGCCAGGTTTTCCAACTCTGCTAAATTCCTTTTTTAAATTGTTTATTGTCATGGTCATGTACAGAGGGGTTACAGTTACATTCACCAGGTAGTAGGTGCATTACTTCTCACACATCGATATCCCTTGCCATGTTTTTGTCCCCATCTCCCTCTCCCCATCCTCTCCCAATCATCTTGTTTTCCCTCCTTCCCTTTAATATTTCAAATATAGATTTGGAGCTTAGATTGTTTTATCTTGAAAGTCAATAAATAGACCACAGCCAGGTGCTGGAGGTTCACACCTGTAATCCTAGCTACTCAGGAAGCTGAGATCTGTGGATCATAGTTCAAAGCCAACTATGGCAGAAAGGTCCCCTTGACACTCTTTCCTCCAAATAACCACTCAAAAACTGAAAGTGCCACTGTGACTCATGTAGTAGGACACTAGCCTTGAGTACAAAGAGGTTCAGGGATAGTGCCCAGATCCTGAGTTCAAGTCCCACTACTAACTAAATAAATAAGTAGAACGCATAAATTTTGAAACTCAATTTATCATTTTGATATTATGTTCAACATAATACTAAATTAGATGCTTTCAGTAAATGCCAAATAACAAGGAAAATCATAAATTTAAAACAGACTGACTAAAATAAATTAGTTAATCCTATTTAGGGAATGTAGTTGGAAGAGAGAAAAAATATGAGTGTCATAATATGCATGGCTAATACTTGATTATTCCACAAAGAAATACATCATGGACACAAAAAGAAAGTGATAAAACTGTATAACAAATGAAAAGTTTGGAAGAGTAGAAATATGGTAGAAATTACCAAATACTTCAAGTCCAAAAAGAAATACAATGTTATTTTCTGAGCAAACCAGTATACCACTATTCCAGAATGATATGTTTCCATTGTTGTTCATATTTTTTTTTTGCCAGTCCTGGGCTTGAGCTCAGGGTCTGAGCACTGTCCTTGGACTTTCTCAAGGCTAGAGCTCTACCACTTGAGCCTCAGCACCACTTCCTGCTTTTTTCTATGTATGTGGTACCAAGGAATCAAACCCGGGTCTTCGTGCATGCTAGGCAAGCACTTTAACCACTAGGCCAAACTCCCGGCCCTGTTGTTCATATTTTTTAATCCAGGAAAATGTATAAACATAATAATAAACCCTCTAAGAAAACTTAAATTCTGCAAGAATAATGGAATAATGGAGGAAAAAGGAAGAATCAATAATGGTAAATTCAAAAGAAAAGAAGGAAATCAAAGTGAATTTCAGAGAGATTGGAATTAGACATTCATGTGAGAGAAAATGTGTTTGCCTGGTTAATATGGTGTGGCTCTAAAAAGTGAAAGTCAATCAATTAGAAGCATAAACTATCACAAATAGCCAAGCATTGTTATTGCCATTAATAATAGTAATGGCAATTTGAGAAGATAATAGCTAAACTCCCAAGGGACATAAGGACTAGACACCAATGTCAATGAGCTAAGGTGAAGGGTCTCAGGTCTCCTCAAGTATTAGAAATCATTTTATAGCTAAAGTAATTAACCAGGATGTGACAATTCCACTGAGAATTTTCTTTTTTTGTATTGGTCCTGGGACTTGAATTCAAGGCCTGGGACCTGTGGCGGAGCTTTTTATAGCATTTTACCACTTGAGCCACAGCTCCATTCCTGGCTTTTTTGGGGGGCAGTTAACTGGAGCTAAAAGTCCCACAAACCTTCCTATCTGGGCTGGCTTCACACTGGGATGCTCAGATCTTAGCCTCCTGTAGCTAGGATTGCAGGTGTGATCTACCATCTCCCAGCTTTCATTGAACCTATTTAAAAATCAAAAGCAAACCAGGGAGTAGGATTGGACTATTAAAACATTTGTTTCTCACAAGGTTGTAGAAAAGAATTTGAGATTCTTATGTTGATAAAAATTGAAGTTGGAGATAAAAACAGAGAAATGTTGCCTATTTATTACTATATTTTCTATTTTTTAAAAAGTCCTCAATTATTTTTCCTATATATCTAACTAGTAGATAATACTGATATTCTAATTTCCATGAATTTAAAACTTGTTGTAGAATTGGAAAGCATACATTGGCAAACTGATCATCTGTTACTTAGTTCTTCTTTGACTTTTCTAGGGAAGACAAACCTGAGCCACTCCATCTCTACATATTTGGACTATGAATCTGTAGTCATGGTAACCCATCCTACCTATATCCAACTTTCTGCATTACACGACTTCAGCAAAGGGCAATTCTACGGTCTACAATGGCTGGTGAGGGAGACTTCCCTGTCCAGTTTGTTATGCTTAAAGTGTCAGGCCAAGAAAATGTGTAAGACCTGAAATCTAGCCATGCTTCTCTTTCCACGCTGTGTCCCTTGGCATGAGGTGCATACGACCGAAGAAAGGTCACCTTTTTTTTTTCTAATTTTCATAAAGGCTCCATCTGCTTGCCAAGCTGTTCACCTGCAGGGCTGAATCTACCTAGTGGGGAAATGATTTGCTCATTTGTCCAATGGCTTTGGCACCATATGGGCCAGCAAAGGCCTTGCCAGTGGGAGAACTCCATGTCCCTTGCTTCAGTTGCTGTTTCATGGAAGCACCTACCTTCTCAAATGGTTGATCAGAGTCCTCCCCTGGACTGTGCTTGATGGCTAAACAAAAACCACTGCCACAGCCAAATTCCTCACTTATTTGAAGAGTTTATTGGTAACATCCCGCAAACAGAAGGCAGGACATTTTGTGAGATGGAAAGGGAGGGAACAAGTTCTCAATGGAAACTTTGAGTCTATCCCTCCCATAATTCCCCACCAGAATTTCTTAGTTAAGCAAGCCAATGGATCCTTTCCCAAGGAACTCAGTACAAGCTGAGGGTCCGTTGTGTTTCAAGGGAAGAGCTGTGATAGACACTGACAGTGCACTGGTGACTGCAGTTGGTAAAATGTGCAGGCAGGAGAGCTGCTTCTCTTCTCTCCCTCATAGCAGCCCTGCTGGTTGCTATGGAAGAAGCATCTGTTGCTCTGCAGCTTGAACCTGTATGCAAAGGCTAATGTCTTCTGAGGAAATGACTGATTAGAATGCGATGAGGTTAGTCAGGAAAGAATCTATGAAGATGAACGAGTGCTTGCACCAAATCCCAAAGTAATGAGGCTGGATTGAGAGAAGAATGGAATGTAACATTTCAGTTGAGGAAAGTGGGCTGAAGAAAAGGACACAGAAGCATTGGAGATGTGTATTACAACTGTTTTCAGAAGCAACTGAATGAATTTGTTCACAGAATACTAAAAACCTCCTTAGGTATTCTGTATCAGGATTCATATTGAGACAGGAATCTCTTCTTTTTTTTCTCCTTTTCTCCCTCCCCACCTCTTCCTTTTCTTCCTCCTCCATCTTGTCTGCTTTCTCCTTTATACTTCTTTTAAAAATAGAGAACAGACATTTTATGTTACCTTAACAAAAGTGTTATAACTAGCCGTGATTGGTGGAACTTGATTGGCCCAAACTTCATTACATGTAACTAACTGGTAAAGAAATCTGAGCCTGATCATTCTTGCGTGGTTCACATGCATAGTCTCCCATGGAAACATGGCGGCAGCACTTATGACCTGATACTTTGATAGGTAGTTGCTTGAGGAAGGTGGAGGAGTCATTATTTACAGAGAAAGATGGATTAGACAAGCATCCAAGATCCCAATAAGAGAGGAAGTTAACTGGATATACATGAAGATATCACAACCAAAGGTGAAGTAGGATAAATGAGGTGATAAGTCCAGGGAACACTGAAGTGATGTCACTCTGTGCCACATCAGTGTTATACATGCACGTGGAGTTCACATAGAGAAATTTACTTTGCATAGGAGAAATGTCTGGCTCTCTTTAGACAATAGTGATTTGTATAATTTTTTTCCTTACTTGGGACAGTTCTGAGAGGGAAAGAGTTTGACCTTAGTGATTATATTAAATGAGTAAGCATAATTGGATCATTCCCTCCTAAAAAAAAATCTAGGGCAAATAAATGTCCTTATTTTCAGCAAAGTGGGGAGTGCATTTGACTCTTCTTATGGCCAGACTTAGTTCTGAGAATCTGTGACTAACCTTAAGGCAATCACTTCCATCTGAACAGAAGAAGGGACCAGGTGATTGGCAGGAAAATCTTTCCCAGAGTGGCATACTATATCAGATGGTAATTTATAAAGCCAGTTGGAGCCTTTCCCTTGAGAAATGTTAGATAAAAGATACATAGAGTCATGCTAGTCAGAAAGATGCTGAATTGAAAAGGAAAGAAACCTCCACATTGTGCTGTGTGTTAGTGGGTAGTGGTCCGTCAAAAGCATTACAAAAATGTACTTCAACCAACAAAGGTTTATATTTTATCTCTGCAAATATCTAAATTATGACTGCGTATAGATAGTACACATATTAGCTCTAAAAACGGGACTCCTTCCTGCACCACAGACTCAGTCTAATGTCTTCATCATGTGTGTTTCTCTGCTCAGATCTGGAGACGTGCAGTGAGGTACTTCACAGCACACAAGCACATTAGAAAATGAATTCACACAATACATAGTTTGGTTCCTGTTTCCTTTTCTAGTTTCTTATCTTGACACACTTTCTCCCTTTGCACAACCTGCCCAAACCCGATTTCTGCTCCACAGTTCACCATTCCCTGACCTCTTTATGTATATAGACTGCATTGCCTCAATCAGTGGTACCACAGGAGAAATATCCCAATTTCCCTCTTGCCACCTAAGTATACTATAATTGTCACATTGGATATTTGTCTGTGGGCAGTCTATTTTCATTCTGAAGTCTGACTTGTTTACCCAGAACACTTGTGCTCTTAATAAACTGTAAACACCAATCACAATGCTTTACTTTAAATTCAAAAGCATAATTTAAAAATAGATTGACATTTTTCAATGACTTGTCTTTAGACATTCTGTGAATATAGGAACGGGGCTCCATGTCTGATTGGTGTCATCGAGAGCACAGTAAGGCATCTATGTACATATGGCACCGGAGAGCTGTTCAGAAGCTGCTGATGGATCAGTAAATGAAGTCAGCATACTCAGAGAATGGCAGAAGTCACAGTGCAAATGTAAGACCCTGCTTAGGGTCTGTCCCACTCTTGTGTTCTTAGATATTAAAAGATTCAGAACATTACTCAAGGTCTCCATGATTACCAAATATGTGATTTCTACTTTAGGTTTTATATTTCACTTCAGTCTTTATAAGAATTATTTGACCTCTACCTTTACAAAGGATTTCCCAGGTCTTCCACTTAGGTAGCCCACAGCATCTTCTATGAAAGAGATTAAGGAAAATAATATAAGCAATGACCCACAAACAAACAAAACAAGAACAAAGCTAGTTCTAAGTATAAGATAAAAGGAGAAACAAACCAAAGATAAGAAAATCAATATTATAGGGATATTATTTAAATGTGAAAATAATTTAATTATGAAACACTTCTATAAGAAATAGTCATAAGTTGCCACGTTGACCTGAAGAAAGTATTAAAAAGAGTTTGTTGCCATTTGGTTTACATAGTTCTCCTTGAGCAACAATCCTCATTTGGACTTTTGAGAGAAAAAATTTAAAAATTACCCAAATAAAATATTAACAACCAAGTTGTTAAAAATGACATACAAACAGGCATTTAGAATATAGCATATAACCCAGATTACTAATATTTCTGATCTTCTGGGAAAACCCTTGGTCACAGGTAAATCAAGAAATCTCTCTGGTCTCACCTTCATTCTTCTTTTACTTTCCTATCGCTGTTTCAGTTGCTGGAAGCCAAGGACATGCTACCACACAGTCAATCCCTCCATTGCTCATGCTCAGTGGCTGTATACTTTTCTGCAATTTTCCATTCACTTTACTTCATAGATAACTTACTCTTTTATCTATGTAGATTTGCCTTTGCTATTCCTACCCTCAATTTCTGTCAAACAAATTGATGATAAGGAGTGAACTCAGTTGCTGGTTTCTGCTATGTCTGAATTTAAATGTGAATAGCATATGCTAGTAATTGTCTTTTCTGTAGTAGACAGGATTTGAATTAAGATGGTCCCCAATTCAAAATGGTCTAACTTGAGAATTTCCTACTTGGTGATGGCACAAAAGCATATATATGCAACTACTCCATTTTTCCTTTTCATTGCATGATTTAATGTAGGACATTAGTTATTAGACTGATTGTCATAAAGTAGGCACTAAGATGGTTTTGCTCAACTGTAAGCCAATGTAAGTGTTCTGAACGTGTTTAAAATAGACTAAGGCTGGTACTGATAGCACATGTCTGTGATCTTGGCTTGGGAACTGAGGATTGAGATTCCCAGGAAGAAAAGTTTGTTCATTAACGCTAGTTGGGGGGAGAGCATCTCTGGAAATATGGTTCAAGGAGTAGAACTCCAGAAATGAGCATTAGAAATCTAAGCAAGAGGGTGAGGCCCTAAATTCTAAATTCAACCCAGACATAGCAAAAACAGTAATAAAAATAACAATATTGTAGTTATCTAGGATGTCTGGTAGGCTATGTGTTTGAAAACCATTGTTGACTTATAGTACTTTCCATTTGTAATGTTGTTTTCAGGATATAAACCACCATAATAAGGTCAGGAAACAACTATGAACAGAACATCTGAAATAGTGCAGAGACAATATTTCTAGGAATACAATGCCCTACCCATGTGCTTGTTTCTTGTCTGTATCTTACAGTTCTGAATCTGAGCAAGTAGAGAAGAAATCTCTTACTCTCTAATATAATTCTGTCTCCCTAGGTCTTTGCCCACTACATATTGGTTTCACATACCCTCAGCATTAAATAAAAAAGCCAAGTAAAATTAAAGTTGAGTTTTCTATAAAATATTATCTGTTTACAAAAGATTACCAAGCCCAGCAAAGAGAACAACAACAGCAACAGAGATACAGTAAAGTATTTTTTGTGCCTTCAAAAAAAAAATGCTACTTGGGCCGGGAGTTTGGCCTAGTGGTAGAGTGCTTGCCTAGCATGCACAAAGACCCAGGTTCTACTCCTCAGTACCACATATGTAGAAAAAAGCTGGGAATGGTACTAAGGCTCAAGTGGTAGAGCTCTAGCCTTGAGAAAGTCCAAGGCCCTGAGCTCAAGCCCAGGAATGGCACAGAAAATAAATAAATAAATAAATAAAAATGCTACTTGGGCAAACTCAATATTCCATCTAACCTGTGACTCAGGATATTTAAAAATAATGAAAGGACCATATACATTAAAGTATGGAAGTAATTTGAATGCAAGATTAATTATTTTACCTGTAAAACAAGTAAACAGCTTTAAAAAAATGGCTCTATAAAAATAAGTAGAGCCTTCAAACAGGAGAAAATAACTTCAGAAATAAAGGTTCGAGTCAACTGGCATGATTTCTCATGGAAGCATGATTTTATCTCTGTTACATCTTTAACCAGTTGCCCACAAAGCAGTTGTGTAACCGAGAAGCCAATAACAAATAAAAATAAAACCACAAAGGTTCATAGCAGTTCAGTCAGAGTTCATGTTATGATGTTGTGGACGGATGAGAGTATCCATTGTAGTCTGCCAATGTAAACATTAGAACTCTTCCCTAAACCTCCAGAATATAGAAGCAAAAGCCATATAACGAGTAATTGTTGTCCTTAATGTACTATGTTATCTCTCATCTCTTTTGCTGTCCCTTGGTTATCTCATATTGTTACAGTATTTCACCTTGTTATCTGATATATTGTATATATGCATATTTGGTTATTTGAAGTTGGATAGGGAAGGGGGAAAACAAGATGAGGGGCGGGGGTGGGGGGAGGGAAATGGGGACTAAGACATGAGAAAAGGTACCAATGTTTGTGAAGTAATGCACCTTCTATCTGGTGAATATAAAGTAACCCTTCTATTAATTACAATAAAAATATATGAAAAAAGTTAAAAAAAGAACTCCCCTAAATCCTGGCTAGAAAAAAATTTAAGACAGTTATAGTTCTCCATGAATATACTTCCAGTACAGAGTTGTTATGGGGATTAAATGAAGTACCATTGTCATGAGGTGAATTACGTCACAGAATAATTTTATGTGACCTTATTGGGAAATAGGGTCATCAAAGATGTAATTAGGTAAGACAAGGTCATACTGATGGTCAATTAAATATGACTAATGTCCTCAAAAGGAAGAATACTGCAGAGAGTGCATTGATATTCTGGAGGCCAAGAAACACAAAGACTGATTGCAAAGTATCAGAGCTAGAAGATAAGCATGGGACAGCTTTTCCTTCATTGTCCTAGAAGTATTCAATGCAGAGATATGAGAACTTAAACTCGTAGTTTCTACAACCCACGAAGTAAAGAAGTGCTGTTTAAGCCACCCACTGAGTAGTAACCTTAAAACTCTTACAGTACCTAAATGACAGGTACTCAATCTAGGACATACTTCCTTCTAACCCAAAATATATAGTAACACACGAAGAACTACAGAAAATCTTTCATCATAAACTACTTGGGAGGAAGTCATAAAAATGTCATGAAAATCTATAAGGGCAATTTGAACTTGATTAACGATACAAGTAATTCCAGATGCAGTGATGATTTGGTTGTGGCATGAAAAAGTAGGTAGGCTTTGTTTCTAATTGTCCACAGAATGTTACCCTTTGCCATTAAAATGCATGTTTGGGCACCATTCATCTTCCCTGGATGAAGCCATGTTGTTGTTTGAGATGAACTGTGCTAATTAGAAGTAAGTGAGTTCAATGAATGATTGAATGAGTACATCAGTCTACAGTGTTTTCCCCCATGCCTGAGACTTAAGGCAAATGTATTTCATGTGGATAATTTATTTGGTTCTGTTTACCTAGTTGAATCGTTACTATTTGCATGTAGCCAAAAAGCTAGAATATTTTTGCTTGCTAGCGACCTTTCTTAAAATTTCTCTGCAGGTATTTTCCCTATTAGGCCAGATCCTGTGAACTGTACTACAGACGAACTATATTCCATTTATAGCCATTTAACTGAATTAATCAAATTATATTATAGCTTATTGTTACCCAACATTTGTTTATACACAATGCATATGCCAAGAGAATGAGTTTTCTTCTGCATTTCTAAATGTGTTTTGTCAAATATCGTGCTCTGTATGGACAACATATGCCCCCAGGAAGCACAGCCTTTTGTGTTGGGAAAGCAACAATAGAATAGGACAAAATTAAGACACACTAATGTGTTTTCAGGGGCAGACAGTGGCAACTTCTCAGCCACTATCTAGAAAGGCAGGTGGTTTGGGGGCTGATCCTGTACTAGGGAAGAGATAGACAGCACAGTTGGCAGCACTGACAAGAGCAGGCTCACAGCCTTCACAATGGAAGGGCTCATACCCAGGTGTAAGTGGAGCAATAGACTTGGCAGCAACAGGTCATGAGGCTGGAGTCTCAGGGAGAGCACTTTGCTTCTGGGCTTCTGTGATGAACAATCTCAAATGTGCTGCAGGTGGTGGCTAAATGCTGCAGAGAAAACAGGCAGACCAGGAAATGAGAAAAAAAAAAGACTCAAAAGTCCCAGGTAGGAAATCAGGATGAAAAGAGCGTAGAATACAGGCCAGATCTTCCTTCATGGCAAGGATGCAGGCAAGAGGAATGGTAACAAGCCAAGAAGAAAAGCCTCAGAGTAACAAGATGGCAGTGGTGATGACTGTGTAGGCTTTTGGAGGCAAAAGAGACTAATATCGTTCTGGCCTTCCTGCCAAGGACTGAAAACGGTCTCAAGCAGAGTGGACGCCAGCAGTAACACCTGCTTTCAATAGGAGAGAGGCTTTCCAAATCAAAGTAGTTTATGACAAAACATATACATGTGTAGGAAGATTAAAAAAACAGAGTCTGCGAACTAAAAGTTAAAGATGGAATTTTAATACTATTCTGAAATTGTTACTATCTATGCTACAGACAAATAGGATTACAATTCAGCTATACAAACACACCCTCCTTTTAAATATTAACAGCTTACCTCATTTAAGTTTTACAGATAATGGCACAAGTCATCCGGGAAATCATTTTTTCCCATTAAAACCTTATAGTCAAGAAGGGAAAATGTCTGAGTAAATGAAAGTATTGTGCAAAGATCCTACCATATAATATAATGGAAGCAGAAGAGGAAACATTGATTCTTCTGAATCTAAAGTAAGAAACCTGCATACAGTTGAGCATTAACATTGGGTCATTAGGGAAATCAGAGTCCCTAGATATCTGAAATACTAAGTAAATTATGAATAAAAGAAAATGGAAACAATATTATGTTGGAAAGATATTGTCCATCATTAGCTTAAGTTATGGTTAGTTCTCAAAGAGTGTTCCTGGAGCTGAACTTACCAATATCTAAAAACTGCTAAAAATTTAAATTCTCAGGGTCTAACCACAGGTTCTGAGGATCCAGTAATGCAGGACATCCATTTACACTTGAATTTCAATAAGTTCAGAATGATAAGTATGTAATACATAATATTTAAACTATAGAAAATGTACATCCTTTATTTAAGTCTGATTAAACATGCTCCACTTGTTTTGGAAACTCCAAATGATGGATCCCACGTTAAAATTTAAGAACTATTCCTTTGTAGCTAAAAAAATAGCAAATAAATGGAATGGAAAGAAATAAAAAAAGAAAGTAAGACAAAAGAAAAAGAAAAGAAGAAAGAGAAAACAGAAAAGGTATCTATGCTTGTAGGGCAGAAATGTCAACTTAATCTGGTAGAATATTGCATTAAGTATTAAATATTTTTTCACTCACCCAGTTCATTTTATTTCTCTTTGTATAGTGTTTGAGTTAATCATAATAAAATGCTGAATTGTTAGGTGAAATCAAGATTTGCAATATATTATATTTGAATGGCATAACAGTTAAGATGATCAGCAAGTTACTTCCAGTTTTCCATATCTCTACTATATCCAATTGTCTCTACCTTGAATCTATGTAGTTAACTATCATCACTGGCATTTGTGGTTATTATTTTTTCATAACCCTGGTTTGAAATTGCTTGGATCTCCTTAGACGTATAAATTTGCAATATCTTTTTAAAATACAACTTTCACTTTTTATTTATCTTTAGGTAGTTGTACAAAAGAGTTTCAATTCAACATGTTTGTGAGTACAGTACTTCTTGATCAATGTCACCCCACTGTCCTCTACCTCTTTTAACTCTGCTCACCTCAAGTTACTTAATTCCCTTTTAACATGTGTACACTGAATATTATGACTCAACTTTTTCTGAAATAGCACAGTGAGGATACTGTATCACCTATTTTCACCAGAAAATGAATTCACGAATCATTAATATATAATCTGAAACAGCCATGTTTAGCATCCACAATAACCAATTTGGTGTGTGTGTGTGTGTGTGTGTGTGTGTGTGTGTGTGTGTGTGAAAATTGTTCGGTTTCTTATTTCTTTTGCTGAAAGTTCATCTCCCACACTTGGTAAATTTTAGTAGAGAAAAGAGATCAAGATAAAAAGTGAAGGTCATTTTTAAGAACTAAAATATTATCAACTGGGGCCGGGAGTTTGGCCTAGTGGTAGAGTGCTTGCCTATCATGCACAAAGACCCGGATTCGATTGCTCAGTGCCACATACATAGAAAAAAAGCCGGAAGTGGTGCTGAGGCTCAAGTTGTAGAGCACTAACCTTGAGAAAGTCCAAGGACAGTGCTCAGGCCCTGAGCTCAAGCCCAGGATTGGAAACAAAAATATTCTCAACTGAAGTATAATCTAGGAGCAAAGAGTTTTGTTTTTGACTGTATTTGTGCTGAAGTTAAATATGGAGGCATATCTTGAATCTACTGTATCATCAATGATTGTGATTCATCGTTTCTCTAAGTAGGCAGCCACTGTGGCCACATGTTTTAACTGACCATTGTGCCTTTTGGACACACACCATTTAACTATTGTTTACTTAATAAGCACTGTGGAAAAAAATCTACGTTTATTTAGCCCAACATTGTGCCTTCAAGACTTGAATTCTGCAGTCACTTTTTGTTCCTAACTTTTGTAGCCATATCCCTATCCCTTTCTCAATAGCTTTCCCAGAATAAATCTTTTTTCTCTCCAAACCTGGAGAACATGTGCTGTACTCCTGTGACATATGGACCTGTCTACCATAATTAATTTCTAGTTTGTCTGACCTAATTGTTCCATGTTGGCAATGCTTGTTATTTCATTAAATATGAGCAGAATAATGCTGAAGAGTGGTCTCCCCCACATAGATAGCCATAGTTTATCATTCCTCTATTTTATCACTTATTAACTTCACTGTGCTTCTAAACATTTTCTAGTAAGTGATCGCAAATGCTATTGCATACTCCAAGCTAATTCATCTTTTTAACTCTATTGATGTTTAGTTATGTTCTAAATCAACTGTGGAAGTGGAAATTAGCTCCAATGTTCTTTCCTCATGCTACAATGTACTTCTATTTGATAAAGTGGAAAACTTGGGTGTTTTCTATCTTGTATTAGATAGATCAGTGTTCTTCTCAGCTTGGTTAATAGAAAGAACATTCTATTCCACCTTAAATTAACTTTAGATTAATGATTGCATCTCATATTGACCTAACCTTTTTTTCTGTATCCACGTACATCTCTGTTTAATCCAAACTCCAAACAGTGGCTATAGCAAACAATGCTGGAGTTTGCAAAACCTAGCAGTTACTGTTCTGTTTAATTTGCGACATGCTTGAGAAATTTCTGAGGATGGATTTTTTTACTGTGTAAATTTGTATAATTTTGTTTTGCTAGTTCTGGGGCTTGAACTCAGGGCATGAGCACACCCTTGAGCTTTTTTAAGGCTACTTCTCTGCCACTTGAGCCATAGCACCACTTCTGGCTTTTTCTATATATGTGGTACCCAGGAATTAAACCTAGGGCTTCATGCATGCTAGACAAGCACTCTACCACTAGGCAATACTCCAGGCCTTGGGTTTGTAAGATACTTTTAAAAGCAAATCACTAAGTCTCATAATTGTAGGTACACAATTCTAATGTTGCTCCTTACATATTAATGTATACAGGACATATGTAAACAATTACCTTGCTACTTTAATAAATTTTTGCTGTTCTCATTTGTGACTTCTAATTCATTTTAGAGAAATCTTATGGAATTTAGACAGACTTTACATCAAATTTTGACCTACAGCAGTTATTATACATAGAACCTCTCAATTTTCAAAGAATCAATGAGCTCAACAAAGAGGCACAGCAGTGCCAAGAGAAAGCAAGGCTCTCTCTCCTGTCTACTTGATCCCTCCTTAATATAATAAATTGGAAGTGAAAAATATTTTACTGAATTTCAATATTCTGTATATCTCGGTGCCCTGTGAAATTCTCACCAATTAAAAAAACAATGACTTCTGATGCTTCTGAGGAAAAGACATGCTAGAACAAGTTTCCCAGCTTTGTGCATCAGGCTGAATTTTATAAAGACAATGTCTAAAAACCAAGACATCTTTAAGGCATACATTTGAAAAGTTCTGTAGTCCCATACTTGCAGGATTCCTCATAATTTTGTTGTCCTAAATATATATATATATATGTATATATACTTTCCACTAGAACATAGTGTTACTACCATAGGATTAGACAAACCACAATAAAGAAAGCAGAAGCCATAGCTTCTGATCTTGACATATGAGAGGACAGACAACAGACAGGAGATCAAAGGAATCAGAGCATACCAAGGTACTAGGATATTTGTTGTAGCAGCCCCATTTTACCAATCATCTCACTTCAATCTGTGCGTGTAGGAAGAGAGATCTTTAGAACCATCCAGAGGATGTCAACAGGACCCAAGACTTACAAGTCCTTTGCTATATTTGGACCTGTGAGGGACGCATGCTACATATTCTGAGTACAGCAGTTTTGTACAAGTTCATGGTCAAGCTGTGGAGGGAGGCATTGCAGGAATAGTTGCATGAGATGGACTGAGAGAAATAGAGCAAGCAGGGAGATAGTTGCATACAAATAAATAAGCTAACTAGTCTTGGTCAAGAGGCCTACCTTCATATTCAAGACTTTAGGGAATCATCTCAACAATCCAAGCTAGTTTCTGAAGTTCAACTATACTGAAGGTCACAGAATATAAACTAGAAAAAGGCAGAGCCAGGGTTCAGCCTCATTCATGATTTAAAGAATGTATCTAGAAGCAGTCCTTTTATTAGTCCAAAGTTATCTTTCAAAATGATCTACCAAAAAGTAAGTCTGACATGTTCATACAATGAAACATAATATAATTAATGGTAAAGGCTTATTAGATATGTTTACATCATTCCCTTAAAACAAAATAAAACTAGAATTAAATGCAATAAGTGAATTTTATGAATACGGACCAAAAGTAGCCAGATGCAAAAGTTTACCGAAAATAGTGCTTCACTTAGATGAATTTAGGAGATGGGAACATGAACCTTCTAAATATTATTGCTTGAAAATACAGTTCAGTTGTGAATCTGACTAGGAAAATAAATTGATGGCCGCAGTGGTTAAGATAATGGTCCCATCTGAGACTGGAGGACGAGGATAGTTTAAAGGGGTTCACAGAGTCCTCAAAGGTTTGGGGAATGTTGTTTTAAAAATAAATTCCTGGGGCCGGGAGTTTGTCCTAGTGGTAGAATGCTTGCCTAGCATGCGAGGCCCTGGGTTGGATTCCTCCGTACCATATACATTGAGAAAAGCTGGAAGTGTGCTGAGGCTCAAGTGGAAGAGCTTTAGGCTTGAGAAAAGTCCAAGGACAGTGCTCAGGCCCTGAGCTCAAGCCTCACAATTAGTAAAAAGAATAAAAAATAAAAATAAATTCCCCCAATGATTTCATGAATTCATCAAATGATTCATCCATGTTTTATGCATAATCTTATAAGTTGGGCCCTATTATATGATTAAAATAGAAAATGTGTTTAATGTGGCAAGATTTTCAGGAATATGTTAGACCCAAAGGCCAAATCTCATTGCAGCAAAATAATTAAAAATAAAAAAAACTGACTCTAGTCTTCCCCAGCATGAGATAGGAAGATGAGGCCACACCTAACTATGGACTCTTCCTAAATCCTGTCAACCAAGGAAAGGAAGATGAGATCATGAGGGGAACCAGCTTCAGCCTTCCAAAGAGATGCCACTGCACACTCCCTGGATAGGGGCCAATCCAGATCCTCAACATCAGAACACGCCCAGCACTGAAAAGACATCATTTTTACACGTGAACACAGCTCCCTTCATTCTGTATCCAACTGTGGCTCACTTGGAAGCTACTTTCGAATCATGGGTAGAACTCTAAGAACGTGTATTTATGGACATGATGAATAGTTGCCTAAAAGGCATCCTTGAATTACTGCACACACAAACCCAGACTAAAATTTACATGATTACCTGGAGTATATTGAAAACGGTGGAATTGTAAGGAAATTTATAACAACATCACACAAATAAACTAGGTGTTTTTTTGAACATCTGACTGTTGGTGAGTAAATCTGATCTGACAATAAACACATGGGCCATATGTAAAGGAAAATGTGAAGCCGTGAACCTGTATTACTTACTACTATTTAAGCTAGCTTTTCTAGAGCAAAGTGGGACTCCAAGCTATTGACTAAGCTTTGGCAGATAATTCTCTCATGAACTTTGATTTTCACAATGGCACAGTCCCTAATTGGGGTCAGCAAAAGACATTCCACAAAGATTTACATGTAGAACTTCACCTTTCTCTCTCTCTCTCTCTCTCTCTCTCTCTCTCTCTCTCTCTCTCTCTCTCTCTCTCTCTCTCTCTCTCTCTCTCTCTCTCTCTCTCTCTCTCCCTTCCTCCCTCTCTCTTTTGTGATCTCAGGATCTAGGTGCTATCCCTGAGCCTCTTAGTGCTCAAAGCTAGTACTCTACCACTTGAGCCACAGCTCCACTTCCAGTTTTGAGTGGTTAATTAGAGATAAGAGCCTCATGGGGACTTTTCTGCCTGGGCTGGCTTTGAATTGCAGTCCTCAGACCTCAGCCTCCTAAGCAGCTGGGATTACAGGTATGAGCCCCTGATGCCTGGCTCTTCCTTCTTTTAGTTTTTTATTTTTTTAATCCCACTCAGTTTATTTTATACATCATAAAAAGACAGAATTGAGCACAACTAATTCAATTTTAGAAATACAGATCTAGAAAGATACTGTAGTATTATTGCTATATAGCTCTGTTCCATCTTCTTAATGTGTGTGTGTGTGTGTGTGTGTGTGTGTGTGTGTGTGTGTGTGTGTGTGTGTATGCATGTGGGCATGTGTGTGCCAGTACTATGGTTTAAATTCAGGGGACTGTCCCAAAGATTTTCACTCCAGGATGCTACCTACTTACTTAGACCATAGCTCCATTTCCAGTGTTTTGGTGGTTAAATGGAGATGAGAGGCTCACAGACCTTCCTGCTGATTCTGGCTTTGAACTGGAATTCTCAGATCTCAGCCTCCTGTGTAGCTACTAGAACAGATATGAGCCACCAATGCCTGGCCATTTTGTTCTTTTAATAATTTCTTCACTTAAGAAGTTCATAAACTTGATTCCTTACGCATCTTTATAAAGGTCACATTTGAGTCTTTCAAATCCATATCTAGATCTTTCACAGAACATTTCTGTTGCCTGCCTTTTGTTGTTGTTGTTCTATGTATTTGTCACCTATTGCACATTTTTTGGTTAAGTGTGGCACATTTTACATAATGTATTATATAATTCTGGTTATTGATTCCTCTCTCTTCTCTGGGGTTTTCCTTTTTATTTGCCAATTCTGGGCTTGATCTCAGGGTCTAAGCACTGTTCTTGGGGTTTCCTCAAGGCTAGCGCTCTACCACTTGAGCCACAGCACCACTTCTGGTTTTTCTATGTATGTAGTACCAAGGAATTGAACCCTGGTCTTTGTGCATGCTAGTTAAGTACTTTACTCATAGGTGAAACAACTGGCTCCATTTTTCCTTTTTTGGCATGAAAATTTACATGAATATTTGTTTCATGATTCAACAAGACATATTCAGTAATGTCCATTTTTTCTCCCAGTGTAAAATCCATGAGGATAAAGTTTTGGATATTTGTAGACTCATTCTGGGGTGGCAATGGTTTTTACAGAGGCTCTTTGTCCTTTTTCCTGATCTCCCTATTAAATCTTTTGCTTTTGTTTAGTATTACAGTCTGTCATTAGAGTCCACAATACTAGTTGATCTTTCTATTCTTTTCAACAAAACCTGGCACATGATTTCTTCAGAGAATTCTTATCCAATGAAAAGTCTGTTTACTTCTAAAGCCTGTTTTGGTGTTTGTCTTCCTAGTCCTGCCTTTGAGCTGTCTCTGTGATTCTTAGGGATAAATTGGATGACAAGTGCTTTAACTTACTCTTCGTTAGAAGAAGTATTTGTTAGAGGAAATATTTAACTTACCCTTTGTTAGAGGAAGTCAAACGCCTTCATCTTAAACTTTTCCCAGACTTTCAATTAAAGATAGTTCTTTTCAGTAGAGCTTCAGAGGTCTGTTTACTGATAAATTACCCCTCTTGCCTAGAAAACATCCCCAAGCCAGCACTCTTAGCTTGATGATGTACTGTAATACCTTCTAATATTCTTAACTTTCCTTTTCCAGGGCAAAACCAGCAGCAATGTAGATTCTGTAGGTAAACTAGAATTCTCACTTGGCAGTACATATTGTAGAAACTCTGATCAATGGCTGTAAATGTTGGGTGTTCAGTGGAGCTTCCCATCGCTTACCCAGCATGACTGAAGAATTTTACCTCATCAACTTGAAGTTGGAGTGAAGGAAAAGTATTGATGGTCTATGACTTTTGAAAGGAAATAGCTTAAGAAATAAAGAGAGGAGTCTCAGTCTCTTGACTACCTCTATCAAAATGGGATCTTTAGGGAGCTTAGTTTCTTGAATAGAAAGAAAGAAAAACTAATGGATCAAATGACATAGAGCAGTGAGCCTTTCTATCTTGTTGATAATTTTAATGTCATTCATTTTCTAGAACCATTTAGAAAAATCTCTAAGGACTTTTTCCCCCAGTTTTATAGTTTCAAGTTTGTTTATGTTGCTGAAGAATGGGTCTACAGAACTTTTCACATCATCCTTCTCTTAATGAAGGTAAGTTCATCTTTTAAGGCTTTATGTTCAGTTATTACAAAGGAAGAATCAGATGAGATGTTATATAGATAGCTATGGCCTACATGCTATCTTTGATAAAATCCTATTCATCTTATTTTAAAACTTGATCTTTTTTCCAGATCTCATCCATTTCCCACACAAGATAGTTTGATTTTTTAAATCTTATCACTGGCATATGATAGAACCAATCCCCAGAGACTCCTAAGTTCAAATAATGCTTCCGTATATACCAATGTATGACCACAGTGTAATGTGATTTCTACATTTCTGTGTATTTTTCACAGTAAAAGGAAAGATTATATAACATACAGTTAGAGAAAATACATAAAATGTAACTCAACATCATTCTGTAATATTATGCAGAATTAATATTAGAAAAGAAAAATAATGTAAGATAGCAACCATAATCTAACAAAATGGAAATTACCCCTTTAATCTGAACTGTCATCTATTCATGACACAAATAAGGATATATTGAAATATATCTATTATCTTTAGGCAACTGTACAAGGATGTTGCCATTTATCAAAGAAGTTTATGAATATGATACACTTTCTTACAACCTTTTTTTATTTTTGATGAATTGGAATAGGTTTTGGGTACTCTTGGAACAGCCATTAAGGATTTGATGCTTGGATTGAGAAATTTCCCTTTCAGATGAAAACTTGATTATTTTGATGTCCCTTTGCATAGCTGTAGAAAAAAAACAGCATGCCTTAAAAAGGCAAGCAGCTGAGGATTTTACTTTAATACCACAGTGACTGATTCTTGGATCAAGAGTGCTTGATTTAATTTAAGGGTTTGTAACTTTGGCATTTTCTATACTCTGAAGAAATGTCATATTATTACATTGAAATTGTACTCATTCTTATCCTGTTTACTTGAGCTATTCAGAAGTTTTCATATTGAATAGAACTGTGCTTTTGCAATATTGTTTATCACATGAGTTTTCTCAATATTTAAAAGAGCAAAACTTATCAAAGAAATATGGATAAATGTCCAATAGATAATTACTGAACTTGATCAATGTAATACCAGTTGAGAGAAGTACTAATAAGCATGGATTTGCCATACTTTTTTTTTTTTTTGCCAGTCTTGGGGCTTGAGCTCAAGGCCTAGACACTGTCCTTGGACACATTTTGCTCAAGGCTAGCACTCTGCCACTTGAGCCACAGCACCACTTTCGGCTTTTTCTGTGTATGTGGTACTGAGGAATTGAACCCAGGACTTCATGCATGCTAGGTGAGCATCCTATCACTAAGCTATGTTCCTAGTCCCAGGATTGGCCATACTTTTAACCAAGTGACAGATGGATTCAATTACATTTTTTTAATTAAAGTAAAAGAAATATTCAAATCCTTGCCTAAGCCATTTTCTTACATCGACTGATGTCAACTAAAATATCAACTACTTTTCACATCTGCAGCCTACATACCCACTATACTGATATCAAGACGTGTTTGTATACACATATATACTTGCACTTTTATTTCAGTATTTCTGGAGAACACTTGCTAATATAAGCCTATTTTCTGTTCAGATCACACCACTCTTTTGATGTTTATTAATGTAGGCCCGTTGCCTTACAAAATGTTTTACAACCTGAATATGGTTCAACTTTGTCCTTCCCCCAATAAGGAAACACATTGCAAAGAAAGAAGTGGCTATATCAAGCCCATGCCATCATTCTAAAGGTGATAAGGAACAAGAACCTAATAACTCTGGCTCCTTTCTAAGCTCTTAACTTTTTGTGCATCACAATTACCAGAGCACTCCAAAAACACAGATTTTACTTCTGTAATGATGGCATTTCTGATTTTGCATGCTGATGACAGGACTCCAAAGATTTGCTTCATTTCTAACACATATGCCAGTGATGTGGAAGCCACAGTGAGAGCCACTGCCACTGGCTGCAGTTTAGAATGTGAGAAAGTACTAAAGGAGCCTGTAATATACTAAGATGGATAGCCAGTACACGAATTGTGTGCTATGATTTCCTGATCGCCTTTATACGTGAATCTCCCATGAGGTCTGCCCTGTTTCTGGGTCTTATTATTTCATAGTAATAAATATAGTCTTTGGAGCAAATTGTATTTGATGGTCCTTCTAAAATTCTAAGGTAGAATAAATGTTAATATCTAGATGGGAAATAAATAAAATGCTTAAGGAAAAAATACTTGGACAATCTCACTATAGAGCTAAAAATTATTTGGCAGCAAGAACTGTGGATGTGACAAATGGATTTCTCACAAATTAAAGTGTTGAAAAGTGTGTGACTATTGTTTTCTGTTTTTATTATTGCAAGATGGATTTTCAGTAACAGATAAAATTGGGGGTATAAAATGCTTAGTAGGCATTAACATCTATAAAGAAAAGAGGGAAGTACCAGAACTGGGCAGGGTTAAACTACAAGACACAACTAACTAGACTTCAGTTAAATCTGTATGAGAGCTGTCCAGTGGATGTTGCCCACCAGAGTATCTTACACTGGCTCAATGTGGCTTGGAACATTTCAGATATAAATTTCCTCTCACTCTGTCACTGAAAAAGCATGGCTTTTGGCCAAGTGGCTCTTTGCAACTAAATGAGATCCTGAAGGGCTCATAGTTGGGGGCTGTCTGCTTCCCCCCACTTCCTTTAGCTCTCAGTCAATCTTCCCTTGAAAGTAACTGCAGGTGGCAGATCTCCAGCTTTACATATCCATTCGGGTCTCTGTGATTCTCTGGGCTCTCCTGTCATGCTTAGGAAATGGCTGCCAAGGTTTCAGCTATGACGTGCCATTTAAAGTGCAAACAGATGGAAGGAGCAGAGTTGTCTCAGTCCAGTCAGGCTAGTGATACACAAAACATTTATCACTCAGAACATTAATCTCAGGAGGATAGGCAGTTAAAAATCAAAGCACCTGACAACCAGGTATATGATGCAGGTCCTACTTTCTTCTAAGGTGACCCTTTCTGTGTCTTCAAATTAGGGATGGAGCTAGTTTGCTCTCTGGGGTCTTTATATAAATGTTCTAATTCTAATCATGAGGAATAATCATGATCTGCTCATCTCCAAAGCTCTTCCTCTTCCTGGCTTTACACTAGAACCCTCTCAACAGTTGCATTTTAAAGGTACACACACATATTTCGAAGACAGCAAATGCCTAACTTTTTCAAAAGGAAATCAAAAGCTTTTCTAGGAATAAAGTTTAAAGTTTGCATCTGTGTTACTACCCAGAAAATTATTGCACAATAAATAGAGATAAAGGTATGCAGTTAATGTCTTCAATATCGGAAGTTAAAAAAAAAAGAAAAAGAAGAAGAGAAAGAAGTCTAGGAATGGGTATGAAGTTTCAACATTCTGGTCTTTGCCACTCACTTTAATAATCTTCTAAAATGGCTTTCACTTACTTCGTCTCATGATATCTGACATTTCCTGTAGTATGAGGTCAAATCAATATTCATACTGCCAACAACCAAGTACAAGCCTGAAGACAAATCCTTGGCTTTTTTGTATACTTCATGTATATTCTTTTCATGACCCTCAGAATTAGGAGCCTTAGATTTTAAAGAATCCACTGGACCAGGGAAATAAATATTGTCTGGAATTATGTATTTTCTGGAGTATACATCCAATTCAGTTTTGTACTCCTATTGGGGGAAAATGACACTATTAACTGATTTTAGTTATTTTTTCCTTGAGATTAAAATAACTTCTCTATCCTGGGAAAATATAGGCAGATGACTCACAAGCATGACTAGAACGAAAGGATGCCTGGCTATAATTTGCATCAAAGCCAAACCAACAGGCCTTCTGTCATCTTGTCTTCAAAGCACTATCCTAAGGGATGTGCTATTCCACTGCAAACCAAGGAATTCATGCTCAAACAGCAGCTACTTACTCAAAATTCAAAACAGAATATAAATCTTTAAAGTGGGGAAAAAAAGAAGAGAGAGAAAGTAGAAGGGAAAGGACTCATATCAACTCCCGGAGAATCCTTGTTACAAATATTTTTTAAAAGAAGCTGAATAATGATCTAGTGAATGATACATATTATCAAATGATGAAAGCACAACTAAAAGTAAGTTCCCTCTCAAAAGGATTATATTGGATATGAAGAAAGAAGGACCTAATGATCTTATCTCTGTCCTTGCAGAAGATGTAACTACTATTCAAATTCATTTTCCTGGGAATTGATTTTCAGGGTCAGTGAATTTGGCTTACACTTGGAAAAAAATAAAGAGAAAATGAAAAGATTATACAGAGCAGAAGACCTATATCCAAGTTGTGATATAATATTAGAACTTGATCATAACAAATGACAGTTCAAAAGCATTGCATATTTTTTTCAAAGGAATTCAAACAGCTGTTTATAACATACTTGTTCAAATCCTGGGGGGGGAATTGTTTTAGTGCATGAGAAAATATATTGTTTTTATAATAACATTTTAAAATAAATACATCAGTGCTCCTTTAACACAATCAGAATAAAGTAATGATTGAGCATCTTTTTGGGGATGAGAAAGAATCCAGGGTTTGAAATTAAATATAGAGTCTTGCTTGCTCATCTTACTTGATCTGCTCATGATCTTCTATATGAACCATGCTTCCAACCTAGACTTTTTCTCATTTCTTAGGAGATGGACTCTTGGGGACTTTTCTGACTAGTTTGGCTTTGAACTACAAGCCTCTGGACTCTACCCTCTTAAGTAGCTAGGATTACAGGTGTGAGCAGCTGGCTCAAGGAACATCTTTTAATTGACTGAATTTTCAGGAGACGAGAAAAAAAAAAACCCTTGATAGAAATTTTGTTTTAAATAAAAACTGTAGAGGCATCTAAAAATGCTAAAATAACAGCAAGGATTAACAGCAAGAATTAATGCATTCGGACTTCAGCTAAGGGACAGACAGTTTATACCCTACTAAAGAGATATCAAAACTGTGAATAAAGTAAACTTAAAAGCAGTCCCTATCTCCAAGCAATCTTCTGTGTTTCCTTCTTTTAAGCCACTTCTTCATTATTTTAGCTTAGAATTTTTTCTCAATCAAAATTCCAAACAGACAAATTCACTTTCCTGTTAATTATTTTCAAAGCAAGTAAATTTGGACTAGAACTTGAAGGGGAAAAGAAATTTAATCAGTTCCAAGAAGCTTTCCAACATATATTCTTTTGGTGTTATTTCTTTAAGCATTAGTGCATCCTAATCTTGTTTCAATATTGATTATGTGTGAATTCTGTCCTGTCACAGAACATAAACCTGCCTCTTTTTTAAGGGATCTATCTTTCTATATTAAGGGATCTATCTATTTTATATTAAAATAAAATTTTATTTGCACTTAATTATTGAACGTCTAGAAAATATTTTTCTCAAGGATGAAAAATAATTTTAAATTCAAAGTCATCACAAATGTTATATCATTTTTCTAATTAATTTCTTTAGTAATTAATTACTTTAGCAATTCATTCTATGTTCATAGCAACATATTATATTGGCTCAGTATAAATTTCATATACATATTTCACTAAGGGGTATTATTTGTGTGGGGGGGGCATATGCATGTATTAGAGTTTGAACTCAAAACCTCGCACTCTAGCTTGGTTTTTCTTTGCTCAATGCTAGCAGTCCACCACTTGAGCCACACTTTCAGCTTTTTTTCTGGCTAATTGGGAAGAAAAGTGTCATGAATATTTTGGGGTTTTGACCGGGGCTTGTTCAGATCTTCATGTTAAGATCTCAGCTTGTACATAACTAAGATTATAGATGAGAGCAACCAGTGTCTTGCTTAAGGGTGTTTTTCCGAATTCAGTTTTAAAAAAATCTCACCAATATGGAAATCATGTTTTGAATATTATTTCCAAGGTCTATTTTAAAATTTGATCATTATTAATATTAAGCCAGTTGAATATAGCTAAAATGCTCTTCAGCAAAACAGCTAAACTTGCGAATTGATTGATTTTCAGAGCCAGGAATAAGAAGCTGAGAACTCCCACATTCACAACTAAAGGCAAATTCTGAAGGAAGACAGGACAAACGAATTGATGGAATGCAACCAGAATCGTAGCATTAAATTCATCTTTAATTTTGAGACACTGTACTCTTCTGATATGGAACAAAGGTGTGTGAAAGTAACTAGTAATCAGGAATGTGGTGCTTACTATTTGCACTCTCAAGGCAAGCTGACAGACCTCCTTATCCACATGAAATGTGACAGCTATTCACTTATTTGATGTAAAGCTGTAATATTATATCCTCTGAAAGTCTAAAGACTACAAATAATCATTCAAAATTGAGCTCCATGAAATATGGTTAAATATTTCAAAGAATGAGCGCATACTCTTCACTGTAATTTTAATAGGAGTCTGGAAATGTGTGCATTCAAATGCATTTTATATGCTTTACAAATTATATATTTATTTTTCCAGCCCTTCCTTCTAGTTATAATTTGGTAGATTCTGAAGAGAATGAAAACCCAAATTACTAAAACGTTTCCCCAAAACAGTCTACCCGACAACTTCTTAAAACTGAAGATGAAAGGAAATAGTTCAATTACCGAAATCTGGCCATTTTCTGTTTTCATTTGCTTTGTAGAGTACAAGTCAGAAATATTACGACCTTATATAAAATACATGCAAACTTTAAGAACATGTGGGTCTTTCTCCCCCTCCCCTCTACCCTTTTCTGTTTTCATCTCCTCTGCTCATAATAACTCCATTAAACTAGAAAGATATTTCGTCAGTTTTTATTTTTCTCCTAGCACTCTAAATTAGCAAGTGACACAATTAAAAGCCCTGTCAGATGTTATTAAGGATAGGTGAGACTCTAAATGGACAGACACTGAACAATTGAATTTTCTGCCACCACTATTATCAGTGCTCTTCTGTAGTGCTTGCTCCCCACACAGGAAGCGACTGCCTTCCAATCACTCCTACCTATTATGGAAAACCAAGACCCACTTTCATGATAACGCATAAGCTATGGGATAACTGAGAGAGAGCTTTTATTCTGGTTCCTTTTATGTGGGAAACCCTACAAACAGATTATCTCAGTAATCACAGAAGAAATTAAATGCAATCAATTTCTTTTAGAAAAGGACTCACCTTTAAGAGTCATAGAAAAGTTTCAGCTGTATGTACGTGTACTTAGCTGTTATTAGCTTTCTTTTATAGAAATGAGGGCAAAAGACTGACATATTAAGTAGAAAGTCTTTTATTTGCATTAGAGATATAAAATATTTTTTCATGATGAAAGAAAATTACACATATCAAGAGTTAATTAGGGGGCCTGGAGTTTGGCCTAGTGTTATGCATGCTTGCCTAGCATGTACGAAGACCAGGGTTCAATTCCTAGTTATCATATACATACAAAAAAGCTGGAAGTGTTACTGTGGCTTAAGTGGTAGAGCTCTATCCTTGAGAAAGCTCAAGGACAGTGCTCAGGCCCTGAGTTCAAGGCTCAGGACTGGCAAAAAAAAAAAAGAGTAAATTAGGTTTTGAATCTGGGAAAACATATAATCAAGCAATCTTGAAAGTATATTTCCTAAAACAATGTTTCTATTGACTAAGAATTACATATTATATGTGAGTGAAATATACATATGTAAAATTGAATTAAATAATCTCAACTTCATTGTGGGATTTACTTGTAAGAAAAATAGGCTCTTTGAAACCATAAGGTTGGCACTGTAATAAATAACATTTCAGAGGAGAAATAGGAGATTTTTGTTCTAATTCTTAAAGTAGAGAAAAACCACAAGGGAGGGAGTAGCTCAGCCTGCTATGAAATGTTTTACATTGAATAACATATACTCCCATGCTGCCACTACTAGTTACTTTATAAATTGCATTAGTCATAATATTCTTATATTTCTGTTTTGAATGGTGAGATGGAGAAATTTCAATTACCTTAGTTCTCATTTCACCATTAGCAGCCCTTGTATTTTGTTCTTCAGAGGGTTGTATTAGCAATAGGTCCCTTAAAGAGGTAGAGACATACTTATTTTCTCTGAGACAAATTAATTGTTTTGCACAGTGTTAGGTCTTGAGTAGATCTCCTCTTAGACCCTTGTTATTGCTAAATTTTATGATTAAAGAATACAGTAGAAAAGTATCACAGAACCAGAATGCCTGAGAAGCAGCTTGCAGATATTAATACTAAAACTTCCCTGAAGAAGAAAAAAAAAGATAGAAAAAGATTGAAATTTGCCTGAATAAGAGTCTTTGAGTATGTCTAAAAAAGTCATTGCTGGTGAACTTTTTTTTCATATAAACTAGTAGAACATTAATATTCTCTTAGAGATTTCAAAGCTGACTGAAGCTGGATGATTTGCATATGTATCCTTTCATTTTTATGAAGCAGAAAGTTGTGAGTTTGAGGAGGTTGTGGATTAAGGCAAAAGCTTTATTTTTGACCTTATTATTGTCTCATTTACTTGATCATTGAAATAAACCTTTATAACACTAAACACTATTGTACAGGCATTACGCTATTAGAGAATAAATCCAAATATATCATTATCTCTATCTTTAAAGAGCATCAGAACATCATTATACATTCTTAAAAGAACAAAATAAGCACAAAATATTTCCAGTAGAAACATTTTGGTAAACTTAGTATAAAAATAAAAGATACCATAAAATTAAACAAAGCTTTTCCTTCATATAAATACAGATGCATGCACATGCACACACACATTCACACACACACATTTGTTTGTGTGAGTGCATGTATATGTTTGTCTGTGTTACAGACTAGCATATAAGTATGTCAGTTTTAGAAAAAGTATGAATGGTTTAAAATGTTTCAACCGAGAATGATCCAAGATCATTTTTCTAACCCAGAAAATTCTACAAATATATTAAATAATAAGAATGTTAAATCTGTGGAAATTCTCATAAAATCAAGAAAGAAGACACAATTTTCAACTCATTCAGTTAGGTCAACAGCAGCTGGGTACTGAATCCAAATGAATTCATCTGAAGAAATAAACACTATGCAAAGATCTGTTTCATGAATATTCACTCAAAACTTCTCAGTGAGATATTGAAGGTAACATTCAGTACTATGCAACAAGACCTGTACATTGTGACACAATTATATTTAGCTCAGTACTGTAAGGCTGGTTTATGGTGAAAAACCATGAATGTAACTTCCTATATTCTTGATGTAAAAAGAAATAAATATAAGCATTCCAATAAGAGGAACTAATAAACTCACTACAAGGTCATTTAAAAAATTTTTAGCCACACATTAATACCACTTTCACAAACTGTGAAGGTACAGTTGTAAAACAATTATCACCAACATTTTACTTAAGGATAATATTTAACGTATGACCACCCGGGACTAGAATTAAAGTAAGGATGTCTGTCTGTCCTAATTACAATCACTTAACCTCATACTAGATATCAGTCTACAATAGGAATTGAATAACCAAAAAAAGAAAGAAATTAAAATATGTCTATTTGTATAGGGCATTATCATTTACATAGAAAATCCTCAATACCCCACCAATTACTAAAAGTAACACATTTTTAGAGAAAGGATTTGAGAAGTTATTTTGTAACTTTAGGGGCTGTTGAATAGAAATAAGAATATTTTTCACTGGGATAACCTTCATCATCTTACAAATCAATAATGTTCTATGCTGACTTTCTCCAACTTCTGATCTACTAATTGGCCTTTCAAATTTGTATATAAAACAGTAACTGCATGGATATGGTAACATACCTTTCTAGACTCTAAAGGTAGTTTCTAGTTTTATAATAATCCAGAAATAATCTATGTTAAAATAATAATAAAGGATTATCTATGTTAAAACCATCTAAATTTTGGCTCATTTTATTGTTGTTGGTTTAGTATAATACCTTATTATTTTTATTTTCCACACAATTTAGGTTTAGTCATAGTTTTCTACTATGAGAATAATGGTGGCCAAAATGCTACATATATATATTTTTACAGAGTTAACTTTATTGTATAGTCTGATGTCATTTATATATCTGGGAACCAAAGAGAATATATTCCCAAAGAACCTAACAAGCATAGGTTAAATGTGTAGTGAACTGAATGATCCCTCTATTAGCTCCACTGTAATTTCTGAGAGATAGCCACATGATAAAAATCTAGCTAAATGTATATTGAAATGAAATCATAATTGTCTAGCACCAGTGTATTGAGCAGAAGGAGTTATTGCCTTTGTAATTTGGTTCCTGCCTCTTCTACTTGCTAGCTGGCACACCAGGAGCAATTGAGCCCACTCTGTGGGGCTAGATTTTCTAACAAAGGACACAGACACACACATCAAAAAGAAAGAAAGAAAAAGAGAAAGAAAGAAAGAAAGAAAGAAAGAAAGAAAGAAAGAAAGAAAGAAAGAAAGAAAAAAAGGGAAGAAGGAAGGAAGGAAGGAAGGAAGGAAGGAAGGAAGGAAGGAAGGAAGGAAGGAAGAAAGAAAAGTACAAATGTTCTAACACCTAGGGCTTTAGAATGATCACATAAAACAAAGTGTGTAAAACAGTTTTGAAAGCTCAGTCATTGCTGGCAACTTTCACTAGCAGAAGCAATCTTCCTTTGCCTATAGGAAAATTACATGAATTTAGTATTTTTCTATACAGCCTTAAAAGGAATAAATTAGCCAATTTCAATCCATTGAATCATGAATGAGTTCTAAATATACACATACCAAAATATCACCAAAAGCTTATATATAATAATACTTCTAAGGGACTTTTTTTGCCAAAATCTGTGGATAATAATACTTTGGAAAAACTTGCTATAACCTTGTTCTGAGAAGTAGGTGAAATTTTCCATCTTTCGAGTTCATAGGTAACTTTTCCAGCAAAAATTTGAAGAGCGAAATGGAAATGGTCTTCTGTTAGGATCTTCTTTTTATTCTTAAAACGCACATTTAGGCTTTGTTTGTAAGACCAGAGGTATAAATGTGACAGATACTTGAAGAATACCCCATTTCATAAACCTCAGGAAATACTTTAATTCTGCAACATAGGAAAGCTAATGGCACAATTATCAGGCCTCATTTACCTCCTGTCTCAAATGAAGAAAGGGTCATGAAGAGGTGAGTAGATGTTGTGTCACTTTTCATTCCTTGCTTATTCTTTAACATTGTGGTCAAGATTATTAATATGTTTAGTGTTTGAGGCCTCAAGTCAGAGGAACTTGCCTGGTTACCAGACATTTCACCTGTGTCCATTCATGTGTACATGAGAAGACAGTGAATTCTAATTCACTGTCTAATTCATTCAAATTTCCCCCATCTCTTGTTAATAACCCTCCTGTTTCTATAATCAAACACCAGACATAAATCATTTAGAGGAGGAATGGTTTCTTTGGACTTACACATTCGAAGTCTCAATCCTGTATCCTTGGTTCTGTTGCATCTGCATTCATGGTGAGGCAGAATGTCATGGCAGCAAGATCCCAGGTCAGAAGCTACTCACTCCATAGCAGACAGGAGATGGATGGTAGCTGGAAAAAGACACAGCCCTTGAGAACACAGCCACAGCCTAGAACAATGGCTCATGCCTGTATTCCTAGCTACTCGGAGGTTAAGATCTGAGATCGCAATTCAAAGCCAGCCAGAGCATGAAAGTCTGTGAGACTCTCATCTCCAATTAACCACTAGAAAACGAGAAGTGGGGCTGTGGCTCTAGGGCTAGGGTGGTAGGCTAGAGCTGAAGAGCTCAGACACAACGACCAAGCCCAGAGTTCAAGCCCACAACTATCAACAACAACAAAAAGAACAGACCCACAGTGGCCTGTTTCCTCCAACTAGATAATTTACCTCCTGAAGATTTCCAGAATCTCACCAATAACACCCTTAGCTGGGTACTAAGCTTTCAACCAGAGTCTACATGAACACATCATATTCAAACCACATCCTACCCCCTGGATACCAAAGGCTCAGGATTACCTCCTAGTTATTCAAAATGTGGCTGCTCATGTCTCTGGATGCCCATAGACTTGAGAGTTACAACACTGTTCGAAAGCTCAAATTCAGAGCCTCTTCTGAGACTGAAAGCAAACTCTTAAGTGTGAAACCCCATAAAATTGAAGATCAAGTTATACATCTCAAACATACAATACTACAGAGTAAACACAGTAACAACAATGAGAAAATTGCAAATAATGCAAACAAGCTACATTTGAGTATTGGGCATGAGTCACGATGGCAGGTTTTGTTTTTCACTGTTGGCCTGTTTTAACGAAATTAGTGTTTGTTTGTCTCATACATGTCTAAGTATAAATATCTACCTGTAATCCATAATGGTCAAAGGAGTTTCACCAAAGATAATTTGCATTAGGTTTTTTTAGTATTTAACTTTACACACCATGTAGGAAAAACATGTTAACAATCAAATGTGAATGGAAGCAAACATAGTGATCATTCCATCTTGTCTATGTGACTATTAATGCCAGGTTAATTTTATGCAGTTTTGCTGAGGTTCATAGAATAAGAATTAGAAAATTAGATTACTGGTTGATGTCATCACTGTTTTTTTTTATTTTGGTGCCCCATGCCTTACATATAAGTTTACCTGATTTGGGGATACTCATAAGACACTATGTTGAAATTGAACTTTACAGCTGGGGCAGGGAGGCAATCAGAGGCAAGGGGAGGAGGGAAAATGGGAGAAAATCCAGGGAGCAGATAACAATGTTCACAAGTAATATACTCATTATCTTACATATGTAACTGTAATCCTTATGTTAATCACCTTTACAACAAAATAAAATTAAATCTAAAAGCAGGCAAAAGAAAATTAAATATATAACCTGAAATTAAGATAAGTAAGGGAAGGGGTGAGTCAAGAGGGATGAGTGAGAAGGTTGAATGGGGGCCATTGAGCAATATGCACTATATTCATATACTTGTTTAGAAAATGACAACTCCTTTGCACAACTACTTAAAGATAATAAAAGTATTCAGAAAAGATTATTGGTTGTTTAAGAATATTATGAATACCAAAATATGGAGCCAAGATTCCAATTTAATAGACACCAAAAGGTTTGCAACATAGTCCTATAGCTCAGTTTTATTGACCTGTTGTTATTCCTATTTAATGCTTCAGATTACATAAATGACAAAAGCCCTCAACATATAAAAACATCTGGAATGCCATACAATGCTAACTGACCTATGTTTTAATAACTTTACAAAAGTCTTCCATACATGTTTGAAAAGAAATTTTCTCAATGTTGTTTAGTTTCTTTTAAGTTTTATCACCTCTCCTTAACTGGAATAAATAACTACTTTACCTAAATATACTGCCACAGCGTTTGGTAACCCTCAGATAGCCTCTGTGTATATATATTACATACATAGGACTTGATTTTCTTTGGTAGTCCTACCTTTTTAATGTGGTTACTGCAGTGCATCTTGATACTTCTCTATGGAAACTGTTAAGCTAAGCCCCAAGGGAATCTGTATGGCATATTCAGAAAATCTATTTTTGCTCACAATTCTAAAATTACCCTGAAACCCAATATGTGATATTAAAGAAGTTTGGGAGGAAACTAAAGAAAAGAAAATATTTGATCAATGCAATTCTTGTCAAATATCAACTAAATGACAGACTTCTCTCTTTAAACTTCTAAATGGAAACTTCTTGTAACCAGTACCATGTATAACAAACTAAGCCCACCAATCTCTGAGCAAACAGACTGTTATTCAACTTTTCTATGCCCTTTCAGCAATGTTGACGTCTTAGTAAGAAAGATGGGATCAGAATCTTACCCTAGGCAATATCTGGTCACTGTTTAGTAATTGCAAAACAACTAAAAATGATGGAAAGCTATGGCTGATATCTGGAAATATTTATGGCTACAACAAATTCATCTTCCTTGAATTAATCATCCCACTATGATAAAAAAAAATCAGTTCCTTCTGATTTAGGCTGAATTAGAACCAGTGACCTAGAAGCAAAGTGGCATATTCCATTACTAAATGTCTTGGCCAGGCAGTTGCCTTCATTTTTTTTTCCTCTTTAATCATTTTTATTAGCAGCTATCCTATTTTTACCACAAGACAATTTGAAACTCTCAAGAATGTGCCATGACACAAATTATAGCCACTGTGTACAATACATTCTTGTAAAGACAGATTATCCCCAAATGCAAGATTCACCTTGAATTATGCCAGCTGCCTTCCACTTTTAGTGTTTGCTCTTTTTTATTCTTTGTTATCATCTCTAAATGGCATTGAATGTGATTAGAATGACAAGTGACTTCTCAGTTCCACAGGCAAAGGTGAATTTAACAAGGAAGTAACAGACATCTGTCCATCATAACCAGGACAAGCTAACCCCTCCATTCACAGTTACATAAATTGATCCGTTGTACTTCCTGCTTTCATTTGATTTGTTTTTCCTGTTTCACCAGATTGCCATGTTTCTTTTTTTTAGATCACCTTTGCTCCCCATCGTACCAACAAACTAATGTAAAAATGTAAGAATGATTTTTTAAAAATATTTCTTGGCCCTACATATTTTCCTCTAGAGGTAATTTCTTGAGATGCCTGTCATTTCTATAGTCATCTGTGGAATAGAATGCCTGGCTAGAAAGGGAGGTAAATCAATATTGCTTTAACAGAAAGAGAGCTTCTCCAAGACACACAGGTACATAATTAAAGACAACAAACATTTCCCAAGGACAGATCCCTCTCAGCGAATAGAAGTAAACACACATTCCTTTGTGCTTCACCCTGATGAAAACTTCATAACTTTGAAGTGTTGTAAAGGGATTTAGAGGACAATTCGGATAGTTAATTTTAGGAATCAATAGGTACACAGCTTAGAGATAAGTCTGAACGTAAAAAGGAACATGTTCAGAGGAAAAGGTATGGACAATATAAACTCTGAAGAATGGTCCAGTCCGACTCATGGGTTTCACTTCATGTTTGAAAGTTCACAGTTTCCGGAATTCCTCCTGCTGACATTCACTGACATTTCATTATGAGTTTTTCTTCTGATGAAATCATTTCTCACAAAAATTTTGAAATCAATAAAAATGAAGGACAAGCCATTGTTTTTTTTAATCAGATAAGTGATGACAGCCCATCAGATTTTTTAATTATGTGGATTGTAATACAGGGATATGTTGTCCCTGAACTTCAAATTTCTTGAATGGGATTCTCCAGAAGCTAAAGCAAGTATGAGCAGTGTGCTGGGAGGTGATGTGAAGAAAAAGTGAAAAGGTACACGAATGAGACATCAAGAGGAGCTATTCACCATAGAAGTTTGTTACTGAGTGGGTCATTACTATGGAAATGGGCAGCTCCATTCTCTATTGGTCCATCTAAAAGGTTGCATGAAATTATTTCACCATGAGAGGAAAAAAATGATTTGTGCAAGCCACTAATTCTCACAGTTCATTGGCAAAGTGATCATCCATGCAGCATTAATGCCAAGGCCAAATATTGGCCCTGGACAGGGGAAGAAGAAAGTTATTGGTGGGAATAGATGTTCCAATACAGAAGTCCAAGGAGTTCTGAGGAAAATGAGATGGCACCTACTATGTTATCTATAATGTGTGTGGGAACCCCTAAAGCACGGTAGTACTGTACAAAAGAGACTACTCTCTCAACTGAGTTTGTGTAATAAACCAAGAAGCAGTTATAAAAGCAGATTTAAACCTGTGATTTTCCCAATGTCATTTTCTCTACATAGGGATAAGTATCCACAGATTTGATGGCTAACAAATTACCCGTAAAGTGACCATTCCCTTTAACAGTTGATATATATATATATATATACACACATATATATGCATATACATATACGTACATAATGATGTCTTTTGCACATAAAGTTACACTCATCAACTATTGCCTTTTTTTTTGCAGAGATGGAATGACTTCAGTCTAGGGGATGTCTTGAAATGTCAGGATGCCATTCCCTCAGGAGTTAGAGGAGATGTGGGGCCCTTGAACTGGTAGGGCTGTTTGTTCACAATGAGAGGCTCAGATGGAATGGATTTGGGTTTCAGAGATCTGATTGACATCAATGCTACCCCGTGACCAATGAGGGAAATCCTGACTGCTGTGAAAGGAAATGCTAATACAGCTCCACAGAGTTTGTGATGTAGGTAGAAGCCCAGGGCAGTCTGTGGCTACCTGGCTGGTCTTTCCCATGATTCCTTGGAAACTCTCACCAGGCCATTGTGACGGGGGTGGCAACACTGTCTTCTCTCTCCCTTCTCCCCACTTGACATGAAACTCCAAAGAAGATACCACCAAATAATAGTCTACATGTGTAATTTTGATTTTAAAAAGCAGTAATCTAGCCAGGCACAGTGGCTCATAGCTGTAATCCTAGTTACTCAGGAGGCTGAGATCTGAGGATCATAGTTCAAAGCCAGCCTGGACACTAAAGTCCATGAGACTCTCCAACTAACCACTAGGAAACCAGAAGTGGGGCTGTGACTCAAGGGTTAGGGTGGTAGTCTTGAGCTGAAGAGCTCAAGGACAATGCCCAGGCCCATGGGTAGGGCAGTAGTAGCCTTGAACAGAAGAGCTCAGGGACAGTGGCCAGGCCCAAAGTTCATGCCCCATGCCCCACCAAAAAAAAAAAAAGCAGTGATCTATATTTTGCAGGATGTTTTTCCTTTCTCAGAGTTGAACCTAATATTCAAATATCTAATGTTATTTATACTATGCCAACTTATACTTAGAAGAAATGACTCCATAAAGTATCTAAACTTCCTCACAACAACACTAGTCTATTTTTCTCTCAGTACACACACACACATACTATGTGTGTGCACAAGAGCAACACTACGTATAGTACGAATATGCCACATATCTTATAATTCATATAGATATACATATCTTTGGTCAGTACATCCCCTTTGGAATGAATTTGAAAGCCTTAAGAGAACTTTCCAACCATCCACAGCCATCTTTCCATTGTTAGAGTCTGGCTGTACAGAGTGGCTATTTACCGTATAAGTGCAACTAGTCTGCCCTCATGATCATACTAATGGCAAGAAAAGACCCATTGCTCTGGTCATAGTGTTCTGAAAACAAAAATGGAAGGCAGAAATTTTCATATATGGATCCAAGACTAATGCTAGTCCTTCTCTGTGTGGCAGGCTCACTCAATCCTGGGTTGTGAGTCCACAACCAAGCAGCTGAAATGTATCATCTGCCATCTGACTCTCAGTTTCCACTCAGCTTTTCTCTTCGGTGGTAAACTCCTTGGTCAAGGCATCCATTCAGACTGTTTATTATGCCCTTTAGTATGTCTATATGTCTTCTGCGTTTTATCTGCTCCACAAAGAATATGCCAAATGGAGGCCCTCTATCTGCCCAGGAAGCTCTATCACAGATTTTATTGCTTCTATGATTTTTTAAAAATGAGGAGTATCTATAAGATACTTTCTTTCTAGGGCCCCCCAAAAAGAAAAATGTGAAGTTATTCTTCCTTTTGGATCTGCTAAATCCACAGACGTGTTTCTCTATGTTACTAGTTGCCTCAGAAGAAAGTACTGTAAAATTAGATGCAAGCATTTTTGTATCAACAAAATGCATAAAAGGCTGAAATTGTTATTCACAGATGCAAACTGAACAAATCCTAGGAGAGTTTCTGTCTTGCTCTACTTCCTCACCTCCACAGCACCACATAATGGGTACTGGGAAAGTATGCATGAGAAGAAGAAATGGCATTCACTTAGGACTTGTAGAACCACACTTCCATGCTGAAGGGCTGTGCTTCCTCAGAGCTGAAGAAGGTTACTAGAGACCAGGGTCTGTGCCTTTTGAGCCCGAACTGATTGACATGGGTTGTTTCACTCACTTGAAAATAAAATAAAATGTTGCCAACACTGGTGACTCAAGCCTGCCATCCTGGCTTGTCTGGAGGCTGTGATCTGAGAATCATGGTCCAAAGCCAACCCTGGTTAGTACCACTAGCCTATGCTCGTTCTATTTTTTTTTACTCTTGTAAATCACCAAGTACTTAATTCCTGCATCCTTCCAAACTTCTATGCCTTCATTTTAATTGAAGATATTACAGATCTCGCCTGCTTCACATTCTTGTTTTAAGACCAAAACAGGAAAATGTGTTTAATGGATGGTGCAGCAGCATTAAAATGCAAGAATCATTGTTTGCTTTGCACATTAATTTGGCAAATCATGTGTTGAACAGTATATAAGGAAGGAACAAAGGTCCAAATCAAAATAGCTGTAAAAAAATGAGATAGCATTTTTTGAATGCAGCAAATTCACAGATTTCAAAGACCAGAAGATCATCTGAATTTGAATAAGAGCTAGAAATGGAAACATTAAGGATTTAAGATATTCTCTCTTTTCCCTGGATCAGATGATTTCTCTTAGTGCTTCTGCTTTCTGTGAGCCTATCCGATTCATGGCTCTCCTGTCTCCTCTGAGGCTTTTCTCCCTGTAACCTCTCATGCATAATGCCTCCCGCTTGCTAGTACAATCCTTACAGTCCTTTCTTTTCCTTTTATTTTTTAGCTCAGGCCCATGCGTGCCACTGTAACTCTTTCCTCTCTGTTGCTTCAAGTTCTTGACACAAAGATCTTATTGTCCCTGTCTGCAAGAAGACAAATATTACACAATTCAAGGATTCTTAATCAGCTGTCCATCAGCCCTGGCTAAAGTGGAGGTCTTTGGCTGTATGTGGGCCTAGTTACCTGGGATTCAAGTGATGTGTACCAAGTATGGCAGCAATGCCTTTTTTGATAAGAAATTACAGTAGAGTTGATACAATAGAGTTGCCTAAATTAGGTTAAAAAGTAATCCTGGATTATTGTACACTGAGAAATGCCAATAGTAGTTAGGGCAATAGACATAAACAAAAGGCTAAAATGAAGAGCAAATGGCTGAACCAACTTCAGAAGGCTAGCTGTGACTCTCACTATCATCATCCGGTGAAATGTTCGTTTTGTTCTAACAATCATACAGAAGTTGTCTAGTATGAATAAACCAAGAAACAGTACTACTTTTATATTTATAACTCATGAATCCCTAAAGGACTTAGAATATTATAGACTCTATTAAAATGAGTCTATAATCCTTAACCATCTACATTAATAAAGTTTTAGGGGTTGCATACCTCAGTTTCTACATGGATAGCAGGGATTCATATAAACAGCTATTTAATTACCACTTACTGGAAAATTATCATTTACCATTGAAAATGGTAAAAGTAGTAGAAAGATGCTAAACCTTATACATCATTCTAAGATGCGTATATATATATATATATTTATATTTATATATATGCACATCTATATAAAGAAGCTGTATATATACATATATATTTATAAACACATATTCTAAGAAACAATTGACCTTTGAAGGTTTTATTTTGATTTTTTGCTGCTTCTCTTCTGAAATATCTTTCATTTTTTTGTCCCTCTGGTACTTTGATTGAAGAGAATTTCTCTCCAGTTGCCTTTCACATCTAACTTTAGACGAGGGCCTATTGATTGCTTGCAGTTGACGAATGACATGAATGTTAGTTATCCTTTCTGACTCTGTGTGTGAAGCCCACATGCATTATGTCATTGTACAAAACTGCATATGAAATCAATAAACTTGAGGAAAATGGCCATAAAACCACAATTCTTTAAGTCAAGGGAAAGCAAATTGCTTGTGTTGTTCAGATAGTTTGGGATTTGTTGCCTGTTTCTATAAGAGAGATTTTCTTTCCAATAACTTCAGGCTCAGGAATTATAGCTAGTCTCCATAAGCCTAAAAGTTGATGCATTAATCTTTATATATGTTCCTTTCCATTGCTTCTTGCTTTATTTATGGAAATCATTTTGCTAGCGTAATACTATAAGCTATATAACTTGTTTTCATGAGGAATTGAAGTTAAAAAAGATAGATCAAAATAAAACTAGTGATGAAATACCATTTGAAAGTTACCCTGCAGTATTGCTATTTATTGGATTTGATAAATGTTCTTAGAGATTTTTGTAGGGGTTCAAGGTTTGGCCACATTTCTAAAAATCACTTAACATTTCAGTAATTTTTGAAATATGTATTTTGGACCATCACTTTTTTATTCTAACTCAACGTAAGTCAATGGTATGTAAGTTGGGCATTTTTTATTCATCATAAAGTAACTGCCAGGAGATATTACAATATAAAACTTTGGAATGTAATAGGGGAGCTTTAGAAAAAAACGCATTTCAGCTGGACTCCAGTGACTCATGCCTGTAATCCTAGCCATTCAGAAGGCTGAGATCTGAGGATCTTTGTTCAAATCTAGCCCCGAGCAGGAAAATTTTTGATATGCTTATCTCTAATTAACCACCAAAATGCAGGTGACTCACGCCTGTAAGCTTGCTACTAAGAGACTCAAATCTGAGAATTATGATTTGAAGACAGCACAGGCAAAAAATCATTGAGAAATGTATCTATTAATCAATACCACCACCACCAACAAAGAAAAAACCACCAAAGTTGGCAATGGGGCACAAGTGGTAGAAGTGAAGCTGTGTATTAGGCTCTGGGTATATAAGTCCAGGTATAGTTTCTCTCCCCCAAAGTATCAAATATTCCATAGCAGTTTAATGAATACCCTAGCTTGATTCTGAGAAAACTAATCAATACCTAAAAGACTCTAGGCTATCTACTTTGAATCATCAAATCATGCGCTATCATGGCTTTTTTCCCTAAAATACCCATGACTTGTCCTTTGGTATCCCACTAGTACAATACATAGAAAAACAAGTTGCAGGTGAACTAATGGATGAACTTCATAGTCATTCACCATCATACATGCCTAGAAGCAATTGGCATCTATTGAGCTCCTGCTTGGTGACTTTCTCTATGACTTCTCTAGGCTTCCTAGTATGTTCCAATGAATTTCCATTAGCTTATTTCATTCTGGTTCCAGCACCCAGGAGTAAGTACCATGTCAGGTAGAGAGAAGATAGCCAGGGGATATAGAAGTTGACTCAAAAGCTTCAGAGTTGATAAACAGCAGACTAAATATAGACCCAAGAATCCTTGCATCACCTGCAGGCATCTGTGGACAAGGGCATAGTATTCCCCATATAATACTTATTTTGTTATTATCATGTGACAGCTCTCAGGGCATTGTGAAGAATGTACATCATAAGAGACAAACTAAGTGGCTTCAAACATGATTACTGTCATTTCATTACGTGTGATTTGGAGGACATAATAGCTTTGGGAATAATATTGCATTCCTAAAATGGGACTAATGATTAAGAGGACTGAGCTATGGAAGTGCAGTATTTTAGAAGAGCATCTGGCAGACAGCAAATACCCTCTGAATAGTGCTGATGTTCTTTAAGTTTTTTATTTAAGAAACAATTGGATATTTTTCTTTTTTAAGCTAGTTTATATTGGTTGCACAGTAGGAATTTCATTGTTATGACACACACATACACACATGAGCCTTTCTTTTACTTTTTTTGCTTTCAGGGTTCTGAAATCTGACATAAATATGCCTTTTTCAAATCTATTTTCATTTGATAAAACAGTATTGAGTCATGGTCTCCCCAAATACAATAAACTCCTATGAATCCGTACTGACATAAAGATAAAGTGAAGGTGTTCTAATTAGACTATATGATAATTCCTTCCCTCTCTAAAGCTATCATTAGCATTTACATCTTATAATGCTCTTATTTTGAAATAATTTTAGATCTTCAGAGAAGTTGCAAAAAAAGTACAGAGAGTTCCCATATACCCACATTAATTTTCCTCTAATGCTAACATCTTATCTAACCATTGCACAATGCACAAAACTGAGACAGGGTCATTAACACAGTAAATAAATGAAATTTCATTGTTCATTCTGATCACACCCTAAGTTCCCCACCATGTTCTTTATCTCTTTCATGTCTCTTTAATCTCAACACTCTAGGGATATTGTTGACTTGTCTTTCACAACTTTCTTGTTGTAAGGGCTATTTATTAATTGTTTTGTAACTTATGACTCACTTTAGGACTTTGTAATATTTACTAAAGTAAGGTTGTGCAATTTGGAGAAAGTTATAATGGTAAAGTAGCTTTCTCAGTGCATCCTATCAGGAATATCTGATAGTAATATGTATTATTATTGGAGATAATCTCCCTTGATCATTTGGACAAATGATTTCTAGTTTATCTGGGGCCATATAGCTGTCCATTGACAGGCAGATAGACAAATAAATGACAGACCCATGTTTGTTCATGTTTACCTTTGTGATTAATAAATTCTAATGAGATTCCTTGAGGCTACAAATATCTTAATTTGTTTGCCTCTCAGTTGACATTTCATTAGTTTATATGGCTTGTAATAAAGAACACAGAAGTAAAATCCAGAGGTGAGAAAAAGCCTTCATTTGTTTTTGTGCAAAAATTTGGGATACAATAATGTTGATATATTTATACACTCATAGCAACTAATAAGCTAAATGATAAGGGGAAGCAGAAAGAAAGCTTTCATACAGTAGGCACAGAAATTCCAGAATTCCTGCTAGGAACATATAATATTAAAGATTACAAACTAGTTTTAATTGAAGGGTTACATGCAACAGTAAATCACCTTATCTGCAGAGATTTGCATGCTAGATGAATAAAGTTCAAACTTCCTCAAATCAGCATAAAAGGTATATTGCACTGAGGCCATTGAATCAAAGCTCTCTTATGACATGAGATAATATATTCTAATAGATCATTGGACAGTCAACTGATCATGAGACAACATATTCTCATAGATTGTTGGGAATCAACTTACTGCATGATAGTAGCAATACATATATTTCTTTCTCTTTGTGAAACTCTGCAATGTAGTAGGACTTATGATCACTGTTTTATAAAAGAAAAACTGTACTTCTTTACGTATTTGTTTCTCCTTAAACTGTGTTACTGAACAGTTTGTATAGCTCCAAAGGGTTTCATCCATGATGTTATTTATATTGGGATTTTGTAATAATTAGGAACCTGGCATTACACAATCTCTGTTAGTTTGAGTTCTCAGTTGAAACAAAACAAACAAGAGATACATATGTGTTGTATATGGAGACTCATTAAGAGGAACATACATAGAAGTTGAGCAAGCCCTACAATCTTCCAACTGCTAATTGGAGTGTCAGGAAATCCAGGGGATAATTTAGTCCTAATCCAAAGGCCTGAGAATGGGAGAGCTGTTGATACAAACTTCCGCTCAAAGTCAGCAGAAAATGAAGAGGTATATCCCAGCCCACTTACATTGTGGAGGAAAGAAAAGGGAGATGAGGAAATTCTCCCTTTTCCCAATTATTCTATTCAACCAATCAAAGCAGCTGGCCCTGCCCTTTCACACTGTGGAGCAAACCAAACTTGTTCAACTGAATGTATACATTCAGATGTTAACTCACCTCTAAATGGATACTCGGAATTTCTGTTAACCATCAGAAATGATGTTTAATCTAAGCACTCCATGGCCTACCCAGCCTACCATGTCAGAATTAACCATCTTAGACTACAAAGGGATTTTCTTGACCCTGTGTGTGGCATGACCAGAGATTGAGCAGGTTGGGCTGATGTGGTTGAGAGTTCAATGTTGGTTGCATCATAGATCAGCTTTGCCTATCTCCTTCTCTGTTCCCTCCCCAGGATGAGGGCTATGGAGCCATGTCTCACACCAAATCAAAACCTCCCAACTGGAAAAGAAACATTCTCAATTTCATTCTGGTTGGGTCAACTTAATCCACAGAACTTCAACCACCATGGATTTAAAGTTAGGTGGGTACAACTAGCAGCCAAGCTATCTGAGCATCTTCCTATGGTCTAAAGGGAGATCATCTCACTGCACAGTGATGTATTACAGGCAAGAGGACAAACTAAGAACCTCTACTCTCCAGTTTTTGTAATTGTGGACTTAAGATATTAGTAAAATTAATTTTTAAAAATTTCTTTCAGGGAATAATTTTGTTACCCACTTAATAAATTTTATTCATAATTTGTTAAATCGATTCCTATTATAAATCAGGGATACATGTACTATACAATAAATACATTAATTTAATATCCACATAATGGCAAAACTTAAAGGATTATAGTTTAATTTTTTTTTTATAAAATCCGTGAAAGGGAAACATTCTAAGTTAATGGAAGAAGGCTATTAAAGGTTGAAACATTACAGAAATAGGACATGTTCTGATGATGCAAGCCTAAGCCTGGAGATGCAGTTTAAAGGTTAGTTGGTTTGCTAAAAATAAATGACTGTTATTCTCACAATGAGTGGAATGAGCTTCGTGGTTAATTGCCTGGTTATAATCTTGTGCAGAGACAACCAGTAATAGAATCAATACTGATGATGTTTACCAGGACATGCAGCACAAAGCCGGAAGCAGTGATAACACATGCAGCCTACCATTATTTGCAGGTATAAAGAGAAAGAAAAATGCTTACAGTATGGATTCTATCTCTGTTCATAAAATGAAGATGACAGTCCTTGCAAAGTTCAAAAGAAGCAAGGCACAATCTCCTAAGAGCACCAAATGGAATAATGTGATAAAGAGGTGTTATTGAAGACCAGGATAGAGTTGGCTGAAATAAACTTTTTGCCTTGGCCTAATGCTATCTGACAGGACAGAAACACACGCTCCTTGAAGAGCCATTTCTTCTATGTCCTATAAAACCCAGCCAGATCTTAATATAGTTCCAAGCACACCAGACGGAACTCAATAAATATTTGTGAGTCTAATAAAGAGTGTTGTGATAAACACCAATGAGAGTGTTAAAAATAGTCACAGTTCTCAGGCCTTGCTTCGTGAGTAGTTTAATGGTAATCAAGTGCTTGCTACATCCAAAATATTTGATATTCCAATTCTGCTTTCTCTCTCCTCCTGCTCCCTAAAGACTTTATAACTGCCTCACTATCATAACTCTGATTACTTCATAAATACCATAGAAGCCAGGATGTGTCCAGCCATTTTGCAGTTCTTGTCCACATCTCATAGCATCGCCATTCCCACCTTCTAAGACTTATAGTGTATTCTATATAGTTTACTCTTTCTTGAATTGCCCCCATGAAAATGTTTTTTCCAGTCATGGGACTTACTGCTTGCTAAGTAGAAACTGTCTCAGTTGAACTATATCTATAGCCCTTTCACTTGGGTTATCATTCCATCTCCAGGCCAGAACTAGACCTCCATTCTCTTTTCATATGTAGACTCCCTTGGTGGCTAAGATGGTGTGCGTACCACTATGACTCACTTTTCTTGGTCTCATATTTTGCCTAGGCTAGTCTAAATCACAGTTCTCCTGATCTCTACCTCTCAAATAGCCTTGATTATGAAGAATGAGCCCCTGGCCCATACAGCTGCTTCTGGTCTTTCATTAGTTCCTTAAATATAAATATTGTTCAAGTTCTCTTATAATACCTTTTTTTTCTTTAGTCTTTGTTATTTTATACTCTATTAATGCTTACATTGGGCTAAATTATAATCGTTTTCCATATTTTCCTAGAAAATGCTCATTTAGTTCCACTCTCTGTGTCGCTTGCTACCTGCCTCTGTATAGTTTGCACTGTCATTTGGTTGCATGACAAAATCAGATTCAAAATTTACTTTTTCTCCCTACTATAAAGTGCTTTGGTATTTCTATAAAGTTGTCCATCCCTTAAAGTTGACACAAAATAATGTACCATTTCTTTAAGAATAGAATGTGAAAATAATGCCCACAGCCTGAAGCTATGCTGAGAAAATGTTAAAGCATGTGACAATTCCTCTAGCCAACTGTATAGTAGAAATACTAATATCCTTAATACATTCTTATTTGTGCATGTCCTTCTAGCTCTGATTGCAGATATATGTTACAAAACAGTACAGCATTTAAATTGCAATCTGTTGTCTACTTTCTGCTATACTCTTCAGAATAAATATCTGAAATGCCTTGATGCCTGAAATCCTTCTCTTCTATAAATCTAAAATATGTTCACTGGGATGACAAATTTCTGCCATATATAATAGGTACAAGTAGATATGCTCTATCACAAAAGTAGAATAACTATTACAAAATTCATAATACCTGATTTTTACTTTGAAAAGTAAACTTTAATTGTATTATCTGACATGAAAGTAGAAAACAAAACTATAAAATGATATAAATTAACATCTATTTCATATTCACTGATTCAAGTATTTCCTAATTTAAATATAGAATAACAATTCAGGTTGTGTTGTTAATTATTCAGGCAGCTCAATTTTTGTCACTATTGCGTAATCAAGTCTAGCACCTTCTTAAATCAGTCAGCATTTTTGTTCAGTCTGCTCCATGAGAAACTAGGTCCTTTAGAAATTTGAGAGGCCTGGAGACTCTGACCTTTTCATACCTCTGTCAAATTCACCAGTCATTTATCAAAGGAATTTCCACAACAATGTTCGTTAGACAGATGAGTAGAAGGTGCATTTCTGCTTAAGATGTGTAGTTTCAGGAGTATTGAATGAGCTAACTGATTTCTAGCACTTTTCCAAAGAAAATCCAACAAAATAACATTTTTTCAAAGTGATACTCTATTAAACTTTTAGAAGGAAAACAAGTCATGCTTACATAAGGACATCTTGTTTTTCTTCAAATTGCAACTTATTAAGCACACAATTATTGCGATTTAGACTATCAAATTAATAATAATTGACATCACTTATACATAGATTCCGACAAAGGAAAGCAAACCATGCTTTCTGAAGAGACACCAGTCATTATTTTCAAGATCTCTTTCTGGTCAATGCTTGCTGTCACCTCAGCTAGAAATTAATGAATTTTAAAGGATGGTAAGTAGAGTCTGTAGGTTATACAGTGTTAGTGTTGGAACACACAGTGAAAAAGCTGGAAAATCATTCTTTAACTTCATAGTTTTGCTTACAGTCAAATCATTTGCCAAGTAAAGTTCATGTATTTTTATGAAGATCAGAAAAAAAGTCTATTTAAAACCATGCATTTCTGGAAACACTGTCAATCACAGAGCAAAAAATGAATGACATGTTTTTTCCATTGCCACATGCTTGGGATAGTGATTTTGTTAGTATGTAAGCTGTTCAGCTTTGGAATCTACATACTGTTTGTGAAGGTGACTGAAAAAAAAAATCTCTGTATCTGCCAAATCTCCTACTTAACATTCCACAGTTGGTAGTGCTGGCAGAGATAAAATTAATATCACTTATGGCATTTTAGGTGGATTATTAGTAAGTAGCAAGTAAACAAATGACAACCTAGAGTCATTCAAACTTAAATTCAACGTTCTAACCTTGGCTTTTGAGTCCATCAGACTTTCCTTCTAATAATTGTTTAGCACTTAACTTCACAAAAACACCATGGTTACATGAACAAATAAACTTTTAAAACTTAAAAATGTTTGGCACTTGCCATATTTTAATTAACATAAATGATCCAAAAACCCAGAACTACTTTTCCTGATAATTTGGGAATGGCATTATTCCCAATATTCATTTTCTAATATATTATCATAACATTTTTCTCAAATCATGGGATAATATATTTATTCTGAAAAAAAAGCTTTTGGAGATATATGACTTCAATGGAGAAACAAAAGTAGAGATAAACAAAAATATAGTAGCATATCATATGTCTACATAAATCAAAGGCAATTGACTAAACTGAGTGACTCATTTAATGAAAAACATAAATGAGAACTCAATCGATTGAATTGTGTGTTTTTCTAGAAATGTATGTCAGTATTTTTAATATATAATATTTTTGTAAAATGCCATCTCTTGATGACATTAATTTTGATATCTACAAGATAAGATGTTTATCATTGTATCTTAATTTTAGATGTGGTTCACTCACCTTACTTCTGTATCTGATTTGACACCAATTTATTGTGTGAGTCCTCAGTGTTAAATGGTCAACAGAGATTATGATGGAGTTCATAATTACTCTGAGTGTTTAAGGACACATAGATCCTTGTGTCCTCTTTGGGTTTCAATTATCATGGCTACATTCAAAGGGACATGTGTATCAATGAGTTAAAGCAGACTCAGACTGGTTTATGATGGGGTTTTCTTTCACTATCTTTTTCCAGCAGCCATGTTTTTTTTGTAGCAAAACATGATAGCTATTGTTACTCCCTACTTCTTCTAAGAATTCAACTTCTTCAATAGAAATGCCGGTCAGCTTCCAGCTCACATAAAAATACCCTACGTGCATCTGCTCTTCATCAATACCTCAAAGTAGTTGCACCCAAAGCATTTGTTAGGGAGCTGAACTACAAATTCACTGCTGTTCAGTATCCATCCAAACTTAACAGAAATAATATCTGTGAAATTTCCTGAAATGTAATTCACTCTACACAGAGGGACCATTAAAACCTATCCACGGACTAAGCTTGATGAACAGGAAAATGCACGTGTAGACTACAAAACATTCTCCCCACAGAAACACTGCTAATAAATTGTGCTTTCACCTTGGCCTGGTGCCTTGGGCACTGAAGGGCTCTGTATGAAGCAGACTATAAAACTCATTGATGTAATAACGACAATTTCTGGAAGATTCTCTTTTCCATGTTGTGGTGCCCTTTTTATGAGTACTCAAAGGAAACATTTTTCTTTAGAGTCAGTGCCAAGAACAATTGTGATCTTCTAAGCAACAGGTGATCTCCTACTTTATGGACATCGTGTATAATGGTTAATGTTCTTTGCTTCTCTTTGCTTTGAAACACAAGAGCAAAACATGTGGTCTGCCTCAAGCAAATTCATATGACTTTATGGCACTCTAGAATTCCTCTCTCCATTCCTTCATTTTCATTGCTGTCCTCTCCTCTCAGCCCCCATCAACTCATTTTTCACTTCACTACATCTAAAAATATAAAATCTGCCATCATAAATCCCCCCTTTTCTGAAATACAATGTGCTAAATAAAGATTAATAAGATGAGATAATAAACAGCACACATTTTCAATTTTCCCCTATGAGCTCCTCTTTACTCCTGGGAGACAATAAGCCAGCAACTGTCACAGGAAAAGGGGCCATCAACAGTGCTGAAGAAAGAAAAAACTCAGCCAAACAAACACAAATAAAACTTCTTACCATCTAGTTGTAAAAGTGTTCGTTTTCAAGCCAGAAGAGAGGAAGGGAAGAAGAAACATGGGGGAGGGGGAAAGGGCAGAAGAAGCAGATATATGGACAATCACAACTCCAAGCCAGCTTGGACAAAATGACTTCTTCTCAAAAGAAAAAGACTGGATGTGGCAGTGTGTTTCTCAGCCTAGATAGAAAACAGGAAGTGTAGACAGAAGGACTACCCACCAGGCCAGGCCAGTATGCGAAATCTTATCACAAATTTTATTATAACCAGACCATCAAGTCCTAAAGGCTTTGAGCAATGGACAAAGCCATGAAGTAAAATCCTGGTAATGTTCCAAGCCCTCCCTGTTCCCCCTCCCCCCGCCTACACATACAGAAGGAAGGAAGGAGAAGAGAAAGGAGGGAAGGGAAGGGAAGGGAGAGGAGGAAAAGGGAAAGGGAGAAAGAAAGAAAGAAAGAAAGAAAGAAAGAAAGAAAGAAAGAAAGAAAGAAAGAAAGAAAGAAAGAAAGAAAGAAAGAAAGAAAGAAAGAAAGAAAGGGGGGAGGGAGGGAGGGAGGAAGGAAGGAAGGAAGGAAGGAAGGAAGGAAGGAAGGAAGGAAGGAAGGAAGGAAGGAAGGAAGGAAAAGAAAGAAAGAAAGAAAGAAAGAAAGAAAGAAAGAAAGAAAGAAAGAAAGAAAGAAAGGAAGGAAGGAAGAAAAAGAAAGAAAGAAGAGAGAGAAGAGGGACAGGGGACTCAAGAAGGAGGGGAAGGCAGGGGAGGAGGAGGAGGAAGAGGAGGAAGGGGAAATTGGATGGGATTGAAGAAGGAGTAGAAAGAAGAGGAGGGGAAAAAAAAAGAAGGGAAAGGAAAGGGAAACAGAGCAAAAGGTAAAGCTTTATCTAGTGAGACAAAGGCCATAAAGATGGGAGGGGTGGGGGGAGGGAAATGGGGACAAAAACATCAGAAGGGGAATCAATGTGTAAAAAGTAATGCACCTACTATCTAGTGAATGTAACTGTAACCCCTTTATACATTACAATAAAAAAATAAAAAGATGTCATCAGGAAAATCGATTCTGGGGCAGGTGACATTAGGAGGCAGAAGGAAATGTGGTTCTCACCAAGCACTATCTACCACAGCCCAGTGATATATACATAGTGGATTTTTAGTCATCTGTTAGGAATGATATTAAACCCTTTGAAAGAAATGGAACGACCATGCCCAACAAGACATGTAGAAGCTAGATTTAGCTTCTAATATCACAAGTAAAATTTTTTGTATGGCACCAAGTGTATATAAATGTATTAATTGAAAAATTGTAGAATCAAGAGAAATCTCAAATAGTGTAATTCTTTAGAAAGCCAAAATCAAAGTTTAACAAGCTAAAGCACCATATATAATTTTATTTAATTATAGATATAACTCACAGCCACTTAGTTACTTGAATTAGAAATTTAATGTTTTTTTTTCTCTGAACATTAGGAGTCCTAGGGTACTGGAGTCAAAGCTAGATTATTAATTTAATATTCCTAAAACTACATATGTGGACTGATTAAGAAGCATGAATATTGTAGAGCTTTCTTGTAGATAAACAGGATATTGTAAATAAATGTCGAAGGGCATTAGTTTTAATACGTTTCTTTACCTGTCTCTGTAGATCATCACATATGAAAGACAATTCAGCTACAAAATTTCTAAATCTCAATTCACATTTAAAGGAGATGAGAGTATTTGTTTTAACCAGTCTTTTGAGGTCAAATTAATAACTATAGTTGCTCATTTGAAGGGCCTTCATTATTGTTATTTATCTGTGATAATGGTACTTGAGAGGAAAATTTGAAAGGAAGAAAGATTTATTTTGACTCCTGGTTTCACAGGTTTTAGTTTCAAGGACTCAGGGCTCACTGTAGAATAAAACTCATTGGCGAGAGGGGACCATTAGGTGAGGATGTAGAGAGGAAGGAAGGGAGTGGGAATCAGTTATTACCTTTAAAGGCACACCCCAAATGACCTATATCCTCTAAGCCTTACTTTCTGAAGTTGTCAGAATTTCCCCCAAATCACACCACAAGACAGAGTGCAGCACCCATGTGCTGTGAGAGGCATTTTAAAGGTAAAGCTTGGCATAGTCTTAGAACTTCCTAGTGACAATAAGGAAAGCTGAGACTTAGGGATTGTTTCTGGACAGTTAGCTAAACTGGTGCTTTATAGATGAGCTTACTTAATCCTTTCAAACAATGGAAGGTGTGAACTATCATTGCTCTTTTCTAAAGGAACTAGACTATTAAAGGTTCTATAGCACACATAATTATGTATGACACACATACTTAAAGGTGTCACAGTAGCATTTAAACCCATGTTTGTCTTATACTGCACAAAAGGAAAACATTTCTACTTTTCCCCATTAGTTTTCATCTGACATTTATTTAACTTTTTCCTATGCACTTTTCATATATTTCCTTAGCAACTAACTCATTTCCTTCATAGTGTAGCTGAAACTACCACGTCAACATAAATCCTCCTAAATATAATTTATGCATAAAATACAATGTATTAATCAAATAGTATTTTTAACTTGATTTATATTTATTTTAGGCCCAAGTCTAAAAGCATTAAGTTCCTTAGTAATGTAAATCTTCCTGTCTTGCTATGACCCACAAATTTAATGCCATCAGTTGAAAATATGAATCATCTAAGGTCTTTGTCCTGTGTACATGTCAAAGCACTCTTGAAATAAAGGGAAATTTTTCATAAGGCTGAGTGTCATTTTGCAGCTTCCATGCTGATTAGTTACAACAGTTCAACAAGAAAGTCATGGCCCTATGGCACTCTTCATACTGGTAGACTCCATGATAGAAACTGGAAGAGGGTTATTAAAGCATGTAAGAGAAGGGCTTCCTTTTGGGGAGGAACACATAAAAATCACCAAGGACTTTGAGTGTCTCAGCATCAATGGCAGGTCCACCCCAGGAATCATTTCCTATTATAACAGAACAGAAGTGAGCATCTTGCGTGGACATCTGCATCTATTTCATCTTTCCTTTTGGAGGAAGTAGTGTGATTTAGCACTGGTGTCTGCAGGATAAAAGAGTCTGATTAATGCGTGGCACTCCTTGTGATAGTGTAGGCCCTGTGTAAGTGATGGAAGACCCTCTCATAATTGGATCTGAAATTGAATAAAATGATAAAAAATTTAGCATCACCTTTGTCTTTATGTGCCATCGTGGGAACAGCTGAGAGGTCAGGCTATTTGGAAACGATGAGGCCCATTTTACAGTCTCTGCTGGTAAAAATTTGTTTAACACAATCTCATGATTAAAAGGAATGTGTATCCTGCTGTGGCACCAAGGTACAAGAGAGGGAATAATAAATTGGTGCCATTGACAAGATGTCATTTGTTATCTGCTTTAAAATGTCAGGTCATGTCATTGTGGTGAAATATTTTCTCTCTTGATGTATGTCTTACAATGCAGGTTCAGTGTTTGGCACTATTCTATTTCAATAAAAGAAAACAGCTTTTAATCTGGAAGGCACTGTCACCAGCGGGAAAATAAGGTCATCTGTGACTCTTATTTGGCCATTTCTCCACAACCTTCCATTAGCAGTATATTTCATTTGCTCAGTTGGTCCAAATTCTTTCTTTAATTTATCTTTTGAGGAGTGTAATTATCCATCTGCTCTCTTGGCCAAAGGCAGGGAAGGGAGAAAAAAAAAGGCTTTTAGATATTGTGAAGCTACAAAAGGCCTGAAACCTGGTAACTGCACACATGCTAGTATCTGTTAAGTGCTGTGCTTCTGTGTTTCTTAGTATATACTCATCTCTCCAAAAGACACAGAATGCAAATGTAAAAACCAAGCTTACATAGGTTTATCAATTACAAAATAAAGAAAAATAAAACAGAAAAATACATTAAAGTATATAGTCTTATATATTTTAGGGCTGTGGTGCTATTGTGCCAATATGGAATTTAAATGACTATGAAACAACTGAACAAAAACAAGACAGTAAAAGTCTCCAAGACTTGGTTTCCAATTCTCATGTGATTATATTTGAAGTATAAACTCATGGCAGAGACTGTTCAGAGCACACAGGTAGGGTAAACATTAGAGACCTGTTCTCTGTTGCAGATTATAGGAGACAAATGACTTAATATAAGAATATATAAGATGGTATTTCATTTCTCATTACATATTTTACACAAAATTGAAATTGTGAGTGTGTGCAGGCATGGTGCTCACACCTACGATCTTAAGTATTCAGGCACTTGTACCAAAATGACTGTGGTTCAACGCTAAACTAGGTTAAAAAAATGTTGCACAACCTCATTCATACCAATAAAAAGCTGGTCATAGTAGCATTCACCTGTCATTTCATTATACATAGAATAATCATAGTCTCAAAATTCCAGGAGAAAATCTAAATAAGTGGGACTCCATTTGAAAGCCGGCAGACAGTGCATTGAATATGACTCATCATAGAGTACTTGTCCAAAAATCACAAGTCCCTGAGTTCAACCCTGATTACTACCCTCAAATTGCAAATATGAACATGACAAAGATCAACAGAGGGACAGATGGAGGGAGACAGGGACAAAGATAGAGAAACAGAGAGACACAGTGATAGAGACAGAGCGAAAGAATCCTCTGACCTGCTGCCATGAAAAAGGAGAAAGTCAATAGAAATTTGTCCACATGCCAGGGATACTAGGAGAATATTTTTCATATAACACTGCATGAAACTTTTTTTAAAGATTCTTAGATACTTCTCCAAATCAACTTGTGAAATACAAAATTAGCTATATTACTTTTGCTTATCAACCTATAAGAAGATTTTTTACATTATGGTCACCCTGCTGAATCTAACATTTCCACATCTGTTGAGATAAGCCACTGTGTTGATTAAAGTATTTCTTAATGTATATGTACTAAACACATGCTTATCTTTGTGTCTTAACATCATTCCAGAACAATGCCTAGGATCAACTATTTTCTAATGCTCCCACAGTATTGTATTCAATGGAAATGACAAACTCTTCAGGAACAATGTGCAGGCTACAGAGAAACATGAGGCTATTGTATTGATGTAGGACTGGAGCATGTATAGACTTTGATACCTGTGGAAGATTCTGTAGCTGGCACAGCATGGATTCTGAGGGACAATTCTATACTCTTCTGACACATAAAGAAACCAGCTATATCAGAGTATTATCAGGGACTTCTAAACAGAGATAAAAAGTCAACTTTGTCCCTCGTGCTTTTAACTTTTTTTTTAACTAAAGGTAACTTCTAAAGGTAATTTAAAAATAAGATCCACCCCTTAGCCAGGCCACTAACTTTCAAACCAGACAGGATGAAGGTTCTCTCTCTGGATGGAACTTCCGATCTACAAGGCACTTCTGCCATGACTGAATGTGTATTTATCATGACAAATCTTATTTTTTTTTCCTGGGGTAGTTTAAAATTTCAGATGTTTAATGTAATATCTTATCCTTTTAATCCTAAAAAAATGACTCCAACTAATAATTACAATAAATAATCTTGCAAGTCAAACCAAGTATCTCTGGGAGTCATCCATAATTACCTTGTAATTGTGGTGAACTGTTGATTGTTTCTGAATTACTGGCAATTTTTTTCTATAACAAATATATTATATATAATTGGCTTACATAATACTATAAACTGGAAGACATTGAGCAAGATGAACAGAAATACTTGGGAATTTATATAACTTCTTGTGTTATTTAGAAAATGATGAATTATCCACATCAGAAACATCATATTTCCCAGGCTCATTCATAGGTAGAAAGTACATCATAAGTAAATAAACAAAAGGATAAGAATGTTCATGAGACATGGCTAATCGTTAGACCTCTATATTGCAAGAAAAATCTTTGAGAGTTTTTTTAACTTTGGCTTCATGTAAAGGAAGCAGCTGGTGGCAGCTGCTCTTCCAATTACAGTTAAAAATATGAGTTTCTTATGTGCAAAATGTTTACACAACTACCTAATTTAAGTGGAGATAAAACATGCTGATTTTATGCATTAATTCTTTAATTATATTAATGCTTTCTGTGCATGGGAACTATGCCTATGTAATTTTAAGAGAAGAAAAATGAGGGTGATTCCACATAATAAAAGTTAAGTTACTAAGGAAATTAAACCTGAAGGGCTTTGGACTTTGAATATAAAAGGTGAAGTGGTTGCATGATCTTTAACATAGCATAATAAAAATAATAAATTGTCTTTAAATTCTCCAAAAAAGGTCAACAATGTAAACTGTGTAGAGAACTCATGAAATTAGTATAGTCTAATTATCTCAGTAGAATAATTTGTTAAGCTATTAGTCTAAATTTTGCTCGAGTTGCTATAAATATTTTCCCTTTTGATTACAAAATGATAGTGAGCACTCTATTGTCTTCACTCAGAATTTGCAGTGTAACTATATCAGAATAAATATGTTCTCCTAAATCAAGGAGATCGGTTCTTTGCTAGGTTTAATAGGTAAACATGTTGGCATTTTCCAAAATTGCCTCAGAAGAAGAGATCAGAGAAAGCAAAAATTTACTAAATGGGAATGGTTGGAAGATCCTACCTCCTAAAATCTGAATGATACAAAAATTATATGAGTCCTATCACGTGCAAGGAATGACAAGCTTTCAACATGGGGTGCTTCCTGATAGGACCCCCTGAGAGAGACTGGAAAGTCTCTGAAAATCAAACATCTCTGCATGACAAATCCACAGAGCCTGAGTTTTGTTACTGTATTCTTAAGACTAGTAATTTTGAAACAAAATATTATGGCCATTGTAGACTGAAAACCAGATGGCTCACCCCCAAATATTCTGCAATGCAGAGGGAATCAAGAAGGATACTCACTTATTAGTATTATGTTCTTCCTTTCTAGACCATCCTTAGGATCCTACTGGTTAGCTTCTGACTTTTATTTCTCATTACAACATCTTCACCTAAATGGATGCCAGCCTCCCCATTACAGGAGCAAAAGGAAACTTAACAATCCAGGAGTTGAAGACAATTTACAGATCATTTTCTCTTGCTTTACCTTCTATATTTGTGTGGCTATACAGGTGTATACATGCACTTTTTGTTTATCTACCACATCACTTGAATTCTTCACTCTATCAATTGCCTAAAAGCCTTTTTTTCCTTCCTTTTGGAAAATCTCCTTCATACTGTTTACCTTTGATTCCCCATAACATCTCCCCTAGAAGATACTATGCTTTCAACAAACATATTTTGTAGTATCCTCTGCTTTGAAACATTACTTTCTCCAGAAAATTCATATTGATTCTGTTTGTCTTTTAGTGTAATATAATGCACTGATCTCTACCTACTATAACTAATTCTCCTTCCCTGGACAATGAGCTTCTACATGTAAACAAAACTCATCTTGTTCACTATTTCATAAAAGAGTAGTACTCTCCCAGCCATTCAACTGCTATTTCTTTTTTTTTTTCCAGTCCTGGGCTTAAGCTCAGGGCCTGAGCACTGTCCTTGGATTTTTCTCAAGGCTAGAGCTCTACCACTTGAGCCTCAGCACCACTTCCTGCTTTTTCTAAGTATGTGGTACCAAGGAAACGAACCCGGGTCTTCGTGCTTGCTAGGCAAGCACTTTAAACTAGGCCAAACTCCCGGCCTCAACTGCTATTTCTTAGTGCAAAAAAGATGTGACTGAGAAACTGGGTAGTCCTCCATAACTATCTGTATTTCCATGGATTGGAGGGTTAATCTGATATATTATAACAAGAAAGTTTCCTAGGTCCAAGAAGATCTAAGATCGTTCCCTCACTCCACATGCTATACTCAAAGCCATTGGTCATCTTTCCAAATGTGAAAGTCAATTCTCAACATAAGCCAGCAGGGGAACAAGGACAAAGTGATCTAAATTGTACCAACCTGGATCTCTGGGTTGGCATCAAATCACTCTTACTGTTGTAGTGACTTTGTCCTTCTATCCAACCTTTAAAAACTTGGCTCTTGCTCATCCCATTCCTAAGGTTATGTCTTAGCAATGACCTACTGGCCCAATCTCTACAGAATTATTCCTGTCCTATTCTTGACAGCCTCTTTTCTGCAGATTGGAGACTGCTTAAATATCACATCCTCTGGGAATCTTTCCATAATTCTGTGACTAGGTTGTGTTTCCTTGCCATATGGTCTCGTAGACGAATATGGCACTTATTCAAAAATATTCTCACACCAATTAGAGGTATATAATTATCTATGTAAATCTTTATTTGTTTACCTCTATCACTAAACCACTGGCTCTGAGGAAGGAACTATCACATCTACCTTGTTCATGGCTCTATTTTGAATATCTACCATAGTATCTCACAAACTCGGTACTAAGCAAATAAACAAGTGAGCTGAGCTCAGTCCATTAGCTGGGGCACACTAACTGAAGGATGGCTGCTTCTTCTTCCTCCTCCCTCTCTTTCTCCTTCTTCTCTCTCCTCCTCCTCCTCCCCCTCTTCCCTTTTTTTTTGCTTCTTAAAGGAGAAAGATCCTCTACGTCCTCCATGGTCACTGTCTTTGCAATCCCACTCAACTCATTGTCACTTTGGACTAATCCAGAGCACTGAATGTATTCTCCCTGCATGTCTGGAATAGTGTTTTAGTGCCACCACTCTGTAGATGGTCTTTCCCTCATGCCTGCCGTGAAGTCTTACTCTGCCCAATCTAATAATCAGTTATCAAAGTCTCATCTAGTTACCTTCTAATTTAAGACACATTGATTTTATGAGATTATTAGGTTCAGCTTGTAACAAAACTAATGCTTCCCCCTAAGGTCATATTTTATATTTCTGAACATCCAGCAAATTTCAGAATAGAAGACACCATGTAATTCTACTGAAACAACATTTCTTTTAGTTTTTTAAATTTATTTTTGTTACTATAGAGGTAGTGTGCAGAGGGATTACAATTCCATGAGTCAGGTAATGAGTACATTTCCTTTCATACGGTATCTTCTATTCCCCTACTCTCTGCCATCTCCACTCTCCCATCTCCATCCATGAGTTATATAGATCATTTTCATGCATGTCCTGTGAGCTCCACTACTATGATTTTTCCCCTTTCCTTCAAGCTTTGTATCATCCCCACAACCCTGCTGAAAATGTACAGTTGAATAAGCCATACATGAGGTAAAAAAGACAAAATCATCAAAACTCTAAAAAAAAGAAAAGGAAAAGAAAGAATAAAAAGTCTCTTGTTTCCATACCTTGGAGTTTGTTTGACTATGTATATTATTTTACATAAACACAAAGAGTCATTTAGGCATTGTGCCTTTGCATGAAACAAGATTTCCAAACAGAAATGTCACCTGATGACAAAACAAAGTCATAATCGGCATGCTAATTTCTGCAAAGAGAATTAACTCACTAAATAATCTGTCTATAAGGACTCCCAAAACAGAGCCTACAAATAAATTTAGCCTTTAGAAGTCCATTATCCAAAGGCCAATGTTTATGTTGGGTGAAAACATACATAAGCAAAGTTGGTGAGTAAGTAAAGATACAGTCAATAAGTCTGTACCACTCTGTGTAGGCTTGCATGCTTGTTTGAGCAATAAAGACAGGCATTAAATAGAACCTGTCACATTGCTTAAAGAAATCAAACCTAATATCTCTTTTATCATTTGTATTTTTGAATCACAGCTATGGTCTGTCTGATCTACAGAAAAAAATATCTATAAATGATAGAAACAACACAATTCTCAAAGTCTAATCTTTTTGAACAGAGTATTGCAAAAAAAAGTATGCTTTGATTTTATAAACTTATGTTTAAATAAAAAAAAAACTAAGCCGGGTGCAGCAGCTCACACCTGTAATCCTAGCTACTCAGGAGGCTGAGATCTGAGGATCAAAGTTCAAAGCCAACCAGGCACAAAAGGACCTGAGACACTTATCTCCAATTAACATCTAGAAAATTGGAAGTAGGGCGTGGCTCAAGGGTAGGGAAGTAGCCTTGAGCTGAAGAGCTCAGGGACAGTGCCCAGGCCTAGTTCAAGCCCCATGACCTAGCCTCCCCCCCAAAAAAACTTATTAGCTTTTCTAGAATTTAGATTGTTCTCTGTATGCTTAGTAGTATGAAGATGTATAATTGAACAATTTCTTCACAAAGCAAAAGATCTTTATTTCTTTTTTTAAGTGAGAGTATTGCTTCCATAGCTGTTTGAAAATAATAACCTCAAAGACATATTTGATCTTTTGGATAGCTTAAATAAAATAAACAAATAAAGCAATAATATATATTTCATTATTGTTTCAGAAAGATTTTCCAGGTTTGCTTCTCTCTGAAACCCCTAGGAGTTCATTATTTAATTTATCTCCTCAGAGGTTAGTTGATATTTGCAATCCTAATGTTTCCAAAGCTTTCTGCACACAGAGGCATTTCTAGACAAAAGTATCCCTTCATTAATGTATCATTACATCCATGGAACTTGCCTCAATAAGCTTATTTTACCTGTATCCTTTCAAAGCTGATGTGCAAGTAAGTTATCTGATTCAATTGAAGATGATTTGTAAATAATATTTATCAAGACCCAACCAAAAAATGTGTATGTCATGATAAATTCACAGCTTGAGGAATTTTTGTAATGAATCTTTGTTTTTACAAAGACAGGCAAGTAGGTGGTAACTTTTGTCATAAATATATATTATTATCTGTAATTTTTTTCATAATAGGACACAGTTCTTAAAAGATAGACTCAATGGAAATAAATGAGTGGAAATGGCAGACTGTCAAGTACATATTGCAAAGTGAAAGATACAATACATAAAAACCCCACACTTTATGATTCAAGGTATGTGAACTTCAACAAAAATCAAAATGGTGAAGACAGTGAAAGAAAGATTGTTTACTGCCAAATATTTAGAGGGAGGAGGAAAGACGAAGGGGCAGAGCAGTGGGGGGTGTCTGTGACAGTGAAATTACACCTGACAATTCTGTAAAGTTAAACATGTAATACCAGATGAGACTGAAATTTCACATAGTATGTGAAACACAAAATGCCAAAACTAATGTGATCTGTAGCTTGCAGATGATAGTAATTACAAGCTAATCTGTTAGAGCAAATATAATATTCCATACTATGTAAGATAATGCCATTTGGGGAAATTAAGAGAGATCATCATGTGAAACTCAGGCTTCGCACAGAGTGCAGGAAACTGGGGATAGTGCTAAACACTCTACATTGTACAGGGTGACCTTCTTCATGGCAACTGTCTGATCAAAAATGTCATGAATGCTAAGGGTTGAAACCTGTTTGACATGATTTTCCCATCCCATGTGAGATGTGTGTGTGTGTGTGTGTGTGTGTGTGTGTGTGTGTGTGTGTGTACACGCACTGTGCTTGAACTCAGGGTCTCATACTCTTACTTGGATTTTTGTACATGGCTGATACTCTACCACATAAACCACAGCTCCACTCTGTCTTCTTTTGCTGGTTAAATTTTGATGAGAGTCCCATTGACTTTTCTGTTGGTGCTGGCTTCAAACTTAGATTCTCAGATCTCAGTCTCCTGAGTAGGATTACATATGTGAGCTAACTATACCTGGCTATGATCATTTAAATCACTTCTCTATTATCTAACCAATCAAGAGAGGCCAATTTAAATAAGCAACAAGCCTTTTTAGCCAGCATTTAAATGGCAAACGTATATGTAGATAGATAGATAGATAGATAGATAGATAGATAGATAGATAGATAGATAGATCGATCTCTATTCCATTCCTGGCTATTCTGAAGCAGAAGTGTTTATTTAGTATTTGTGGGAAAACAAATGATCACCTTCAAGTTAATATAACTACACCACTTAAACAGGGTTTTGTTTTTTTTGTTTTTTTTACAAACTTTTGTTATTAGAAAAATCAGCAAGGAATGACAGAAAATCAAGGAAATCAGGCCTCTCTAATGACTCTACTCCCACTTAGCTCAGGCCTGGAGTAAGGAATTTAGAGCTCAGGCTTTTAGACTTGATCCAAAAATCCACAAAGGGCAGAAAGGTAGTCTATTTGCAACATGCTAACAAATGTTGTGTATTCCCTGTTGGACCAGACATTTCCCAGCAGGAGAGCTTATTTCACACAGAAACTTTTCTATTCAAAATAGCTAGGGTGGGCTTGCTTGTTTTCTTTGGGAAGTCTCTTAAGGGCTTCAGACAATTAAAGTGTTAATTGCCTATGATTTGCCTATAGGGTGTTAAAGTTAAGACTGCACAGTGGAGTTACTGTTAGCCAGGTTTTCTTTCAGTGATTAGACACATGCCTTAGCTAGGACAAAATTGAAATGTAACTTCCAAGAGCATTATACTCTGATTTGACTTGAATTGCTAAGATTTGATTGGAAAGGGGCTAGAGTACGGACACCAGGAACACAGATTATTCATCAGGGAAAATTCGTCTCAGAGGACAGCTGTCAATCCCCAGGGACACTTCTAATTGTCACATTTGGTTGTAAAGGAAGTCGCCACTATTAACAGGGGAGAAGCAAGATAAACCATGACTCAAATATACTACAGTGTGCAAGGCTGATCCATACATCAAAATATCAGCTGGCCTAAAATGTCAGTACTGACAAGGATGCAAAACTCTGCCCTATGAGCTCATTTGTCTTCATAAACATTGGGTTCCAATTTATTCATCTATACCATCTGTAGACCATCTTTCAGATGATCTCTCTGCAACACGGGTCTTTCTAAGCATGCGTTTGCTTCTGGAATACCTGGCAAGCCATAAAAGCTTGGGAAAGATTTGCCTTTCTTAATTGTCTCGACAGGCTGAGAAGAAACCGTTTACAGTATGGTCAAACTCTTTAAGGCAAGGGTCTTTAAGGCAAGGGTCTTTGTACATTTAAAACACATCTTTTATCTCACAGCTTTAGTATACAAGTGTTTGAAATAAAATAAATGAGTAGATAGGGGTGCTCAGAAAGGAATGCTTGCCTTTTGCATAAGTTCAAGACCCAGCACCCATACATATGTACACATACACACACACATATACACCCACATGCATACATGGATCCATAATAGGTGCTAGGATACAAATGCTTGAAACTATGAGGTGGTTTTTTTTCCTTTTTTTTTTTTTTTTTACAGGATAAGGAGGGTTGGGAGAGATGCGAACGATGAAAATGGCGTTACTGATCAAGATGGATGGCACTCACAAACTGCCATGTTGAACTGAAGCGCCTCTGTGCAACTAATAATCAAAATATTTGTGCAAGATAATAAAAATGGACAACTTAAAATGGCAACAGAGCTTTGTTCTATATATATTATCCTAAACATGCAATGATTACATTGTATCTGCTCATAGTGTTTTTAAAGGAAAAATTTTTCTATATTGTGTTTATGTAGAAAGATCTAAGTACTCATTGAATTTCAGAGTTAAAAATAATGCTAAAGTCAAAAATACTACAGCCCACAGTAGCCTTTTTTAAAAAAGAATTTTTACCCACTATTTACAAACTTACACACAAATTGACTGTAAGACCAAATACCCAGGTCCAACACCATCATTGGTTTCTCTGAGAGATCTCATGACTGTGTGGTGATTTGCAGTCATTTAAGTGTAGATCTTCTTGCTGATAAAGTATGTGTCTAAATGGGAAATTGATACTTAAGTAACTTACATTAAGAATAGTATGAGTATTTAAATACTGGCCACCAATTTCTTCTACTGTAATTAAGTTGTACAGTGAGATTAAAAAGGAATATTATCTGTAACCAATATGGAAATGTCAATAACACATGGTCCTTCTGCTTCAAGCCCACAAACAAGAAATCAATACTAACATCTATTCAAGCTTGAAAAAAAATGGAAGCTTGAATAATTGTGCAGTTAATTTAATAAACGTAGACGGCCAACCTAGATAAATCAAGTTATAAAGAAATCTTTTACCTCATTAGCATTTTTGGCCTGAATTATCCAGACAATTATTCCAATTTTCCACATCATGTTTTTCATATTGACAGAGTGGCTTTCAGATTTTCACGTGTATGTATTGCTTCTGTCTAGCTCCAAGCTCAGCAAGGTGTACTTCCATTGTGATGCTAATCTAACATTTCTCTGTTTTGTTACTAATCTTCTGTTTGTATAATCTTTAACTCAGGATACATAAAATTTGAAGATGGTGGGTGTCAGAGCTATTTAAGCATTATACAGTTCTAAAGAGTAAACATCTCTGACTATTCTGCCCATTTTTCTTCACTTGTGTATAGTTTATTTGAATTTTTGGAATTTGAATTATTTGAATTTTCACACAGCATGTCTTTCCTTTTTCCCCTTTCTTTGGTTTTCTTGTTCTTCTACCTTAAGCCGTATGACAGTGCTTTCTTCAAAGCACTTCAATCTTTACTAGAATAAGCCAGTAAGAGTCATTTTTATCTGTGTCTAATAAAAAGTACTTATTCAGAATTAATCTGGGATTCCAGCCCAAATTGCAGCAGCCAAACCTGGGATAAATTGTGTCATCCTTTATTTCCCTATTACTTGAAAAGGAGTTGGGGAGAGAGTGCAGGGAAGCTTTAGGGGGTACAAAGGATAAAACAGTAAAATAAGATTTTTTAACATAGCATATATTTCAATTGCATTACTTAAGTATCAATTTCCCATTTAGACACATACTCTATCAGCAAGAAGATGTTCTCTATATCTCTCCGCAATGCCTTTTCAAATTAAGTCACTTATCAGTTCTAATTTCAGAAGATGCAGGAAGGCAAATATCCCTTTGAATTTGTAACTTTCATTATTGGAGGGTGTGCACTTGACATTCCCCAAAAGTTCAAAGAGAATCTATGAAGTGCCAAAGCCTAGAATTGTCAATATACCAGGTGTGTATCCCTTACCATATTTATTGTATATTTCTCAGTAGTGGGGAACTTGTTTTTCCTCTTTCTCTAAGTGACAAATACTAGTGGGTATTATTTTTCTTAATTTCCAAGTCATTAAAGTCTGCTTTGCTTAAAACTTGCTTGATACAGTATTAAAAATATGCATCAGAGGGAAATTTAGAAAATAAAGTACTTACCTAGATAAGATTATCCAACACTTTAGTATTAAGAAGACAAAAAAGAGTTCTTCCAAAGATTATTACATTATGATATTAGGGTCTTAGTGTGAAATTTCTGAATAGTTAAATAAATTTTCACAGATCACTGGGCATAGGGTGACTTCATTTCATTGGTTATGAAGACATTTCCAATGATATTTCAAAGACACCTGCCCTGACTGTTCCAGACTCAAAGCAACAAGAAAAATTAAATGCGTAATAATCTATGTTTCTCAAAAATATTTCTCAAAAATAATATTTCTTGGCAAAAGTATGAATTTTTGTACCTTTTATGTATAAACTCCCTAATGTAAAACTTCAACTCTGCTTAAAGTTACAGCACATCTAGGAATAACAGATACCTTCAGGTAATGGGATAATGTTTCTTTGAACTATAACCAAGCTGAATGATCTAGCCACTCACAGCCCTGCCAGCTGATGCTGAGAATCTAAATATCCATAAACATGTTACTCAGGCTCAGATCTTCTCTCCTAGAACATTATGACCATGACTTTTTAAAAATATAAAGACTCACTGGGCACCGTAATCCTAGCAACTCAGGAGGCTGACATCTAAGGATCTCAGTTCAAGGACACTCTGCGTCGGAAGGTCCATCCATGAGACTTATATCCAATTAACCATCAGGAAGCTAAAAGTGGAGCTATGGACTAATTGGTAGAATGCTAGCCTTAAGTAAAAAAGCTCATGGACAGAGCCAGGTCCAAAGTTCAAGTACTAGGGCTGGTACATGCACAAAAGCACAAACATTGAATTCAAGCCCCAGTTCCACCACTGTATATGTATATGTATATGTATATATGTATACATACACATACATATATCTATGTATATATGTTATACCTGAGAGACAGGTTAGTCTTTTTCCATCTTTATACTAAGCCAACAATTGCAAAATACATATTCATTTCCATTTATGAGTGGATCAAAATATGAGCCACTGGGTACATAGCACAACAAACGTAGTTTTCCCTATCGGATGTATTAAGTTGAAGTTCAAGGAATGGTGAATTTGTAGCTCTGGTTCTACATGTGAATTTCATGCAGCTGTCACCAATATTCACTGCAAGGGTGAGTCACTTTGTGCCAGGGCCAACCGGCAGCAAACCAGGGTTCGCAGATTGGGGTTCCTGAAATAGGGGACAAGGACTAGGAAGAAAAAGAAGAGAGACAGACACACCGGGTCCGGGATGTCCGCAGTCCAGGCAAAGACTGCCGAGACTGCCGCGTTTATTTTCCACTCCCCCTTCTTCCCTCCTCCTCACCCAGGGAACCTCCAGGTGTTACATTCATATGGTAATTCTCAGGTCATTTACATAGAATAGGGCCAGAAAGCAATAAGACAATAAAGCCATCGTCTGATGCAAGTCAAGGTACAGTTTGATTCCACTCTGGCTCCCAACATGTCCCCCGTTTTTTATTTTAAAAGAAACACAAGTGCAATTTTTACTCTTTCCTATACCCCTAATTTATCCTGTCACATTTTCCAAAAATGACTTTGGTCCCTTGGTCCAACGGGGATTTGATGGGCGGAGATTCAACTTCCGTGACTTCTTCAAGCTGACTTCTGCGCTTGACCAGGGACCTTAAGAAGCCCAGCCTGTTTTATCAAGGGGTTGCAAGGATTAGACACCAGGAACAACAATCTACTCCAAACTAGAGATCATACTTGACATTCAACAACTGCACAAACCATCCTTGGCCACAACAGCGCAGCCTACCTAGCACCCATTTGCAAAGGCTTTTTCTTGATTGTCTGGGGTACTAAATTTCTGCAACCTTAACAATGCTTCAGTTGTCAGATCTAAACAGATTAATAGAGACACAAGCCTCAGATCCACAAACTTTTCCTGAATTTGTGGCTGGTGTCAAAAATAAAAAATAAAAATTTTACTCAATTAGGACTTTAAACTACCCGCTATCACAGAAGATTGACAAGTTCCTGCCCAGTTATGAAAGGCACGGGCATTAGTAAGGCATGCTTACAAACTATTCTATGACCTCCCGGCTCTGATTAATTTGATTGGCCAAGCACAAGTGACTAAGATCTGACACCATCTCTGCCATCCAAGCAGAGGCTTTCGTGTCCCAGGAGTGTCTCTCCACACAGGGATAAACATGCCATTGGCATTTCACTTTGTTGGTTGCTGTACTTGAACTCGGGGCCTGGGTACTGTCTCTCAGCTCTCCAGCTCAAGGCTAGCACCCTACCACTATGAGTCCCGAGCTTGGTGCTTGAGTGCTTCCCCCCAGCTTTTCAGCTCAGAGCTAGCACTCTGCCACTTCAAGCTCCAAAACAACTCTGTCCTAGCATCCTGCTGGCAGATTAGACACCATAGTCTCACAGGGACTTTGCTTTGCCCGGGCAGGCTCAAAGCTGTGGCTTTCAGATCAATGAGTCCTACAAAAGGCCACGTTACTCCCAATTAAAGCAACAAGGTGGTCAACACAGAAATAGTCTCTAAGCATGAGCTTACCTAGAACCTGGTAAAAGCCAAAGTTACATCTGAATAAGGATTGCTGTCCTTCTCCATGGGCTAGCTGGAAGTTGCTATAAGGTAACTTACAAGAGCAAGCTGAAATAGCAATTAAGCAATTACTTTGGTAGTCCTAATTTTCCTTTTTTCTCTTTCTTTAAACATTTAAGACAACTTCACTTTCAAATATTGTTTAGAAACCCATTTCCAATGTTCTTAATAACTTTTACTGATACTGGCTTAAACAATTAACACCTTAGCCTTTATTTGCAATTGAAAAACCTTTAAGGGCACAAAGAACTCCTTCTGCCTTCAGGCCCCCTAAGGCTCAAGGCACTCCTCTTGCCTTTTAGAAAAAAGGGCTCTTTTGCAGTTTAGATTACTGTCTAGAACTCCAACAACAGTTTAAACTCAAATAACAGTTTTTCCCTAATTCAAGAACTATAGACATCAGTGCACCAAAAGTCTAAGTCTGGACTTAGTTTCCTCTCGTTTTTTAAAATACACCCAATAGCATGGAGATAAACCTTTAAACATTCCTTTAAAATACTAATCACATTATCCACATTTTACCATCAGATTTCTAGTGTCAGTTTGCAAGAAAGGACAGGCAAAATTTCTGACGTTAATGAACAATTTTACATTTAAATCTCTAATACATGTTTCCAAACTTTAACTTAAAGTAATAAATCCCAAATTCCCTAACACCTCTGTGCTGAACAGGATACAATGTTTAGAATGTAAACAGCTGTATGTATTGCAATACCAGATTTTTTAAAATGCAGATTTCAGGATCTTTAGAAAAATACTTTTTACCAGTTTTGCTTTAAAACAATGAAATAATACTTTTAAGACATAGGAAACATTCAAGCATAATAATTTTCTTGAAGTTTAGACTTAGATTTACCCAATTGCCTTTGTTTCAAATGAGCTCAACCATTGTTTTATACAGCATGCTGACAATTTAACCTTGAACATGTTCACTCACTCATTCACACACATTCATACTCAAAGATCATAAAGCGCGCAAAATTAATATCGGCTGTTCGTTTTCCGGAAGTTTGTGTCAAGAGAGTTTTGCCAATTTTACTCTTACAGGTGAGAACCAGGTTCAAAACAAAACTTTTTGCAAGGCAACTTAGCTGGAATTTATTTTTCCAGGGCTTGTCACAACTGCAGACATGGGGGAGCGGCCATTGCGATTTGTTGCTGACTTGCAATCTTTAGCCCAGTGCTTCCCTTTACCACAGCGTGGACATGTGCCAGGTGATTTTTCTCTCTTTTGCCTGGCCTGGCGTGGGCATTGCGTCATCCAATGTCCTATTTGTCCACAAGAAAAGCAACGCCCTGGGGGTCTAGCATCCCGAGAATGCCGCTGACCTCTATATTTTAGAGACTCAGTAACAGTCTTTCCTTGAGGAGCGGCGGCTAAAGTAAGGCCTTGTACATGGGAGGGTCCAATATCAGCACACAGTGAAATAAAGTCCGTGATTCCTCCCTTATTCCTATGGGGTCTGATAGCCGCCTGACAGGCGGCGTTGGCATTTTCATAGGCTATGTGTCTAACTATACTCTTCCTTGCATTCTCATCTTGTACTAGGCAGTCTGCAGTCTCCATTAATCGAGACAAAAATTCTAGATAAGGTTCATTCGGTCCCTGTTTAACTTCTACTAGATTTTTTGTACGATTGGAATTGCATAACTTTTTCCAAGCCTCTCTCGCCGCAGCATTTATTTGTAAATAGGCCTCCTTTGCATAACCCAATTGATCTTCGGTGTTTTTATAGGTTCCCTCTCCTAACAACTGATCAACAGTGTAAGGCAGGTTCTTAGACCTATTTGTTTCAATTTTAGCCCGACACTGTGCAGTGAACTCTGTCTCCCATAATAAGTACTCTCCTGCACTAAGGCATGCTCTGGCAAGCCGCTTCCAGTCATTTGGGCATGCAATACCAGCACATGCGGCCTCCAATATTACTTGAGTAAAAGGGGCAGTTGGCCCATATTGGGAGCAGGCATTTTTTAAATCCTGTAATAGTTTAACAGGAACAGGTTGATGGTATACTTGTTCATCATGATCAACTAAACTAGGGAAGCATCGAGGCCCTGAAATATCTTCCCTCTCTCTAGCAGCCTGAGTCAGGTTTAATTGCGATGCACTGTGCCTGGTTGTAGTGCCTGTTAAAAGGGACTTGTTGCTAGGGCCTTTAGGCTTGCGTAAAGGTTGAAAAAGGGATTGAGGCCGTAAGGCTGCAGCCGGAGGCGGTGGGTGTGAGGGGTAAGGTTTAGAATCAGACACCATAGTGGCCTGAGGGTCATATTTCTTTCCTACTTCTGGGGGGGCTCTCTGCTCTATCCCCATTTTCGATAGAAGATGTAGCATTTCTTCTAACTTCTTCTCTATCGTAGCCACCCGGCCCTCCATTGACTCATCATAACTTTCCTCCTTGATATTCAAACCTGAATTCTGATACTCAATATCTACTGGTTGTTGTTCCCTTTTCAAGATCTCACTTAGACTCTCTTGGGCTGCAGCATATGGCTCAGCCTCAGGTTCTTCAGAAGGGTCCTTTAACTCATAAAGTTCCCTTAATTCAAGATTAAGTTCAGCATTTTCATGTAGAGGATCTATGTATTCACTTACTAAATTCCATACAGTAGTAGCCTCTACTGGGGTCTTTTCGGGGCCATATACATTATAATAATCTTGAATTCTTTTTCCTATCCGCTGCCAGGCTTTTTGGAATTCCTCCTCTATAGACCTCGGGTATGCCTCCTCGACAAACTGTAGGAAGCTCTGAAGCACCCCTTTTTCCACCCACGTTCTGTGGGCTTCAAATAGGCCTGTTAAGATCGGTAGAAATAACCTATGGCTATTAACTTGACCCATAATTTTTACTCCTGACTATACTCTCTCTTAAGATCCTCTCTTAATAGTCCTACGATGTGTTACTCACCACAGGGAGGGGTCCTTCACCTTCGTCCCAGATTTTCAGGGTCCCTGTTCGGGCGCCAGATGCCGGGGCCAACCGGCAGCAAACCAGGGTTCGCAGATTGGGGTTCCTGAAATAGGGGACAAGGACTAGGAAGAAAAAGAAGAGAGACAGACACACCGGGTCCGGGATGTCCGCAGTCCAGGCAAAGACTGCCGAGACTGCCTCGTTTATTTTCCACTCCCCCTTCTTCCCTCCTCCTCACCCAGGGAACCTCCAGGTGTTACATTCATATGGTAATTCTCAGGTCATTTACATAGAATAGGGCCAGAAAGCAATAAGACAATAAAGCCATCATCTGATGCAAGTCAAGGTACAGTTTGATTCCACTCTGGCTCCCAACAACTTTGTGTTTTCAAACTTATCAGACAAATTTCTCTATAAGATGCCCCAAATTCTTAGTTCTTATTATCTTCCCACAGGTGAAAAGCAATTTTAAAATGATTACTTTGAGATTCAAAAGAAAGAATTACGATGTTTTTTTAACTGACATGTTGAAGTGAATCCACTTTGCACAACTATTTAAAGATAATAAAAGCCAAGAAAAGAGATTTTAAGAAAGTATCCTAAACTGTCAAGCATTTCTCATAAATTCTTAGTCTATTATGGGCTCATGTGTTTCATGCTTCATTTTTTCCATTTTATTTAGAGCTATAAAATAAAGGGAGTGACACATTTATTTCTTTACATACTATAAATATGCAGGATAAGTTGAAAAGACATGATTCTCTTCAATTATGAATTAATGGGTGTAAAGAAACATAGGATGCCTGGCTTCCACTAAATAATCTTATACTATAACATAAAAGAATGTGACCTATGTCTATTTGAAATAATTGAAATAAGGGCACTAAGGTACACTGAAATGTTTTGAATGTTAAAGTGCAGAATATCCCTTAAATAGTTTGTGCAAAAAGCAAATCTTCAACTGTCATCCCAGAAATTCTGTCACTAGACATCTGTGATGTCTATAATTAATCTGTTTATACTTCCTTTTAATGATTATCATGGAAGAACCTGAGTTCACAGAATACAATAGTCAAGAGAGAGAAACAATCTAAGTAACTTACAAATTAGTTTGAATCCTGCCTCTAAAATAGCATATCATAGACATGCTTGCTATGCAAAACAAACAAACTACACCATACCAATTTAAAAACACATCGATTTTATGAGCCAGGGCACAACTTAGGTGACTTCTCTATGCATTTGTAATTAACCAACATATTATTCTCATCTGGAGGTTCATCTATAGAAAAAACAAATCTATTTTCAAGCAATATACATTCCATAAATAAATCATTGATTTGGGGCTGTCAAATGCAGAGCAACAAGGCTTTGCTGACTATTAAAGGCTACTCCTAGCACCTGACCACTGTTGATGGAATTACATGCAAACATCTCTTACATGGGTTCCTCTTTACTGGGTGTTGGACGTAGTGACTCAGTAAGATGAGTCCATGACAGATATCAGTGACAAGACAGAATTGCAAAATATTCCCGAAGAGCAGAAATGACTTCCTATTACCATACTTGTCATATTTTATAGTAATGAACTAAATCAGACTCTGATCATACTGCCGATGATGCTGGAGGCAAGGATCATGAAAAACACCCCACTGTTTCAGCACCCAAAACCTGAGTTCCTGCATCAATACTGCTACCAAAACAAAGGAATGTATCCATCATAATTTTGGTGCACAATGTCCAAAAATTACATTCATTTTTATAGACCCCAAGCCATAAATATCCCCAGAAACCAATGAAATGTCTACCTCAAGGTTGCATCTTTGTTGAAGCCACAGTATTTTCATTAAAGAGCCATTTATTTTGTTTTTTTAAAGACTATTTTATTTTAGGATATTCAAAGACAGTTAAAAGTATGAGTTTTCTTAACCATGTTTTACTGAAGAGTAATGTCAACTTAAGTGACAACTATTGGATGTAACCAATGACAATAGAAACAAACACCCCAAAAGTCCATCTAGGGCGTATCTCCAAAGGAAGAAAACACACACCAGTGCTCTGTATAGCAAGGAAGCAGTCATTTAGTCATTTATAGCTTATGGCTTAAAATTTCTACATCGAGAACCTCCCATTGAAATCTGCAAACAATTTTGCCACAAGTATTTCTCTTTCTATTCATCGATAAAGACCTACCATTTTTCCCTGAGGCTATTTTCCTCAATACTTTAATTTTACTTCTACAATATACTCAAAAAGCATGTAAAGATTTGAAGAAAATTATTGGAATGCTGATATGGAAATTGAGCAAAAAGACAGCATAACCCTTTCACATATATTAAATACATATTTTCTCTATTTTTAAGAGAAGCACTTCGTAGGCAGAGATAGAATAATTCAAATGTTTAATGTAGTAAATACTACAGATAAAAATAAGCTATTCGGTTAATGGATGTATGACACAACATAGTAACTCGTCAGAGCCAAAGAAGGAATAAGAAATTTACTTTTAAAGGGGATAAAAACATAAATTCTAAAAAAACCTTTTATTCTTAATGTGTCATCATTTAAGTTAATAATTCTGCCCTTTCTATGTTTACATTGTAAATCCTTCCTTTTGGCTCTTTGATAGTCAAATTTATAAACCTTTATTATGAACAATTGTTCAATCCAGTATCAAACTTGTTATCTTAAATAAGTGTCTCAATCTGGCACATTCTGTCATCACATAATATATTAGAGTTTCAGAAATATTTGCATCAACATTCCTGTCATCTTTACCATAGATTTCCAAATTACTCAGCACAGTAGTAGATACTACAAATTTTAAGCATTTCTTGAAGATGCAATATACAAAAACAAGGAAGAAGAAAGAATCATTATAGAGTGTGAGAAAACTGCCAAGTTTAACCAGAAAGTATTAAATCAGAACAGAATATACAAGATCATTGGCTCAGACTTTAAGATGTTAAGTACCAATATAAAAGTATCAAACTGACTTCTATAAAAGTTGGCAAAGAGACATCTAATCTTGTGATCTCTTGGTCTGTCGAGTCTTCTACAAAGCCAGGTTGAAACCATAAGGATTTGAAAAATGGGACTCAGAGAATTGGGTAAAAAAATCATATCCTTCCTTTTTGCCATATTTTATACACTCTCTATTTTTATGCTTAGCAAACTCGATTTTACATATGTATTCTTCAGAATAGTCTAAGCAGCTACCAAAGCATGGGTTGTATGAAGAGAAATCCCTTTTACACCTACCCTGCTCGGACCTGGAGAAAACAACACAAGGAAAATAACTTGAAAATAAATATAACACCCTCAGGAGTTAAACTCAAGTAATTACCTAAAACATGAAAAAGTTGCTCTTACATCATTATTTCTACCTAACTTTAATTCCATTTGTCACACAAATAACTGCATGCCTATAGTACAGTTGTCTAAATGTGTAAAACAATGTAAGGCTTTTGAGTTTTGAATTTCTTGATTTATAGGAAAGGATGTTCTTGGTAATTGTCAATACTTGTGTGAATGTGTGTGTTCTGCATGAATTTTCTATGATATTCCAATAAAATGTTCTCCCTGGAGCTCTTTGCTTTCTCCTAATGAAAATGAACCATATTATATTCAGGGGAAAAAAAACACAAATAAAGGGGCTTTTGGGAACCAAAACAAGTAATTGATCAGTTTCAACCTCAGAGTAAATTATGACTCTATGTCAGATTTTGGCCCAGTCATGATACAACAGACAGCACATTCATTTGACAAGTCCTCATTTCCAGGGGTCATTAGGAGATTTTTCATTGTTTCTGATATGCAAACCCTCAACGTTACTTACAGGCATTAATAAGACAATGGTAAGAGCTCAAACTCCATAGTATTTACATAGCTAGATGAGCCTGCATTCATTTATTTTCATTTTCAAGATTACACAAGTATAGTTATGCATCTGATATATGACTTCTAATATAAGGCCAGCTGTTTTTGGCTTTATTGGTTCCATCTTCAGCTCGAGTCTGTCATAGACTGAAATAGAGACACAATGAACCTAGCTTTAGGAAATTTTAAGCTCCAGCTCTTTGGGAAAATGGTATCCATAAAGAGCCAAGTGTACCAAGATTTGATGAGTAGTGGTATCTGTTGGTGGAGTTGATGCACTCTGAATCCTATCATCTACTCTTCTGCAGAGTTCTGGCTGCAGATTAATGGGTGACCTACATTCTTTGGCAAGCCCTGAAACTGGCAGTGCATGTCTTGTTGCCCCACTTTAGGCTGTAAAGGAAATGATGATTTGCAAGGTAATATCTTTTCTGTTTTAATTCCAAAGAGTGTAATGCTACCGTCTTGTAGCCTACAGGATTCATGTCAATGAGATTAAACTAGTGCAAATGAAGGGCTTTAGTCTTTAATTTGATAGACTCAGCACTTATGAGATATAGTTGTCATATATGTAAAGCCTCCTGAAAAGGGACTGCACATGTCATGCCCCAGATATTTAATGAGTGTTAAATTCAAACTAAAAAAGAAGGAAAAGTAATCCTAAACACTATTTTCCCAGCTTCTTTTCTGCAGAACAATGTCCATCAATTATTTCTAATCCTAACTACTTCTAAGCAAATGCATATAATTGGCACAAAGGAATGTATTCAATATCATCATCATGTCTAGAAATACTTGTCTGCTCACCAGGAATTCCAGAGATGGAAATGAAACTAGAAATGACACAGACGTCTTCAAATTTCTAAGCACCTCCATTTACATGAGAAAACATGTATCTGAAGTAATAACAATTACTTCTCATATACTCCTTCCTAGCAAGACACACATTTGACAGGCAAAGGTAAAATAAATTATCTTAGCAATACAACACAAATTGCTTCACAGTATTGCTCCTTCTCTAAAATACGCAGTGAAGTATCTACAATGCAGTCCATAGATACTTCTGATAGCTGTAATCAGTGTTCCATAATGGTAACAGAACATAGCTTTTGATAAGACAGAAATGAGTATAAATCTTTTATATCTAAGCCTTGAACAAACTCTTAACCACCCAACAAATTTCTGGTGCCCATGGTAAATAAAATAACAGTTTTACTTTAATTCTGGAGGAGATTAAAAGGAGTACAATAGAAATAAGACTATACATGCTAGGATGTAGTACGGCCATGGGAGAGGCTGACATTATTTCTAACAGTATTGGTAATGTTTGTTAAATGAACATCATCAATAGTAAGCAGTAACTAAATTAATAGTTTTAACAAAAAAACATTAAAAATGTGCTAACCCAACGATGTTGATCGCAGCACTATTTACCATAGCAAAGATATTGAACCAACCAAATGCCCCTAAGTTGATGAGTAGATCAAGAAGATCTGGTATTTACACACAATGGAATTCTATGCTGCTGTCAGAAAGAATGACATGGCCCCATTTGGAAGGAAATGGAAAGACTTAGAAAAAAAATCATATTAAGTGAAGTAAGCCAGACTCAAAGGAACATAGGCTCAATGGTTTCCCTCATTTGTCATAATCAGTAGAAACTTTGGGCTCTCCTAGCAAAGATTTACAATAGAACAAAACTTAGATACATAAGGCCATATAGTATGACACTAAATGAAAGGATCTCCAGTTTATAGAAAAACAAAAGTCATATAACAAGTAATTGTTGTCCTTAATGTACTGTTATCTCTCATCTCTTTTTCTGTCCCTTGGTTACCTCATATTGTTACAGTATTTCAACTTTTTACCTGATATATTGTATATACACTTATTTGGTTATTTGAAATTGGATAGGGAAGGGGGAAATCAAAATGGGGGGCAGTGGTTAGGGGAGGGAAATGGGGATCAGGATATGAGAAAGGGTATCAATGTTTGTGAAGTAATGCATCTTCTATCTGGTGAATATAATGTAACCCTTCTATTAATTACAATAAAAATGTATGGGAAAAATGTGCTAACCTTTTCTAAAAAACTTGAAAATTTCCAGGAAGAATGAGTTAGATTTTTCAGAAACATGCTTGCTAGATTAGAACATAGAGTGATAACATCACAGGGAGGAAGGAAAAGACTGAAAAATATATAGAGAGAAACAGAGACAGAGACAGAGTCAGAGAGAGACAGCCAGAGAGAAAGTTCAATACAGGTGGTGAGTGAGCTAGAGATTCCAAATAGTAGGAAAACTTGAAGCATCTTCCCATGTTAAGCCAAGAAATAAAATATTGCTCTGTAAACAAGACCAATAAAGACTTTTAAACAGAATTATAATGCTATTTAATCTACCTATTTTTCTCAGAAAGTAGGGATGGAAAGCTACTCCCTTGACCTTTTCCACAATCCTTGAGGGAATTCAGTTTACTTGAAATTTTTAGAGGACAAAAAGGTTCCAGATTCTTTCGTAGAATGTTGTGAATAGTTGAGCGAAAAATAAGTATTTTCTGCTAGATGTGATCCATTATATTTTGAAAATAAGAAGTTAGGTTATTTGGAGTTTTGAAGAGAGTGTTAGGGGAACATTTGGAATGGGGGGTAGAATTCTTTTCCTTGTTATTGTAGTGCATGCTGAGATCAGAAAAGATAAGGAACCAAAAGTCACATAGCTTCCACAAATGAATTCGAGGAAGGGAAGAACAAAATCCAATCTACAACATTGCTCTATAAACTTGATCACAATTTTGTCACAATACCTGATGTTTATATGCTCTTTTATAGGATTTTGTGTACAAGGGCACAGGTATCTTTTCAAAAGTGTTGCTTGCACGACAAGGCTTATCATGTTTCTTGCATATAATAGATTTTTCTCACATATATAATTATCACATTGATACTCAGCTTTCCCAATGTCTCTATCTAATTTTCTTAATAGTTAATTATCCACCTAGTATTAAAGGCTAATCATCTTTGCACATTTCCACGCATCATTACTGTTTCCATTTAATACAATTCTTCCTTTCTTCATTACAACATATAGAGGTTAGAGGACAAAGCAATAGATCTTTTCCAAGTGGAATGAATATGTATTCATATTTCAATCACAAAATATATCAAAGCAAACTAAAATCAACATATGGCTGTATACACATTTTCCTACAAGTGTATCATTTAATGCCTTAAATTTATTTACAATGTTCCATATAGCCAAGGGCATATAAAGAATGAGATTAACTATAAGTAACAGTCAGGGAGAATATTTTTACTATGTTTTTAGGTCTTATTAACAAGAAATACTGATACATTTTTTCTGCATAGTATAGTTGCCTTTACTCAATCACTCATCTGGTATACATGATAGATAAATGACAGACAAGCCAGGTGTAGTGGCTCACACTTGTAATCCTAGCTACTCAGGAGGCTGAGATCTGAAGATGGAGTTTCAAAGCCAGCTGGGGCACAAAAGACTGTGAAACTCTTATCTCCAGTTAACAACTAGAAAACCAGAAGTGATGCTGTGGTTCAAGGGGTAGGGCTACAGCCTTAATCTGAAGAGCTCAGGGACAGCGCCCAGGCCCAGAGTTCAATGACCATGACTAACAAAAACAAAAAAGACAGACAAATACCTAGAAATAACAGATTTATTGTGTGCTGCTGCCATGAAACCAGGTAGACTGACAATATAAATATGGAAGTGGTAACAAAAAATTTTAATAAAATATTTGCATAAATTGTTTGATTGCAATTGTAGTAAGGGCAGTATTGTGCAGTATGAACTGTTATGAATCCTTATAATGGCATTTTACCTAACTGGAAAGGTTAGGGAAATACCTATCTCAGATTGATGAGTTTTAAAGGTAATCATAAGTAAAGGCAAAAGTCAACAGATATAGAGAAGGATGATCACTGCAGTAAATGGGTAAATGGATAGTAGTTGCAGTGCAAAAGTCCTGTGATAAAATGGAACTTGGATAATACTGGAGAATATAAGAAGCTGATAAGGAAAAACAGAGTATTCTTTAATGGTGAAGAATAGATTGAAGAAAGCATGTGAAAGACATTTACATTTATCCTACAATAAATTGGACAACTGCAGTTGCATTATAAGTAGGCAACTGTCATAACTAGAATCCTTTCAGTGAAATCTTTGCCTCTGGAAGATATATATCTTATCCTATGTACCCCTGCCTCTATACTACCACTTTTTCCTCTCCTCACTATCTGTTTTAAGAAAGTCAAGTCTTAAATTTGTCTCCTGACAACCATTCATCAAAAGTTATGCCAGGAACATTTTCAAAAATAGAAAATTAAGTGTGAAAATGACCCTGAACCCCTCAATGTTAGATTGCCAGACAAGAATAAAGTGGAAATTTTGAAACCATTGTAAAACAAAGTGTTTGTCAGATCTCAATAGTGACACTAAAACACAAACACCAGTTTTAGTTTAATTTATACCATCACAATATTGAGAAAACGAAAATGCAGTAAAACTCAATTGACTTCCAGTGCTAAGTCCATATAGGCTCTAAAATATAAATAGGCATCGCCAAGACAAAGCTGGGATGGTCTATTTTCAAATACAGTTATTACAAGGAATCAATTGCAATTTTAATTGAAATCATACTTTATCCCAGGCCAATAAGAACTACCTGCATTCAAATCAATGTAATGTGGAAATACTAGCCTAATAACCAATAAAATAAATGAGTATATCTTTAGGAATTATCAGAAACCATGATAATTCTTTATACAATATTTTTGGTTTTGTTCATTCCATAAAACTTTAATTAATATAAATAATAAGAAAACCATGGAAACTTGAAATTAACAATTATAAATAAAAAGTAAAATACAATTTTGCAAAGAGAACTGTGGAGGAAAAGGTGTATATTGTAAAGAAAATTATTTAAAAGGTTGTGTTTGACTTTAAAGAAAAAAAGTAATAGTTGTGATTGTTTGGGTTACAGTGGCTTATCCACAATACATTATTCACATAAAATAACTGGCATTTTCTGAACTGTGAATGACTTTGCATAAAACACAGTTGCCAGTGCTACACAGGGCTTCAGAGTTGATGTGAGACAAAAAAAAGAAACCCTTCTTCAAATTTTTGCTTGTAACCATTGGCAAGCTCTTCTTCTAGCCAGAATAAAGAAAAGTAAAATTCGAGTTTTACTAACTTTAAAATCCTTGATAAATGGAGATAAAAGTCATTTCACAAAGAATGGATATATTTCATTCAATTATATTCCCATAACAAGGAACTAAATAGACTACATGAAACTGGATAAAAATAAACAAAATAGTAATCACTATGAACAAAAAGACCCAGTTATACCTATACTCTGAGCTATTCAGGAGGCTGTACTCCCAGGGGATCATAATAAAAAGCTGGTTTGGGCTGAAAAGACCATGAGACTCTATCTCCAATTAAAATTGCCAGCACAATGTACAACTGGAGATATGAATTATGAGCAACACCAGCCAGGGGCATAGAAGATATGTGAGTATGGAGCCTTGAGTGGAAGCCCACCCTTCTCTGTTTCTCCTCTCTCACTCTCTCATTCTCTCTCTCTTGTTCTCTCTCTAGTTTCTTCCTCTCTCTCTCTCTCTCCCCCCCCACCATCACACATACACATAGAGAACAAGAAAAGAGATAGTTATAGTTAGTACTACATTAAAATAAAATCTCTATATTGATTTGTCCAGGCAGAACAGTTTCTGAAGTGTAATATCCAAATATTCTGAGAGCTAAGTTATCAGAATTCCATTTAGAGCATATGCCAGAAGGCAAGAAAGCAGGAGCAGAGAAGATGGACAACCGTAGGAAAGCTAAGTTATCTTGCATGCTGATGGAGTTTATAGAGTGTCCATCATTAATGCCATTTTAGTAGAAAAATGGTAGCTCTTTATCCCTGCCTGAAAGTATGTTCTATATTTAAAAGTGCTGTAGCAACAGGTAACTGCCAGAAATGGAAATCAGACACAAGGAAAGAGTGTAATTTTTATTTGAATATTCTCTTTGTATCGTTTGAAATAAATAATAGACACAAATTATACTAAGAGGAAACCTAAAGACAGAATGCTTGACTGTGAATGTTGGAGCTGGAATGGATAGACTCAGATCTCAGCCTTATCTTTCCAATAGCTGAAGAACTGTTGAAAAAAACAAGTTTTCAATAACTGGATTTCATTTTTGTCTCTGCAAAATGAAGACAATAGTGGATTGTAGCTTCTTTGATATTTGGAAGAAGGAAAACAGCAAAATAAAACTTAAGGGCTTGTCGAAGGGCTTGTTATTATGATATAATAAAAAGTAATTATGGAAAAGCAGAATCCTGAGTAAATTGTTTAATTGGCTTTTGGAACTGCTTCATCTCACACGATGAAAATACAGTACTATACATAAACAAACTGCTTTGTCACACGTAGAGGTATGACGATTTGAAATGCTACAACAGGAAGAAAAAGCAGTGTTAATTCAAGTGTGACTTTTTTAAGCTCATGTACTTAATACAAGAGCTATTATTGGCAAGGTAAGTCACTGGCCACAGACTAAATCTAGAAAGTTTACAAACTCAACTCACTCTCATTCATATTTCACTTATTTATCACTGTGCTTATAGTTTCCATTTTAGTTCACTGCGCAGCAGTCTACTAACAGGTGTGTGTTTGTGCAGAAATTGAATCCTACTCTATAAATATACATGCTGTCATCTCTCTTACTGTGATTATAATGTTAATGTTGAGTTTTAATTTCTCCCTTTGCCTAATTAAAACTCTATATTTCCAGGGGCCAGGAGTTTGGCCTATTGGTAAAGTGCTTACTTAGCATGCACAAAGACCCAGGTCTGATTCCTTGGTACTTCACATAGAAAAAATGCTAGAAGTGGTGCTGAGGCTCAAGTGGTAGAGCTCTAACCTTGAGAAAGCCCAAGGACAATGCTCAGGCCCTGAGTTCAAACCCCAGGACTGACACAAACATATATATATATATATATATTATTAAAGAATTTATTAACGTTCATTTTTATATCATATTTTAAATTATAAGTTTAACAAACAAGTGTTCATGAAGGGAATCTCTATTTACAATCACTGGGACTGATGAAGTAGGAGAGACACTGGAACTCATAGGCACAGGCAAAAGATTCCTGAACAGAATCCCAGGGTCATAACAGATAGGAGAGAGACTCGATAAATGGGACTACCTAAAAATAAAAAGTTTCTGCACAGGTAAAAACATAGTCACAAAAGTAGAGAGACAGCCAACCAAGTGGGAAAAGATATTCACCAATAATACATCTGACAAATGCTTAATATCCAGTATCTACAGGGAACTCAAGAAACTAATTCCCTCCAAAATCCAATAAACCATTCACTAAATGGCCAAGGGAACTAAAGAGAGACTTATCAGAAGAAGAGATTAACATGGCAGAAAAGCATATGAGAAAATATTCATCACCTATGGTCATAAAGGAAATGCAAATAAAAACAACCCTAAGATACAACCTTACCCCAACAAGAATGGCCAAGATTTTGAACTCAGACAATGACAGTTGCTGGCGGGGTTGTGGAGAAAAAGGAACCCTACTGCACTGCTGGTGGGAATGTAAACTAGTTCAGCCACTCTGGAAAGCAGTGTGGAGGTTTCTTAAAGAACTGAAAATAGACTTTCCCTACGATCCCGCCATACCCCTTCTATCCTGAACATCATAACCCAAGATATGATAAGGACACCCGCTCAGCTATGTTTATCTCTGCACTATTCACAATAGCCAGGCGATGGAAACAATCCAGATGCCCTACTGCAGATGAATGGATACAGAAAATGTGGTATAGATATACAATGGAATTCTACATAGCCAACAGACAAGATAAAATAATGGCATTCTCAGGGAAGAGGATGAATCTAGAGCGAATCATGTTGAGTGAGACAAGTCAAGACCTAAGGAACAAAACGTGCATGGTATCCTTAATATGTGGCTATTAAATCCAAAGAGTACAAGAGCGAGGACTCAATAACTGCATACCCAAAGCTAAGAACATGGTAATGGAAATTTAAACATAACTATATAGACATAAAAACCTATGACTCTATAGACATAGTTTATTTCATAAATTAATGTTTCTATAACATACAAACCCTTATCCTAATTTTGATTAAGTTCTAAATACTAAGTCCCAGTGATTGTAAATAGAGATTCATTTTTGAACACTCGTTTTTTAAACCTGTTATTTAAAATATGATGTAAAAAAATCAACGTTAATAAATTCTTTAAAAAAAACCCTTTTGATTATTTGACCTGATAACTGTGAGCAAACTTTGTCATGTGTCACATCCAAGGAGTGAGTGGTTCAAACATGAGCATGCTCAGGCCTGGATATAGCTTGGATGAGTGCAGAGGCCACAGCCAAGGGGAAGCCTGCAGTGAGAAGTGTGAAATCCCTCTCACCTGTGGCAAAGGAGGCCTGGAATGGAAATTGCCATATCTGCTAAGCCACAAAGACTTGGAGATTATATAACGCTGAAATATAATCAAAGGGAACTTGATCCATAAGTACCTTTCATCCTCCAGTTTTCATTTAGCATTTTTTACTGATAAAATCTCAGAAGGTAGGAAACAAAGGTGTCTACCAAAGCAGATACTAACATTGAGACCTTCTCTCACCTTTGGACACCAAATAATCAATGGAAAGGCAAAGGATAGCTATAGAAAGGCAATAAACCTGCCCTTATTGATACAAAAATTGATACAGGGTAATGCTACACCACAAATTTGGTGTCCTGGCTAGTTGGTCAGCCGGATGAAAGCTGAAAGAGAATGGGATAGTTGACAGGGTACTTGGTGCTATTCAGAATCAAACCTTTGATAATATGTCCATATTCTCTATAAGCCAGTAGTAAAAGGTGGCAGTTATTATTAACTGCATTTAACAAGTATCAAAGGAGCCTGGAAAATAATTTTTTCAGTAAATTGTAAGAATCCATAAGCTCAATGATTTGTTGAGTTGGAAGTAAAACTGCTTCTCAATTCCAAACAGTGAAAAATAAAATGGTCTTCCATAAGAAAGGCCAATTAAAACTCTTGGCAAGCATCAAACCAAGGCTATGGTCATTGTGTTCACTATGAAATTCTCCCAACAGTTGTGCCTGCACACATAAAAAATCTCCTTTCAGTAAGGTGACATCTCTCCAGGAGTATAAATGAAATGTTTAGATTTCCTACTAAAACTCACTAGAATCATGATACCTGCAATTAAGTCAAGAGATTGATTCATGAGTTTTTAGTCAATAAAATGTAAGCACAAGCATTAATTCTTGGAAGGCTTGAGAAGCTATTGCCAAGTTGTCTTTGCTCAGTCATAACAATCTGGAAAACAGGTACCAGGAAGGCACATAGAAGGCCTCTGTCACTGGAATCTGTATTAAAAATGGTAGAATATTTAATGCAGAGGGCAGACACAGCATCAAATAAGCACAAAGTTTTATGGCCATTTTCATCTAGCCTCTGGAATAAGACAAGTCTCTAATCAACTTGTGGAAATGAAGGTGTTATATATTATAGCAGTAACTATGGAAACACAAACTGAGAAAGTGAAATCCAATGGAAAATAATACACAATGAGGAGAGGTAAAAACAACTGTAGGCAAGGTGAAGCAATGAGCCCTTTTTTGGGATTTTTATAGCATTTCTGAATAGAGTGGGTAGCACAAATGAGACTAATTGTAGAAATCATGAAGAATTTGACATTTTCATTTTTCAATATGTGTACGCATAATTTTTTTCACCTAAGATTACTAAGCTGCTTAGGCAATATTAAACTAATTTTCGGAGACTGTTTTGATCTCTCCAGAAAAATAAGGAAGATTCAAGAATAAACAACTGTTAATGTGGGAGATATAGCAGTATAGACTGACCGATACAATAGGAACCAGTAAAGATCCTGTTCATACCTTAAAAATATATATCCTAAGAAATATATTTGTTCTATGTTAGAGGTTTCTGGGACAGATCTTATAAATCCTTTGCAATTTTCTGAGTGGCAGGGGGATCCAAAAGAGATCCTATAGGAGCATGCCTCAGGTGACGCCTGGTAAAAGTCTTTAGAGTTCCAGAATGGAGACTGATAATCAGAAAAATCTAAGCTGAAACCATCAATCCATCACCTATACTTCAAGGAAACAAATGTAGAAACTGAACTCTCCTTCACCAATGGCCAAGGCTTTAACAAATCACCCTTCTGTTATGAAAACATGTAAAAAGTTGGACTGTTGAGGTTGGGGGTGAGAGATCCCAGGATGGTGAAAAGGATGTCTTCTTACGTCTGAGGAAGGTATGAATGCCAGCCCGTACATAGCCTAACACATCTTCCACGTGGCTGCTCTTGAGTTATATCCTTTACAGTAGCAAGTCATCAAAGGTAAAGCCACCAGGCACTGGTGGCTCATGCCTGTAATCCTAGCTACTCAGGATCTGAGGATCAAGGTTCAAAGCGAGCAGGGGCAGGAAAGTCTGGGAGATTCGTATGTCCAATAAACTACTCAGAATTGAAGTCCAGAAGTGGATTTATGAATCAAGTGTTAAGTCACTACCCTTGAACACAGAGACTTAGAGACAGATATCAAGCACCAGGCCCCAAGTTTCTAGCCCCAGGAACAGCAAAAAAAAAAAAAAAAAAGTAAAGCCATCTCCCAAATCCTTATAATTCATCAGTGAATGTGATAAGGAGGTTCTGATGACTTCATTGAAAATATGTATAATCCTGGTTTTGAACCACGATCCTCAGATCTCAGCCTCTGAGTAGCTAGGATTACAGGCATGAGCCACCAGTGCTCAGCCTAGTAAGATAATCTTCCTGTGAATTTTACAAAATGTGCCTATATACAGATAAAGTAGTTCTAATTTTAACAAATGAATTTTAAAAATGGAATGGAAATGAATTTATTATGTAAGTAATTTTGATCATACAATCTGGGTAATTTCAATATGTTGACATCTGTATATTTGGTTTATTCAATCTATGTGTATATTTGCTGCAATAAAAGTATCTATCCTTATCGTCTGTATAACTACATATTAATTTTGTGCTTTTTATAACTAACTTCTACATATTTAGTGGCTTAAAAGTACACAAATACATTACCTTACATTTGTCTTTCAGAAGTTTAAACTAGGGGCGGGCAGTTTGGCCTAGTGGTAGAGTGCTTGCCTAGAATGCACAGAGCCCTGGTCTTGATTCCTTGGTACCACATACATAGAAAAAGCTGGAAATGGTGGTGTGGTTCAAGTGGTAGAACTCTAGCTTTGAACTCAGATCCTGAGTTCAAGCCCCAGGATAAGTAAAAAAAAAAAGTTTAAACTAGAGCTTCTTGACCTAAAGTAATCATCTAATCACTTTTCTTAAACCAAGTCTTCTAATAGCCTACATATATATATATATAAATATATATATAGAGAGAGAGAGAGAAAGAGAGAGAGAGAGCGCCCATATATATAAACTACATATAACATTATCACCAAAAAAAAACTTGCTTTCTCTCATATTCTCCTCTCTATAGCTAAGTATAAACTATAATTTGTTTGTGTTTTAGTTTTAGTTTTTGTTTGTCAGTTGTGGGGCTTGAACTCTGGGCCTACATTTTACCTCTTGAGCCACACTGCCACTTCTAGTTTTCTGGTGGTTAATTAGAGGTGAGTCTCAAGGCCTTTGGTGTCTGGGCTGGCTTTGAACAGAGATTCTCAGATCTCAGCTTTCTGAGTAGCTAGGTTTACAGGCCTGAGCTACAGACACCAGGCTAAACCACGTATCTTAATTTCCAAAAGGGAAAGTGAGGCAATCTGCAAATTGTGAGACAAGGAGCTCACAGGGGCTTGCAACAAGAAAGTAGTACTTACTTAAATAAATAAATGTACATTGAAGTTACTCAATTAAGTGAAGGGGTATGCTTTTTAAAACTTATTGCCTTTGGAAGATAAAAAAATAAGATAGATTTTAATTTTATGATCTTTACTAGATATTTCTCCTAAAGCCAGATAGAAACTGTGGAAACCTCTAAATTGTCATACATTAAAATTCCTCCTTATAAGAGGCAAATGCAGGAAATAAGTACAGACAAGCTTTCTGGATTTGTCTTTTTTCTCGGAAGATAACGTTGATGTCATTAATAAGTGTTAGTTGCCTGGAATCATTAGAGTATGGTAGTAAGACAATAGGAATTACCTTGAATTTCTACATATAAAGTAGAATATTACATTTTATTAGCAAGTAAATCCTGGTAATGGATTCCATTTGGTTCTCTAAACATGCCAAGATACTTCCTTGCATTTACAAGATTGCAATGAGGTTTAACAAGGGAGTCTAACTGTCTTTCTTTCATTTCCATTTTTAACTTTTTCATGTGTGGTTTTCCAGGGCAGATGCCATTCTGCCAGACTCATTTCAGTATAAACCATATACATCATGCATACACGTGTATACATAAAGAACAATCATTTCTTTTCCTTCTGAATCATGTGACTTCCTTCTGTGACAGGCAGCAGAGCAGTGCAAAAGGCAGATTGATAGACACAAGGAATTCAGCACACACAATGCTGCACATGAAGGCTGGCTATTATAAACAAGAATCGTATTAACGCTTTGGTCATAAAGCCTGCTTAATTAAATTTAATTGTGCTTTCTCCCCCATTATATCAACTTCACACTAACCACACAGCTTTTCCTTTTTTTTTTTTTGCCAGTCCTGGGCTTGAGCTCAGGGCCTGAGCATTGTCCTTGGACTTTCTCAAGGCTAGAGCTCTACCACTTGAGCCTCAGCACCACTTCCGGCTTTTTTCTATATATGTGGTACCGAGGAATCGAACCCGGGTCATCATGCATGCTAGGCAAGCACTTTAACCACTAGGCAAAACTCCCGGCCCCATGCTTTTCCTTTTTTAAGAAGGAAGCCTTATTCAATTACTCCAGCTTTCAAAGACAAATGTATCTTTTGATTTGGATCATTTGGAGCAAGTGAAAAAAACCGAGAGTTTTATTTAGAGGATGTTAGACTAAAAGTTGCTATATAAGTTTCCTGTGCTTCTGTAGGCCCCTAATTAATCAGTTCATTATTATGTAAGGGCTCCCAATGGTTTTCTTTTTTTTTGGAAAAAATAAAATACCCTCAAGGGCTGGGAGTTTGGCCTAGTGGTTAAAGTGCTTGCCTAGCATGCATGAAGACCCGGGTTCGATTCCTCGGTACCACATACATAGAAAAAAAAAGCCAGAAGTGGTGCTGAAGCTCAAGTGGTAGAGCTCTAGCCTTGAGAAAAGTCCAAGGACAGTGTTCAGGCCCTGAGCTCAAGCCCAGGACTGGCAAAAACAAAAAAAAATAAAATACCCTCAAAGAATGGTCAAGTCAAGACAGTCAAAAAAAAATTTAATGAATGGGTAACAGAAATGCATTTTTTTCTTTTTAAAAAAATTTTAATTGTAATGTTCAGAGGGTGACAGTTACATTCACCAGATAGTAGGTGGATTACTTCCCACACATTGATGTCCTTCTCATGTTTTCGTCCCCTTTCCCTCTCCCCAACCCTCCCAATCATCTTGTTTTCCCCTCTTTCCTTTCCTATTTCAGATAACCAAATAAACATATATACAATATACCAGGTAACAAAGTCAGATACATTAACAATATGAGATTAACCAAAGGGCAACAAAAGAAAAATAACATAGTATATTAAGAGCAACAATCAAACAAGATAAAGCTCTTATTTCCATAGCCTCCATATCCTAAAGATCTTTTCATTTAGTCTCATCCTATATCACCTTATGTGTCTAGATTTTGAGCTATTGTAATCCTTTACTAGGAGAGTCCTAGATGTGTACTATTACAAATGAGGGAAACCATTGAGTCTATGTTCCTTAGGATCTGGATTACTCCACTTAATATGATTTTTTCAAGGCTTTCCATTTCCTTACAAATGGGGCAATGTCATTCTTTCTGATGGTAGCATGGAATTCCATTGTGTATAAATACCATATCCTGTTAATCCAATCATCTACTGAGGGGCATCTGGGTTGGTTCCATATCTTTGCTACGGTAAATAGTGCTGCAATGAACATCATTGTGCTAGTGGTCTTAGTGTGTCCTTTTTTTCTGGACATTTGTGTAAATGCCAAGGAGTGGTATTGCTGGGTCATAGGAGAGCTCTATGTTTAGTCTTTTGAGGAACTGCCATACTGCTTTTCAGAGTGGTTGAACAGAGATACATGTTTGAGAATGTACTTAAAGCTTTGCATTTCATTAGGGCCGAGTAGATACTTTGCACTGAAGAAATAAATGTTAAGACAACCTGTCTCTGCAGGACAATAGTAAGTGTACACAAACAAATATCATGGTAGGATTTTTCTGCTGAAAAATTACTGATGGAGTAAAATATTAAGCAGACTTTTGAAATGACCACACAATTTGTTGAAGGAGAAAAGGTTACTTTATTCCAGCAGGTCCCAGAAATTGTTACAATGGACAAAAAAAAAAAGATTCAGGTTAAGTTAGACTGAAGTGGAAATACTCAAAAAAAAAACCCCAAATTCTATCAAACTATTGACTGGAGTTGGGGTTTTGTATGCAGGTTGACTGAGAGAATAATCTACTTCTAAGATCATTTATTTATTGGCAGCATTTAGTTCTTGGATTCCATGGGCGTCAGATCCCTGTTAGCTATTAACTGGCATGCAGTCCATGGATGGTAGATAGCCAACCCTACATAATCATTTTCTTCAAATTATGCAAAGTGAGATTGCAAAACTGATAGTCTACCAGCAAGGCAGAAGGCACAAGCCTCTGTAATCTGATCAAAGTGCTTCTCATCATCACTGTTACCTTCTATTAGTATAACACAAGCTACTCAACAAAGAGAAATCTATAAGGCCACAAACACCAGGAGATAAGATAGAGTTGATGGCACTCTTAGAGTCCACCCTCCATAATTGAGGTGCCATAACCTGATCACACATAGATTGTCTGAGAACTATACAAACTTCTGCCCTTGGAAGCTTTCATAACTCTAGTCCTCACTAATCCCATGCTAAATAAGCAGTAATGTGTATTCTGTGTAATCATGATGGCAAGACATCACAAATAACTAATCACTAAGTAAAAGGAATCAATAAAATATATCTAAATGATCTCCAGTGGAGGCTGGCTTAAAGGTGATGAGAAAGGCTGGCTTTGAAACAAGCTTGGGTTGTTTCAACTATAGTAATATCATTTTACTGTAGTTGAAAATAAATATAGATGGAATAATAATAAATATAATAAATACAGATGATAATAAATGTTTTTACAACGAGCTACCATTTTAAATCTTCAAGTCTACTCCTCTTTCCATTCAACTAAGAGAAAAAAATCTTAGCCAGGGTAGCTTCCTTCGCTGGATGAATCACAAGTAAATTTATATGGCTCAAGTTAGGTCTCATTTTCTGTGTTTTTCAAGTTTAAGCTTTGTAAAATTACAATTTATAGTAAGAAGAATCCTTTATGTCATGGCCAAGAATACACATATATGCATACATATTCGCCATAGAATTTAGACAAACATCTCACATAGTATTTTGCCTCACCAATCCATTCTGTTTCTGACCCAGTATAGTCTCGCTTTCTATCTGACTTTGTCTTATTCTATTCAATTTCATGTTCAAAAACGATGATCAAGGATTATTAAATCATTACATAGATTAGTATGGACTGTCTGCTTGGAGATCACCACTCACTTTTCAGTCATTGTTTAGCTTCTCTCACATAAATAATATCTACCAGGCTGACTCAGATTCTAGAATCGGAGATGCAATCCCCAGGACATGCTTCCCAAATGCAGTTCTGAGCAGGGTATTTTCATCAGCTGAAGTGAGGTGAAAGCATTTGCTTCTCACAAATTACCTTCATTTGTTACATACCATAAGTTAGGCTTATGAATGATAAGCCTCCAACAGCGAGGATGATTTTCTTTCTTTTCAACTTCTGAAGAAGCAACTGCATTTCTGTCCTAAATTCTGTTTGCTAATGATCCATACATTTTATAATAGCATAGATCCCAATATAAATTCCAGCCAATCTTTCTCTTTTGCTGTCTTTTAGTAGAATTTTCTGCAGAATCCAAACTGGAATCTGATAGTCTTGATTTTTTATAGAAGTTGATACAATAAGGCAAAAACAATTGGCCTAATGGTAATGAGCTTGCCTAGCATGCAGGAAGCCCTGGGTTCGATTCCTTGGTTACCACATACAGAGAAAAAGCTAGAAGTGGTGCTGTGCTTCAAATGGTAGAGCACTAGACTTGAGAAAGTAAAAGGATAGAATTCAGGCTCTGAGCCTGGACTTTGTCAGCCCCAGGACCGGCAAAAAAATTCTAAAAGAAAAATATGACTCTAATCCATGATCATTCAAAAGAACAAAACAGAGATAAGAGAAATGAGTCCACTGGTTTAAGGGCATCAATATCTCTGGGAGGTACACAATACCACAATACATATACCATATATATACACATGCATAAAACATGGCCTGCCTTTGAGTTTCTAATATTTTAGAATATGTTCTCTGTATACATATAGAATAATATCAACTAAATAGCATATTCACCTCTCTGAAATATTTGGACATCTGAAACTATTCTTTAGTGACTTCTCAGGAAAAAAAAGTTTATTGTATCTGATCATGTTTCTACTTTTTTGTGTTATTTTTCTTCTTGTTCTAGAATTCTTTCTTTTCTGGAATGCACATGTGGTTTTAAAACATTTCTATCAGCGTGAGGGAGTCTGGTAGGTTCTGGGTGATTAAATTCAGAACCCTGAGTTGTTATTCAACTTTCCTACATATCAAAAACAGTGACAAAGAGGAAAAAATGTTCATAGGTTGTCTCTCTCTCTGTCTGTTACTGGTTCCCTCTGTTCTCATTCTGGATATATGATGCCAATAAAAAACTAAATAAATAAAATCCTGGAACTTTATGTTCCCAAGTCCCCAGCTGGTCACTCTTCTCTAAGCCTTTCTTTTTTTTTTTTTGCCAGTCCTGTGCTTGAGCTCAGGGCCTAAGCCTTGGGCTTTCTCAAGGCTCTACTACTTGAGCCACAGCACGACTTCCTGCTTTTTTATATGCATGTGGTACGGAGGAATCGAACCCAGGTCTTCATGCATGCTAGGCAAGCACTCTAACACTAGGCCAAACTCCCAACCCCTTCTCTAAGCCTTTCTACCTTTCAGAGATTCATTCTGTTTATAACCTGTCTTCAGGGCTGTCAGATACGCTGATAAGAAGCAAAGGAACAAATAACCCCATCACAAACCAGGGACTTTGGAAAGATGATGCCTTTCTAATAAACATCATTTTATCCACATTTTTAAATGATGTTTCAAAATAAAATGGTCAATAATGGTTAACATAGGAATTAATACAGTTGTGTGGTTATAATGTATAGAAAAAGTATAGAATAAAATGTCAGCATGTCTTGACTAACGGTTTTACTTCTATCATAGCTACCATATCAGAGCCTGGGGCTCCTGACACCTTCTTATCATGCTTATCACTTTTATCAACCATAGGTTGTTTTTCAGTGCTGTACTGATATCAGCCATTCCTAGGATGAAATAGCATCCAGGGGCTTTATTCTCATGTCCCTAGGTAACAAACAGGTTCTAGACGGCTTATACATTCTGGGTGATAAGAAATGCGCAAATCCAAGGTTGTTCAGATGACAAAAAAATGAAGGACAGAAAACTGCAAAGAATCTCTACCTATAAATGCTATCCTTATAGATAGAGTATAACTTATACATACACACACACACATACACACACAAACACATTCAAGTATACCATATACAAATGCACATACAAAAACACACACATTTGCAAGGATAGTTTTTAACTAATTTTGTTCAAATTACTATATCTTTGCTCCATTACTTTTATAATTATTCCACCTACTTATGATTCATAGGACAGGTTTCATTATATAAATATTTTAGTATGAAATATACAGGACCTATGGAAGAGTTTACTCTTTCATTCCTAGTCAATTATTACTACTTATTTGTTAGCTAACAAATATATGTGAGACATCAGAGCTATAGGAAAGACAAAGCTATTCTGAAAGACAAAGAAACTATTTATGAAAGCATGTCAAAAGGTATACCCAGGAAGACAATTTATCAGTACAGCAATCCATAATCTCCCTCTGACATTTCCTCAAGCCTTCTTCTAGAATCATTCATTCCTTTACTGCCTCAGCTCATTTTCATTTTTAGCCACCTCTTCATATGCCAAATGTCAAGTCTAAAGGTAAGTTTTCACAGAAGATAAACTCTCAGAGAAGTAAATTGACCAGAAATTTTTATCTACAGAACTCCAACCATCAAGTTGAAACTATCTTTGAAAAGATACTTGGCTTTTCTATGCAGGAATTCAATGCAGGAATTCATTTCTCAAAGTCACTGAGGATTTCAGGCTTCATCTATATTATGTGAGCCAATTAAATGTTGTAATACCCTGATCATCTTTGTCTAATCTTTTATTGCATGAGAAATCTTGTTACCTATTGGTAATAGCTTTGGTAATGCTACCACAGAGTAAGTTGCGAACATAATGACATCTTTACTGGGCTTTCATGCTGCCACCACCACAACACCATGAGAAAGAGAAATCTTTGGCATCAGAAATATGTCCCCATACTTGATTTATCATATTTGTGTGACTTTTGAGCTCAACTTCCTTAGGCATTCATTTTTATAGTTTGTATAGTGTAATGAATGTTGAATTCAGTGAAATATATAACATTTCTCATTATATTGCCACTCTCGTGCCTGATATGCTTGGGCAGCAGACAGGAACAATTCCAGAGAAAAGGTAGGACACAAAATGCTGCCTTACTTCAGACCACAATGATGATAAAGACAGTAGAGAGAGAAGCATATTTTAGTCATGTGTTTCAGTACTGAATACATAAATGTATGGCTGCGAGTGGTTTAGACAATAAACCAGCTTCTTGGCGGGAGCCTAATGAAGGAATTAAGAGCACAGCTTTTTAAAACAAAGCAACTTAAAGAGAGAGGGAAATGTGGATATGAAATGTGATTATTCCAGATTTACTCTAATGCTTATATAAACTGTCACCTGTCTCTCTATTGCACCCAGGCCACACAAGACGTATATCGTCTACACACTTCTTCCCAGTAAAAACAGGGTTTATGATGCTGAGACAATTCTAATGCTCAGGGGGTCTTTATTCAACACTAACAATGGTGCTTTAAAATGTCCTCTGATTTTCTGATAGAAATTCAATTTAATGTAGGTTACTTTATTAAAATAACTGTCTGCCTAAACACTAATGACACATCCTGTATCCATAAGGCTATTTAGTCTAGTGATATAATTTATTTCACAGAGATATTCTGGATTCAATTGAAATTTAAAAAAATACCAAAACCAAAAAAAATACTAAAACCTCGAAATATGTTAAGGAAATCCATATTGTAAAAGCATACATTCAGGAACTGAAAAGAAGAAAATTTTCGCCAATTCATTCTTACAATTTCCTTGTTTCTGGCATTTTTAGGATGAGTGTAGGACAAGATTAGCTTTATAGATGTTCTAGATGTGGTATCGTTTTCTAATCCACAGCAGAGATCTCTTTAGATTTGGACAGTTTATGTGTTTATAACATAACTCTAGAGACCTAAGGCAAACATAAAAAGTTCAGAAATGTTCAAAATCTCCACCTCTCTAAAGGATGAAACCAGAGTGGTAGACTACAGACTTACCAACATCATTATGTAAGTAACAAATGTCTGGAAGCTCACTGAAATTAGCGATGACATCGTTCTCAAGTAGATTTGGCAGATTTCAGGGAGACTAAAAAGGCACACTTGCCGCTTAATTTAAAACCACTCCCAGGCCTATTCCTACCCACCTTCATTGCATCCTTTTGATCATTAGTTGCCAACAGAAGTTCTTTATTCCAGACCCCTGTTTACTCTTCCCAAATTTTGCAGTTCATCTGCTGTTTTTCAGTAACTTCACTGAGCAGCTAGAGGAGGGTGAATAAAACTCATTCCATATTTACATACACAAAGTTATTTTTAAATAGTTTATTTCATATTCCTGCCATTTTCAACCCCACTCAGGGAGCTGAAGGTAGACAATGGTGCCAGGTTGAAGAGCAGTCCGCAATTAGGATCATTGTAACTGGAAGAAAAGCCACAGAGTACCTGATTTCCCTGAAAGAACACTTCCATTAAAGGGGTGAAAGAGGGTTAACACAGGCTAGTAATCATTGTGGGGGGAGGAACACTCATCATGATTGCAAATAGAATGACATTGCCAGAAAGAAAAGAGTGTGACTAAGAATTCTACAATGGCAGTTAGCAGTGAAGAACGTCAGTCTTCTGAATGGCAAATCAAACTTACAGTAATGATGAACTACACAAGTATGTCTACCTCCTTTCATTCCCACAACTGATCATTCAGACTAAACAAACCAACATTTCAAGCATTGATGGAAAAGGTTTGTTTTCAAGTTATTTGGATTATAGTTATCATGAATTATCGCATAATTTAGAAACTGGCTACTTCCTAGAACTTAATGAAGGTCATTATTTTTTCCCAACACAGTAATGACGAATGAAGTTCCATTTCTAAGCCACTCATTAAGCTATTGTTGTAGACAATGTTTTTCGATGAGTTGATTCACAGCAATCCCTGTAGGTTCTCACTATGTAGATATAGTAAAAAGCAATGCCACTGAATGAGTCCGTTTGTCTTACTCTAGTTAAATATATACCCAGGAGGTGGGGGAGTGGGGAAACATCATACGACATCTAAGAATCTGGGATGGAAATCAATTTATGTTGGGAACAAAAATGTCTTCTTTATAAATATTTATAAGAAAGGATTTCAGATTGTATCTTTAGCATTGAATGGTACATATTATTCTTATTAATGTTTCATAAACATTTGTACAAAAGACAATATGCTTTACTTTGCTCCTAAGTATTAAGTAGAATTATTGCAACATCTGCTTCCAATGGTTGAGTGCACAAGCTACTCATGCCATGTCGTAAATTCCATGATGCATTAAGATGCCATTAAATGTACCTTCTGCGGTTGTCTCCTAATTTACATACCTTGTAAATCATCAAGTAAAAACCATGTGAACTGGGGGATCATTTCCCATGATCTCCCTTCTGCCACAAAGTAAGAACCATTTATATTCTTCACTCTAAACTCCACCTACCTGAATTGCCTCTTTTCTGAGGCTTTGCCTACAAACATTTGAAAATGTTGTCTTCAAAATGTTTAACTATTTCTTATGATAATATGGAAACAAACAGAAAATAGACTAGCATACGATAGATGATTTTAAAGTAATACTTGTTTAATTGACTATCCATTTTGTAAATCAACGTTGTCTTGCCTTTTCAAGATCCAGTAAGTCGAGAGAAACTGGAAGAGGATCAAGCTCTTAACAGTATCTCTTTTATCTCAGTCCTGTTTGCAATGCTCTTACCATATGGTTCCTAGAACCGCAGAATCTCAGCATTAGACAGGGCTTAGAGCTCACCTGGTGTAATTTCGAGCCAGCGGCTGATTCCCATAGATTTCTGGCCATCTGCTATCTTAGCATTTCCAGGAATGGGGCTCCTGTCCATCCAATGTGTCATTCAGATTATCTCACTTTACATTTCTTCAAGGAAAAGCCTCATTTAACTTATAATCTCCTGTCTCCTCTCATTTCACAATCAACCGTGGTAATATTTCTACTTGTCTTGTGCTGAAAGCCACATTTTTTTTAAGGAACATGTCATTCCTCTGGCGTTCTGGTACCTGGGACTTAGCTGAGAAGCTGCTGTGAAAACCAACGTAGCTGCCTGGCAAAGCCATAGCTTCAAGAATGTTATTGTTCCAAAGCCATCTGAGACGAGCACATTTCCATTTTTAGTAAACCACACTTAGAGCAATTTTTCCCTATTGAAGATAAAGGATAGGAATGTTAATATTGACCATTGCATTTTCCATGAAGTTTGGATGAGATTAATATCCTCTGGAAACACAATGCTCTAAGAATGTTTAGAGCAATGTCAATGAAAATGGACAGATACATATGGATTTTATATCCAAGACTGAGGAAAGAGAATGATGAGGAATAAGAAAAAGCATAAAGTCATTACAGAGGAATACATGAATCCAAAATGAACTGTAATTTTACCAGATTAAATCAATTTGTTTCATTTTGAATTTATGTCTTCCAAATGGAAGTTATCTAATAAATAGAATAACCTTTTCTTTCTGGGCCAGATTTGTTTCTTAATGTCATGTGACTTATAGATTGTAACAATTCTAACCACTAAAATCATACAGATCATTTATCATAGGGTTTTCCTAAAAAATGAACCTCTAAAGTTTTGCCTTTAAGAGAAAGACATGGTCATCAAGTAATGGGCAATTTTTAAAATTGTATGACATGGAAGAAAGCTTTTTGCTTCTCCTCTTTATTTTTGCTCAAAGTACACACATCAGTCTTTTGCAGCATTCAATCCTTGAACTTCTATGGAAAGAAACATAGTGAGAAATGGGAATTCTCTGTTGAATCTATGTCTTGTTTTAAAACACCAAAGTATAAAGTTTTCTTTTGCTTTTGTCTTTCAGGAGAGCAAGATTCTGTCCTGATAAATCAAGGAGGGGGAAAAGATAAGAGAGGAAAAGAAAGTTGGACTTCAATTGTATTAGCATATTGCAAAATGCTTTAATATGTCATTTTGCAACATGTTTTCATGAGGTACTAGAGGCGGTGCCAAGGAGTTGATACCAGGAGGAAGGTATATGCCTCAAAAACAAATCCAAGCACATGAGATTCTGACATTTTCCCCTCCTTCCATTTGCGAGGTGTCCATGAGCACACTGGGTCGAGAAAACCAATTTTAAATGTCACTGTCATCAGAGCACAATCATATTTTCTATCAAATGTAAAAGCAAACCCAGGCTCAATAATAACACATACAGAAGATTAAACCTAGGCTAAGTCAGCTTCTCAGATGGAATTAAGATCCTGTTAATGTCAGAGAAAACAAGCCCCATACTTCCAACAGGTATCATTTACCAACTGAATTTCTCCTGTTCCCTGATGAGTGAGAGTTATTTGGAAGTTTCTGAAATGCATCTGCACATGTATTACAAGGCTAGAAAGTTGATATGAAAAACAGTTTACACAGAGAAAATTATATCCCCCTTATCAGAGCCATACATATAAATATAAGAATTTCTCAAGAAAAATATGAAAGCTAGTTGTACCTGAAACCAAAACTCTGAACCAATCCTACATTTTTTTAGACAACTCAGGGAAAACCCCATCTTCTTTGTAGACATGAGAAAAGAAATTGAGGTTTCCATCCTTCACTTTAGTCACAGGCAACCAGACATTTATTAGTAAATATGGGACTAACCCTAGAGCAGGGAAATCAGGTGAAACCAATAGATTTCTGACCTATAAAACTAAGAAATAGTAAATGTTCATTGCTTTTTTTCTCATATATTTTTATTGTAATTAATAGAAGGGTTACATGATATTTGCCAGATAGAAGGTGCATTAATTCACATACATTGATACCCTTCACATGTCTTGGTTTTTAAAAGATTTTGACTCCCAAATTCTACTCAGTGTCTTTATTTTAGAATATACACAACAGAAAAGCACAACAGCTTTGGAGGCTTTTATTTGTAGCTTTAACCATATGATGACTGGGAGTAAAACAAAAGTTAAAGAATTGCTTGAAAGTAGACACTTCATTTAGAAAAGTGACTCATGAATCCCAAGCAACTAAAATTTCTGAGGACATTTCACAATGTAATATCAGGAAAGAGACATTAGAATACTTTAAGTTCCTAGTTCTATTTCTGTACCCCCCCTCCATTTTGATTCGTATTCATATTAAATCTATTTTATGTCAAGATATCCACCTTTCTTCATAGGTCCTTAGTTTTTCCTTTTAGAAGTTTGACCAGGAGAGTTTGGTCTTTGCTCTCTTCAAAGATTAAAAATCAAATTCCTAACAAGAACATTTTTTTGTTTCTTTTCTCTTTTCCCTTCTTGCTCTTTTATTAATTAGTAAGTAGCAAAACTTAATTTGTCCTTCTTTCTTATGAACTATAATGAGGTTTTGATGAAATTTCACAAAACTCAAGTAACTACTATTCTAAACACAGCCTTGTGTGGTCTCTTGCTCTGTGTATGTGTGTGCATGTTTGCATTGTCTACCAAACAAAACCATCAGTTTCCTGAAGTAGTTTATCATGTTTCATACTTTGCTACATACTCAAGAATCCAGCTCACAATGGATGATGAAAAACAATATTCTAAAGGATTTTCTTTAATTTTTGTTTAATCTATATCCCTAGTTTATTCCTGCAATGATTAGCCATGGCTACTTGTTTTCTGTTTTTGAAGAAATTCAAATGTTGGGGACAAACTCCTCTTTTCAATTGAACATACTCAGTTGGGAAATGGTTTTAAAACCAATTTCAGATGATGTTAAAAATCATTCTCCTTGGGCCAGGGCCATGGTGGCTCTAGTGGAAGAGCTCCAACTGCAATTAAATATGTACAACACTGAACATGAACACACACTCTGAGTATGAAAAAGAGACTATAAATCAGTAGTCTAACTCCACTCCTTTATTCTAATAACTTAAACCTGAGGAAATTTACCAGACACTATTATTTTTGCCAGTCCTGGGCTTGAGCTCAGGGCCTGAGCACTGTCCTTGGACTTTCTCAAGGCTAGAGCTCTACCACTTGAGCCTCAGCCCCACTTCTGCCTTTTTTCCATGTATGTGGTACCAAGGAATTGAAGCCGGGTCTTCGTGCATGCTAGGCAAGCACTCTACCACTAGGCCAAACTCCCGGTCCCCAGATACTATTTTGAGAAATATGCATTCTGGCTTTTCAGTGGTAGTTCCATTATTTTAGGGGATTAAAGCCATCTGTCCAAAGACACTTCTTGCCATATTTTACTAGATATAAATAATTAAAAGACCTGACAATGGATGTAAGCTCTAGAAATCTATCCCTATCCTAAGTATTTTAATTTGGGCCCATGACAGATGTTTTACTTAGGAAAAATAACTCATATATATATATATACACATATTTAGGTATATTCATAATTAACATATCAAATCACAAAAATGATTATTTGCTCACTTATTCTCCCAATTTAAAGGTCTCTACATCATAGCATCATGAGAAAAGTAAGTCAAATCATTTAAAAATCTCGCCACGGACACACAAGAGTTGCATCCACCATTACATGTTGTTGTTATTCTATCAACCAGAGTTACAGTAGGTTTTTATAAGCAAGATCACATCCACAGAAATAAATGAATATTCATCACAACACCACAGAACAAAATGTGCATATGCACTATGGGGTTGACAGGGCAACCTCAGTGTCATCAAGCACTCAGGTTCCTTCCATTTTTCTTGCTCCGCATCCTTCTATGTCTACCCACAAGGGGAGAAAATCAACCTAGGATTCCAGATCCCCACAGTCGTGATGGAACAGAAAGAAGGACAAAAGGGCAACTGTCAACTGATTAGCTGCATTTAAGGTTTATGCAAAATGTTTTTTTTGTGCAAATCTCACCAGTCAGAATTTACTCACTTGACAACAATTAAAACACAAAGGAGCTACCCATTTAATCTTTTAACTGTGCAGAGGGCCAATTGAATAAACTGGATGGGGGAAGTATTTTTCCCCAAGAAAGAACATGAGAAAGATATTAAGTAGTAACTAATAAGTTTTGCTAAAGTGGCCTACAATTTCCCAGGTGTTTACGTAATTATTTTTTATGGCTTCATGTTTTGATGGAATGTAGTACCTGTAATATACTGCTTCCTAACCATTCCTAACCATGCAGTCTCACAAATAGCATAGTTTATAGAATGCTAAATATAGGCTCAGTGATGTGTAGAAAGAGTAACTAGATTTTTAAATGAACTAAGTAAAGTTAATTAATTCATTTGACAACAATGGACTAAAATAATTGAATTTATAAGAATGATGTAAATTCTGGAAACTTTTTTTAGCCAAGTGATAGAGGCAAAAAGCTAACTCCTTGAGGAAATAGTAGTAACTGCAATTATAAAGAGGTTAATATCATGCCCTTAAAGATCTAAAAAATCATATCATGAATCACAAAGAAAATAATTAGGTTTCTGTTTGCTTTCAGTGATGACTTATAGGGAAATGAGAATATTTTGTACTTATATTCATTACATATGGAGAAGTGACATGCTTTACTTCATTTCTATTCAACAAATATAACATTTTGTGAGAGTTGATATGTCAAATGCGAGCCACAAAATTGTAAACTCCTGCAAAATCTGAGGTCATTTGAAAATTAAGAAGTATCTAGATATTAATCTATAATAATCAGAAGGCCTATCTATTGATATAACCTGTCTATCTTATTAGAAAAATTTCAATGTTAGTTGATTAACTACTAATATAAAAAGTATAATCCTTATGTTTAATAATGTTTCTTCTTATTTATGAAGACATAAATGAAAATATTCATATATGAAAAATATTCAGAGAAGAAAGACTAGGTTCCTTCACTGATTTCTTTATAACAGCTTTTAATTTCTTTTTTTTAAGAGAAAATTCTTATAAGCAATTTATTATTTGTGTGATTTTGGAGACAAGTACAGGAAAGAACACTTAAATGGTGAAATTAAAATTCTGGTACAAAAAGGAAAATTAAAAAGAAAATATTAATAACTGAGAAAATACATCAGATATATCCATATATGTCTCAGGGATATAAATAAGACTTCTCAACTTAGAAAGAACACAGTCATTTGAATTATTTAGTGCATCATACATCCTTTTTCTTAACTTTATTTTTTTATTTTTTTATTGTAATTAATAAAAGGGTTACATGATATTTGCCAGATAGAAGGTGCATTAATTCACATGCATTGATACCCTTTCACATGTCTTGGTACCCATTACCCTCCCCCCCAGCCCCCCACCCGTCTTGGTTTTCCCCCCTTCCCTATCAAATTTCAAATAACCAAAAACAAATAAATTCAATATATCAGATAACAAAGTGAGATACTGTAACAATATGAGATACCCAAGGGACAGCAAAGGAGATGAGAGATAACATAGTACATTAAGGACAACAATCATTCATTACATGGCTTTTGTTTCAATATCCTGGAGGTCCTTTCAATTAGCTTCATACTATATGGCCTTATGTATCAAGATTTTGCTCTATTGCAGATCTCTGCTAGGAGAGCCCAAGGTTTCTACTGATTATGACAAATGAGGGAAACCATTGAGCCTAAGTTCCTTTGAGTCTGGCTTACTTCACTTAATATGATTTTTTCTAAGTCTTTCCATTTCCTAACAAATGGGGCGATGTCGTTTTTTTCTGACAGCAGCATAGAATTCCATTGTGTACAAATACCACAACTTGTTGATCCACTCATCAATTGAGGGACATCTAGGTTGATTCCATATCTTTGCTATGGTGAATAATGCTGCAATGAACATTGTTGTGCTAGTGGATTTAGTATGTCCTTGTTTCTGGATGGTTGGGTAAATGCTAAGTAGTGGAATTGCTGGGTCATAGGGGAGCTTTATGTTTAGTCTTTTGAGGAACTGCCATACTGCTTTCCATAGTGGTTGAACGAGTTTGCACTCCCACCAACAGTGTAGTAGTGATCCCTCCTGGCCATATCCCCTCCAGCATCTGTTATTATTCGTTTTCCTGATCCTGGCCATTCTAAGTGGAGTGAGGTGGAATCTTAGAGTTGTTTTGATTTGCATTTCTTTTATGACCAGAGATGTTGAGCATTTCTTCATGTGTCTACAGGCCATTTTTGTTTCTTCTTCAGAGAAGACTCTCTTTAAGTCTTTGGCCCATTTTTTAATGGGATGGTTGTTACTTTGGAGATTAGTTTTGGAGTGGTTCAATTTTTTGAGTTATTGATATATTTTAGATATGAGGCCTTTGTCCGTTGTTTGGTTGGTGAAGATCTTCTCCCACTCTGTAGACTTCCTAATTAATTTACTAGCTATGTCCTTTGCCATACAAAAGCTCTGCAGTTTAATGCAGTCCCACTTATCCAGCCTTTCTCTGATTTGTTGTGATTCTTGGTCCTTATTAAGAAAGTTTCGACCTGTGCCAAGGAGGCCTAGTGTGTCTCCTATTCCTTCCTGTAAAGTTTTCAGTGTGTCAAACAGCTTTTAATTTCTTAATCTTGATTATTTTTTCCAGACCATGGTCACAAAGCATTTCATAAATAAAAAAGCAGCCATATTTCAAAATGTTCACCCAAGTACTTTTGCCATGGTACGTTTCCCACAACTCAGGAATTTTCCTATTCACTATTTAGGAATAACCTCAGTTTTCATTTCTTTCAGAAGATAAAGTCCGTCTCTTTCAAGATTGGGATTAGTTAACCGGCCCCTGTGGCTCATGCCTGTAATCCTAGCTACTCAGGAGGCTGAGATCTGAGGATCGAGGTTCAAAGCTTAGCCCCATCATGATACTCCGTGAGACACTTATCTCCAGTTTACCACAAGAAAACCAGACGTGGTGCTGTGGCTCCAGTGGTAGAGTGCTTCCCTTGAGCTAAAGAGCTCAGGGACAGTGCTCAAGCCCAGAGTTCAAGCCCCACAATCACCAAATAGAAAGAAGAATGGAATGAATATACATTTATACACAGAGTATCACCTTAAGGAATATATTTAATAAAAGTTTACCAATATCTGTCTATACCATCTCAAATACAAGTTCAAAAAAAAGGACTGACTTTGACTAAGGTAAAACAACATGGTAGCAACAAGTAACCATAATGGTAATGTGTTATATGTTTCCTTTAGTTGCAGGGATGTGCATATTTCATGAGAATATTGTAGGCCAAAGAGGGATACCAGGATATCACTTTCATATCAGTTGTCTTTTAGATTTTAAAAATCAATTTTGCACCCTCATATTACTTGTTTTGGGAGTTAGATTTTTTTAAAGAGCACTTTTACTTACTTGAAATTGCCTGAGCATTCAAATTTAATATGGATTAATCTTTGAATATAATTCTGAATCACTGCTAATTTTATGACGATGTCTCCCACAGGGAAAAGTGACTATTACAGGTGTTCATCTTTAAAACTAAATACAAATTACAGCTCTAATGTCTTTGAAGATTGACTTTCCATATAGCTGAAATGTTTAATTATGCAACATTGTTTGTTATAAACATCTCGTGCTTTGTCTTGCTACCAGATGTGACGAAGCCATCTCTTTCAGAGGTTTAGTGAAATGAAAACAGGAAAAGGTAAATCACTTTATCGTGTGTTTAACACAATGTAAGCTACATGTTGGCACCTATAACATAGATGAAGGTGACTTGAGTCTCTTTAAGACAAGTGTATTTGCCTGGAATAACATTGTTCATCAAGAGACAGGGGGGAGAGAGAAATTCATTCTTGGTTAGAATGTAATAAGAAAATGTACACAACTAATTATAAGCATACTAGAAGGGTTCTATGGCCTGAAGGAAGTATTTTGTTTATTTTATGAAGGTTCATTAAACCCATCCTTGCAATGTAAAGCACAGACATTTTGTAAAATAATGTAACAGTTCAGTATGATGAGGTGGGGAAATAGAAGACCGCATGTAACTGGTAATTGCTGTAAGAGAACAGTTTTCAAAACTATGGTTTCTCTGTTTGTTTTAAAGATGAAAACAACTGTTTTTATTTCCCAGTTGTTTCAGGAGCAGTGCTGGGAGGTGAGCTCTAGGTCTTTTGCCTGTAGTTTTACTGGGCAGAGGAGACTTACAAACTTCTCAGCCAGTTGTAGGGAACTTGGCAAGACTATAGGCTCCTAACACTGCTTCTATTTGAATCATCAAATTCTTGAGTTTGAGGAGCTAAGTTATGGTTGTAACAATCATTCAGAAAAACAAATGCTTAGGAAAAAGACTTAAAAAACAACATTAAGTTTTGATGGAAGAGATGTAATAGGTCCTGAGCTCTATTTTATTCTAATTTGATCTTATGTATATAGCCTTATCATATATGTATAGGGGGAACATTTTTAATTCCCTTAGAATGTCTAGACTATTTACATGTAAATAACTATATAATGAAATACAGTATTACATAACTATCATATCCACAAGAGTTTACAATGAAAAATGAGTACTCAAAAGCTTCCAATTTGTTTTCTAGTCATTGAACAACAAAAAACTCAAACTATCAATCACTATAAATGCAAGTTCATATTTTTTTGCCACTCCTGGGCTTGGGCTCAGGGCCTGAGCATTGTCCTTGAACTTTCTCAAGGTTAGCACTCTACCACTTGAGCCTCAGCACCACTCCCGGCTTTTTTTTTCTTTCTATGTATGTGGTACTGAGGAATCGAACCCAGGTCTTCATGCATGCTAGGCAAGCACTCTACCACTAGGCCAAACTCCCAGCCGCCAAATTAATAATCTTTTTTTTTTGCCAGTCCTGGGCTTAAGCTCAGGGCCTGAGCACTGTCCTTGGATTTTTCTCAAGGCTAGAGCTCTACCACTTGAGCCTCAGCACCACTTCTGGCTTTTTCTATGTATGTGGTACCAAGGAATTGAACCCGGGTCTTCGTGCATGCTAGGCAAGCACTCTACCACTAGGCCAAACTCCCAGCCCTCTGAATAGTTTTTTTATGAGTTACTGTGGATCCTGCTTGAGTTATTCTGATAAACAAAATTCACCTAATCTCCTAACAAAACCTGAAGCTTAATACTGTCTGTATCCACATTGTAAGGCTATAAAATTAGTTTTTTTTCAGCAGACACAATTCACCATCACCATTCTCTCCAGAATTCCTTACACCAAGTATTTGTGAAGCTGCTTTGAGGCTTTATCTAAAGGGCTTCAGACAACTTGTCAGATGCATCTACAAGGGAGAACTGCAAAACCTAGCAGAAAGAATGATGTGAAAATGTGAATCCAGCTCACTGCCAATCCAGATACAAAATTCTTCCTGGTGCCCCTAATGACCATTCATTTTCTTGGGAAATGCCCACCCTATACATATACATTGACAGCTTAATACCTGATTAATAGTTACCATCAGATTGTTATAGCCAAATATTTGATTAATAGTTATCATTAAGTTGCTAACTAGCGAAAGAAGTAGAATGCATTAACAATCACACTCAGAATTGCTTGACTTAGCAAATTTATCACTCCACCATGGCTCTGCAGCTCTTAGTTTACCAGCTGTTGCCCATGAGTAGTTTAACATCTGTAATATCCCTGTGATTTAGGAATGGTTATTACCAGTATTACTCTAATTTCTCTATAAGTAAATAGAGGTTCAAAGATACTTAACGACTTTGCTCGATTTCCACATAAGAAAATGACATGAGCAAAATATGAAGCACAGATTTTCTCATTCAAATTCCAGATGCTCTTATTTCTATAGAAACCTGCATCCTCCGATTACTGCATTGCATCCAATAATTACCATGTATGTACATCACCACTCATTATATACAAATGCTTTTGTATCTCCTACAGTCAAAACTCAACCCCTCTATTTCATTTAAAATTTTGTTTTGATTTCAGCTCTGTCCTAAAAGTTTTTGTTTCTGACAAAAGATATCCACAGTGTTCACAGCTCCTAATAATTTAAACATAAAAAACTGAATAATTAAGCTTGCAAGCAGATCTCTTCAGCATGGAACCAAATGTTACATCTCAATCATATTTATTTTTCTCATATAGGTCATTGGTGGCAAGAGAAAATGTCTTTAATATATACTAAAGTTGAAAATCAAATTGTAATTATAGCATTACATGAGTATTTGTTGGCATTTTCCTCTCATTTGCATTACTTCCCTATGACAATTACTGACAATTCTGATCATACAGTTATAACTTTTGTAAGATTTCAAAATGTTTACATGAATTATATAAACTTTATTGTATAATACACAAGCAGGAGAAGGCTTTAATTGCAGCATTCACATATAATCTTAGCATTCTAAAAATTCTAAAACATTGAAAATCCTTTTCAAAAAATATCTTTGAACCATCCTTAGAAAATTTCTCTTTTCTCTACCCGAGATTGTCAGAAATTTAGGCCCGTTGAGTTGACCTCAGATTTTCACACCTGGCAGGGGAAGAAATTATAGTAAAATATAGTAAAAATATAGTAAAAGGTAATACAAAGTTTATTAGAAAAGAAAATATGGGCTGGCCACTGATGGCCTCTCGCCATAATCCTAGATACTCATGAGGCTTAGAATTGGGGATCCTGGTTCAAAACCAAGCAAGGCCAGAAAGTCCACAAGAAAAGTCCAGGAAACCCAAAGTGGTACTGTGGCTCACTACCTTAAGCATAAAAGCTCAGAGACAGAGCCCAAAGACTGACAAAAAACAATGGCAGAGAAAGAGCACATGGCACAGATAAGCTACAATAAGGCAAAACATTTCAAGTTATCTAAGCCATCTTCTGCCATCTTTGGAGCTACAATTATTGCCCTCGGGCTGAAAGTGTAATAACAAGGCTCTTGAAAAATCCTACTGTGTGGACTCTGTGAGGTCACAGCACCCCTTATTTCTTCACTCTTGATTTTCTTACTCTCTCATTCTTTTGTAGGTCCTGCCTCTATTTCCTTGTCTGGCAATATATGACTTAGCTTCTCTTAATATCAGCAAATAGGCCTCAATTCTTTGATTCCTTGTTTTTCTACTAAGTCCTATGAAAACTATAAGTGATAATGTGTGATAGGGAGTGGACTATAATAAACGATGAGCAGTATGCATTACAATTAAAAACACTCAAAAATAAGTGATATTTTGACTGCTACACTAAAGTAGACTAGCATATACCTTCTTTACCATACATCTCCCTCTGTCTATTTGCCATGAGTATCAACACACTAAAGCGCTAAGCTATTTGACTCCTTTTAGTGAAAAGACCCAGGTTGACCTAAGTCATTGCAGGTAAAAAGTGCACTTGATTTAGTGTCTCTAATGCAATAGTTAATAGCTCTGCTAGAGCAGCACATTTTATGTCCCTAGAGGGTGCTTCCTGTTTCACTCTAATTACCCAACATTTTAGGTATGGCTCTTTCCACCCAACTTCCCTGTTGTTTTAAAGTTAATTACTGTTCATAATCATAGCACTGGATCACTGAGAAAGAATAAAGAAACCAGTCTTTGAATTCATGTATTTTTCCCTGCTGATAGCAGGATTGCTCCCTAAAGGATCTTTCTAACACTTTGCCCATTTCAGTTACAATTGTCCCCAGAGATGTCATTTCCATAATTTTCCCTGAAACATCATTTGACCCATTATTAATTTAATGGATTTTATGATTTTTTTCTTCTTATACACAAAACATACATTCCATTTCCTTAATTTGGTCTCATTTTTACTCAGTGTAAGATCTCATAATGGCCTAAGTAATTTCTCTCTGTCTTCTAACAACTACATGCTCTACAAAAGAGAGTGACAGAAAATGATTATGGTGTAATTTTATCCATAATATAGAATATTAAATTGGTATTTTGTTACCAGTTTTACTGTATAAATGGAACTATGTCTTAAGGTGTTTAATGAAAATACTACATAACTTCTTTGAAAAGTTTAAATAACCTCTGAAGGAAAAATAAATAATGTTTTTGGATAAGTATGGCCTTCTAAAACTGCATTTTGTAATACGGTGAATACAATCATTGGGTGTAAAGTTGAAAGGTATTGTATGTAATAAAAAGTCCTCATTCTCTTAGACTCCAAGAAACCACAATCAATCAATCAACTGATGCTCCAATCAATTTCTCTATCATCCTTTTAAATGTATTTATTATTATCTGTATAAGCAATATGAACACTGAGAAATTAGAAACTAAGAAAACAGACATATAGCATGATCAATTAACTTGCAAGATGATGATTGGCTTAAGGTATTACTGATATTTTCATATTACTGGTAATAGAATTGCATTAGCATTTTGAAAACTAACATCCAAACAATAGCTTTAGAAGTGGTTAAAAAAAAAGTCAGCGGGTGCTGGTGGCTCACTCCTGTAATCCTAGCTACTCAGAACGCTGAGAGCTGAGGGTCACTGTTCAAAGCCAGCCCAGGCATGAAAAGTCTGCGAGACTCTTAAATCCATGAACTAATAATTATAATAATAACCACCAAAGCTCATGTACTATCTCTTTACAGATTTTTGAACCAATTTTTGATATAGTTTTTTATATAGATTTACCATTAGGGAGAAATTATTAGTAAAATAGAATTAGATATTAAGTTCTTACAAATAAAAGTATATCTAAGCTCTTGCTTATCTTCCCAAAGTGCATTCTACTTAAAATCTTCTCCATCTATAAAGGCAACTGCACCCATTTAGGTTTTTGGATTAATATAGTTGGAGTGATGATCCTATCTTTTTTATCTTCATTAAAAAATGTAATTGGGGGGAGGGATTGGTCGTGGGGCTTGAACTCTGGGCCTGGGCACTGTCCCTGAGCACCTCAGCTCAGGTGTAGTGCTCTACCACTTGAACCACAGCACCACCTCCAGTTTTCTGGTGGTTAATTGGAGATAAGTGTATGAAGGGACTTTTGTGCCCTCACTGGCTTTGAACCCCAGTCCTCAGATCTCAGCCTCCTGAGTAGCTAGGATTACAGGTGTGAAACACTAGCACCAAACAAGCCTTGGTTATTTTGAACACTTTAATATAACAAAATAAAGTCTGATTATTCAGTCCCATATTTTCATTATCCAGAAATTGATTAAGATTCTTTTTCCTCAGAAATGAGAAATCAATTCTGAGTGAATAGTATGAAAGCTGTCTACCATTGACCTGTACTGTCCATGCTGTAATTAATAGATATGAATCGATACATACCAGAAAACTTGTCTACTAAGGTCCATTTGAGAAAAAAAAATCTACCTATTTTATAATTTTTCTAACCATCAGTCAGATAAAATCATATTTGAAAACATCATGGTCAATTCTTACATAGTCTATCAACCAACAAGATAGTCAAGTGAAGTGTCAATATATAGAGGCTACTTGACAAGGGTTTTGCTCTTTCTATGAATATCAAAGAACAGTTACAACTTAAGCAGACAGTCTGGTGCTAACCAGGAACAATTGGCGGAATAAATGGATTCTAGCCTTTGCCTTCTGATTAAGAATGAAAAATGCAAGGGGGGAATATATTATGTTTAAAGGATATTTTCTTCCCTAGACTCTGACTTTTATAAATCACAGTCCTTACCTGCTTGCCAGCATTTTCGCTAGAAGCACAGATAAATATTCTTGCTCAGATAAATGGACTCCAGACCTCCTTATCTTTCACCACTCCAGGATTCCTCTAAAACTTCAATGTGGTGTGGAGCTAAAATTTCCCATCATCCTCTGTGCTCAGTTTGGAGAAGGCTCCCATCAGTGTCTCTCCCTCAACATCATACACTTATATCTTGGTTATGTCTCCCTTTTTGTCACTGTCTTTTCCATTTCTAAGTCTTGCCCTATTTCACTCTGTATTTCTCAGCACTGAAGTCTGGGTCCAGCACCATAGAGACTTGCAGTATATGAGTCTCATGAATGATCACAGATATGAATTGGCATTGGCAATAGACACATGGCCTGGACACAGTCCCATCCTGTCCATTAGTCTCTCCACATGATGAGCACTTTCTCCTTCAGCTGCACTTTTTTAAGAGGCTCAGAAGATAAAGGGAAGCATTAGGAAGAAATATTCTTTTCTCGCCGATTACTAGTTTCAACATCTAGAAAACACAGGCTAACCAGAGAAAACATATATATGTATTTAATAAATGTAGAGGTCATAGGACCATCAGTAATGATGACCAAGATGGGGAAAAATGTGTATTTTCATGGCAATTTGACTGAAGACATGGCTCAATATGAGGAGAACAATTGAAAGATGAGTTCCAGTAGACCTGCAAGAAAGAGAAAGAGCAAGACTAGTTCAGATTCTTCTGCTATGTCTTCCTCTTGGTTTACGAAAGGGTAGGCATCTTTCATGGCAGCATCTCATGATCTACTTCAGATCATAGGGCACACATTTTGGGGGCTTATTTCTGAGAAAAGTGAGATAAAGTCAAAATGGCAATCAATCCTGCTGATGTCTTCCACAAACATCTTGAAGGGACGTTTCAGTCAAAAATCGTAGCTAGTAGCTATGTGATCATTCCTTAGCCCAGTCAAGGAGACATCTAAAAATGGACCACCCAAGAAAGAAGCACATTACATCAGACACCAGCGGCTCATGTTTGTGATCCTAGCTGCTTAGGAGACTGAGATCTGAAGATCACAGTTCAAATTCAGCCTAAACAGTCCATAAGACTCTTATCTCCAGTGAACCACAAAAAGCTAGAAATGGAGCTGTAGCTCAAGTGGTAGAGTATTAGCAGGACCTGAATTCAAGCCACAGAACTGGCATAAGAGAGAGTATGAGAGAGAGAGAGACAGAGACAGAGACAGAGACAGAGAGACAGAGAGAACTGAGAGGGGAGGAAGAGGAGGGAGCAAAGGAGAGAGCACATTGATAACAGATGATTGTATTTCTCCTCCTGTTTCAAGTGAGTGATGTCCAGGATGCCGAAAGGTCTGCTGACTACATAGAGAAGAACAAATTTCTCAGAATACCAGACTAGCTAATCCAGTGGAATGTTTCTTCTGTGATGATCGTGCTTTGTTAAATCCTCTAAGTTTACCCTTTTATTTGGTTTGCATATTTGCCCTGTCTCAAAAAGGTAAAAAAAATTAATAAACTAGGCAATTTTTCCTGCAACGAATAAGAACTCTGTAAACACATTCCATTAAATATAAGTTTCTTAGGATAGTTATTATGCTAAAAAAATCCACTGCATAACATAATGCTGAGGAAGAAATAGAAGAAGCAAGAAGCAAACTTATAATTGCATTCATTCATCTTATTTTCAACATTTGAAAATCAATTGGTCTGGCTTTATAAATGCCTTATTTCCCCAAAGATTATTTAAATTCCAGACAACCATAACTATCTTCTTCCCTTACAAAGTTTCAAATGCTCTTCAAGTTCCCATCCTTCCTACATCAGGTTTGTATCAAAGAAGAAGTGACTGATGTAGTTATAAATACTTACCAAGGAGTTTTGGTGTTCATACGAATGAGAGGTCCTCAAGAAATGTGCAAGGCGAAGAAGAGACCAGGCCCCTTCCATGAAACCCAGGGCAAGTGCCTACCAACATTCCAAAGATTCCCCACACAGAATTGCTGAAGAAGCTTAGTGATCTCCAAGAAATGTTTGTGAGAAACAGAACCTGAGAGGATTCTGATTTCAAAGTGGCTCAAACTATATGTTCAAAATATATCAAGAATTAAAACAACTTAATGGTGAATCAAAAGAAATCCGAGTACTTAAATTTTGAGATGATCTGAATAAGAATTTCTCAACAGAAGACATACAAGTGGCCAAGAAGTGTAAAAAATCCATAACTAAAATTCAAAATAACTTATGATCCAGAAATCCACTAATGGGAAAATATCCAAAGAGAAATCATCAATATGCCAACTACACACCTGCACTTACATGCTAACTGAAGCACTATTTATAATAGCTATTCCATATTTTATGGAATCACCTTAAGTCCATGAACAGATGAACAGCTACATAAAATATGGTGTATATACACAATGAAATTTCTCAGCAACAATTCACTTATAGCAATAGAGATTAACCCAGAGCACCTTATGTTAATGAAAAGAACCAGGCACAAAAAACTATACTTGGTCTTGTTTATAGATAGATAGATAGATAGATAGATAGATAGATAGATAGATAGATATAGATATATATGTATATAACATTAAAAATGGTTGATTTCATACAAGTTTAGAGTGAAATGAAGTCTACTAATCTCTAGGAAAGGTGGGTTGGAGAGGGAGATTGGAAAGGGCTGATTAATCTGTGTAATTGTACAGCTAGGAGGATTACATGCTAGTATTCTATGGCACAGTAAAGTGGTTACAATTTTAAAGCAGTAAATTACATATTCCAAAACAAAAAAAAGTGGCTCAAACCAAGCTTTTTCACTACAGAGTACTTTTTCAGTTAGAATGCTAGAAATCAGACAATGGGAAGACGTGAGATGAGGAGAGCAGGCCGGGAAATACCTCCTCTGGCTCCCTGGCACTATTCACATTAAATTCAACTCCTTGAAGAAACCCAAAGTGCAGCACTGGCTAGTTCCTTGAATTTCTCCTGCTATTTTTCAGAGAGGTGAGTGGAGGAGGAGAGAAATGCCTTTGAATGCCTTTGTGTGGCCTGTCAATTCTTCCAGTCTACTGGGAAACAGTTGTTACTTTTAAAAAGCTTTCCTTTCCAATCTCCAGGATATGGAAACTAGAGCTTATCTGGTGTGATTGTTGTTCTTATTGTACTATGTTATTTCTCTTCTCTTTTGTTGCTGTTTTGTTAATCTCATATTGTTACTGTATCTGACTTTGTTACCTAGTATATTATATATATATATATATATTTGATTATTGAAATAGGAAAGGGAAAGGGAGAAACAAGATGATTGGGAGGGTGTGGGCGTGGAAAATAGGGACAAAACATGATAAGGGGTATTAATGTGTGAGAACTAATGTACCTACTATCTGGCGAATGTAACTGTAACCCCTCTATACCTTATAATAAATAAATTTTTAAAGCTTTCCTTTCTAGAAGGTAGCCTTTTACATCACCCACAACAAGAAAATAAAATTACTAAATACTACAAGTGTGGGTCTGTTTCTAATCATGGAGAGATTAAATGAGTGGCTCATTGACAGTCAATGAGCTCTATCAACCAATGACCTCTAATTCTAATGACCTAAGCCCTCAGGCTACCAACCTAGACAACAATGATTAGCAGAGAAGCCTGCTGGGGTTATTTATTTATTTATTTATTTAATTTATTTATTTATTTTACAGCTACATAAAAAAGGAATCTGTGTTAATGGAGAAGGAGTAGACCTGAGAAAGAAATATAAAAATGACTGAGCTATAAACAGAAAATCTTTTCAAACTTTCCTGTGTACTACATGTTGGAAAACTAATTAGCAAATATGAAGGCTTAAAAAGCCACTGCTAAAGAAATGTGTGGGATTGTCTATGGAAAGAACAAGTCATTAAAACGAATATTGACCAAATTGCACTCTTGGCCTCTATCCTTTCTAGATGGAGCTGCAACTAACAACACGGCTTGGTAAAACTCTCACAACTTACTGCCTGACTTCTCACTGTAGCCAGCCATTACTGTGCCAGGGGATCCCAGGGGACTCTCCTGTTAAGTGCTATGTCTCTTCTTCTGAAGTGCCACTGCTCTGGTGCTCTTCTTGGTAGTGAAGTTTTCTGCATAGATACCACCATTGCTTGAAACATGTTCTTCCCCAGTGTGATTTAACCATTGCTAGTCCGTGTGTCCTTGCCAAAGAATCTTTTTTTCCAGAGAATTTTATCAGGTTTATTTATAATTGTTATAAAGCTGAAGTGCTGAAACTTACTCACTGAAACATATTGACTTGCATTAAAGCTTTCAGTCCCTGCAGTTATATTAAAAATTCACACACAAATGAATGTAGAAAAATTGCCAATACCTGATTTCTGCCCTCCTATTTTTCCACTGGCAATCATATACTTAGGTACCTTTTGATCCCATGAGGGGGGCACATAGCATTCAGAACTAGTGATAACAAGAAAACTTTGAGAATGAAATGCTTCCCATCATAATGGATTCTTAAGCACATTCTCCATGTATACGGCATGCTAACTGGATATCTTTTGGCATAATTGTTACATGTTTGGCATGGATAGCACACAGATTGGAAGACAATTCCAAAGAAACTTAATTAAGGTATCTTTAAAGGCTTTCTGTACTTGAATCCACATTGTTCTCAACTACTCATTGATTTTCATCTGTGATGCTATTTGCCCACAATTTTTGTAGGTACTTTTTAAAAATCTCTTATTAAAAGGTATTTGAGGAGTCAGACACCAGTGGCTCATACTTGTAATCTCAGGAGACTGAGATCATAGTTCAAAACCAGCCCTGGGAGAAAAGTCCCATTAAATTCTTATCTCCAATTAATCATTCCCAAACTGAAAGTGGTGCTGTAGTTCAAAGAAAACCCCAGAGAATAGTGTTGGAGATGTGGATCAAAAGGAAGAACACTTGTCTACAAAATGCAAAGTCCTAAATTCAAACTGTTCTTCCAAAGTATTAGAGGCAGAAAGATTGTGGAGGATGAAAAAAAACCATAAAAACATATTCAATGAAATGAAAATCACCCCAAATCTAAATTTCCCCTACATATAGTCCCTGTAAGAGATGATTATACTACTAAAGATGGTTCTACAATGAGTTCACACAGTGTGTTGAATTTGTTTTACTGCATTTAAGACTATATTGTGAGAGGTTGGGAGTATGGCCTAATGGTAGAATGCCTGCCTAGCATGCATGAAGTCCTGGGTTTGATTCCTTGGTACCACATGCACAGAAAAAGCCAGAACCAGTGCTGTGGCTCAAGTGGCCAAGCAGAGCCTTGAGAAAACTCAAAGACAGTGCTCAGGCCCCAAGTTCAAGCCCCAATACTGGCTACAAAAGACTTTATTGTGAAAACAACTTTTGATATTAGAAAGATGACAATACAAAGTTAGACATATAAGATGGATACTCCGGATATAAATAAGCACATCAAACAACTAGTTATTTTAGAACCAATCTGCATATGATTCATGTTTAATAGCTAATTGTTAATTTCAGCCTCCTGTTTAATATGTGAGCAGTTGTGAGAATTGATAAATCATCTCTTAGCACTCGAATAATATTATTAATTTAACTAATTTAACTAGCTTATCATTTATTAAAATGCTTCTTGCCTGAATAAGATACAGCATTAGATTGTTACTAGAAGTAAAATGTCTACAATAGTTGTATCCCCCTTTGTAATGAGCTAGTTTGAGTTCATTCATGCATGCATTCATTCAACAAACATTTATTACCAGACACTTCTAGGTGATACCAACACTACTGCAAACAACCAAAAGGAGTGTGGCAGTAATGTGGATTAAATTCTAGTGAAGGGAGACAATAGTGGAATAAGGAAAGGAAGAGCCACGTGACAGACAGCTTTCTAGGGAGGTGAAAGTTCATCCTTCCCTCAGCAGTCTCCCGGAGGAGGTAACACTGAAATTAAGATGATCTGACAGTATTGAGAGTGAAGGTATGGTGATTTTATTTTGGTTGTAAGAAAGAACCAGGAAGATCGGGGCTTCTTTGGGAAACAAGGTTAACTTGTGAGGAGAATAAATTGCATGGTGTTGGAATGGTAATAAAACCGCCAGAGCCCAATGGATACACAGCCCAGGGGTCCAAATAGTGAAGAAGAGGAGAGGCAGTGCTGCATGGCAGAATGCCTCTTCTCAGAAGGGAAGCACACTAAGCCCTTAATCCTAGCTACTCAGCATGTTGAGGTCTGAAGAGCACCGCTCAAAGCCAGCCTGGGCAGAAAAGTCTGTGGAATTGCATGTCCAATTCACTAGCAAAAAAGCTGTGCCAGAGGAGTGGCTCAAGTAATAGAGTGCCACCTATAAACTGAAAGGCTGATCAGGAGGAGCAAGGGGCACAGAGTTTAAGCCCTGTTAAGAAGGAAGAAGAGGGAGGGAGGGAACAAAGAAGGGAGGGAGGAAGATGACAGTGACAACATTGAGAACCCATTTAATCTCTCATTAACTTGAGTTACAATTTTTTTTCCCCAAGCTTAGTACTACGCTGGAAACAGGGGAGGTCCGTCGTATGTTGAATACAGTTTTGTGTTTGTCATTCTAGTAGTTTAATTGAGTTACAGAAAAATCAACCAACTTCTTGTTGAACAGATTCTTATCTACTACATAAAGTTAGAGATGGAACATTTTAAGCCAAATGACAGGACTGTTTATCGCAGACACTTCTCCAGCCACTGAAATAATAATCCTCACCCAACTGAATTCTGCATCTGTCACTCAAGTGGTCAAGGCAGACATTCACATGGCCATGACAGACAAGTTTTCAATCAGGTAAATTTTGCCAGTTGAATATAAACATACACGCTTCTCTCTCAGAGACTGTTATGCTGACTGGTTTCCACTTCAATTAATTCTTGGCTTTATTTCAAAGGAGTTTGATGTGTGATTTTTTTTATAATAAAAAATTCAATTCACATAGCCCATTAGAGAATGTTTGATTTCCATTTTTCTCAGTAGGTAGCTTACTGCTTTTTACTTTATAGTATAGAGATTTCTATGATTTTCTTATTCTCTTCCCTACCCTGAAAACATAGAATATCTGTTTATTTTTATATTAAATATTTTCTATTGCCCATAATATATAGTGAGTTTGTTCAGAGCCCAGAGATGATCAGCAAATATTTATAAAAACAAATCAAAAGGATAAGTCAAATTAGGTATATCCTTAAAAGAGGAATTCAAAATTGCAAATGCCTATTAGAACAAAAAAACCTTAGAAAGGACTTGTGCCTAGAACCATGGAAGTTGCTAATATAAAAATTATTATCTCCTAAATATTTCAAGCCTAGACATATTTTTAATGAAATGCCCTAGTAGATGGAAGTTCTCTTGGAAGTGCATTTGTTCTGTGTGCATTTTAAGGTTATTTCTATGGCCTTGTAGAAGTGCCATGTCACTTTGTCGAAGTCTTCTGCTAGATCATTCATGCGGTGAGCCAGAAATGCTCCCCAAGGGACAACGCTTTCTTGTTGGGGACAGGAAAGTCTAAGGTTTGTTTGTTTGTTTTTTCTGGAATATTGTCTCACACCATAAGGTGAAGTCCTGCATCGGGTACCAGTTGTATACTCCTCATGATTTTCTGTTCTAGTTTCAGAAAAACACATTGCACTAGACACATCTCCACATGATAAATGCACGGACCATGATAGCTAAGCCCCGTGTTCTGTAAGGCAAGGATGTAGGCAGACAGTCAGATGGAGAGTTTAAAAGGGCGTCCTGGCTGCCTGCACAATCTAAAAACCATCAAAAATGATAAATCTAGTGATCTGCTCAGGTCATCTTCTAAGTTCCCTCTAAGTTCCCAGTTTGAGTACAACCAAAGTTTATTTTGGGATGCTATTTCTCTCCTACATATGACCCAAGTACTGTTTCCTCCTAAATAGAATCACCTTTGTTAACTGAAGATCCATTCACTCGGTGCTACAACACCTTGAACTCTCCCAATGTCTGATTATTCCTCACCACCAAGTAAAACTGTATTGGAACTGTACATAATCTAAATGTCCACCTATTTTGTTCTTATGATTGTGTCTGATTTATCAAATATGTGAATGCTCACTGCTACTGATGTATATTAATAGTATCTACTTTTCCAGATGCTTCAACTTAGTTGATTGCCTAAGTACACATAAAGGGTAGGTTTTGTTTTATATCATTACTAACAATCAATAGATCATCAACACCACTTCATTTTTAAAAATTTTTATTGTAATGTATAAAGGGTTACAGTTACATTCGCCAGGTAGTAGGTGCATTAGTTCTCACACATTGATACTCCTTGTCATGTTTTTGTTCCCATTTCCCTCCCCCAACCCTCTCCCAATCATCTTGTTTTTCCCCCTTCCCTTTCCTATTGCTTTATATTGTGTGATTGTTGCTCTTAATGTATTATGTTATTTCTCTTTCTTCTGGTGTCCTTTGGTTAACCTAGCATTGTTACTATATCTGACTGTGTTACCTGGTATATTGTATATATGTTTGATTATTTGAAACACCACTTAAATTTATTGACACTTTTCATATCTTCTCAGTGCCTACTCTGGTCTTGCAATTTGCCAGATATTGAAATTACATCTGACTTACATGCAGTGACATGTGTAAGTAGCCGAGGATCCACTAATGGCATGTAATGAAAGAAGATCCATAATGACAAGGAAGGCTTTATGAATTAAGGGCTGAAAGTTCTGGGTGCTTGATAATCCCAATGACATGCATCACAAATCAAAGCCTCCAATGAAAAAAGCACCAAAAATATATCTACCACTTTTCACAAAGCCTAGCAAGTACCAAGAAAATGGTCAGGAACCAAAGTTCTGATAATGCCTTACAGCAAAATAGCAAGGACCCACAGAAACATCACGTAATTCAGTTCTTCAATCAGAAACCCCCGACCCTGTTCTACCCCCTTCAGATATTTTAGTGACAAAGGGAAATTAGTTACTTTCTTATATACTAGAACTCATATCAATATTAGCATCCAGTGCTCTTGGAATGCTTCTCCCTGCCTCCTATCTCTTTTCCTTCAATAACTCTCCTACTTCAATTCCAGAAACATGTTGTATTTGAAGGAAAAAGATGTAAGTCATGCTTTTTGTCTGGCAGTTGCTGGAAGGGAATGTGGCTTGCTGAGAAATAGGAGCAATACAATCTGCACACCATAGTTTGCCAGGAGTCATCAAGGGGCAAGAAGCATTCTAAAGTCTTTCAGTTTATTTAAGACTAGATGCTTTCAGATTCATAATTAGCAGACTCCATTGCTGCTTCTTTGTGCAACAACACGAATACTGAAACAAGTAAAATAACAAAGCAAAATCTTGAGGGTGATACGCAGCTGCTGTCTTTTCTACCCCATTTTGTCAAATTTTCTGAAAGAAAATTCACAATCTTGAAAGAATGTTCTTCAAAATATTGCTAGAAGCCAATTTAAACTAGGTCAGTCTTATGTTTTCACAGACACTAAATAGCTCTAATCTTGCCCTATTGCATTTGACTCAAAAATGATGACAAATTTTGTGTTCTACACAAGAATTTCCATATGAATCAACACATTTGGGGATCCAGCTCAGACTTAGCCCGGAGTGGCTGGTATAACAAGATACTGCAAATATTTGTCTCAAAAAATAATTTGGACTAAAGCCGAATTAAAGGTTTACCTTTGTGATTGTTGGGCTTAATGTAGTATGTGAAGCTATTTCTTTTCTCCTTATGGTTTATCTCATATTGTTATTGTATCTGAATATGATACCTAGTATATTGTATATATGTTTATTTATTTGTAAAAGGGAAGGTAAAGGAAAAACAAGATGAGTGGGGGGGTGGGAGGGAAATGGGAAAAAAAAAAACATGAGAAGGGGGGCCGGGAGTTTGGCCTAGTGGTTAAAGTGCTTGCCTAGCATGCATGAAGACCCAGGTTCGATTCCTTGGTACCACATACATAGACAAAAGCTGGAAATGGTGCTGAGGCTCAAGTGGTAGAGCGCTAGCCTTGAGAAAGTCCAAGGACAGGGCTCAGGCCCTGAGCTCAAGCCCAGGACTGGCCAAAAAAAAAAAAAAAACCATGAGAAGGGACAAAAATGTTCAAGAAGTTATGTACCCACTAGGTATCTCTCTGTGCATCACCTCAACAATAAAAAATAAAAATAAATAACTTACTGAACATATGAAACCTTATTTGTGACAACTCAAAATGAAAGATATTAAGATGATATTTTTAAAGATTTTATTAACACTAATTTTTTCCATCATAGATTAAATGTCATGTTTAAAAAACAAGTATTCAAGAAAGGAATCTCTATATGCAATCATTGGCACATAATTAAAATAAATCACTGGCACATAAAACATAATTAAAATTAAGCCAAGGATTTGTATGTCATAGATATATAAAAACTTTATGTCTTTAAAAGATATATCCCATCATAGATTTTTATGTCTATGTAGTTATGTTTATATCTCCAAGACCATGTCCATAAACTTGGGTACCCAAATATTGAGTCATCGCAGTAAGATGATTTTTGATGGTGACTTTATAGATGTGTATTTAATTTCAAGTTAACTCAGGTTGGAGTGAAGAAAGCAAACATAATTCCAAGGTCAAAATAAGTTATTGGTCAAGTTGTACAATAACAGCAGCTAAGAAGAGGAAAATAACAATAGTAAGAACATTAACATAGCTGGGCTTCATTGCCTCAGTGGCTCATCCCTGTAATCCTAGCTACTCTGGAAGCTGAGATCTTAGGATCAAAGCTTGAAGTCAGGAAAGTCCATGCGACTCTAATTAACCACTCAAAAAATGGAAGTGGTGCTGTGGCTCAAGTGGTAGAGCATTACCCTTGAGCACAAAGAGGCTCAGGGACAGTGCTCAGGCCCCAAGTTCAAGCCCCACAGCAGACCAAATTAAAAAAATTAGCATAAGCATGTAGAATGAGGAAGGAAACAACATCATTCTATGTAAGGTTCAAAAGTGCCTCCAACATATTGATTTGGGAAAAATTGTAAACTGAATAGAAGCCAGATATGTAAGCAACTAGCCTACATTTGCCTTTACTCTGGAAGTTGGGGCAGAAGGATTGAGAACATTCTCTAGCAAAGTCATAAATAATTTGAATGGGATGCACAGAGCTGAGAGAATATGATATTGGTCAAGATACATTATACTTATTGCTATGTTGAACTGAAATTCCTCTGTAAAACTACTTAAGGATAAAATATAAATGAGAATAATACTACTAGAAGTAATAACAAGAATAAGGGAGTCTGTGTTAAATGACATTAACATGATAGTTCTCAGTTGATTCCCATGCTATCCTGCCTGCTTAACATGTGCCTCAGTGATCCTTTTTCTTCTACTACTGTGAATGGTCTCACTCACTATGCATCTAGAAGTACTTAATTCTTAGAAACTCAAAAACAGCTCAAATTTTGTAAATGTGGTCTTAGCATAGAGGAAACGAAGAACAAACTTAAATTCTCTTTGTGCTCAGTCTGGCAATGAATTTAATCTCTTTCCCTAGAACCAAATAAGACCAATAGAACCAAAGGTTTTTTATTAATTTCCTTGTAGAAACTGAAGAGTGGCTTCAAAGTGTGGTATTTGATATTTCAGAGATGCTCAAATGAACTTTGCAAAAACCCTATCTTTTTTCAAGTCTTACTGACACCTGGTGGCTAAATCTCAATAGACTGCAATAAACAAACATATGGGTTTCTCTTTTTTCTTTTCTTTTCCTTTCTTTTCTTTTTAATTCCTAAATTATATTCAGCATTTACAACAACCTAGATGCCCGGTGACACCAAATTCTTCACTTCACTATAAGAAGAATTGAAGCAAAACTGAGTAATTTCATATCCAAAGATATTCCTGAGTATTTTCTTTCCTAAAAACTTGAAAACAGTGTTTGAAAAAGTCAGTTCATATTCTATGAGTTACAGTGAGTAGAAAATGGAAAGCTAGAAAAGTGCATCAAATGACTAGAAGTCTTAGATGAGCATGAATAAATACAAGCAAATAAACTAATAAGGGTATCAGTATTTTCTATCAGGATTATGTATTAGATGTCTCTTATATTATATTATTTTTTTGTCTCCAGAAGAGAAACAATGTAAAAATCATATCTTGGGAGAGACTGTGCACCCCTGCGATCCCAGGTATGTGGGAAGCTAAGGGAGGACAATCTGTCTGCGGCTGGCACCAGGTTAAAAACTCCAAGCCCTAAAATATAATTAATGCAAAAGGGACTGGGGGCATGGCTCAAGTGGCAGAATGCCCGCCTAGCAAGTATGAAGCCCCGAGTTCAAACCTCCTTATTATAATACTACCAGATAGATGATAGATAGATAGATAGATAGATAGATAGATAGATAGATAGATAGATAGAGAGAGAGAGAGAGAAAGAGAGAGAGATTGATTTACACAGCTCAGAGAACCTATATACACTGAGTTTATGAAAACGTTGTGCCTTCTCATAGATATAATTCCAGTCATTACAATGTTAATCCATTGATTAAAATTTTTGGTTGCTAAAGAATATTATATTCTTATTTTTAGATGCTTATTGACTATACGCACTCCCAAAGCAGCCAATTCAGATCTTATGTTGAGATACGAAGCATATTTTTTCATCCTATACTTGATCTAGTATTTAGAAATTCCATCTCCTCTCCTTGAGTTTCTTTAGGCCCTAAGATTCTCAGCACCCTGATTGCCTCTGTAATTTCCTACATCTTTACTAGTCATCCACCATTCATCTATTTCTATACTTCCCAATTAAGATTATCCTGCCTTTCCTTTAATGAGGACTGTTACAACCTCAATTTTATGGAGCTAGTATGATTTGGAAAGTCTGATCCCAGGTCTATGTGGAGGTAAAACATGTGAGCCTGGCCAGGACAAGACACACCATTTCCCTTCCTAGAGTAACTAGTTCAAGGACGAGCAATTGATCTTGGAACATCAGGATCCTTTTTATTGGGAGAATTATTAAAGACGCACCATTATTCTCTTAGGAATCACTTCCCTGGAAGGAAGTGTCCTTGGAAAACACTATTGGCTGGCTACCTGGGTCACTCTATGATACACAAGAGTGCTTGGAATATAATGTGGAGAAATTCACACTTCGCTTTGGAAGGGATGAGTCTCCTGTTGAACCAACAATAGGACAAGTGATAGAAAGGGCATAAAGATTTACGACATGTACAGGAGAGCCACACAACATATGAAACAAAAGAGAGAGAGTGGGAGAAAGAGATAGATGTGGGACATATTTCAGGCTGAAGACTGGTTCATCAGTGACAGAGAAGTAGGGGATGTGGCCTTTGGAGTGAGGAAATAAATGATTTTTAGGGAAGATGAATGGACCCCAAAGAACAGACAATGGGCCAGATGAAATTCTCTGTGAGCTCTAAGTGTGGTGTTTTATTTTTTAGTCTCTTGTTCTGTGATAAGAGTTCTATCTCTCTTGGTTAATGAAATTTCAGTAAGAAGATTGAAGGCAATTGTATTCTCTTTGGCAGATCCAGGCTTTGCTAAGATAAGGGAACTTCAGAGAAAGCCTTTCCCCGGGTGCTCTCAGTTTGAAGTCCAGAACAGTGCCTTTTGGGTCTCATTTTCTGAGCCCCAACAATAGCTTTCTGTAGTCATTGTCGGAGCACATATATCCAGCTGTGTCTGGGAATTTTCTGTTACATGTATGACTATAGTCCACAACTACAGAATCCGTCTCTTTGTCCAGTGCATGGTGTACATGGTCTTTCTTCCTTGGACTTTGGGGCAGGAGGTAAAATGGACAACTCTGTATCTAATTTATGAATGAGTTATTTGAGTTTACCAAAGGAACAAAAAAGAAAGGTCTGCAGTATGTACCATATTGCCATACTTTCTTCATTATACTCAGATTATCGGTCTGTTGTTTAATGGAGTAATTGTCGAACTTTTCATCTAAACTACTGTTTTTGTACATTCTCAGAACACAAGCACTTCCTTCACTGGCGATGATGATAATGGTAGTAAGTACTAAAATTGCTAAAATAATATTAAATATAAATCAATTTAATGATATTAAATTGTCTTATAATAATTCTTTATATAACAAATACAAATTACAATAATATTAGATTTTTCCAGTATCAACTGATTTTTTTTTAGCAGAGACTATTTTGTGAGCTAATTTCCTTTTTTGTTGCTGGTGGTGCTGGTGGCGGTCATAATACTTTAACTCTGGGCTTGGGCACTATCCCTGAGCTCTTCAGCTCAAGACTAGTACATTTTTCCCCCAACGCTAAGTTTCCTATGCTTAAAGATCAAATGCATACACTTCAAGATTTTTCTTTTAAGCTTGATGATAGGAAACCTTATGGATTATTTTTTTCTGTTTCTACCAAATTGTCATGCACATATGCATGCATGTATGTATTTTCCACATACATTTTATATAGATTATCCTTGTTTCAATTCAATCAACAAGTCAGTCAATCTGTGTCAGCTCCAGTTCAATCATCACAGCAAAGAAATATCAAATCTTGGCCAAAATAATGAGGACTAGTAGAACACAATAGTATTTCAGGCCAAAAATTTAACAGAGAGAGGTTAAAATGTGCCATACAAATAACAGTGTTTTACTTTAAAGTTCAAGTTCTCTTCAATGTGACATTCATTCCATTTTCACATGCTTCGAATATTACAAGACACACCATACATTAAACATTAAAATGTTAATTTTGTCTTTTAAGAAATGACAGCCTTCCCTAAGAAACATTAAGATGAAAAAGATAGACAAAGTTGTGAAATATTTCCAAAGTTCTAAAATCTCCACCTATGTTCTGTTCTGGGCTTTCATAAACAAAGGAACTGACAAACAGACAGACTATAATGAATGCACATATATTGCTACTCATGTTTTGGAGATGAAGTCTTAATGTTTCTCCACCCTATTATTAGCAATTGAAATATTTAGTGTGTGCTTGAAAACAAAAATATGGAAGAGTACTTAATATTCAAAACATCTCCCTACCATATGCCACTATGCATTTTCTTTTCTATTAAGTGTTATGATGGTTTAAATATGAGCTATACCCCCACACAGGCTCAGTACTGCTGATTCTGTTTGGGCAGCATCTGGAAACTTCATGAGGTGTGGCCTAGTTACAGGAAGTCAGCCATTAGTTAAAGGTTCTTAAATTTATCTTGTTCTGGAACTGGTTTCTCTCTTCCCCCTCCTCTGTCTCTGTCTCTGTCTCTGTGTCTGTCTGTCTGTCTGTCTGTCTCTCTCTCTCTCTCTCTCTTTCTCTCTCTCTCTTTCTCTTTCTCTCTCTCTCTCTCTCTCTCTCTCTCTCTCTCTCTCTCTCTCTCTCTCTCTCTCTCTCTCTGTCTCCCTCCTTCTCTTCTTCCTTCCCTCCCTCCCTTCCCCCTCCCTCTTTCTCTGTCTCTCTCCCTTCCTCCCTCCTGATTTAACCCTATGAAACCATTAGCTAAAGAAACCTTTCCACCTTAAGGTCACAGACCTTTTGCTCACAAAAGTATTTTTCTTTTTTGCTCAGAAAAAGTACCTTTTGGGTGGGCTAAACACTTAAAGAGAGGCTTCTCTGAAGAGGAAAGAAGTATGGCCTATAGACACATGAAGAAATGCTTGACATGTCTGGCCATACATGAATGCAAATCAAAATAACTTTGAGATTTCACCTTACTCCAGGTAGAATGGCCATTATCAAGAAATCTAATAACAACAGATGCTGGTAGGAATGCAGCCAGAAGGGAACACTTCTACACTGTTGGTGGGATTTTAAACTTGTTCAACCACTCTGGAAAGCAGTATAGCAATTCCTCAAAAGACTAAACAATCAGCTTCCCTATGACCCCGCAATCCCATTCCTTGGCATTTAGCCTAATGTCCAGAAACAAGGACATATTAAAGCCACTAGCACAACAATGTTCATTGCAGCACTATTTACCATAGCAAAGATATGGAACCAACCCAGATGCCCCTCAGTAGATGAATGGATCAAGAAGATGTGGTACTTACACACAATGGAATTCTATGCTGCCATAAAAAAGAATAGCATTGCCCCATTCGTAAGGAAATAGAAAGACTTGGAGAAAATCATATTAAGTGAAGTAAGCCAGGCCCAAAGAAACATAGGCTCAATGGTTTCCCTCATTTGTAATAATTAGTACACATCTAGCATTCTGATAGCAGAGGTTTAAAATAACTCAAAACGTATGTACACAAGGTCATATAAGGTGAGACTAAATGAAATGAACTCTAGGATATGGAAACAAGAGGTTTATCTTGTGTGATTGTTGTTCTTAATGTACTATGTTACTTTTCTTTTTTTTGCCATTATGGTTAATATCATGTTGTTATTATATCTGACTTTGTTACCTGGTATATTTATGTATGTTTATTTGAAATAGGAAATGGAAAGGGGGAAAATAGGATGTTTGGCAGGGGTGGCATGAGAGAAATAGGGAGAAAAACATGAGAAGGGATGGCAGTGCGAGAAAAGTACTGCACTTTCTACTTGACAAATGTAATTGTAACCCTCTATACATTATCCCAACAATAAAATTTTAAAGAAGTAACATTTGCTGCACAAAGGTAATTGAATACAAGTATACTCCACTCATTTCTCAGTATATAGACTGCCTGTGAACTTTTTTAGAAAAGACCGCCTCATTGGCTTCCATAATCTTTAATAAACTTAGCATTATAGCACATTAAAAAATATAGTTGAATTTTCTTTTTAAATAATCAGACAAATGCTATTGTATAAAATATTATCAAAAAACCAAGTTGAATGGAAAGGTTAGTAGATGTCAACTCAAACAATTGTACCATGCTTATTATTTATTATATATCAATGTTTATTATTGACTTTGTCAAGGAAGACCAAATATTTCATTTATCGTTCTTGCATATCTTTCCTTTAAACACTTACATGTTTCTTCATTCCTACATTTTCTCCTCTGAGTTTTTCCTTAGGTTTCATTATAGATTAAAAGTTCTGACAATTGTAATTACCACTTAGAAAACCACAGAAAGTTGAATCTTAGGTTTTCATGGTTTCCTAAATGCTAGGAATCTTTAAGATAGACTAAGATTTAAAAATCCCTCTCAACATGGACATTTTGAATTATATTAACATGACAGAGTTGAGGTCCATGGATATAGAAGACATTTTCAGAACTTTATAAATATTTCCCCCCATTTTTCCTTTTGTAATGAGATTTATTTAGCAGAGATAGAAATATGTGGAATTATCCAGATATGTCCATAATAACTTTTGAGCTTTGGACTGACGAGATTTATTACTGCATTTTCCCACATTTTAAAATGTTAAATCTCTATAAGAAATGGTACCCAGGAGTATATAAATTGCCTAATATAACTGACTGTTGTTGCTGAGTTGGGCTTAAGGCTCTTGGAGCCTCATGATAAACTAAGCACCTACACCTATACACACACACACACACACACACACACACACACACACACACACATGCACCAAAACATATATATTTTTAAATTCATTGCTCAACCAGATAAGCATTCAATATGGCAACTCTTCTTATTGGAAATCTCCTTTGTTTAACCCTAAAAAGTGTTAATCACTTTAGAATGTTTCTATCTTAGATGTTAAGAATGAATAACATATATCACATTTTCCCTCATCAAAAAGTGGATGGGTAAGCCCTATAACAAAAGCACCACAAATTAACAAGAGAAAAGCATACAGATGTATTGGATCTCAAGTTTATATGGCACACAAACTTTCAGAAATAAATTCTCAAAGAAACAGAGGGGGCTATCTTATTAGGGATGGTTACCAATAAGTAAGTTTGGGAATAGAAGGATAAGGTGAGATTTATTTAACTGGGCTAAACTTGGCAAACTCAATCAAGTGTCTTCTTTCAGTCTCCGTTTCTTTGTTTTATCCTTCTTGTGCAGAGACCTCTGGCAGAGTGTAATTCTCCTATGTTACTCTAGAGGAAGATCAAAGAATTCTTTATGGCTTGCTCTGAGGGAAAATAATGGGAGACAGGTCAGAAAGAGCTTCTTGTAGATACTTTCATTTAGCCTCATCCTGTATGACCTTATGTATCTAGGTTTTGTGCTACTGTAATCCTCTGCTAGGGGTGTCCTAGTGTGTCCTAACTACTACAAATGAGGGAGCCTATGAAAGGATATCCAGGATATGGAAACAAGAGCTTTATCCTGTGTGATTGTTGTTCTTAATGTACTATGTTATTTCTCTTCTCTTTTGTTGCCCTTTGGTTAATCTCATATTGTTACAGTATCTGACTTTGTTACCTGGCATATTGCATATATGTTTATTTGTTTATTTGTTTATTTGAAATAGGAAAGGGAAGGAGGAAAACAAGATTATTGGGAAGGGTGGGTAGAAGGAAATGGGGACAAAAAACATGAGAAGGGTTATCAATATGTGAGAAATAATACGCCTACTATCTGGCAAATATAATTGTAATCCCTCTATACATAACAATAAAAATAATAAAAAGAAAGAACTTCTTGTTTCTGCTGTTTTTTTCAAGAAAAAAAAAGACAGGGAATAGCAATCTGTCAACCTACTAAGAGAAAATAACTGGTACCAGAAAATAAAGACCTTAGAAATAGAAGTGCATGCCAAATGAAATGAATAATGTTCTTATATATAAGTTTGTTTCTAACTATGCATATAGTTTATTTGGGGAGAGAGGTCATTTTAGATAATTTACTTAATGATCAGTATGTTTCAGGACAAGAACTGATGATAAAAATAATGGGTGAATGAGTAATTGACTGCATGCTGAAAGAAATGAAAGAAAAATGGTTTGCTATGGGAGGTAAAGAGTAATTAATGCAGAGTACCAAACTGGACAGTGCTATTCAGTTGCTCATTACTCTCTCCCCTGAAACAGAAATATACTAAGTGAGATTAGAAAACCAAGAGAACCAAAGTATCCATTCTTACAATCACATTTACTACCCACAGGATATGTTCTTGCCAGGAAGGAAGGATTGAGTTAGTTTGCTTGTAATTTATTCAATGGTTGAAGAGGGAAAAATCCACTAAGTAGCAGAAAGGAATAGGAACGGCTTTCAGGAAGTTAAAAGGTTGGCACAAGTATTTAAATTTTTATTCCTCTGTGGATTTTGAAAATGGCATTCCGTAGAAAATACTCTCGTTCACCAAAGCCAAACACTGTGAACTCAACTTATGAATACGTGTTTGTTTTCCTAGTTCCTGGATAAATATAATGAAAGAGAAACAGAAATTGCTATGTTTATTTCTTCCTCTAAGCCACAATATCCAGATTCAGTAGAGGCTCAATAAATGCTTGTTGAATTAATGAATAGGTGCATTAAACCCCAGTATATGTATGAGCTGTATCATTTCCTTGCTTCGATTAAGAAAGGAAAAATACTAAGAAAAAAAGTTAATGTAAATTGAAAATGAATTTTTAAAAACTCCTTCTTAGCTAGCAAGCTGAATTTCCAGATGGACAAAGCTATATTGTAACACCAACTGGTGAAAATAGGTTTAGTTATGCCAGTGTAGGCAGCATACTTACGTGAAGGGCATCATTATGATCCATTCCCTTCTTTCCTTACATTCAGTCAAACACCAAATAACATTCTAGCCTGCAGAGGATAATGAGAGAATGGTCCAAAGAACATAGCATTCATTACTGAATTTGAACACTATGCTAAAGCCTCATATGCCTCATAAGTCCCAGAGCTGAATGTGTCTTAATAGTGGAAATGAAACAGTAGTTGTAGGACACTATAATGCCAGAGAACTTTGTTTAGACGAGATCTTATGAATCTTTAAATAGTGAATATGTAAAGAAATAACAGCATATGATGGGGAGAGGTTTGATTCAGTCAAATATGTATTCTTTTTTTTTACTTTTCTATTTTTTTTATTTCAATGTATAGAGGGGTTACAGTTATATTTGCCAGACAGAGGGTGCATTACTTCTCACACATTGATATCCCTTCTTATGTTTTTCTCCCCATTTCCCTTGCCCCATCCCCTCCCCTCATTTTTCCCCTCCTATTGACTCATTTTTTTTTGTTTTTTGGTGGAACTGGAATTTGAACTCAAAACCTTGCATTTCTGAGGCAAGTGGTTTATGAGTTGAGCCACACCCGTATTCCTTTTTGCTTTAGTGAATTTAATTTTTAAAAAATGTCACAGTTACATTAGTAAGGTAGTGAGTACATTATTTCTTGAACACTGTTACCCCTTCGCATGTTTTTCTCCCACTTTCCCTCCCCTACCATCTTCCAAGTTGTAAAGTTCATTTCCAACATTTTATCTTGTGAATATCACTGTTATTTAGTGGGTCTTTCATAAAAGGTCTCTTGATTTTATTCCAGGAATAGTTTGTGACTTTAATGCTATCTCCTTCCCACTAGCTGGGATTATAGATGAATACCACCATGCTCAATCTTCTCACATATCTGTAAAATCTCAGTGTCTAGTTCACATCCCTTCTTTTATCCTTTATAAACTTAGTACATAGTCTGAATTTTGTCTTTCTTTTCTTTACTTTTAATTATAGTTTTCTCTCAGAGTATGTCCTTGGTCAGTAAGTTAGCGAGTATAAATATGTATTCTTGCTAATGATTTTATTCTTTGAGCCAGAGTTACAGAACTTTTGGAAGATGAAATAAAATTCATTAGCTCAGTGTCATAGTACACAGAGACTGTGAAATAATGTAAACTCTATGTTACCTGA